>NC_137963.1:15554616-16154616 GCF_963924665.1 Micromys minutus | reverse complement strand
TTGGAAGCTATGTGCTGTTCATCTGTTCAGGGGAAAGAAGCAATTAGAGAAGTGGGGTGAATGGAAATACAAACCATTGAGGGGAGAGGGGTCGAACAGTGAGGGAAGCAGGGGCCATAGAACAAAGGGGGGCAGGTACAGATACTGGGCTTGGCAGGCACATCTGTCCCACCTCTCACCCCACACACTCACCTCCTCACTTGTATTTCGTATCTGTTGCTCTGCAAGAAAGTATCTTCGGAACTCGGGATTACAAGGAAAACTCAGGGGCTTGAAACAGCAACAGCCCCTTCTGGTCTTCTGGTCCCTATGGGCTGGGAATTTGAGTGTGGCCCAGGTGAGTTCTGGCTCCGGGTGTCTCTACAGTCTATTTTAAAGACTCAGATGACGGATGTGGCTTCATACATGATGAGTCTGTGAGTCTGAAGGGACTGTGTGTGTGTGTGTGTGTGTGTGTGTGTATGTGATAGCATCCTTCATGACTCCACACTCCTGTAGTTCACTTCACTGTGACATTCTGTTAACTAGGGTGTTTCCAGAGGTGTGCCCTTGTCAACACTACCTGCCTCAGGAGGAACCCCAACACAGCATTGAGTTCGCTGTATGTGTCTCTGTGGTTATGTATGGAACATAGGAGATAAATTGATATGGCTGTAGGAAGATGCAGGCTTCTGTCCAGTTACCAACACCGGTTAATCTGTCTGTCCCAGTTAATCTCCTGAGCCACCCGTCTATGCATCTCATTCTTCCATCCTTTAGAAATTTGTCCTCCCGCCTCACTGTCCGTCTGTCCATCCATCCATCTATCCATGCTGTTCAGCACATATTGAATGCTTAATACGAGCCAGGTGCAACCACAGGAGCACTCAACACCAAATCCAAAGGGAGACGAGACCAGGCTTAATTGCAGACTTTCCCAGTATCCCTGTCTTTATCCTCAGAGTTATTCTGTGACAGAGAAAAACCATCTCTGTTTTCACACAGAGGAACCTAACCAAGGAAGTGGCTAATTGACTTGCCTAAGCTCACACTGATTGTCATCAGGGCCAGACTCCAACCTGTAGCTTCTGGACCACAGGGTCTGTGTCTCCCTCCACGGAGGAGACAGGCTCCAGTTTGGTTTCCAAACGTGAAATGTCTTTCCAGAGTTGTTTCCCCACTCCCGTTTTTCCTAAGTGAAAATAGGTTTATTTTTTTTTCCTGACTATAAAAATAACACATTCATTATGAAAACATTCACGCAGTCCTGAAAAGTAGGAAGATTATTCTTTAAAAAAAAAAACCACCTGAATCCTGAGATAACCACTGTTCACATTTTGATGAACGTTATTCAAGTCATTTCTACATATTTAAGTATTTATGATTACAGTTTTACACAAATGGGATTATATTTTGCATGCTGTTCTGTAGCTGGCTTGCATTTTTGCTTTTAAAACTCAAGATATCTTTCATCTGTGAATATAAACACTTTTTTAAAAAAAACTGGACTGGTTTTCCACCATATGTATACACCCTAGTTCAGTGTCTTGCTAGATTTTGGTTGCCTCCCATTTTTCCTTATTATAATCCACACAGCGAGACAAGCCTTAGTACATATAGCAGAACTCCTTTGTAGGAGATGCCTCTGGTCCCTACCCTGAAAGGCCATTGCTGGGCTGTAGAGTATCTACTCAGGTCTTGAAGGACTTGAGCTTACCATGCCCCTCCCCCACAGGTGCTTCTCCTGGCAGGTTCCTGGAGGCAGGTTTATTTTTAACCCTTTATTTACTTAGTGTGTGTACACAGGTGTGAGAGAGGTCTATGTGTACCGTGGTCTATTTGTGGTGGTCAGAGGACAACTTGTGGAAATCAATTCTCACCTTCCCCCCATGTGGCTCCAGCGAATGGAACTCAGATCATTAGGCTTGGCATTAAGGGCCTTTACCCACTGAGACACCTTCCCATCCTCTCTTTAGGTCCTTTGTTGTTGATTTTGTTTTCTGAGACAGGATTTGAACCAGCCTCAAACTTGATCCACTGGGCTGGGGTTATAGGCATGTGTCACAATGAGGCTTCTTTCACACACACACACACACACACACACACACACACACACACACATACACACACACACACACACACACACACACACACACACTAACACAATCTCTTTCTCTAATGTTCTTTGGATTGAGAGTTAGTGATTTCATGTTATTTATTTTCCAGTCTCTATCTTCTGGTGGTGGTTAAGTAAAACGCTTGACTTTTAAAAGTATTAATATTTTTCTGTCTTAAACTCTGTCTTCTCGCTCTCTTAGATCAGGCTGAGACTTTTTTGGATTTAGAATTTATAGTGAAAAAAAAAAACCAAGCCGTGGGATGTCAGGAGATATTTGCAGATTATGCGTATTTAACAAGGAGTTAATATTCAAGCTAAAGGTGAAACAACAGCAGCATCTCTCTATAGTCAAATTCTGTGACACTTTGTAACCCCTGCACTCTGAAGGGACAGGCAGGATCATCCTAAGGTCACATTCATCCTCAGCTACATATTGAGTTTAAGACAAGCCTGGGCTACATAAAACCCCGATTCAAAACACTGAGAAAGAAAAGGAGGAGGAGGAAGGGGAGGAGGAGAAGGAGGAGGAGCAGAAGGAAATCCTACAACAATCTGTTGTGGTAAATATTAAAGCATCTGCGGCTACTAGTTCCCAAGTGTTTTCACTCCACTACTAACTACACAGTCCGAGAGCCGCCCTCTCCCAGCTAGCACTTTGCCCACAGGGAACTTTGCTACATTCCATACAGTCCGATAAAATCATGACTCAATTATCAATAATCTATCAATCAGATTTATGTCAAATTCTCAATCCACAATACAGCCACACAACAAGCTTACAACCAGTTGACAAAGATATAAACAGCCCACCTAGATAAGACAAGCTGACCTATAGAAACCCTTAAAAATATCCATTTCTACCTATCAACAATTATGAGCATCTGGATCTAAATCCTCCTCTACCATCTTCATCTTGATTTTCTTCTTGCTCTTCCTCCTCTTCCTTCCTAGACGTTTCCCCACCTACTTTTCCTTCTCATCCAGTGATAGGCTGGACCCGCCTTTCTGCATAATGGCATCATCCTATAACAATCAAACTACACACAGACACACAGAGACACACACACACAGACACCCACACACACACACACACACACACACACGTATAATCACAAGTCAGCGGCAACAACAAAATAACTCAATTGAAAAATGGGTAAAGGATTTGGGTAGAGAGGTCCCCAAAGCAGCAAACATGTGACATGAGGACTCAGTGTCCCCAGTCTGGGGAAATGCAGTTCAAACCCATACTGAACTGTCTTACCCATAAGAGGGAGGGGGGAGAGGAAGAGACTATATGAATAAGTGTCGGCAAGAATGTGGAGAAACCACAACCTGACGGTTGGTATAGCTGGTGAGTTCTCAAAATAAATGAAATATAGAACCACCCTATAATGCACAGTGCAGCGATCTATGCTGAACATACACAGAAGGTAAACAAATTTGGTATATCTATACAATGGGGTATTGTTCAACCTTAGAAAAGAAAAACGACTGCATGCCCTGTGATTCTGTGAGATTTCAGAGTCGGATTCAATGAATGCAAAGGAAAGTGCTTGCTAGGAGCTGGAGGAAGTGGATGGCCGGTTGTTTAGTGGCTACAGACTTTAGCTGCACAGCAATGTGAATATACTTAACCTCATACTTAGCATGTTAATATGGCTAATAATGTAAAAGAGATCTTAAATATTTATGTGACTTGACAAGTCAACCAGAATCATTAAACAAAGAAATAAAAGGTTGTCTGAAACAGACCCTGTCCCTTACGTTCCCCGTGAACGTGAAACATTGGGACATGTTCTTCTGGGTATTTTGTAAGTGTGTTTCTGGCTGTCCTGGTTTTTTCATAGGCGTTGTTTTAGGGTGCTTAGGAACCTCTGTAGACTTGGAAAAGAAATAGAGGTCTTTAAAAAAGAATATTCTCTTGCTAGGTGTGGTAGGGCACACCTGTAATCCTAGCATTTGGGAGGCTGAGGCCGGACGTAGCCTAACATAGTGAGTCCCACATCAGCGTGGCACTCTGTTTACCAAAAAAAAAAAAAAAAAAAAAAAAAAAAGTCTTTGTTTTGTTATTAACGAAAGGTTTCAGTGAAGAAAACAGAATTTATCCACAACAGGACCAGTAATCCCGTATTCTCCAACTCTCTAGAATGACCGGACTTAGTTTGTTTGCCTTCACATTGCTGTTTCTACAAATGCTAGGTTTTCACTAAGACATTAAAAATCCCATTTCGCTTACTGGAATCCATCCTCTGTGCTGGATTTCATCTCTGGATACCTATGCCCTTGAGTATCCATCTGCCCAGCATTTGTGCCCACCATGGTCCTGGCCTGTGAGGGGAGTTGAGGTTACAGTCAGTGTAGACTCTGCTCAGGGCACCCCGTCTTGAGCTATTGGAAGCCCTGTGCCTTTGATGGGGTGCCAAAGCTGTAGCAGAGAAGGGGAACCCTGGGAAAGTAAGTTCTTGGAGGAAGAAACCCCCAAGGTGGCTTTGTGTTTATGACTTATTTGTATTAAATTTATAGACCAACTTGAGGTTGAGAAATTCTTGTTATATTCTATTTTTTTTTTTTGTCCAATGACGTGGCTCTTTGTCCTCATTCATACTACTGTGTGATTCAGCAGTTTTATAGTTTTCCATCTAATTTTCGGATATTAATAATGTCTTGTGTTCCCACCAGACATTTGGTCTTTTTTTTTTTTTTTTTTTTTTTTTTTTTTGCTGCAATTGTAATGGGATAAATTTTCTCATTGTATACAATGACTGTATTCTGCCGAATTTGAATATGTAGTAAGTTTTTCCTTTTTCCTGTACCGGGCCTTGAACCTAGGGCCTCTTGCCTGCTAGGCAAGTGCTCTGTTGCTGGGCTACATGGTTGGGGAAGAGGATCACAGAGTTGACTAGGCTGTCTTTGAACTTACTTCGTAGCCTGGCCCGAACTGGCCACCCTTCTCCCTTTGTTTCCTCTCCCAAGTAGATGGGATTCAGGGCCTGAACCACTACACCCAGGGAGCAGTTGGTCTTGAGTCCTGAGTTCTTTTCTCAGTTTCAGTAGAATCTAGATGGGCTCCCACGTGTAAATACTGTTTACGGGCCTTGCTGCCCCTCCCCCACTTTCTCTGACCCATCAACCACACGCAGAATAATTAGACTAATAGCAAGAATGCAGCCCTGTCTTATTGTTACTTCAGTGGGGGAAAATTCTAATGTTTGATTGTAGTTTCAGAAATGTTATATCCCTAAGTAGGGTGTTCCTTCTTAGCTGCCAAGAGTTCTTTGCTTAGAGAATTTTATCAGTTTGGAGGAGTGGGCTCTGCTATGGGAGTGATTATTCTCACTTTTCTATATTCGAAAATTTCCCCTTGTAACAGTGTGACTTGCCCCTCCCCCACTATAGAGCCACTTAGCAATAAGGGGGAAAGGGATGGTGAATTTTTAACAAACGCCTTTTCATTATGTACCCAGATGGCCATATGTTTTTTTTTTTTCTGCCTTTGATCTGCTGATGTGATGAATTATATTAATAGGTTTTCGAGTATTAAACTATCCTGGAAGGAACACATCTTGTTCACGGTGGTTCATTCTTTTAATACGTCCTGGGTCCATCTTGTGGTATTCTGTGTCTGTATTCATTAGTGAGATTGCCCTGTGGTTTTATTTTTGGTATGTTGTTTCTGTCTTTTTTTTTTTTTTTTTTTTTTACTAGTCGTGTGCTGGTTTAAGTGTGTGTGCCAAGTGTTTATATGTAGGCCTAGCTGGGTGATTTACACAGTATAGGAATCATCTGTCTTTTGAAAGTTTAATGCAACTTATATGAAATCCCCCCCACTCTCTCTGAGTTTTGGGGGGCATTTCCTACTGGAACTTATCCTTCAATAGCTCTTCGGGAGAACTGTGTTCTTCTTAAGGTAGTTTTGCTCATTCATATTTTGGTTGTAACATACTTATTTCATCGGCATAAGGCAGAGTGTTGTGTTAATCTTTGGAAAGGTCTTCTGTGTGCTTCTAGCTCATAATCTAACTTCGTATACAGCGTTAAGTCTCCCCTCTTACTCATTATTGGAATGACCGGTGTCTTGGGACCGTTTAATTGTGTTTCAACTATAATCCAAGTTTTTAAAGTTATCTGTCAATTCCTACTACTTGAAATACCTCAAACTGTTTTACGTTAATACTACGTAAGTTCACCCTTCTCCCTTTTTAGATTTAAAATTCCTGAACACTCAGTTCTTTGTTTTTTTAAAAAATATTTTTATCACTGTGCCTGACTGTGTGTATGTGCACATGGGTGCAGTGCCCACATTAGCCAGCAGAGGGTGCCCTATTCCCCTTAAACTGATGTTATAGGTGGTTGTGAGCCATCCAGTAGGGTGCTGGGAACTGAACTCAGAACCTCTGGGAGAGTAAAAGAGCTGAGCCATTTCTGCAGCCACCTCTGATTTTTACCTAATTCATAATAAATATGCTTTTCTTCTTAGCACATCTTAGTGACACTCATAAGCCTTATTTTAAAGCTTTACTATCTTTTTCTGTGTTATGGTTATTTTAATTCCGATATCATCTTTAGTTTAAAGATTATTTTAAAAGTCTGATTTAAATTCCCTAACAATTTTTTTTGTTTTGTTTTGCTAGTTCTTTTGAGATGGGGTCTTGGTTTGTGGCTCAGGCTGGCCTCAAACTCATATTAGTTCTCCTGCCTCGGCCTCCACCACAGTTGACACTGCATATTTTTTTGATATATCTCCATAGTATTGTGAGAAAGTTTTGCCAATGATAATTCTAATTTTGTAGCATACTGAGAGTTTGGGATTTGTATTAAATGAGTATTGATTTGTGTAGATGTTTCATTTGCCTGCAAATGAAATAATTCTTACTTGTAGGCTTAATTGTTTACTATATGCACATACCCCCAGCATTTATGATTAATTATATTTTTTAATATTTTCTATAGGGCCCTAATCATACTTTTGTTTTTTTCCACTTATTATATAAGAAATTAAGAGTCTGCTAATGTTTGCCAATGCTTTTTCTTTTTCTTTTTTAACCTTTTGCTCTTTGTATATTTTATTTCTGGGCCATTTAACAGGAACATACCTGTCTTCTGCAGTTTAGTGTGGATGCCTTTAGTCTGTTAAAATAGATCCTGCCTTCCTGCTTTTCCCCTTCAGTTCTCTGTTTTTCCTGATTATTTCCTGTCCCGTGGTCTCATTTAAATTGGCACAGAATAATTACACATGCGTATAGACTGGGTCTCACCTTTCGTTCTGGCCATTGTTATGAAGTCCTTCCTGCTTGTTCTTGGAGTTCCCTTGATTTTTTTTTTAATTTAATTGTTTTACTTTTGAGACTCTATGCTCTTGCCTCTAAAAAGCCATATTCTTTCTGGCAATGTTTTCTTTAATCTCTCTGTGTTCATGTACATCGGACATGTGTGTCTCTGTGTGTGAATGCAGCTGTGAGCATATGGAGGTCACAGGCCAACCTCAGATGTGGGTCGGTCTTTTCTGAGAAGGTCTCTCCTTTCTTTCTGCTGCATATGCCAAGCTGGTTTTCCAGGGAGTCTCCCATGTCTCCCTCCCAGCTCTCCATGGGTGCTCTGGGATGATAGATGTGTGCTCTACCACGTTCAGCTGGTTGAAATAGCCTTTTGTTGTTGTTGTTTTAAATTAAGTTTTAAAAACCTCAGATTCTGAAAATTGGTTTTAGAATATAGGATTTGCAGGGTGTGATGGCTTGTTTGGAGTTCCAGCACTTGGGAGGTGCAGGCAGGAGGAAGGAAACCATTGGTTAAATAGCAAGTTTGAGGCTAGCCTGGATCTCATGAGACACCGGGACGTAAGTGCTCTTGTATTGAGTGACAGAAGCATCTGAGGATCATCTGCTTTCGCCTTTCGGCACAACATAGCTGTCTTTTCATGGTATGTGTTAGTACTTTGGTTTGTTTTTTAGACTTATCTTATTTTATATGTATGGTTACATTGCCTGTATGTTTGTCTGAGCACCGTATGCAAGCTGGGTACCCAAGCAGGTTAGAAGAGATGGTCAGGTCCCTGGTACTGGAGGTAGGATTGTTGTGAGCACCTTGTGGGTGCTGGGAACTGAACCTGGGTCCTCTGCAAGGGCAGCCTGTGTTCTTCACCACTGAACCATCTCTGTACCTCAGGTGCTGGTTGTTCTCACTGTTGTGTTTTGGTCTCCTTGGCATAAACTAAAGTCACCTATGATGGCTGTTCTTGGTGTCTTGGTTGTCAACTTGATCACATGTGGAATTAATGGCTGGGTACACCTATGAGGGATTTTTCTTAATTGAATCATTTAAAGTAGGAAGATCCATTTTTAATCCTTCGCGGTGGGGAGATTCCCCTTGGATCTGGGCCACACTGTCTGGTGGAGGCCTGTATAATGAAGATGGAAGAAGGGAGCTTTTGCTCTTTGCCTGCTCGCCCTCATTCTTGTTTGCAAGTACATTCCTTCACTAGCATTAGGAATTATTTCTTTGGGATTCTGGCATATACTGAAGACACTGAGCCTCAAGGACTAAACAAATACTGGATTTTTTTGACCTTCTGTTTCTAGGCAGCCATTGTTAGACGAATCTGAGCACAACCAGTAAGCCATTGTAATCAATTCCATTATATATATTTATGTCTGTCTGTCTGTCTGCCTCTATCTGTCTGTTTATAGTCTGCCTGCTGCCTATCTGTCTGTCTGTCTGTCTGTCTGTCTACCTACCTACTCCTACATCTATCTACCTATCTATCTATCTGTCTGTCTGTCTGTCTGTCTGTCTGTCTGTCTACCTACACCTATATCTATCTATCTATCTATCTATCTATCTATCTATCTATCTATCATCTTCTATCTATCTATCTATCTATCTACCTACTTAACTACCTATACCTATCTATCTATCTATACATCCTCCCTCCCTTCCTTCCTTCCTTCCTTCCTTCCTTCCTTCCTTCCTTCCTTCCTTCCTTCCTTCTTTTTGGTCTGTCCCTGGTGTCTGTTTTTCCTCATTTTTGTGGTAATGTGAGTGAGGGTAGCCCTATAGGCTCTGTGCTGGTTAGTTTCATGTCCACTTTACCCAAGCTAGAGTCTTTGGAGCCACTGGAGGGGAAAAAGCCTCAAATGAGAAGAATGCTTTGTAAATCTAGCTGTAGGCAAGCCGGGAGGGTATTCTCTTAATTAGTGATCGGTGTGGGAGAGCTCCTGATTCAAGGTTCCTGCCCTGTTTGAGTTCCTACCATAATGTCCTTCAGGGATGGACTGTGATCTGTAAAACAAATAAGTTTTTTCCTCCCCAAGTTGCTTTTGATCATGGTATTTCACCGTAGCAACAGTAACCTTACCTAGGATAGGCTCATGTAATTGAATACTTGTTTCCCAGTTGGTGGAACATTTAGGAAGGATTAGGAGGCGTGGCCTTGCTGGAGGAAGGGTTTCACTGGGAGGTTTTGAGGTTCCAAAACTCCACACTAAGCCACAGTCTCCGACTCTCTGCATCCTGCCTGAGGATCAGAATGTAAGGTCTCAGCAACTTCCCCAGTACCATGCCTGCCTGTGGCCACGCTCCATGGATGCTCCCTCTGAAACTGTAAGCGAACCCCCAACAAAATGCTGTCTTGAATAAGCTGCCTTGACCATGGTGTCTCTTCATAGTAACAGAACAATAACTTAGGCCCTGCTCCTTTTATTTCAGTCTCTTGCTTTGTGCTTCACGCATGCTTCCTGAGCTAGCCCTTAGCATCATGTACCTACGAGGTCCTTGGCATGAAGACGTCTGTTGTTACTGCTGTTACTCAACCTGCTTTCCGCTGTGCGCCGGTCTCCTTGCTTCCTTTTCTGTCTCACCCTGTCCTTGTAGCTTGTAGTTTTAGTGCGTACAGAGAAGAGTCTGTCTGAACTGTACTTTTGCTTCCCACAAGCAATCCATGCTGTCTGTTTTTCCTCTCCAGGTCTTGAATGGAATGTGCACTCCACGATGGTTGTTATTATCCATTTGGGGTTTTTTTTTTTGTTTGTTTGTTTGTTTGTTTTTGTTTTTTTAACCTTCGCTTCCCCTATTGGGTTCAGGTATTGGTTTAAGGTATGGGAAGCTGTTTGGTCTGAAAGGACACCAGAGGCTGCTTCCAGGATCTTGAATTGAAAGGCCAGGGCGTTGAAGACCAGCGAATGATGATCCGGCAGCCCCAGGTGGCCTTCTGCATCAGACCACGGGGCTGCACTGTGGTATTATCTTAGCAATTCTGCCATTCTCATGGAGGATGCTGGGAGGTGGCCCCTGTGACACCCCTTGCTTTGTCTCTTCCTCCATAATATCTAGCAGAAATTCTTTGGCTCATACTGGACGCCTCCAGATCCTAGGACTTCTTTTTCTTCCCCCCACAGGTTTTGTGATAAAATGTGCATATAAAAACAATCCTCTTAATCATTTTAAGTGCACAGTTCCGTAGTGATAGCTGCACTTATAACTAAACTAGTTAAGCAGCTGGCGGTGTTCCACCCTCCTGGCCATTGGCAATTACCCTTCCGCTTTTTGTCTTTATGACCCTGACTCCTCCAGGGACTTCATATAAATGGAAGCATACCATTTGTGCCTTTTTGAGATAAGATCAATAGCATGATGTCTTCCAGAGTTATCCATGTTGTGACTGATGACAGGACTTTTCTTTTTTAAAGGCTGCATACTGTTCCGTTGTGTGGCTATACCAGGCTGGTTAATCCATTCTTTCATCAATGGACTTCTGCACTGCCTCCTTTGGGCCTTTACGAACTTGGGGACGTAGACAGCACTTTGAGACCCTCCCTTCAATTCTGCTGGGTTTCAGTCTTCATGGCAGTTGTGTATTTCAGTCTCTTAAAGTATGGGAAGTACACTGTATTTCAGTCCACCAGCATTTGGAGTGGGCTGATAGGGAGCCCTTCTTCCGTCGCACACTAATAAACTGACGTGTAGAGAGGTCAGGAGGAAGCAAAGGAGTGTCTCTTGGACACATCCCCCCAGACACGCGCCATGATGCATCTTCATCTCCCTCCCTGCTTTCTGAAGATCCTCATTCTCCCTTGGGGCCCACCTTTATCCCCAGCCCTCTCTCTGGGCAGGGTCCCTCATGCTTTCCCCATCTCCCCCATCTCTGCATCCCCATTTACCCGCATCTTCTCATTTTCCTCTTCTGTGAAATGGGCTTCTCCTCCCCAGTAGCAGTTGCTGTGGCTCCTGCAGTTGAGAGCCGCTCATGGCCAGGCATCTGTTTTCCCATCTGGTCCCAACTTCTTTCTTAATGACCCACTGAAATGGCGCTAAGAAAATGCCGACAACTTGAATGAGACATTAGCTGACCCATCAGCACCCGTGCCCGGGCCTCAACTTTCTTCAGAGCACAGGGACCCATGGAGTCAAGCACGAGCTCTTGTTTTCTGGTCAGAGACCTCCCTCTGGCCAAGTGACAGGTGCCACCCAAGGTACAGTGTCCTCATGAGGACCCATACAGTCTGGACGGAGGGGAAAGAGACCGAAAAGTTTCTATGGCTCTATCACAAACTTGAAAGGACGTGAGTTTTGCTTTCTTTCCAGCTTCTCCTTCAGCTCCTCATCCTCCACAGAATCTGTTCAGTTCTCTTGGTTCTCTACAGCTTACAAGTGTACCTGGGGCCAAGGGACCCTGTGCGCTATAGTCAGGGGACACTGCCTGGATGTTTTTGGTCATGCAGCGTGCTCTGGCTTCCCTTCCACTTACACAGACCGATGCTTGGTCAGATGCAGAGAAGGTCTCCTGAGATCCCATCTCTAGGTACACACCCAACAGGAAGGTCTCACCCGGACTCCCGAGGCTTCCGTTTTCTCACTGTGAGCAGGGTAATAGAGTCAGAGGCTGAGGAGTTGGGAGAGAGCATTGGGCTCCATAGGCAACCATTCTTGCCTCTGTTTCTCTCTTCGTCACCCCGGGGACACTGTTAAATCTGTCTGTCTTAGTTTGTACTTTGTAGATCGAAGTGGGTTTCCACCAATGAACCCAGAAGAGAGCTTAGCTGCGTGTCTTGAGGTCATACATGGAGAGAACCCGGGGAGAGTGCATGGGGCGACTGCACCTGTGTGTTTGTGCCCCTTTAAAGCTCAGCCAAGGCACGATAGCCTCGGCTTATTGGCTTGTGTGCAGACCTTTCTTACTTGATTTAGTTTCTAATCTCAGTGCTTCCACGTGGCTCTGCCCCTCACGGAGCTGCAAGCTGCTCACAAGGGAGTGACAGTCTAGGCTGAGACCCAGGCTCCTGCCACTTGTCTCCCTGTCCCCATAGTCTTGTGATGGTGTGTCATGACCCTTCCTCATCTCCCTGGTTTCTGAAGATCCTCATTCTCCTTTGGGGATATCCTTATCCCTAGCTCTCTCATATGCAACATGCATCTTTTGTCATATGTCTTCTTAGACCATTGTTTGTCTGATACATCTTGTTGAGGGGGGTCTGTATTTCTTTAGAGAGTGCCCAGCTAGGATATTTTCTGAGGTCCACCCACATGACTTAGAGTGCTGGAATGCTCCACATCAGACCTCTGCACCCCTTGTTTCCTTTCTCCTGTGGCGTTTCTGTCTGTGTTGTGCTGTGTTCTCCCGTGACCTGCATCGAGATGGACTTGAATCTGAAACCTCTGAGTGATGTTAGTTTTGGATTTTAAATGCTCTGGGGGTTTGCAGATTAGGGAGACTCCTCGGGTAAAGTTTACTCGGATAGCCCAAACTCTGGGAGCTGTAACACTTCTAAGTCCCAAAGCATTTTAGAGAAGGAGCTTTAGCCCACGCCAGTGTTCAGTCCCCTTCTCATAGATATTTTGAGTCTTCCCAGTTTCTGGCTGCTGTGAGTGGAAAAGCAGCTTTTGCTCGGTGTGTGGTGGTGGGCCCCTTCTGTGTTTGTGTTTGTCTGCCTTCAGCTGCACCCCAAGCACAGTCGGATCTGACACCTTCCCGTAAGTGAGTGCTCTTTGTGACAACTATTCAGGGCTGGAGTTTAAGTGGAGCAGAGGATGTTGAAAGGAATGAAAGCCAAAGAGGTTTTGTGTGCTCCACAGAGTGTTAACAGCACTTGGCTGATAAAATAGTTCATGCTTGGGCTTGGCGTGAGTTGTGTGCCAAGGACCTCTTGGTCTGTGTCTGTTTGTCTGTCTGTCTGCTTATCTGTCCATCTCTCTCTCTTTCTCTCTCTCTCTCTCTCTCTCTCTCTCTCTCTCTCTCTCTCTCTCTCTTTCTCTGTGTGTGTGTGAGTGTGTGTATGTGTGTGTGTGTGAGTGTGTGAATGTGTGTGTTTGCATTTGCTCATGGAAGCCAAAGCTCAACCTATGGTGTCTTCCTCATCTATTTTTTTGACACAGAGTCTCTCCCTGAACTTTCTGGTTCAGCTAGACTGCTGGCTGGCCAGGAAACCCCAGGAACCCCCGTCTCCACCTCCCCTAGGGTCACACATATACGTCACTGTTCCAGGCTTTCAGTATATATTTATATATCACATATGTATTACAAATGACATTTTATTTAGTTGTGTGTACCGGTGTGTGTCTTTGTGTTTGCATGCTTGCAGCAGCAGCACACACAAGGAGTTCAGAGGACAGTCTGTGGGAGTCAGTTCTTCCCTTCTACCATATAAGTCCTGAACACAGCCGGGCGTGACAGCCGTATCACTGCATTATCCATGCCCAGCTTTTACAAGGGTGCCGGGGATCCGAACTCAGGTCCTTGTGCATGCCCCGAACGTAGTTTACACACTGACCATCTCCCATTTTATTCACACTGTCTCCGAAGACAGTTCAGATGACACAGAAATTAAGTGAGTCACCTAGAAAGGGCCACTGTCCCGTTTCCCCTGTCCTCTTGAGTCCCGTTGTTAGCAGGCCAGTGACCCAGACAGCAGGTGTGTCCCAGTAGACCTTCCTAATCCGCTCACAAGCACCTATGCATTGCAATCATACTGACTTATAGTGTGGCTTTTCTTTCTTAATAGGGCGTTGCAATGTCATCCCACAGGAGCCCCAATAAATCTGCCTCTGCTTTGTTTCTATATTGACAAGCAACGTTCTGTTGTAAGGACCCATTGTGGTTCCCGTCGTCAGTCCACTGGTGTTGGTGTTGTTAACAGATGACTTCCTGGATTTTGGCACCAATATTGGGAAAAGGATGAAGAGAGTCGGGGGACGGGGGTATGGCCCATGGAGGTGTGGTGAGGCCTGGGGTCAAAGGGAGATGCCTCTGGGGGGCCCATGTTGGGCATCCCTTCCCCCTGAGGGACCAACCACATGATGGTATAGTACAGAATAGAGTTTATTCAAGTCATGGGAGAGTTAAGAGGGTGGTAGACACACACACACACACACACACACACACACACACACAGAGAGAGAGAGAGATGGAGAGAGAGAGAGATGGAGAGAGAGAGAGAGACGGAGAGGGAGAGTGAGAGGGGGAGAGAGAGAGAGTGAGAGAGAGAGGAGAGAGAGAGAGGAGTAGAGAAGAGGCCGGCCATGAGCACGTAGAGGGATGGGGGAAAGGGAAGGGGAACAGGAGGGGTAAAGGGGGAGAGCAGGGCTACACAAGGCAAGAGAGGAGGGGGCAAGCAGCCCCTTTTATAGTGTCAGGTCACTGGGGTGGAGCATACCTGGCTACTGCCAGGTAACTGAGGGGTGGGGTTTACAGAATCCCAACAGTTGGTATTTGGGGTGCCCCGGTTGCTGTCACACAGAGTCTCTCTTCTGGTGAGGGCGGACTGCAGCTGTATCCGTTGTGCTCCGTGGTTCTGTACTTGGCTTTGGTGTTCATTGATATCTTTGCCATCTCTGGGATTCTAGGTTGATGGTTTTCCTTCCAGGACTTTGGAGCTGAGCTCCTCTTTATGTAAAGTCTTTAGAGAAATTTCCAGGAAAAAAAAAAAAAGCTTATGATTTTGCGCTCTAGCTTTCATTTTAAGTAGGTTAATATGTATGTACCCGAGACTGGTTATTTCTTCGATTTGGGAATTATTGAGTTTTTTTTTTTTTGGGGGGGGAGGGTCTTCTCGGTGTACAGTTTGCACCAAACTTGCAAACTTTAACCCGTTACTTTTTCAGGTACCTCATTCTTGGCGACTCTAATTGTATGTCCCGTCGCCCTTGAAAGTCTGGGCTCCAGGTCACTGATTCCCGGTTGTTTTCCTTCTAATCTGCACTGTTTGTCTTTAGACTCCACCGAAGCATTTCCTAAGCCCCACTCCCTTCTTCTCTCTCGTCTTATCTGTCCACGGTCCTACCTACTGTGTTGTTTTCTCCCAGTCAGACTTTCCATCTCTGAAAGCATGATTTCTTCTTATTCTCTTGTGTCTCTATAACATGGAGGTGTATCTACGCTAAGCCATTTTGGTGTACTTAAAGCCTTTCATTTTTGGACATTTCTGACACCTCCGAGTCTCTTCCCGTTGATTGATTTTTTTTTCCCCGACTCCTTTTGGGTTTAATAAATTTTGATTGGCAGGTTTTTGTGTATCTCACTGTCTGCTGCTGGGTGTTTGGGCCTCTGCCTTTTGTGATTTTCTGCTGGGGTTGTGTTAGCTGCTCTGACAGGGCAACGAAGTGAGTTCCTGTAATAAAGCTACACACTTAATGATGGAAGTGGCTTCGGAGATATTAGTGAGAGGATTTTGTTGTATGGACACTGTTCCATGGGCTTCTAAAGACCTAGAGGCTCCAGCTGTCTGTACGCACAGGCTCTCCGCAATAGCCTGCTGCTACTGAGCCACGCTCACTGTGGTATGCACCGACATACTGTAGACGCTGGCTACGCAGTGGTGGTGATTTGTTATAGTTAGCTTAAACTGGCAACTTGACACAGCCCACAGTCACCCAAGAAGGGAGTCTCTACCATGCTGTAGTATGGATAATCATGTTACACAAAAGGTATCGAAAAACCTTTAACAACAACGAACTGACCTTAGCGTACTGTAAAGTCTCTTATTTCGTATATTTTAATTATTTCAGCTTTTTGACGTGTAGCAAACTTTTGGTTAGTATGCACACTCACGGGGCTAGAGAGATGGCTAAGTGGATAAATGACTTGAGTTTGGATCCCTAACGCCATATAAAAGCCGGATGTGGTGATTCATGCGTGCAACTCGAGCACGGGGAGGGGGCTGAGACAGGTGGATCCTGATGGTTCACTGGCCACTAGGACATTGTGGTGACTGTGACTTCAGGCGAAAAGCAAGCTCCAGGTTCAAGAAGAGAGCCTGTGTCAGAGTCTAATGTGGAGAGCAATCGAAAAAGATACCCAGTGTCTACCTCTGGCTGTCAGATGTGCATGTATGGAGTGATTACATCTGCACACATGCATACGCTACACGTCTGTCTACATACACCCCATAACACAAAACACAGATCCAGTGCACAGCTGAACAAAAGTTATTTTTCTCTTTATCTGTTTTCTATGAACTTTTTTTTCCTAGTTAACTTTTTATGTAGTTTCAAACTTTTTGTTTTTGTTAAAAACAAATGCACGGGGCTGAGGGCATCCTTCAGTGATAGAGCATTGTATAACTTAAACAAGACTGAGGGTTTGATCCTTTGTGTGTGCACGCACACACACCCCTCACCACTACTGCCTCCACCACCACCATCACCATCATCACAACCACCACTACTACTACAACCACCACCATCACCATTACTACCACCACCACCACACAAACACAGATGTTAACTTAGGACCACACAGGGTCAGGATCGTTAGGTCAGCTCTCCCCCTCCACATCTTGCTCCACTGGAAGATTTTCAGAGGTGAGGACAGAGGTCTGTGACAGCAGTGGCTTTAGTGACTTCATCCTGAAGGACTGCCTGGGGCCAGTTCTCTAGCTAACATTCTTGTAAGGTGTCCTTTAAGAGAACGGTGAAGAGCGTATTGTAATGAACTCACAAACCAGTTGTGACTGGTCACGTGTCAGGTGCTGATGTACCACACGTGGTCTGGGAGCTGTGCTTCTGTGTGACTGATGGCATCGTAGGCCTCTTAACACCAGCGTCACAATGAGTATGAGCCGCAGGTTGTGTTAGACGTTATGGTGGCTGTGATATCAACAGGCAACAGGAAGCTTTTCAGCTCCATTATAACCTTAGGAGACGGTAGTCATATGTGATCTGTGATTGATCCCCCACACACGTCCCCCAAAGTTTTGCTGCTCTTGTCCTGTGCTGGGTGTTAGGAATCCGAAATAGAGCCAGGTGCGGACAGGACTCACAGAAGCCCTTGGGAGGATCAGCTAATCCTCCTCCTCTCTAAGCATCATCCAGGCCCTGACCCCGTGACACTGCAGCCCTCGGCTGTGCCTCTGCTGAGAAGCCTCGCTTGTCAGACGTGGTGGCCCATGTCTGCGGTGCCAAGTGACTTAGGAGACTGAAGCAGCCTGGGAAACTTAGTGAGATCTAATCTCTGAGAGGTAAAATTTAGTGGGAGCAGACAGTCTGATGCCCCACTTGGGAAGTGGAGGGAGAAGGATCAAGAGTTTACGATCAGCCGGGACTGCCTGAGATCCCTTCATAAAAGCCGAGCAAGGGAGCAAAGAAAGCAGTGGTGTCTTGGGGTTTCTGTCGCAGTGATGGGGCACCATGACAACTTGGAGAAGGATGTTTATTCTGCTTATACTTTGAGGTCACGGTTCATCACTGAAGGAAGTCATCAAATGGGGTAAGAACCTGGAGGCAGGAGCAGATGCCGGAAACCATGGAGACCATACTTACAGGCTTGCTTATCCCTGCTTGCTCAGCCTGCCTTATAGAACCCAGGACCGCCAGCCCAGGGATGGCACCACCCACAATGGGCTTGATTCTCTCACATCAGTCACTAAATAAGAAAATGTCCTCCAGGGTTGTCTTCAGCCCAGTCTTAGGGACGCATTTGTTCATTGGGGTTCCCTCCTTTCAGGTGGCTCTAAGGTATTTAAATTGATGTAAGATTACTATCATAGGCGGCTATGTGACTCACTGATAGAGCACTTTCCTGTGCTGTGGGAGGCCCTGGGTTTGATATCTGACACCACATGAAAAAGAGAGAGGAGGGGCCTTTGCCTTAGAGCCTCCTGGGTAGGCTGGGGCCAGCCTATCCCACACTCTGAATAGAGAGCTTAATCCGACATGCTCATGTCTTAATGGACCGACAGCAGGCATTAAGATGTAGACGCCTTTGGGAGCAGTCTTCCAACAGTCCCCTTACTTAGTAACAGCTTGATCTTTCCCCCAGTTTTCTCTTCAGTCTTGTTAGGCAGAACCAGAGCAGCTTGGGCAGAGGACAGAGCCTGGCACATCATGGCTCATGCAGGCAAAGCTGGCCCACCGCTCAATTTTGTAAAGAAGACTGCATTAGGGTCTGGCTATACTTTTTTAATGCGTGCATTGCCATGGCAACCTTCAGTCCGCGATGGCTACAAAGCCTACAGCACTGACTTTGTGACAGTTCCCACAGAAAGCCGTCTGGACCCCTGGCCTAGCTGTGATTTTTCTCTCTAACCAGGTGTGTCTCAGAGCTTAGCCTGGTACCCAGTGTGATCATACTTCCCTGTCATGGCTGCCGGGAACCTGCCCTCTGCCCTGGGAACTGTGAGAACTGCTGTCTTGATCTTTCTGTTGGGTCTCTTTTCTGCATGGCTGATACCCTCATGTGTCCCCGGTGATCCCAGGTTAATGGCATCAGCCACGTGTGCAGGGCCTTGGGCAGCATGCTCACACAGTCCTGTCTTGTGTATGTGTACACACAACCGTGTGCCGGGCCTCGGTGTGGGGATGCTGTCTGGCTGTGACGAGCCTCAGTAGAATACGCTCGTGTATGTGGGTTTTCCTCACAGGCTTGAGGAACTCCAAGCAGAACTCCGCCAAAGCTGCCGCAGACTCTTCGCAGCCTTCTTCTCGCTGGGCCCCATACCGTCCCCTTACCTTGCCTTCTTCGGATTCCTATTTTTCTTTGAGCACAGAGGTCCCTGGGCTCTGGGTCCTCCCTTTGCACTGCAACTTGAAACCTTCCTGGCAGCTAGCCAGCACACTTACAGGCCAGCCCACTTGACATTCTTTCTTGGAGGGTTACTGCTATCCAGGCCTAGAAGTTTGCTCTGTCTCCGTGAAGGTGGGCAGTAAATCGAGACCACCCCCTCCTTCAGTTCTCGAGGTCATGGTACTTTTAAAGTTAGTATTATTTGGCTTTCCTGAGGGTACCGTTGGGAGAGAGCTCATCAGCAGAGGCAGCGTCTGGCCGCACACTGTGCGTTTTAACACTTAACCACTTCAACCATGGAGGGTCTGTGCTGCCTTGGACCTTGGAGAGTCTCCACCGAGCAGCTCAGGCAGATGACGGGCGGGAGATTGCCTAGAGGCTCACTGGCGACATGCCAATGGCTGTGGCTCTAAAGGAAGGGTTTCCCTGGCTGCTCCTCCTTGATTCTGAGTCTCTGGTGGCCCCCTCTGCTCTTTTAAGTTATTCTTAGGCTCTGGAATTACCGTGAACACTGTAGTCCTTCTGACAAGATTTTTTTTTTTTTTTTTTTTTTAGCGCACGAGGGACTAGGGGGAGTCTTCCTTCAGTCCGTTGTTTTCTTTCCTGACTTTGTGAGCAGCATTGCCAAATGTCCGAGTACCCCGGGTGGGCACTGTGAGGGGATTTTATTCCCAGATAAATGATGACTCAGGGAGGTGGTGAGGCTAGCCAGCGGTGAGGCTAGCCCAAGATCACGCAACACCTTCCCTGAAAAACGAGGGTTTTCCTGCCCTTACACTGAGTCTTCCAGAAACTCAGCTATTCGGGGACTTCCAGTGGACCCTGTTAGATATTAGTCCAGTCTGAATCTCACGTTAAATTCTCTTCAGCCAATATGGCTCTCAGCTCTTGCTGCTCCTGTTGACACAGTCCCCAGGCAGACCCACTCCCACTGGGAAGAGAGGCTCTCCCAGGCTGAGCCTGGGTCACAGGCCAGTCACAGTGCCTTGGCTCTGCTGGCATCGGAGGCTAAGGATAATAGCTGTTAAGCTGGAGCCCTGGGTGGTAGGAAGCTGATAGCATGAGGTGACTCTGTGCTCTGGAGGAAGTGTACGGAACAGGCAGAAACAGGCATGACCACACCTCTCTGGCCTGTGACATCAGGCGCCACCTCGGTGCTCTTGGAACTCCATCCTATATGGAGCTAACAGAATTATCTGCCCCGCTGCATGTAGCTTCTCTGGTCTGGCTTTGCTTCCATAGCGGCACTATTCCCTCCCAGGTTCTGGCTCTTAACTCTCTTCACACCTCCTTTTGCAGAGACTTTGGCCGACTAATGTGGCTTCTTGGTTCTCCTTGTCTCTTGTCAGAGCTAACTGTAGCCTCGCAAAGTAGCACGTGGCTTTGAGCCAGGTATAGGCCATGTTAGGTAATTTCCGGCATTGGAGTTCAGTTGTCCAGCCCCTCTGTGGGGCTGAGCTGTGCCCAGGGAGGTCAGAGCAGAGGAATGATATGAGGGAGTAGCGAGTGCATATTCCCAGAGAAGCCTCCCCTATCCCCCACCCTCCAATGCTCAGGCGTTCTGTGAGGCTCCTAGGATACCAGGGAACAGGGCCTAGCTGGTTGAGGAGCCCAACCCCCACAGTCCACATTCATCAATAGGAGGGGGCATTTTAGAGGGAGGAGGCAGCTGGACCTGCTGTTTCTGCATCTGTGGAAGGAACAGCCTGTGGGATAAATAGGTCAGTGGGTAAAGCTGCCATGCCCTACAAATCAGTCCCCAAGCATTTGAAAATACACGCAGACTTCACATACCGGAAAGTTTGAGTGCTTGAGGATGTGGTACCCACCTTAGCTGGGGTATCCAGGCTTCCTGATGGGATCCTTGGACTAGTTTATCTAGTTTTAAAGGGCAGCCTTCTCCCCCCGACAGTAGCTCCTTCAGGAAGGACAGCAGTGTCACTGGTGGAGGAGTTGGTCCTGAAGAGGTAAGCTGGGTTTTCCACACCATGGCCTGTGCTTCCTGGGCTTCGGACTTACACCCAGCGACTTTACTTGTCTCACTAAGAAACGTTGACATCTGCAGCCAGCGGCACAGGATTGAGACCCAGACAGCCCAAGGGATGTTTCAGTTTTGAATCTCGGGCTTGGAAAAAGCCCAGTGATTAATTCATACCCTAAGGTACAACCCTAACACGCAGAAAACCAGTATTTTCATCTGCCATCAGCTTTCAAATGGATTGTTAGCTGAACGCCCTTTTGTGAGCGAAATCAGCTCAGAGTATTAAATAGGCCAGAATTATGCTCTTAATTGAGGAGGTACGGCCACATTGTGACTTTTGCAGACCCCGGGCACTTTTGCCCTTTGAGGGAGTTCTTCCTTCATTAAAGAAAACACTTAATTGAACTTAATGACCACTTTTTATTTGAATAAAGATGAAGGTATTATTCATCAAACGGTTTGACTTGAATTTTCAGTTTATTCTGGTTTTGAAATAAAAGGTGTGTGTGTGTGTGTGTGTACTTTTTAAGTATTGTGGGCTCCCACTGTGGCAGCCAGGCATCTGGACAAGGCAGTCCCGAGGGAGAGAGGGCCCTGTTAGCATGAATGGTGCAGAGGCCAGCTAGAGGGTCGGTGTTTGATGCTGTGTTTGACGCTCATGTGTACCACCATGTCACATGCTGACTCGGTTTCCCCGGGAGTATTTGAAGAACACCAAAGATAGGACAGTAAGGGACATCATAAGCCCCCCACACTCCTGTGGTTTCTCCCTTCAGAGACCCATGTTGAAATGTAATTGCTGTTGTCATGTCTGAAGACGGGATTGAGTTGTTAAAGGGATTATTGTCTCTCAGGGACTTAGTCAGCTCTCACGAGACTGTGGTGCTATTTGGCCTCTTGTTTGTCACCTGTTCTCTAAGCAACCCCTTGCCTTTCTTCTTTTCTACCATATTAGGACAACCTTGTCCCAGCGAGGCCGTGAATAGACTCTTCCTGCCGGGTGTTAGTCCACTGCGGTCAGAATTTCTAGCCTCCAGGACTGTGAGGCAGAATGCATCTGCCCTGCGTTCTTTTGCTGGGCAGGGTGTTAAGGACTGGACCTGGGGTCTCCCATTTTGGGGGCAAGCCTTCTACCATTAAGCTGCCCTGTAGCCTCCAAACATTGCTTCTATGACTCGCGCGGTCTCAGGTGTTGAGAGCACTAAGCCAGGACTGTTTCTCACTCTTCAGCCCCTAAAATAACATCTTAGGTCTTGTCCTTCAGTATCCCAAGCATCCTTAGCACTGACCAGTCATCTTTCTAGCCTGGGCTTGAGTGCTTTTTAGGGGCAGAAGTTTGTTTAGTCTTCCCCTCGGGCCTGCAGTACACCTACTGTTGGGCCGCATTGGGAGTAAGCAGCTGTGGTCTGAGGTTTGCCTTTGTCCCCACTGCTCTGTCACCCAGGCAGTGACACTCTCAGCTCGAGGTGGCTCGCTTGGGAAAGAAGATGCAGATGGTCTCATGTGTCCCAGTTGTGTGTCATGAAAGGGAGATCCGGGCATATCAAGGGCGTCAGTACCAAACTCGGATTATTCCGGGTGTGGAGAGTTTGTTAGTATTTTCCTGGATGCCAAGGCCGGTGTGTGCCAATACCACTTGGTCCATGGGGAGTTGGGACTTCAACAAGAGGCGTGGACTGTCGGCATCCGGAATAGGGAGATCGAGTGACTCTAGAGTGTGGCTCTCATCCTTGTTCCCATGGGACTACTGGATTTCTTCCCAACTCTTAAGAACACGTGGCCATTCAGGGTCCAGCAGGCAGCTTCCCAGCCATGCTGGATTTAGGAGGAAGCATGGTGACATGGCTTCTTCCTGGGGTCTACTGGATCAAGGTGAAAGGTGTCACCGCCTTGAGGTCTGAGCCCCTTGGGGATGGACAACAGGTTGCAGACCGGACATGTCCTGTGGCTTCTTACCCTTGAGCCTCTTCTAAGGCTCTGGTGCTGGCACATGCTCTGATCCTGTATCCACAGCACCTTACCCAAGCTTTTGTTTTGTTTTGTTTTGTCTGCCATGCTAACTGCCTCTCCTAGAAACGATTCCCACCTTCATACTTTGTGCTTCTGTCCCTCCTGCCTGGCTGCTTTATGCCATGACTTCCCAGGCTGTAGAGAAGGTATAGGGTGACCCCTATTCTGGCTACTGATAGACTCCGCACCAGCCAGCTCCTCACGCCGGGTCTGGTGTTTGTTCACCTGGCTCCTGTTTGGTACTTCATAATTACCCACTCCCAAGGCTACGGGACCTGCATCCAACCCAGCTTCTGGACCTAGAAGTTTCTGGAAACAGTGACGTATTCCTGACCTGCTAACAGTGCATCACGGCTAGGCAGGTGTGTTCAAGTGTGGGGAGTTGCTCTGGCACAGGTCCTTGTGGACACAGCTTTGAACTCCAGTTTGTTAGTTAGTTTGTTTTTTTATTTCTTTCTTCCTTCCTTCCTTCCTTCCTTCCTTTCTTCCTTCCTTCCTTCCTTCCCTCCCTCCTTCCTTCCCTCCTTCCTTCCTTCCTCCCTCCCTCCCTCCCTCCCTTCCTTTTTCCCTTTCTTCTTGTCTGTATGTCCTCCCTCTCTCTCTTCCCCCCTCCTTCTCCTTCCCCTTCCCTCCCTCCCTCCCTCTCTCACTCCCTCCTCTTTCCCCTTCTTTCAGTTCATTTGATTCTAAACCAAGGGAACAAGAACTTTCATAGAACGGTTCTTCTGCCAACACTTCCTTCTGTCTGTCCTTGCTTCCAGTCATCTGCCATCCCTCGGCCGGTCACTATATCCATCCTTCCTATCTGTCTTCCTTCCCTCCCTTACCCCCCTCCCACCATCTTCTTCCTCCCAGCCTAAGCACGGGGACAGGCCCTCCCACACTGAATTCCCCAATTACTATAGACCTTTCCGCTCCCTAAGCAGTCAGGTCTCATAGTATCTTTCTGTTTCCTATGAAACACAGGAAAGCCAGTAAGTGTTCTGCATAGAAAAGTTAGAAAACAGGAAAGAACAAGGCAGAAAGAATGGCCCAGAGGCTCCTAGTAGGCGCTGTCTGTGGCTGTTTGAATCTCATCGGAGGGTTGGGTTTTCCCAGTAGTGTGATGGGTACTGATGCTTAGTTCTCTCCTGATTGACACCCCTCAATGATACAAGCTTTGGCTTTTCCCTGTGGTTTGAATCAAAGGGCTCTTGTGAGTGGACTTCTTGGTCCAGCCTGGCCCTGTTTGGGATCTGTTTGGTTATTTTCCGCTTTCCCCATTTACACATAATGTTTGGGGGGGGATTTGTGAGTGAGTGGGAGTTTCCATGTCTCTGGTTGTAGAAGGGATCTCGGCCTTCACCCAGACGGCTTTCTTCCCTAACTCTGGCTTGTTTCAACCCCCTTGGGGTGGGGCTTGCCTGTGAAGACCCTGTGCTAGGCCTCATCATAGCTGACGCTGACTGTGTACATGTCCAGAAGCCTCCCGGACCATGCTCAGGGCATTGTGAGCCAGCCCCTCCTAGGAGGGAGGTGAAGGTTATGGAGGCAGGAGGATGTGGGCATCAGTGGACATCCCCTGGCTCTCCCCTGGCTCTCATACTGGGTCTGCAATGGCTGCCTTGATGCCCATCCTCCAGGGTCCTGCAGGGGAGTACAACATGTGTCCACACCTAGGGATGTCCTGGAGGTTTTACTTAGGGTGGCTTTTCCCATAGTTTGGAACTGAATGTTTAGACCTGCTAATGGCAGATCCAGGTGGGTCGCATGAGATCCAGGGGAGATGATGGCCGTAACCACTGGTGGGTGATGTGACGTGTTCTCATACAGGAGCATGAACCACACAGCCTTTCCGGCCTGTGACGGGTTAACCGGCGGCTGCCACAGCCTCCCTGGAGCCAGAGGCGGGGGAACTTAGGAGTAAGTCTTGACTGCCTAATTAATTCAATTAAACTACTTTATAAGCTCCACTTGTGTCAGTAAATTGTTAAAGTCTATTAAAAAACCTGCTGGAACGTGATGAGGGGTTGGGGACGCCTTGTCATCCTCCCCAGTGGTGCTACGGGAGGGATGGACGGATGGACAGATATCACAGGTCCTATCTGGCACTACCATTGACCTGCTGTGCATACTGAGATCGGGACTGCCCCCTTGGGCCTCAGTTTCCCCATGGTGATGACAGGGGTCTGAGCATCCTTTATCAGCAGGGATTATGATCGGATTAACTGGCTCCTAGCAAGGCAACCCTCGAGTTCATAGATTTTTTTTTCTTAAAACCAGCGTCAGTGTTGGTCCTGAGATCCTGCAGGGGCACTAAGCCCTAGGAACCTCTCTGCTGTATGCTCTTCCAGCCCGACTCTCAAGGCCTGGTGGGCACGGTGCCTTGGCTTGCCCCACAACCCTTTGAAGAGCGTATGTTACAAGGAGACCTACTCTCACCCAGTACCATGGGATGACTCTAGGTCATCAGGAATAGCATATTGGGGTGCCTAATAGTCCAGGCATTCTAGCTGCCTGCTAGGGAGTTGGTGACCTCACCTCACCTTTTGGGAGAAGATTTGGTAAGGAAAACGGAAAATGCTAGTGGAAACAATCTCTTTGTGGGAAGAGCCTACGGTGTGTGCGGAGTCAGTCTATTTCTAAGCCGTTGGAAGGCTCCCATTAGAATATAATAAACACGATGTTAAATGTCGAAAACAGCTTTTCTGTTCAAAGGTGGTATCAACACAATGAGGGAGGAGAGCTGAACAGAAGTTAAGCCAAAGGTGAAAAGGTGCTGGCCACGGCAGTTCGTTGGGTTGTTTTGGGGTGACCTCCATGGTAGTTGTGAACCCCCCATCCTGCTGCACGGCAGGGGGTGTGGCAGCAACTTGCCCTCTTCCTACCACTTTCCCCTGTTCTTCGTGGGAGCTCTGGAAACTTGTATCCCTCACTTTCTAAGAACAGTTTTCCATGTTATTTTCAGAGCACAGTGAACATGAACTCACTCATTTCCTTCCCAGTGAACTGGAGAGGAAATCCTTACTGAACAAAGTTCTCAAGCAGCAGACCAGGTAAACACTGGCTGTTTATTTACTGAGCACCTACTATCAGCTAGGAACTGCCCTGGACACTCTAGTGTCCAGAAGAACAAGGCTCTGGACCTGCCTTGAGTTAGCTCCTTGTATTTGTGGGAACCCCTGAACACCAGCCGTTTGTCATCTAGAGCTTTTTCCCTTGGCTGGGCTGGTGTCAACAAGAGGACTCTGAAACAGAGTCTTTGTCTGTGACATCTGTTGTCATCAGAGATGAGCAGAGTTGATGAGGAGCTTTTGAAAGGCAGGCTGTTGGTTCTTGGAAGTGTTGGGAATGCCAAGAAGAAAAAAAGGGAAGCCATAGGTTTGGGGAAGAGTGTGACCTTGTGGGTGGTTAGGAAGAGGGGAGAGGAGAGGCCATCCCAGGCTCTAAGGAAAAGATTATAATTAGCCAAGGCTTTGTATGCAAATGGCATTTCAAGATGTTTAAAAATATCTTCCAAGGGAGGCTGAAAATAGCAGGTGGTCTGTGTGCACAAAGTACTGGGGGAGGCACTGCAGGCCTGGGTTGTCCCCACCATGTTCGAGTTTAAGGCAGCCCAGGAAGAAGAAACTACTACCCGGTATATCAGTGATGGTGGGCTATTCTTTTGTGTGTGTGTGTGTGTGTGTGTGTGTGTGAGTGAGTGATAAACAGGAACATCAGAAAGCTTATTTTTAACAGTGCTTTGAAATATTGATCCATTTGATTCCATTGTATGACCTAGGGACAATTTTACTAGCAGAAAATACGACCGTGTTCTATAGCTGCAATAAAAAAAACGAAATCACAGCCATGAGCTCACGCTGAGAAAATGAACCAAGTTTACCTCAGTGTAGGCTAGGCTGGTGGATGCTCTTGTCCCTGAGGTTCGTTTTCTGTCCTTCCTGGTACTGATGACTAACTGGGATGTAGAGAGGAGGCGACAGGACCTCACAGCCACTTTGTAGAGGGAAAACCTACATACAGTCCACTCCCATTTGGCTTCGTGTTACCTTTACTTGGGAGCAGACCGTGCCCACTGTTGCTTCATTGGAGAAATGAGATGCACTGATGAAGTTGGGAACATGCCCTGAGGCAAGTGGGGAGTCCTGAAGGCTTGGGAGCAGAGGCATGGTGGCCCTCCATCAGGCATTCTTCAATCTCACCAGCTGTGCACGTAACCATGATGAACATGAATCTCATGGGTGGCCAGTGCCCTGGTGACCGTGTCAGGGAAACGGGGACTCCTGCCCAGATGGTCTCATTGGGAATGAGAGTATTTCCTCCAGCTGCTGGTTCTTCAGCCTGCAGATGAGTGTCCTTCGGTGTGTCTCTCTGTGTAGGACAGCATCTTCTCTGCAGAAAAAGCACCTCTGTTCCAGTTCTCCAGGATAAACTCGGAGATGGGGACTTTCCCATCTTTTTAAGGGGCGCTGCATTGCTGGCTTTGGGACTTGATCTCACTTAGGGGACCTCTTCCCTTTTGGCAGTTGGTCCTGTATCTTGTTGAGAGTGCTCGTGGGTAAAGAGAGGGTGGGATGGAACAGCAAGCTCTCACAGAGGCAAGAATGGAATGGAAGGAGGTCCCAACTCTGTTTAGCCTTGTCTGATCTCCTTTGCACTGAACACAGCAATGGCAGGTCTCCTCACTGGCTCTTTTCAGCCAGCTTCCTTTCTTGGTTCATTCTATCATGAGGATGTGCCTTTCTCACCAAGACTTTTCTTGGGGGCTCGTTACAATTACTTTATCCCATATCTTATTGGGCTTCATTTTCTTCTATGGTTTCACTCCCATCTCTAGCAGCACACACCCTTTAAAAAGAGATTTACCGATTTCTTTCTCTTCCTTATCTTTGCTTCTCAACAATAACCCCGGAGCAGGGCTTAACATCACTTATTTTTGAGTGGCTTTTTTAAAATGTATTTATTTGTGCATGTACACACGTGTGCTACAGTGGATGCCAAGGCCAGTGGACAGTATGAAGGTTCTCTCCTCATATCACACAGGTCCTGGGAATAGGATGTCAGTCGTTAGACTTGGAGAAGTGCCTTTACCTCCCTCCCCAGCCATCTCGCCAGCTCCAGCTTTTTCATTTTAAAATAATTTCATCTTGAAAAAAAATCTTACAAAAATAATAGCAAACATTTGCACAGATTTTTCACCCAGCTTCTTCAAATGTTAACACCTCGTATAATTATAATATAATGTTCGAGTTATACTATGAAATTAATATCGATACAGGAAATTAAATTACAGGTTGAGTTTCACTTATCCGAAATTCCTAGGAGCATAAATGTTCCAGATTTCATGCTTCTTCAGATTTTGGAATATTTGCATATGCTCTGCTGATTATGTGCTCCTAATCTGAAAGTCAGAAACTAAAAATGTGTTTAATCCAGTGTATACGTTTTATGTGTGTATGAAGGTCAGGAGGCAACGTTGGCGGTTGTTTTTCAGGCACCTTTGTGTTTGAGACAGGGTCTCTCACTGGCCGGGAACTTCTCCAAGTTCACTAAGGCAGCTAAGCTCCAGGGATCTACTGCTGTCTGCTTCCTAACTCTGTCACTGGGATTACAAGCATACACCCGTGTTCCCCATTTTCCCCATGGGTTCTGAGGATGCTAAGTCAGGCCTTGGTGCTTTCAAACCAAGCCCTTTGTACCTGAGTCATTTCCCTCTCTAGGCTCTTAAAACTTCAGTTTTGTAGGGAAATATTTTATTATCTCCTATATTAGATCACACCATGTCTGTCTGTCTGTCTGTCTCTATCTCAAACGTAATGAATATCAGAGTATGGTTTTGGGTCAGGGTTACTTAGTTCGTAACAACAATACTATAAATTAATCTCTGTTCCTTACTCGGAATCTGCCAGCGGTCCTGTGATGGCTTTCTTCAGTCCCAGCATCCAGTTCGGGGTCCCCCTCACACGTGGCCGCTGTGTCTTCTTTGTCTGGGGCCGGATCCCTGTTCTTTCTTTGACTTCTGAGACTTTGACTCCTTTAAGGAGCTTCCAGCAATTGTGTAAGCCCACTTCCTGGCTGTCAGATGCTTGTCGGATGACTGGAGCCGTACGTTTCTGGCAGGAATGTCCCAGTTGGGGTGTCGCTTTCCCCGTGTGCTTTGTGGTATAGACTCAGTGACTTATTGCTACCGGAGACATTAACCTTGAGCACCCGGTGGATGTGGCATCTGCCTGGTTTGCACAAACACACCCACGGGCCGATATTTGGAGACTATGTCAACATTTTGCTACTTTCTCGTCATCCTTTTTAGCATCTATTCTGGATTCCAGACTCAACAGTGAGAGCTGTGATGTCTGCGAATATGATTTTCTATTTCCTTCATTTCCCCTCTCCTTATTAATTAGGAGTCCCTTATGGGAAAGCCCTCCCTCCAAGCTTCTTTCATTCACGTTCTTCCTCCCTTGTGTTATTGTACATGTGGGTGTGTATTTTAGGTCTCTGACTCTGTCATATTGGTGTCGACTCAGAGTATGTGTTTTAGGTTTTTTTCTGTCAATGCCATTAGGGTTTGTGTGTGTGTGTGTGTGTGTGTGTGTGTGTGTGTCTTAAGCTGTTGCACATTGGCTTGTAGCAGCCCCATCACAAGGCCTCCTCTGTCTTTTAGACAGTCGCCATCTTTCCTTGAGCACTCATGGCCCTTCTAGGTCTTGAGAGGGTGCTCCTGGCTCACCTTGTCCCTCAGCCAGGAAACAAGGGAAGAGTTCTGCCTATATTGTTGTGAGTGTATTCCTGCTGCACATAGTGTCAAGGTACATAGTAGGCTCACGGGGAATCATCGCTGGGTGAAGGGATCTGAGGAGGAATCCGGAAAGAAAGATGTGGCGGCCAGCTTCCAGAGGCTGGCATCCATCCCCTGGCATGCCTCCTTGGCAAAGTCTGAATGAGCCATTGCCAGGGGAGGGGGCATCTATGTTCTCTCATTTGCTGTCAGTCTTATTATCCATGTTAATGGTCTGACAGGAGCCCAGGGCTTCCCAATCACGTAGAGCTATAGCCAAGCACACAGTGCACTGGGGAGCAAGCTGGCAGCTAAGGACCTGAGCCAGCCCAGTCCCTGCCAAAGGCTCTGCTGAACCCCAGCCATGGTGGGCATGCAGCTCTTCGACCAATGGCAGAGCTTCTGGGGTCCCATGAGGTATGCAGTTTAGTTTGCCCGAAGCCACTTTCAGTCTCCAGAGACAGGCGGGAGTCACTTGAATATTTTATGACTATTTCTTTATGAAAGATTTAAAAGTCAGTCACATTGGCTTTAGAAAAAGCCTGCAATGATCAGATTTTTATTTATGAGGTATGTGTGTTTGTGTGTGTGTGTGTGTGTGTGTGTGTGTGTACACAAATGTGAAAGTGTGCATGTCCCTGAAGAGGACACTGGCTGGTGGGCCTTCCAATCAGCCCTCCTGGCAAACTCTGGTGCCAGTAGTTAACTTGGCAACTTGTAGCCACTTCATAATCGAGAGAGGCCTGGCTCCCTCCTGGTCTCCTGTTGCCAGGTCTTCCTCAAGCATCATCAAGCCTTCTCGAAGCAGAACCTTCTCCATTGGGCAGCAGCCGCACCAGCGCTGCCTTCAAATTCTAATGATCACAAAAATATTCTTCAGTCCACGGCAGAGCTGGCCCAAAAGAATCACATTACCCCTCCACCCCCAGGATGAGGACAGCTGGGAATGAGGTGCTGACACTTCTCCTGGGCTGTGCTGGGCCACGCTGTGTTGAGCAGGGCGCCGGACACCTGGTTAGAAGTGTTAGTAAGTTAGATAGTAAGGGAAGTTTTGGTCTGCACATGGGCACTGTAGCTGCTGGGGTCTGGTTTGGGAGGAGGTCCTGATCTCTGGTGTTGTCACACCCTCTCTTGCACATTTATTACCCCCATGTTTCTGACCTGCTTCCCACAGCCAGTTGTCTCGGCAACAGAAATTACCTCTTGTTTTCTTTCCGAAAGAAGCTGTTAGCACTCAGCTAAGTGGCTCCAGGTCCTGTGCTTCTGAATGATGGCAGAGAGAAACTGTAGGGTACACCGCACAGGGGGCTGTCACTACAGCATTGGGGCCAAGGTATAAGAATGTACTCAATTTGCATGCCAGTGAAGCTGGGCCACCAGCTTCTGCATAGATGACCAGAGGAGTCATTGAGTTAGTTTGAGGCGCCAGGCACAGTGCCTGGCCTGTGAGAAGGGCTGTGTCACCAACAGTTGGTGATAGTCATCATGGGATTTAGTCTTAGAGGTTCTGTAGGTCTGCTGGCTTGCCACAGCTTCCTTTTGTGCCATCTGAAGAGGGTAGCTGACAATCAGTCTCCCAAGCGGACATTTGTCAGGTAGTTACTAGGAGTGGCGTGTTCCCTCTGCTGGTCCCACTCTGCACTGTACACGCGGTCAGAAGCTTTCCTTGGGGACTCAGACCTGGCATTGCTTAGAACTTGCCTCGGATCACATTCAATAACTTTGCCATTTCTTTTTGGTATTTTAACACATATATTGATTTATTATGATGCTTTTGGCGTCCGTCAGGCCAAGGTTGGAACTTTGTGTCCTGTTTTGTGCACCCTATGTCTTGTGGTGACTATAGGTACCTCTCTCCAGCTCTCTGCTCTGTTTCCTCATTGGCTCAGTGTTATATACAGAGACACTGCACTGGGCTTCAGGGCGAAGGCTTACAGAGCACGCAGGAAAGCTGCGCTTGACACAGGCCGTTCTTAGTGCTTGAGAGGTGCTGTGGTGTATCTCAGGATTCCTAGGGTAGAAGGATTTTTCTCACAGCTAGAGATCTGGAGATGTTCTCGCCTTTTGCCGGTCAGTGGGATCTCTTTTGTCTCTGTCCAGTCACCCGAGGAGCTCTTCCCTGGCATGACCAAGCCGAGAGCCTAGCCTGGTGCTCCAGATCCAAAAGGGGTACACTAGAGCAGTGCCTCTCAACTTTCCTGACACCGTGACCTCTAGACACAGTTCTTCATGCTGTGGTGACCCCCACCCCCACTATAAAATTATTTTTGTTACTACTTCATAACTTTAATTTTGCTATTGATATAGATCATAATTTAACCAACTGATACATAACACATCTGCTATGCAACTCCTATGAAAGGGTCTTTCCACCCTCAGAGGGGTCTCAACCCACAGGTTGAAAACCATTGCTCTAGAGGCTGGTGGCTCATGAGTCATTTAGCTTGGATCTAACCAGGCAGACCCTTGAAGAGAGGAGGGGACCCCTGTGCTTCTGAAAGAATGGAAGGGGGAGCTTCTCTGTTGCTTTCTTGGGAAGAAAGGCATTCTGAACTTGTATTGGCAACTACCCAGTGTGCGATGCTTATAAAAATGCTTCTTTCGAAGCACAGAAAGTAAATATTGACTCCTGATGTTTCCTACAAACCTGGCCTTTCTTGTGTTTTCTTACTTTGTTGTCTCTGTTACTACTTTTGTTGTATCGAAAGCAATATATGTTGACGGTAGAACATTTGGATGAGCAAAAAGGAGTCAAGATTCACTCGCTCCCAGACATTTTCAGCATGGATGTTGATGTATGACCGCTGAGATTTTAAGATGATGCATCTTTTCAGAATATATTCAACACTCACATAACTTAAATACTTGTTTACCCATGAAATATTTACTGACTATCTACTGTTGGTGGATAAATTAAGGGCCAAAATGTAGAAGTCAGTTGCTTCCAAGAACAATGTATGTGGTGTCCTTTCACTACACTGGAGCAGACATGGGACTGTGGAAAGTTCCGGCACCCATCATGAAGACTGCCATGGACCCTGAGGGGTCTGAGCTCACTGACAAGTGATTGACACAACATGGCTTTGAATAGAGTGGAGGGAAATGGGTGGGCAGTGTGTGGTTCGGTGGAGGACCTGTGGCAGCAGTGTGGAGGTGGGTCTGAGAGTACCTGTGTTTGTCATCTCCATGTGGATGTCAGCTAATTCAGCTTCCTCCCTTCAGTGGGCCTCGCTCCTTAGCTGAAAATAGGCTGACAGTATCTATGTGACTCATTTCCCGTGCTTTCTACTCTGTTTTAGGATCTACCTCTTTCTTCTTTGGCCATCTCTATGCTGTCTTGTTTACTGTAGCTTTAGAGTAAGACTTGAGGTTGGGGAGCATCAGGGAATCCTCCAGCACAATTGTTCCTCAGTAGGGTGGTTGAGCTTTCTTTTGCCTTTCATATGTGCACCTTTTATACTCATTGTGTTTTATAGACACACCATCAGGGCTTTTTATCAAAGCTGAATTGAATCCCTACATAAAATTGGGCAGAGCTGATGTCTTGGTAGTACAGAATCTTAGGAACTAACTACTCCATGAACATGGAGTGTCTCTTTAGCTGTTAAAGTCTTTGGTTCCTTCCATTTTTTTAGGGAGGGGGGGGTTAGGTTATATTTACTCCTAACTTTGTGGTGCTGATACAGATGCTGTTGTATTTTTAGTTTTAGCCCCCAGCTCCTCACTGTTAGTCTTCTACAGGGAAGCAACAGACTTGTATGTTTATCTTGTATCCTGCAACCATGCTGGGATTACTTGTTAGTTTCAGGGGTTCTTTGTTTCTTTATTACTTATACAATAGATGGCCATACCATCTATGAACAAAAGCACCGATGTACCTCCCCACCCTCTTTCCTTCCTTCCTTATCTCAGTATCTAGGACTTCTGGAGTGTGTTGGAATGGAAATGGTACTAAATGCCATCTCTGCCATATCTCTGGTCTTATGGGAGAAGGCATTTGACTTCTCTCCATTAATTTAAATAGTGTGGACTTTTTTTCTCTTTAGATATTCTTTATCAAGTTGAGGGAACTTCTCTTGTCCTAGGTTGCAGTCATAAATGGGTGCTAGATCTTGTCAAATGTGTTTTCATTTATAAGGATGTGTAGATTCTTTTTAGTTTCTTGATATGATGACGTACACTAATTGAGTTTAAGAGTTGAACTAACCTTGAACATGTGATCAGGATGCCTTGTTTACATATGTGAAATTGTCAAACAATAAATAGAAGATATCCTTTTAAAATATAAAAATGTATATTAATTTTCACTTAGTTTTAAACTTAAAATTTTCAGAATTGGTAGTCTCACTTAGCGTGTGCTGTTTAAGTCTCCAAATGTTTTGAGTTTTCTGGTAGTTTGTTACTGAATTTTTAGTTTGCTGTCATATGATCTAAGGGCACAGGCATTCTGTTCATTTCAGGTTGTTAAGACAAACCAAATCCCTGAGTATCTGTCTCAGTGAATATTCCACATGAACTTGAGAAAAATGAATCCTATGGTGTTGTTGGTTGAATGAAATACTCAATAAATGTCAATTAAATGAAGTTGATTGGCAATGCTGTTCAGTTCTCACTGCATTTGTACTGGTTTTATACCCTCTGTATCTGTCAGATCCAGGCAGATGGCATTAATGGTGGATTTGTTCACCTCTCCTTCAAGTGGTTTAGCCTTATGTGGTGATGTTGGGCTGCTCAGCTGAGGACCGAGGTCTTCTCTAAGTATTGGTTCTTTTATCATTGTGGAATGCTTCTTTTATATCTGGTAGTTGTCCTTGCCCTGACTTCTGCTTTGTCTGAATTAATGTATTGGCTCAGGGTTCTTTTAATTAGTGTTGGTATAATATATCTATTTATGCATCTTGATTTTCAATCTATACCTGCCCAGGCCTAAATCTGTTTTCTGTTGTTGGTTTTTGTTGTTGTTGTTGGTGGTGGTGGTGGTATGTATGTGTTTAGGTTTCTTGTAGACAGTATAAAGTTGGGTCTTTTTTTTTATCTGTTCCAATAATTTGTCTCTTAACCATGTATTTAAAATACTCACATTTAAAGTGATTGTAATATAATTATTTACCATGTTCTCATTGTTTTCTACATGCTGCCTGAGTCCATTGTTTCTCTTGGTTATTATTATTATTTTTTGAGGGGTGGGAGGGGTAGAGGAGATTGATGCCTTCTACTTATTTTTTTTCTTTGATTTTAATTACACATGTTCTTGCCTTCTCTCTTTCCCCCTTTTACTATTATCAACTCTTAATTGCCCATAAGTAGGCAGTATACACATATTACTCGTCTGTTTTCAAGCAACACCTTGCTACTTGTAAGGAGTGCCAGATACTTTTCTTATCATAGTTTAAACACTCTTTGGCTTCTGATGGGTACTAGATACCCACTAATTAAAAAAAAAAAAAAGACCATTATCGACAGTGTATTTAGTGTTCCTGAACCATCATAAAGTCAAATACAATGAGTTGAACAGTGTCTAATCTCAGTCCTTCATAGCATTGTTTATACTCACTTCACTTATGCTGTAAATGCAACCTATCGATGCTGTTTCTAACATTGTTATCTGTTAGAACAATTTAAAAATGAGGCAAAGACTTAGGTTCAGTGATTTCTTCCATATTCTTGTAGCTTTCTTTGTGTGTATTTTGAGGTTTTGACTTGTGTTATTTTCTTTTTCTCTGAAGAACTTTTTAAAAATAGTGTTTTGTTTTGTAAGGTAGGCATTTTGACAATAAGTTCCTCCAATGTTTGTCTTGATTTCTCCTTTACAGTTTGTTTCTTTGTTTCTCCTCCTCCTCCTCCTCCTCCATCTCCTCCTTCCTCCTCCTCCTCCTTCTTTCCTTCTTCTTCTTCTTCTGCTTCTTCTTCTTCTTCTTCTTCTTCTTCTTCTTCTTCTTCTTCTTCTTCTTCTTCTTCTTCTTCTTCTTCTTCTTCTTCTTCTTCTTCTTCTTTTTCTTCTTCTTCTCCCTCCTCCCTCCCTCCCTCCCTCCCTCTCCTCCCTCCCTCCTTCCCTCCCTCCCTCCCTCCCTCCCTCCCTCCCTCTCTCTCTCTCTCTCTCTCTCTCTCTCTCTCTGGTGTTGAAGACTGAACTGGGGGCATGTACTCTACCCTGGGTTTTAGCTCCACCCCTCTCCTTGTCTTCCTTCTCCTTTTGATTTCTTCTATACCCTCCCTTCACCCTCTTTTCCTTTCTGTTCTTTAGTAGTGTTTGAGATATGGTCTCACCCATATACCCAGCCCTGCCTGGCTTGGAACTCACTATGTAGACAATGCTGTCCTTGATCTTTGCAGCAATCCTCCTGCGTCTGACTCTTATGAGCTAGCACTGTAGTCGTGGTCACCGTCCACGGCTTTCCTCGGCTGCATATGGTGTCATTGGATCAGATCCCCAGTGATGATTCTCCCTGAGCAATTTAAATGTGTCACATTGTCACTTCTTGTATAATTTGTAGAATGAAGTCTAATGTAACTTTCATTCTTCCTCTGGGCCACAGGCAAGGCCCACCCCACCACTCGCTCTTTTAAAATTAAGATTTCCGTCTGTCTTTGATTTTTCCATACTTGGTTGAACTTGATGTGTGTCACGTAGGGGTTTTGTAGTTTGCTTTTTGTTTTTGTGCTGGTTCTGTTCTCTCAACTTCCTTTATCTATGGCTTCGTGTCTGTTGTTAGCTTTTAAAATTCCTCATGCGTTTCCTACTGTAAATATTTTTTTAGTTCCTTTTCCTCTTTCGTTTCCTTCTGGGATGCTCATGGGATACACACTTGACAGTCTTAAGTCATCACACAGTTTTTAGGTATCATGCTTTCACGTTTTTTTTTTTTTTTTTTCTTGAGACAGTCTTATGTAGCCCAGGCTGTCCCCCAGCTCTCTAGGTAGCCAGGGATGACTTTGAACACCTGATTCTCCTGCCTGATCTCTGTGCCGTGGTTGTAGGTGTATACCACCAGACCTACTTTTGCCGCATTGGAGATCAGACTTAAGCCTCATACATTCTAAGCAAGAATCCCACCAATTGAGCTACACCCTTAAGCTCCCTGTGCCTTTTGCATTCTTCTATTTTGTGTTTTTGTTTATCTTTGTTTATGATTTTTAGCATTGCTGGGCATGTGCAGGGGGCAGGGGCTGACACCAAACATCTTTCCCAGTCACTCTCCGCTCTATTCCTTCCTACCTCACTGAACTTGGAAGTCACGCATTGGCCGGACTGGCTTCCAGCGTGAACCCAGGATCATCCTGTCTTCACGTCTTCAGTGCTGGGATCACACACGTACCACCACGCCCAGATTTATGTACTGCATTACTTGTTCATGCATTTGTATGTACGTGTGTACATTCACACCTGCATGAGCTTGCTTGCCATTATACCTCAATGAAAGCCATGGTAAGCATATGGAGGTTGGAAGACAGCTTGGAGGAGTTGGCTCTTTCCTTCCACCTGTGGTCCTCACTCGGGTTACTAGTGTTGGCAGCAGTGCCCCTACCCTCTTTTGGCTTGCATTTACTGTTTTGCACAGATGCTGAGGATCCCAACTCAGGACTTCATGATTGCATGACAGGCACTTTGCTGACTAAGCCAGTCTTCCCATTACCGTTTGATTTCATTCCTCAGTCAGTCGTCCTTGTGTATCTCCTGTCCTTGTATAGTGTCCACCTTTTCCATTAGAGCCCCAGTGTTCCGATAATAGTGATTTTAAATCCACACATGTGTCTTGTGTCTAAGTTTGCTGTCTTCTGTGTTTCTCCAGGTTTTGTTTTTTAGCATGCCTTGGTGTGTGTGTGTGTGTGTGTGTGTGTGTGTGTGTGTGTGTGTGTGTGTGAAGCTAGATACGACGTATACAGCAGGAAGGCTGGAGTAACCCTCATTTTATCATCAAGTTGGAGGAACTGCAGTGAACGGACCTATAGTGTGATCATTTGTGTTTCTCTGTCCAGGAATTTGGGCTGCTTTACAACGCGCTGTGTCTGTCACCAGTCCAGTGGCTGGAATCCTTCTTGTTTTACTGGGGTAGAATCATGGGTAGTTGAGGAAAAGCTTTGGTTGGTTCCTGGCCGATTTTTGTAACCCTGGATTTTTGACCACAGTGGGCGGTAGCGGCAGCATGTGGCTCCCTCTAGTGGTTCAGGTTTCACTCAGGCCTCAGGGACAAAACCCTTGCTTGGCTCTCACAGGTGAGGAACCATCCTGTGGGGTCTGAGAAGATCAAGGCCATTGACAGTGCCAGAAATACAGTTCTGAGGCCTGCGCCATCTAGACCCTTGACGCTTAAGGCTGCTGCCACCATTTCTGAGATCCGTTGCTCTCTCGCTGGCTCCTGCCCCGCCTGCTGCTCACTACTCTGCCACCGCCTAGTGCCCCTGCTGCCACCCCTGTGGCTCTGCCCCTCCTGAGGCTACTCTGGCTCAGCCTTCCATTTCCTGTGGCCGTTCAAACCTCTAGACCACTTTTCCAGCTCCGCTTCTTCTGGGCTCACCGGCTGCGTGGCTGTCAATCGCTGCTGTGCAGTGGCCATGGCTCCCGCTTCTTTCTCTGTTGTTATCCGCTGTATTAGAAATGATAACTCAGGAGACACCTTTGTGGAGTGTAAGGGTGTAACCCTGGGGTGTGGATTACATTTGGAGGGAGTAGGGTATAGAGCAGTAGTTTTTCCTGGACAGGCGTTTCCCAACAGCCTGCTTGTGTACCCTCCAAAAGGAAGTTGTGGTAAACACTACTGACCTCCTCGCAAACGTGGGATTGCTTCTGTCCCTTGTGCCTGATCCCGTTTGCACTAGTGACAATGGTCCCCGTGCTACTGGGGAAGTGACCATTCCTCTGGCATTTGTGGAAGTGGCTGTAGGGAGAATCCAGTCAAAGCAGCGGCTGGAGTCGTGCTTCAAGGGCAGTGTGGCTTCACGGTGATGTCTGTGGTGTGTTCTCGGCAGCAGGTGCTGGTCCATGGTCATGCAGCTGGATCTTGGATGGGCAGTCCTTCTATTTTCTTTCTCTATGTGGTTTGTATGTGAATATGAATGTTTATGTTTATGTGCATATGCAGGTCATGGGCTCACATGGGATGTGTTTGCTCCTCATTTCCTATCCACCTTAGTTTCTGGGGGTCTCTCATTGAACTGCAACCCACTTTTTGGCTAGGTTGGCTGGCCAGTCAGCTCCAGCAGTTGGTCGTCTCGCCTGACTCCCACCCCTGTGCTGTGGTTCGAAACTAGCTCCATTATGTCTGTCTTTCATGTGGGCACTGGGATTCAAACTCAGGTCCTCGTACATATACAACAAGCCCTCTATGAGCTGAGACATCTTCCTCACCTTGGCGGTTCTTTCCTTAAAACAGCCACTACCAGAAGCAGTCTTAATAGTTGTCAGTTAGGGAGTCAGATCACCCATCCCCCCCCATATCTTTATTTGCTGGAAAATAAACTTCCGAAGTACTTACCATCAGAGCTTACTGTTAACACAGATAATTGATTTTACAGCCTTCACAGCCGCCCAGCACAGGGAGAGTCGGGTCTCCCTTCTCCGGCTAACCTGGAGGTGCTGCCGGGCAGTTTCCTCTAGGATCCTTGTTTCTGCCTCCTGTCCTGTTTGGGTTTCCTTTTATTCCTTCGATAGTGCCTACCCGAGTTACACAATTCTGTGTGAACCACTTGATACAACCAGGTGGAGGCAAAGTGCTCTAGAATGTTCTGTTGAGCGCTCAGTCCTGAGTGGGACTGTCCCCACTAAAAAGCAAACATCACAAATGCGTCTCAGGTCTTCCAGAGTGAGGCAGCAATCTCAGGGAGGCCAAATGGATCATCCCTTCTCTTGCTGGGGTCCTGTTGGAGATATCTCAAAATTGTTTCTTTCTCATTCTTCTGGGGCCTGAGGTGGGGGTGGGGGACAGTACATGGGGGAGAGGGGGAGTTCTGTTTATGCTTGTGTCTGCGTAGGTTAGAGGGCAATTTGTAGAAGTCAATTCTTCTATTATGTGGATTCTGGGGGTCAAAATCAAATTGTCAGTTTTAGTGGCAAGTGTCTTTATCATCTGGTCTGCCTCAGCCCTGTTTAGTTCTTCCTTCCTTCCTTCCTTCCTTCCTTCCTTTCTTCCTGCTATCTATCTATCTATCTATCTATCTATCTATCTATCTATCTATCTATCTATCTATCTATCTACCTATCTACCTACCTGTCTGTCTGTCTATCTATCTATCTATCTATCTATCTATCTATCTATCTATCTATCTATCTATCTACCTATCTACCTACCTGTCTGTCTATCTATCTATCTATCTATCTATCTATCTATCTATCTATCTATCTATCTATCTACCTATCTACCTACCTGTCTGTCTGTCTATCTATCTATCTATCTATCTATTTATCTATCTATCTATCTATCTATCTACCTACCTGTCTGTCTGTCTGTCTGTCTGTCTGTCTGTCTGTCTATCTATCTATCTATCTATCTATCTATCTATCTTTCTTTCTTTCTTTCTATATCTATTTATCTATCAATCTATCTACCTATCTATCTATCTATCCATCCATTTATTGTTATTGGCTATTTTTGTTTGTTTTTGTTTTTGTTTTTAATTGTCTCTGTTCTCTGTCTTTGGGTTTCTCTTAAACTATAACAAACAAACCTCATGACTAGACTCCTTTTAAAGCTTTTCTGATCAGTTGTCATTTACTAGAGTCTTTCTGGGTGTCTCCAGAAAGGGTGGTAGGGAGAAGAATCAGTCTATACTCTTAAGACTAGATTTCAGTTGTTTCATTCACTTACTTCATTGTGTATTGGTGTAGTGTGTTTGAACATGCTTCCTTGCCTGTGACCTTTAGAAACACTTAAGCATTCTTGTTTGTTGCTCTGGGGGAGACAGGCGGGGAAGGTACTCTCAGAAGCCTCCTTCCCCCAGCAGTTTTGATCACTCTTTCTGTATAGTAAATTGTTAGAATCCACTCTTCCTCGCTGAAGCTGGTGGTTTGGGGCTCTAAGAGTAACAAGTCAGCCTTGAAATGTATTACCGAGAAAAGGAGGACCTAGGCTCACGGTTTCGGGGCTTTCAGCCTGACGGCTTACCATTGGTAGCTCATTGGTTAGGGGCTTGTGGAGAGACAGACATCACAGAAGGGGACTCCTGGTATGGGACACAGTTGCTGACTTTGTGGGAAGTAAAAGTTTGGGGAAGAGTCAGGAGGCCCAGTAGCCTTCTCTTGCCTTACCTCCAGTGCCCTAGCCTCCTTTTTCCAGTCCTTACCTCCTAAAGGCTCTTTGATCTTCCAGCTTAACGTACATTTCCCACAGAGGACGTTTTAGACGCATCCCACAGCCGTCCGATTTGGCTCTGCATTTGCACGTCTCCCGTTGGTAAGTTGTCAGTCGCTCCCTGCCCAGTGTTCTCCAGGGAGCCTAAGCAAACCTGTTTTCAGTTTTTCCATCTCCCTTTTTGTGAGGACAGGAAGGGATGCCATTTGAACCCTTTACCCATATGAGCTGGCACTGGAAGTCCCCACGTGGTGGTTCCTGACAGCCTCTGTTGTCATAACAGTTCCAGAGAGTTTGATGTCTGTAAACTAATGCGGAGACTGGCAGAGCCAGCCCGGGGGCGTGGATAATATCCTACCCGATCCTGTCTCTTCCTTCTTGGCTCTGGGGATTGGTTAGTATTCCTGCCCTTGTGAGGGACAAGTGATAGGTGGACAGACCATAGGGCTATTCATCTTGTGCCCAGTTCCACTTTGTCTGCTGTGGTGTGCTCAGCTATGCAGTAGGGTCAAAGCCTGCCAGAATTCATACAGTGGTGAGAATAGTACCCCCACCCAGCTGATTTCTTCCTAGAAACGAGGAAGGGCTTGGAGAAAAAAATGGTTTGAGATGCAGAAAGGACCAGACATGGGGTAGGGTGCTGAGACTAGGGACTAACCAGGAAAAGTCACTCTGAAGCAAACCTTGTGATTAATGGGGAAAGTGTGCTGGGGACAGGACAGTAAGTGCAAAGGCCCTGAGGTTGGAATGAACTAGGTGTGTTGGAGGAATATCAGAACACCTCCCTGTGGGGCAATGGGAAAAATAAGAAAGCAGGTTACTGCCAATGGTCTAGTCCTCTGAGGGGAGTTGGGGTTTCATGTTTGTTTTTGCTGTTTGGGTAAGGTTTTGGCATGCTGACACGGTCTGAATTAGGTTTTAAAAGGACCTTTCCTTGCTCCCCAGGAGACAGGTGGTGCTGGCTGGAGGAGAGGCACTGCTGACTGAGCATAGCTCCATCCACAGCACCAGCGCTGGATGAGATAGGATCTGGGGAGAATGATGGAGGTAAAGATAGAAACCTTTACAGTGCCTGAGCTGCCCCAGCATTGGTGGTCATGTCAGGAGCCAGGGGCAATTCTGGATCAGGCCAGACGTGTCAGGGCATTTGACCATGGGTCTTGTGGCTTACCTGGGGGACGTGCAGGGGCAGGGGGATAGCCAGGAGGGCTCCTCAGGGTGAGGAAGAGAGAATCCAGGAACAGGGGCCAAAGTGAGCCATGTTCACTGAGGTGAGACTCCTAAGGATCCATTGGTTTGGTGTCATAGGCCAGCGGTGACCCTGGGTACTGTGATCTCCATGGCGTGGCGTGGTGGAGGTAGCACACAGCATTAATGCCTGAGTATTGAACAAGGGACATTGGAGTTCAGGTAGCTTTAGGGAGTTCTATGCAGGAGTCTAGTTAGGTTGTGCTGGTCTGTATTCCTCAATGCTGTGCCTTTGATGTTTCTAGGAAAACTTCTCTGTGGTTTCCTGGGTGACTTGCTCCTCTTACTGAGTTGGCTGTGTGTTGTTTCATAGCTTGGGTTGCTCACACAGTGCTGGGAATTGAACCTGGGGCCTCACACATGCTAAGTGACCACTCTAACCAGTGAGCTGTATCCCACCCCACCTACCTATGCTACTTACTAATTATCAATGGTACTGACTTGTGAGTATTTATCCTATATCCGAATAGTTGGTCAAATCCTTTTAGATTTTTAGTTGTGTCTATAAATAAAGGCAATATATATATATATATATATGTGTGTGTGTGTGTGTGTGTGTGTATGTATGTGTGTGTGTATATATATATGTGTGTGTATATATATGTATGTATGTGTGTGTGTATATATAAGTGTATATATATATATATATATATATATATATATATATATATATATATATATAGAGAGAGAGAGAGAGAGAGAGAGAGAGAGAGAGAGAGAGAGGCTTTTTATAATAGTCAGGATCTCCAGAAGAGTGTTGAGGAATATGGGTATTTTTGACTGGAATAGCGCCCCTGTTTTACTATTATTTGTGCAATGACTTTTGAGACCTATCTATTCAAAAGATGTAAAGACAATTCTTAGTAAAATAAGTCTTGCTTTTTCGGAATGGTATGCATTTTGCAATTAGGTATTGTTTATTTTATTTGTTAACATTTATTTAAAGAGGTTTGGATCTGTGTGATTTATGTAAAATTTAGTCACAATTTTTGTTAACATTTATATAGCGAAGGTTGGATTTGTATGATTTGGTAAAATGTAGACCTCTCAGTTTTTTTTTTTTTTTTTTTTTGCCCAATTTTAAATTTTGGCTTTGTAGCAGGGATTTGAATGCCCCCTCCTCCAAGTTCCTGACAAGCAACTCAGAAAACATATGGTGTTTTTTTTTTTTTTCTTTTTTCTTTTTTTAACTGAAAGATTATTGGTATAATTTGCCTATGGAATTATTTTTATGGTCCTGATAATTTTATAATTCACATTTTTTTTCTTTCAGATTATTAGCCTATTTAGGGTTTTTGTTTCCTCTTGGGTCAGTTTTGTATGATTTTCCTTTATTTGGAAAATGTCTCTTCTGTTTGTGTTTAAAAACACATCCATAAGCAGCCTTTCTTCTGGCTCCTCTTCTTACTGATATTCTGAATATATTTGTATTTCCTGGGGGGCAGGTAGGGAGCTTTTTGATTAGTGATGTAAAGCACTTGTCCCTGGCTCTATTCGAAATTTCTCTCCTTTAACTTACTTTTCATTCATTTCCTTTTTTAAAAATTATTTGGTGTTTTTATTTTTTTTTTTTAATGTTCATTTCCGTTTTTGATTTTTTTTTTTCTTCTCGAGTGTTCCTGCTTTTGGGTGGCGGCTGTGCAGCTCTTCCTTGGGCGTGGCTCTAGAGCAGCCTCAGTGCTCACTATTAAAGGGTCTGCCTTCTTTGATTTCTTTCGAAAATACTCCCTTAAATGACCTTCAAGTTACAGTTCCACGTGGCTAAATTTTTATGGCTTTCTTTTTGTTTGATTGCTGTGTGGTCAGAAAAGATGGCCTAGATAATTCCTGATTAAAAAAAAAAAGTTGAAGTTTTCTTTGTAGCCTCTTACTCGATCAACTCCTGACTGTTCTATGGATTTTCGACATATGTACTATGTTATAAATGTATATAAACTATACCAGACATGTTTGTTGTATCTTTAAGGTCTTCTCTTGCCCTATTTGTGTTTGCTATATTTTAATGGCCCTCATCTGCCCGTCTCTGGGCCAGGCGCTACAGTCTTCTTATTTGAACGGCTTTTTCCTCCATCTCTTCGTGTATTTTGGGAAGTTTTCATCTGGGCTTTGTTTTTTGTTTTTTTTTTTTTTTTTTTTGTTTTTTTTTTTCATGGAGATGCGAAATTTCCATTTTGTGCATTTTAAAAATACATTTTTAAGGGTTTCTACTCCATAGAACATTTTATTTATTTATTTACATTTTAAGGGTTTCTGCTCCATAGAACATTTTATTTATTTATTTATTTATTTATTTATTTATTTATTTATTGGTTTGGTGTGATTTATTTAATTTCTTATTGAAAATAAAATAAGTTTTTTTTTTTTTTTGCTTTAACATATAGTGCACAAGAAACCATAAATAGGATATTAAAGGCTCCCTTACATGACACCCAGCCTTATGGCTGCTTCCACAGCATCCCAGGCTGCCTTTCTGTTTTTCTTACTGTGCTGGGGTCTCTCTTTAGTTCTAGACCTGCCTGCAAGACCCTGTGTGAGATACATATTCGTTACAATTACTTCTTTAATTTCCAGCCTCTTCCATTGTAATCCCCCTCCTTTTGTTGGGTTGCCAAAGTTGCCTTTTCTTTCTAATTCCTCATTGTTTTTCTCTCTGTGTCCTCCCCTCCCTCTGCCAACCTTGCTCACTGTCATCTGGAAGTCATGGCCCTTCTTCTCATTTCTTAGGTGTAAATCTGTAACAAAGTTATTTAAGCTCGAGCAAGAATAAATTAGCATTACTAACGCCATCCCCCTGCAAAGAATGCGCACCCCTCACCCCAGCAGAACCGGCCTTGCTGTGCACTTGACCTGGCTGGACCCCTACCTCCACCATCTCCTCTGGGTTAATGGAATATGAAACTAAGTTTCAGCTTTTGAAAGGGAGGGAAACCCATCTGAACCACTCTAGGAAGTAAGTCATAAGTGGCCGCGAGCCAGTTATGGTGTTCTTTGGCAATTTCATCTTTTCCTTCCTGTTCACAGCGAGGGTCTGGAAGGACATTGCTTGCTCTCAGCCTGGAGTGCTGGGCTAGAAACGGTTCCCCCCAGACCTCTAGCCACCATGATGGTCTTCACTTGGGTAGCATGGGTCTCTCCATAGGTTTTCTCCCCTTGTGGAGGCTTCCTCATTGTCTTCAGGTTGGGAATTGAATTAGATGTGTCTAGGAGTCTTATTTTTTCTCAATTTTGGAACTTGGTCTCTGGGTCTGGAAACTCTGGCCTTTTTTCCTGACCCAGTTCTCCGCTGTGGAGACCGATGGGCCACAGTGCTTAAGGTAGAGAGGTCTTTAATCCTTTTCAGCTAGAGTGCCTGGGACACTCACTACACTCCGCCTTTGCTAAGACTGGCATCCTCCTATGGAAGAGGCCACTGGGGCGGTGGTTTGGAGTAGGAAGGTTCTCCATGGCAGGTTGCAGAGATCAAGGTAGGATCTGAGTTGGATTTGGAGAACAGGCAAGCTAAGACTTTGGAGCGCCCCCCTTTCCCACTGAAATGATGGTACTTGTGGATTTTTATATACTTTTTCATTATTTAAACTCCCATATAAACGAATGGCTTGACGGGAGATCACTTTGCTTGCCTGAATCTTAATGCTCCTCACTCCTCAAACATCTCCTCATCACCCCTCTCCCTCCCCTTCCCCCACTGCACGCTTTAGACTTTACCAAAGCCCCACTTGGATACAGTAATGAAGCGACCAGTCTTTGTGCACGTTTGGTGCCTGGTGTGCCCTCTTATGCTCTCCTCTGAGTGTGTGGCCACTTGTCAACTCAACGGACACCCACCCAGCTGTGCACCTCTAGGTCCTGAATGCAGTAGGTGCTTAGAGAAATGCATAAGAGAGTGCAGGAGTCAGCAGTCCACTGCTCCTGTGCTGAGAAAGGATTTTGTCTCACCTCACTGGGCAGGGTTTCCTTGCATTTACCGGTTTGTGAAAGATTTTATTTGTGGTTGAGTGATGGGGGGTGGGGGGGAGGAGAAGGGGGAGGGGGTTCTTCCAGAAAAACTAGAACAGGTTTAGAACTGTTGTGAAACTCCATTTTTAATAGTGGCAAGGCAAGGCTCAGGCAATTTCAAAAGGGCAATCAAGAATTTTTGTTTGGACCATGGAAAGAGAAGCTACAGAGTTACCTCAAGCCCTGCATAATCTTTAGCTTCTGATGCTTGCGGTTTGCTTGTTTGTTTTTTAAACCCACTAAGGTAGTTGAAGAAAGTGTAATGTATTTAGAAGTGTGTTCAGGGCTGGTTTTGTCACGTGGATGACTGGCCCAGGAATATCACCAGGAAGACAGAACTGTCTGGGGGCAAATGGGAGGGCGTGGTATCCAAATGTTTTGTTTTTGCTTAGCAGGCATCTGTGTATCTGTGCTCTGTTTGATAGCCCAGCCACAAGAATGGGAAGTACCAGGGAGGCTGGTGGCAGTGGAGGGTTGGGAGGATCTTGTCCATACAGGGAAAGTGTCCTCATCAGCCTCTCCCAAGTTTGGGACAGAGGGACTTTTTATTCCATTGTAGGCCTGGGGGCACCACTTAGCCCCCTCTGATTAGTGTCAGTGATAACCAAAACTGCAGACTCGGGTTCCTAAACTGGACTAGTTCACCCAGTGTTTCCCTGGCTGACGGTGGGAAAGAGGGTTCCGCCAGCCTTCCGTTGTGAAAGTGACGTGTTGGGACTCACTAGCACCTGCTCCACTGTGCTCCGTCATCCCGCCTCAAGGCGTGGGAGGTTGGAGCATCTTACACCTGAAGTTCTATCTAACACTTAGAGGCTGAGGTGGCACTGTCTCTTGAACTCCAGATCAGCTTGGACAACCCTGTGAGCTCTTGACTAGCCTGGACTACTAAAAGCTTAGAGAACTAAGGAGAGGGTTGGTTATAACTTTGGTTTTCTTCTAGGGAGTTTTCATTGATAAGTGTGATTGGCAGGTGCTATGGGAGATAGTGGAGGTGAGATGGTCTCTTAGTGACCCCTGCTCAGCCTCCCACAGTTGGAAACCACTGGAATGCCTCCCTTTTCTTCTCCCTAGCTGTGCTGAAGTCTGAAAAGAGGATCAGAGAAATAGGCTCAGGCCTCAGCCAACCCTGGAGTAGCACCTGCTGCTACCACCCACTGTGCTAGGTAGCTACATTTTCATTAAAAAAAAAAAAAAACCCTTTGTTCTTAAACACAGACCACACAGCTGCCTCACAGAGATACTATGCAAGCTGTGATGTCACCTTAAATTTTCTAGTGCCCGGATTGAAGAGGAAAAAAAAAAAAAAAAAGGGACACTGGTGACATTAATTTGAATAATGTATTTCACATAACCCAGCATCTCCACGGGTTATCTTTAAACATGCAACCATAATAAAGGTTCTTATGAAGGTAATATAGGCTTCTTATCTGTAGAGCATCTCCAGAATCAGTACTTGTTTTTCCAAGGACGGCACATGTCAGTTTGGGAATGAACACCCCCTCCCCCTTCTTAGCAACAGCATACTGGCCACATGGGACTCGTAGTGCGCATGCTGGACAGAGTGGCTGTAACAGGTACACATGGAAAGGGTGCTGTACAGTTGGGGGGGGGGAAGCACAAAGTCCCCAGGGACAAGCTATGTTGGAGGACACTTGACATCCTGTTTCTTGTCTGAGTCCTGGTCAAGCCCTCTTCCTGGCTCACTCAGCCTTCTGGTCCCATCTCTGTTCTGGAACTCCCAGTGTCTCGCCCTGAGTTTCTCTTCCAGCTTCTGAGCCCTCCAGCTGTCTAGCTCTTGCCAAACCATCTTTCAGGTTAAGTAGCCATTTTGCAGGGCGGCGCTTGCTCACCCCCATGCCTCCATCTCCGGTACCCATGTTGGATGCTGTGATTAGGAGAAGGGGGGTCTTCATTCTCAACACCTATTGCAGTGGTGATTTCGTTCTTGAATACCTCTCTAACCCTTGGTCTGTACAGTTCAACAACGAAAGGGTCTTGAATTCTTTGTCCTCTGAGGTCTCTACAGCAGATAGTGAGGTGGCTACCGAAAACGGATGATCAATAAACAGGAAATGAATGACGGTGGGCTGAATCAATCTTGCAGAGTAATCTAGGCCCATGGGACCCCACCCCACCCCCACCCAGAGGCCCTGGGACCCATGACAGCAAGATCAGGAGCTCAACCCTTCCAGCACTTACTTGCCTTCCTGCCTCAGTTTTTTTTTTTGGACTGGCTTTCAGTTGCCTGTAAATTATATTTTTGGTGGCTGTTAATAAAAAATATAGGGCTGGGGAAAAAAAAAGACTTCTCCTAATAGAATTTTATTAAATGGCACTAGTTTAAAAATGTCTCGTAAAAAGTTAATTAATTTGGGATTTGGGGATGAAAGGCGTGATATAAATGTCAGTTATTATTATTACAATTTCAGCCTCGCGCTTATGTTCTGGATCCACACTCTGATCCGGAGTCTCTATGAATCCCATGGCCTCGCCGCTACACCGACAGGCCAGAGGCAGATTGGTGCTCCGGAAACCCACAGGGATGGATAAAGACCCCTCACCAGGCTAGGTGGCTCTACCTGTCTGTTCAGAATGAGACAGGACCTTAGAACTGGCACCATTTGGAGACCACAGCTATTCTGAGTGGAAGGGTCTTGGCACTCCAGGGAGCCCTCAGCCACGGTCACCAGGACTGTCCAGGTCGCGGGTTTATCCCTGGCTCAGAATTCTGGGATGTCCTAGCTGTAAGTGAGCCAAGAGAGTCTAGCCCCGCTCTTGTTTTACAGGGAGGGAAACTGAGTTTGAAGGGGGAAGCAGTGGCTTCTCTAACCCAAGGTCATGTAGCAAGTTAATTAAATTTATGGCGGGAGAAAAAAAAAAAACACAGCGAGTGCAGTCAGTGAAATTAGGGAAAGCCCACTGTAGAGGGGTTCAGACAGTTCATTGGTGATGAGTCTGCAATGTGTTTGTCAAGGAAACAAGACTTGCCATGAGTCCTCACACTTGGACCTTTGCTCTTTTAAGATTCCTCGCCTTCGTTCCCTGATGGCACACACAGTACCTGGAGGGATAAAGGTGGTCCCGACCTCGTGTGTAATTACCAGAGCAAGGTGAGGGCGCACACCGCCGTGTTAATTGAATGGCCGCATGCTTGTTCTGCGGCTTTGAAAGAGGACATGACAGCAGCCACCCAGAGGTAGGAACCAGGACATGGCAACAGTGAATACTTGCGTCCGTCTCGAGTCGTGGCCTCTCATAACCTTGCTGGAACCTAGCCTCAGAGCCGAGAGTGACCTCACACACAAGTTGGTCATCTGAGACCAATGAGTGATTGACTGTTCATTCTCCGTAACTGTCTGGCAGGTGCCTGCTTGTTCAGAGCTGGACTGGCACACATCTCTCCACAGCCTGTCCTCCTGGGGATGCTTGCCGAAAGGCGTGCCTCCTGGGGAGCTTCTGCCTCACTGTCCTTATATTTTGAAAGTTGCCATCGCCCGTCTCCCTGCTGAATGAGGCTCCGTGACTCATTGCTACCGTTCAACCGAGTCACATACGACGTTTTCAGGTGTGGTGGGCAGAGGTTCAGGGAGCAAGGAGGCAACCTCCGTAAACTCCAGCTTGGACTTTTTTCTGATTTATCCTCTACCAGTGATTAGTGTTGTCCAGGGAATTTGAATTCAGACACAGCTGTCTGTGAACCTGGCTTCCTGGACCAAGATACTACATGTCAGGGGTCCTCTATCTCTAAACAGTATGGTCAGGAGCAACTACTCTGTAGTATCGCCTTAGGCCTCAAGAGGAGGGATGGCTGCAGTCTTCAATAGGGGCTGAACCCCCATTTAGGTGGTGCTCCGGTCTTGGTAGTACTTACAGTGTGACTCATGCCTTGTTAGCCTTTCTGGACAGGGAGCTCCTTGAGGTGTTTATCTTACTAAGTCCCCAGAGTTCAGTATGGATTTACTACAGATTCCTACTAGAACCTTCCAGCTGCCCTGCCACATACCCTTCAGTGTAGCTGGATTGGGTGCTCTGGCCTCTGCCTACATTAGATTTCTTATTGCCCCCTCCCCCAACAGTGCGAACTGGTATTGTTTTTGTGCCAGTGGGCACAGCTGTGTCCTCACTGGTGTAAGGTACAACCCTGGTCAATGTGATAACTACCTTGACTAGGAAGTATCCTGCTTCTCGGCGAAACTGGCAGCCATGACTCCTTATCCAAGGAGTGGAAACCGAAGGGCTGTTTTCCGCTGGTCCCCTGCCTGTTTCCCAGCTTGGCAGTAGAAATGAAGCTGGAATCCTAGCTTCCTGGTCTCTAGTCCTAGAATAGCAGGGGCCACCACAGGAGTGAGTTTGCTGGGCTTTGGGCTACTTATCGGAACATCACTTCTCCCACATGGAGGCAGCCGTGGGTTGTTAGGATGCTACCTGCATCGGAGAAAATAGCTGGAAGAAGGTGTTCCTTGCAGCCATCACAGAGGGCTAGCTTCTCTAGACAAGCGCTGTAACTCCGGGGGCTGTGGATGGAGCAGTCCTAAACAGGAAGTGAGCCTGCCTTTCCCCTAAGGCTCCTCTCCTCTGGGGAGAGAGCAGGTCTAGTCCTTTAGAATCACCTAGTTCATTCTTCTAGCAGGTTCTCAGCATCCCGTAGCCTGGCCATCCACCTGGAGTGACCGCCACTGAGGTGCTCACAGCCTCTCCTTCAGATCCTTCCTCTGAAACACACGTTCCTCTTTGCCCTGATCTCAGACCTGCGTCTTTCTGGCTTTTGTTCTCGGTGGACTCCATGGTCCCCTAGAGCAATGAAGAAGAGGCCCCACGTTAACTGACACGGCGCTGGCTCCACCTGGGAAAAAGCTGCCCTCGGATGCGTAACTGTGTCACTGGCAATAATAGTTGGAAGGTTCTAGCAAGCAAGGGCTTTGCTAGGATTGCTTCCTGATTAACTAGGTCAACATCTCCGAAATCAATTTCCAGCAAACTCGAGCTGCCTGGTTCCCTACTCTGTCAGGCCAGAGCGTTTACACGGGAGGCAGTTCCCTGGCTTTGGCTTGGGGAGTCCTTGGCTCTACCTGAGAAGAAAGTCGCTCACTGTACATGGTTCTTCCTCAATTACCGAGACTTTTTATTTTATCTGCCCCCTCCAAATCTTCCACTAAACCCCTGTAGATCTTGCTCCAAACAGGCAATTAGACTAACAACGTAATTATATCCTTCGGTGCTAATTGTAACTAGTTTAGGAGGGAAACAAAGAGAAAGAGCCTCTGGAATTTTTGGAAACCAAAAGCTACAGTTGCAATTCCAGGTATTTCTTGTGTCTGGTTGGCGGGGGACCAGGTGTCTGATGCTGTGTCACTTGCCTTGGTCCAGGCTGTTGCTAGGAGCACCCTACCTCTTCTGTCATCTTCTTAGTGTGCCCGTGACTCTTCCTGTCACTGGTTGTTCATAGAATCCCGCTTTTCCTACCCGGTCTTTGCTGACCGAGATTCTCACTTCTGGCTGGCTGAACTGCATTCGCCCACAAAGAATGAAGACAGGAATTTGGTGGCCAGAGGAGGAAGGAGGAAGCTTTTCTTTCTGCTCTTGCTTTCGCATTGCACCTTGGGAGGTTGTGGGAGCCCAAGGAGCTCAGGTAGAAGGTCCTAGGATTTGAACCCAGGTTGTATGACATAGGTGTCCTGGGCTGACAGTTTGTCACTTGGACATTTTAACATTTGCCTGGGTGTTTCCTTTTGGCCAGGCCAAGGGTTGGTGAATGAGCCTTGGTCCTTCCCAGCTGCATTCAGCCTAGAAGGGTCAAGTGGGAACTGAACCTGGAGCCTTTGGGAAGAGTTGCATCAGAAGTGCTCCACTCCTGTGTTTAATGGTGGCATCCGGGTCATAGGTCAGGGTGAGGATACTCCAGGGGTGTCTGGCTGCGAAGGCCATTCAGTGACAGACTGGGACAATGGGAGAGAAGATGGCCTGCTTGGGCGCAGTGTGGGAGCACAGGTGTGGTGGGACATCAGGTGTGAACACAGCTGTGGGAAGGCAGGTGGCTGGATAAGAGCAGATGCTGTCTAGAAAGTGGGGGGCGGGAGGTTGTGGTTTTCACATTGGTAGAAATGAGAGTCCGGGATGCAATGCTAGGTGAGGGGGGATGACAGGGTCAGCCTTGTGCCTTAGAAAGCTCAGACAGCTCAAAGAAGGCTTTTAAGGGGCAGGGATAAGAAATGGAGGTAAGAAAGCCTGGGTGCGGGGTGGGGGTCCGGTTTCTAAGAAGCAGGAGGACTTTCTGAGATGAAGCAGAACCAGCTCGAGACCTATGGCATAGCCTTCCTCACCTCACCGGATTGGAACAGGGAGAGCCTATCTGTATGGCTTCTGGCTACTGTCATATCAGTATTTCTGCCTGGGATGCTTGTACCAACCAAGCCCAGAGTGTCCTCTCCCGTGTGCACTCTCTGTATGCACTTCCAGAGGAGCGTCACCCTCTCAGATGTGCTGCCATTTTGCAGTCGTGTTGTTTGCCCTTTTGGCCTCAGCCCCTGGGAGAACCAGTGTTTTCTGTATCATCTTCCTTGTCTCAGAAATAGCATCCCAGTAGAATGGCCATGTTTCCCTTAGGAAAGATGTCCCTCCATGGAGATTCTGAGGTCTGGGATGTAAAAATCATGTCGTGTTTTTGATGGGGCTCTGCTTGGAACTTCCTGTCCTTGGCGTTACCTGGTGGTGTCCCATTTGGGTTACTTGGTGCCAGGTGTTTCAGCCCTGGGTTTACCATCAACTCTGTAGAACCAGCATTTCATTAAAATTCCATTAGCTATTTTCCCCCCTTTTTTCTAAACCAATGAGCAATTTATAGATTCATTAACTTTTTACAACACTTGTGAAACCAGGAAGAAGGGAATAAAGGAAATGAAATATTTGGTCCGCAGACTTTCACTCAAAGATAGTGGCCCTTAAATAGGGAGCATAAAAGTTAGGCAATGAAGGCCGGTCTGAGACGCATTAGGAAGATCTGGGATCTTCTAGATGTGTCCAAGATTGGAGGACAACTTCTTCTTTTCCTGCCTCTTTTCCTATTGCCATACTGGGAAGCCATTCTTCCTTTCATCTGAGCCTTCTCCCCATCATGAAGTGGTTGCTCTCCTGTGCCAATGACCTGTGGGAGGTCACCACATCCGACAGTGACTCTACCATGATGTCTTGTGGCTCTTGTTCTCTTTCCTATAGGGGAAACTGGGATACCTTGATTAAATTGTAACCTCTAGGGCCAGACAAGCTTGGGCTCAGATATTTGCCTTTGTTGCACATAGGACAATATGACTGGGGACATGTGACTTGACTATCTGAGTCTCTCTTTGTGTGAAATCGTTGTAGTGCTCGAATCTCTTGGAAGTACTGGGAAAGGGACGTGGATAGGTTGTTACTGTTTAGGCTTCTGATCCTTCTGCCCTGACCCTTCTGAATGCAAGGATTACAGGCATGTTCTGTATCTGGCTTCATGGGGTACTGTGGATTGAAATGCTAAGCAAGCATCCTGTGAACTAAGCTCCAACACTCATGAGTAAACTTTACCACACAATGACCTGGTGAGGATGAAAGAGAATGTGGCCTGGTTTCTTTCCCATCCCAGCTTGGACTGTGTGTGACTGGACCACGGGATTACACCAGTTTGTCGTCCACAGGTGTGCTCAGTCCACTTCTGTTCTTCCAACAGCAGGACATGTCATGCTTTGAGACTTTGGTGGCCCCAGTTGTAGAGTAATTAAGAGGCTCCCACTAATGAGGATACTGGACAGGATCATACATAAGCTCTTCTGGACACTAGCAGTGGCCTGCTGCTGTGGTTGCCACCACTTAACTTATAAAAACTTACCCAGGATGTATATTGTTTACAGAACCACTTAGCTTGGAGACTTGCTGTCCAAGGAATCTCGGAAGGGGAGAACTGGGGCTGGAGGGAGATAGCTCAGCAGTCAAGAACACTGTTCTTCTAGAGGACTGGAGTTCGGTTCCCAGCACCCACATCAAACTTTTCCCAACTGTCTGTAACCCTCCTCTGGCCTGCACAAGCACTGTCATACATGTGACTTTCATGTGTGTGTGGAGGGAAGAGATTACTTTCTGAGAGGCGGTTCTCTCCTCCCACGTGTTAGCTGCACAGAAAGCACCTTCACCGACTAAGCCATCTTGTCAACCCCAGACCGGGTTTTCTAAGGTTGCAAGTCTCAGTCCAGGGTAGAATGGCACTCTGCTGTCTCTTTGCCCCAGTGCCCACTCTTTCAGACGGGCAGCCTAACCGTTTAGAGTATTGTGAGGTTTTCCTCATAAGTAACAGCAAAGAGACAGAGCAGGGAGTAGAGGGAAGGTCATCCAGTTTTGTACCGTCCCAGGTAGTTGCTTTGGGATGCTTGAGCACATACCTGGTGTGGTTAGTTTTTGTTCACTTTATATAAGATTTATTTTTGTTTGTAGAGTTTTAACTGAGCTCTTGTCACTTCGCTTTAGCATTTTTGTCTTATATAGCTCTCTCCACCAATTTCAAGCATCTTGTCTTGGGGGCTTTGGAAGCAGGTCTTTGCTGACGTTTTTATCGGCTGTCCCCAGATTCCTACACAGATCGTATAGCGGGCATCTTTGTGCTCGAAGCTTTGCCCTTCTTTGGTACGGTATGCACGGATGCTGTTCCTTAAAGAGAGATGATCGAGTCAAGGAATTTTGGAATTGGTAAGGCTGTGGTGGCGGTGCCAGTTTAAAACTGGAACACGGTGACACGTGAGACATGTAGCTTCTCTGGAGATTCTTGGTGACAGTGAAGACAAAAGACTCTGCCCTCACTTTAAATGTTAGTGGGGTGGGTGGTTGCTGGCTTGGCTAAAGAGTCTGGACCAATCCATGAGCCGGTGGGGTGGCTGCTCAGTTTTCCATGCTCATACTTGGTGGTTATGATCAAAGAGCCTCCTATACAACCTAGGGCATACAGCTGGCGCTCACTAGGGAGGCTTGCAACCTGCACTTTCACACACATGACCTTATGCACTTGCATTCAACATGCTACCTGGCTCAAAAGGCCATGCATCCGTGACATAGCTTTTACACTGAAGACATGCACTGGAGAAAGTTACGAAGGCACAGGAAGGGGAGCTGCAAGCCTAGCTTTGGAGAATGCACTTGTGCTTGGCACAGGGTGGTCCGTGTTCGGGGTAGACGCCCAAGAATCTTACTGTGTTTCATTGTTAAGTCCTGAGTCTTTCTGTGATTTCCAGCTCAGATGAAGCATGGGGATTCTGCACAGTCTGCTACTTGGCTTCTGCGTTTTGTTTGCAATGGATGTTGTGAAAGGTTGGCGTACCGGATGGACACGGCTGTATGGAGGCTGACGGTGAAAACAACAGTCAACAATGGCATAGAGCGTGGTCTTTGTGGGCCACTGATCTACGAGTCCTACGCTTACAAACTCCTCCTTTTTACTGGGTGATTTCATCAAATCATCCTGATTTGTGAAAGAAAAAATCTTGGAAAGGGAAGGAGCTTTGTGTTTGTCTGATCCTGACTGTATGACTCTCAGAAAAGTGACCTAAAGCTTGCTCATTCCTTTCTGACATGAAAAGCATGCCTCTACCCTGATGAACTGAATGAAGTCATGGGTGTAGCACCCCCATCACTATGTTGTCTTCCCTCACCCAGACCTGGGCTTCCCAGAACCTGACTCATCTTCTCCTTTAAGGATGCTGTGTAGACGTGCTCCATCTTTGGACCCCAGGGAATACAGAGGCATGGCCCCTGCTGGGTAAGATGGATGGTCCAGTTGAGAAGATGGGTCATAAAAAGATGACTGAGTATCCCAGCTGCTTGATCAATACTGTTTGAATGGCTCAAGCCAAAAATGCTTTAACGAAACAGGGAGGGAGGAAGCTTGGGGGAGGTGGGAACGGAGCCTCGAAGACAGGCTTCCATAGAACGTATGTAAACCAGGTCTTTCCCAATAGCCAGGACAAAGAGATTCCCAGGGTTGTGGCTGTGTCCTGATGTGGTAGGAATGGTGTTGCTTTTAGCTAACTTAAACAACAACAAAAAGTTGGAGTGGTCTAGGGTGGCCTTGTAGGTGGAAGACTTTTGAACCTGCAGCGCTTCTGTCACTGAGGGTAGTGATTGGTTTGATCAGTAGATGCTTCTAGATTGCTTGGTTCTCCTGGTGGTGAGTTGGGAGAGCTAGTCTTCCATGTTTTGGGTTAATAGCAGGGTCTCAGAAAAAGCAAGTAAAAATATCCATGAAAGTTATGCAGGCATGCCCTCTCATGTGTCACGGGTAGACTGGCTAGCTCTCACACACTCTCCACTTGCAGTTCTGAGATCCCAGAGGCTCTTCTCTAAGCTCTAAGAACACCATCTTTTCCTAGTAATGCTGTGTTGTAGAGGACTACATTTCCCAGATGCCTTTGCTGTCTGGCCTTCAACTGCTTCCATGCATAGGCTATTCAGTGGGGAGATTGGAATAGAAGAGGGAGAAGCCTAAGATCTTGTTCCTTCTCTGTCTCTGCTTTACACGGCGTTTCCTGTGTGGCTGCAGCCCTTCCTCTGTGCTCCCTGGCACAGCTAGTCAGATAGTGCTAACTTTTGGCAACAGGAGTTCTATATCTCTCTCCAGGTCCTGGATGCCAGCAGCAGGTCCCTAGATGTGACTCTGGTTAAAGGCCTCATGGGACTCAGAGCCACATGTTAAATTGTCTATATTTAAAAGACCCCAAATTGGAGGCCAGGAGATACACAGAGAAACCCTATCTCAAAAAAAAAAAAAAAAAAAAAAAAAAAAAAAAAGACCCACAATGTCACAATGGTCTTCCCTTCTTTTTAAAAACTGTGTTTGTTTACTTGGTTGGTTCATTCATTTGTTTTGGCCCATTCCCTGGACACCTGACACTGCAATCTATGGGATCTGTTGTGAAAACTCACAGCTGCCCTAATGAATTCAGAACAGGAGATTTTTTTTTTGCATTTGAGAAGAATCAGAATTATAGAATAATTTCAGAACAGCCTGGCTGCCCAGATTTCCCAGCGGGCGTCCACTGCGATGTTTAGAATCACCATCTTCTTAATGTTTTGTAAGGCTTCTTGCTTTGTTGGGAAGTGGGTGACTCCTTCCCTTCCAACCGAGAGTGAGGCGGTCTTGATTGTGAAAAAATTTAATAAAGTTGTTCCTCCTCCTTCCCCTGTTGGCCTGGACTGTTGATCTTTCGATGTGTTTATAGAGCTTGTGCTTGGCTGGCCAGAAGTTATTTTGCAAGAGGGATTTGTAATATTTTCTTTTTACTTAGAGCATGTGTTCCAGGCTTTACTTTTTCATATGTGTGTATGTATGTATGTATATATATATATATATGTGTGTGTGTGTGTGTGTGTGTGTGTGTGTGTGTGTGTATACACATATACATATATATCATAGAACATCTAATCTGCCATTTATAGTTCATTTTTCTACACACACACACACACACACACACACCAACTTTCTGTGTGATTTGTTTCTGGGTATCTCTTCTCTCTCTCTCTCTCTCTCTCTCTCTGTGTGTGTGTGTGTGTCTGTGTGTCTGTGTGTCTGTGTGTGTCTGTGTGTCTGTGTATCTCCAAATTTAAAGGCCCCAAACACTATTATCTTGGGATGTTTTCCATTGTGATGACCTGGACAAAAAGTGTTTTGAGGGTCAGGAAACTCAGTATCTTTGTACAAAGAAAATACGGGACTAGTTTAGAGCTATGGCGTGTTACCACCCTCAGCTTAGTTCACTGTAGACATCAGTGGAAGACCACTGCAATCTCTAGTGGGACTCTAATGTGGCCTTGGGGTCCTCTGAGCACACTGTGCCAGGCAGTCACTACTAATTGAATAAAATTGGCACGGACATAAAACCTGCTTGCCATTCTTGGACTAGATGATTCCCTAGACCCCAGTTGGAACCACAGTTCTCTCAGTATTGGCAGTACAATTCATTTATGTTTCCAACCAGTCTCATGAAGCTCCACTCGCATGAATCACAGCCCCAGTCCTGGATGCGGTAGAGCCAGGCTCAGGAAGCCTACAGTGTGGCAGGTAACAAGATCCGGGCCAAGTTGTCCCTGTGATTGGTGAGGACTTCCTGGTCAGAATAATCTAGCCAGCAAGACAGCAGGACAAAGGGACAGCAGAGTTAGAAGCTTCAGACCTGGGAGACTCCGCAAAACCCAGTCTATCAAAAGAGAAACTGAGATTTGAAGAATGTACCGGCTGGTTCTGTGTCAACTTGATACACACTGAAGTTATCTCAGAGAGAGGAGCCTCCCTTGAGGAAATGCCTCCATGAGATCCAGCTTCGAGGCATTTTCCCAACTAGTCATCAAGGGAGGAGGGCCCAGCCCATTGTGGGTGGTGCCATCCCTGGGCTGGTAGACCTGGGTTCTATAAGAAAGCAGGCTGAGCAAGCCAGGGGAAGCAAGCCAGTAAGTGACATCCCTCCATGGCCTCTGCATTAGCTCCTGCTTCCTGACCTGCTTGAGTTCCAGTCCTGACTTCCTTTGGTGATGAGCAGCAATGTGGAAGTGTAAGCTGAATAAACCCTTTTCTCCTCAGCTTGCTTCTTGGTTGTGATGTTTTGTGCGGGAATAGAAATGCTGACTGAGACAGAGATGAAAAGGACTTGCCTCATTTGTAAATGAAAATGTGTATTATCTCCTGTTTATTCATTTTTCAATTACCTTTAGAGCTTTTAGACAGGGTCTCGCTATGTAGCCCAAGCTGGTCTTGAACTCTTGCCCCCTTGTCGTAGTCTGACTGCTGGGGTTATAATTGCACTTCATCACTCTGGACCATCAATGATGGTTTTATGAAGTCCACTTCTAAAGAATGATTTTAGTCAGAGGACATCATTTGTGTGGGTCTCGGTATGCCAGACACTATGTAGAGAGTTTGCACTGAGGGTCAGCCCTCAGGGATCCTGTGAAGTGAGCTCTTATTACTCATTTTCACAGATAAGGATACCAAGTCATGGTTAATGTGTCACCCAGTGTCACCCAGACATCAGCCTCCATGTTCTATACTGAGAATCACTATACAAAATCTTGTCTTGCTGGAGTAATCAGGATTTCTTTTCAAACTACGTTAATTTTATATGTCATCATCTGCGCCATTGGAATGACTCTTCAGGTCCGTGGGTCATGGAACATTTTAGCACCGATTAAGAATGTCCTGGCAGCCTTTCAAAGGGCCGATTTTTAATTTCTACTCGACATCGGAGGAAAAGGAGATTCAGAGTCGGAACGTGACTGGACCAAGGTCACAGGGCTTAACTGTCCTGGTAGAATTTGAGTGCAAGTCTACCTGGTTTAATGGGTTGGTGTTAGAAGGCTTGACAGGTTTTTCTGATCTGGTACTTCACGGGGCAAATGGACAAACTGTGGACCAAGGCCATCATCCAGCAGGTCATGGGCTCTTCCTCTTCCATGACAAGGTCATGTGGGCAGCTTAAGGGGTGTCAAGCCTCAGGTCTGCTCTTGAAGCTTTGGAGAGTGGCCTCTTTCTATGCCCTCTCATTAAAGACAGCCCTGTCCTGCTTTTCATGGTCATCTCATTCATTCAGACTCTGCACACAGTCCTTCCTATACTTATAATAGATTTTTTTTTCTCCCCAGGAAGCCAAAAGAAAAATAAAGTTTGTTAAATTTTTTTTTAATTTTTTTTTTTTTGTGTGTGAATGCCCTTCCCCCACTTCCTGCTGCTCTGAAGTGAATATTTATCACCTATTTAATGAGTAATCTGAGGCTTGGCATGGTGAAGCTGTGCCAGGATGTGGTTTATGGCTGATCTGGTTTTAACTCGCTCCAGGCGGTTTTCCCTGGAGTTTTCTGTAAAATCATAAACCTGAAGAGAGAGAATTTTTTTTGTGGAATTTGGTCACGTGAGTTGCCCTTCTGTAAACTGAGAGGTTAACTGGGTGACAGAAAAAGGATGCGCTCTCTCTCTCTTTCTCTCCCCTTTTGAAGGAAACAAACAGCAGCTTGATGCACCCACTCTCCAAGGTCACCTTGCAGCCTGGGAATCAGGCTGCTGTTGTTATGGGACAGCCCAGACCCTAGTCCTGTGAGCTTTTCTTAACTGGTCTCTGTATCTGGCCTCCCTGTGAGGTTCCCCTGGCCATCAGGACGGTACCCATCTTGAAGCGTGGCCGACTGCGAGGTGCTTCTGCCCTGCCATGTTTGTTTTTCTCCTTAGGGTTCTTCCTGCTGCATTAATGCTGTTCCCGTGTCTATGGACACGGGAGTGATGGACGTACACATGTCATCCTTACCATACTTGAGAGAGATGGGTACAGCACCTCCCACCTTCATTTTACAGAGAAAGGAGTTGGACCACTCTGAAGTCTTGGCCTGTCTAGATAGTTGGCCTTGTGGCCCATCCTGACTCAGGGAGGCCACCCCTGACTCACCCTGTGGGCTCCTCTTCCTGCTGTGGGCTTTGAGCCTGAGGGCGTTGTGGTTTCTTCCCTGCCTGAGCTTCCACCTCAGGCCCCCATCTGCTTTCAAGATCTCTGCTTGGTCTGAGTACTTTGAAGAGAGAGGTCTGACAGTGATTCTCCTCCTGAAGGCCCTTCTTTAAGATGAAAGATAGATAAGCCCCCCCCCCCCCAATACTATCCTTTAAAAATATAAAACGAACGTAATGTAGTTAAAAATCACAGCATCTCACTGGGCCTGACGCAGGAGAACCCACTTTATGAAGCAGCATTCGGTGAGCCTCCCAGTGTTAGGAAGGCATGAACACACACTGAAACCATCACAGCAACCTTTGAATGCATGAACCAACTTGGGGATCCTATTGTGGTGATGCCAACTAGTCCCCAGAAAGGGACCGGGATCGTGCAGTCTGGAGATCCCCGCTTGGCAGTGTGGGGGACCTGCTGCCACATCTAAGGTCCTATCAGAGGTGAATCCAGTGTCTCACCTTCCTCCCTTCCTTGTAGGTCTGTGCAGGTGGGTGACTGCCCCCTCCCCCACCCCGCACACCGGAAGAATGGCACACCGTTCTTAACGGCACAGAACTCGATTTTGAGAAGTTGCAACAAACTCCTGCTACTGCCTGAGCAACTCCCTTGTGCCTGCTTGGTATGGGGCATTTTCTCCCTGCCATCTTGGCTGATTGAGGCTGATTGTGGCCCATGGGTCTAGTCGGGGTCTCTTGGTGAGAATGTGTGCACCCTGATGGATGGGTGCTCCCTACCAGTGCTAAAGGCTGCAGAGAGGACAACGTGGTGCCCTTGGTTCTACTCTGCACCTGGCGTGGCGTGTTTCTCCCTTTTCTTCGCCTATACAAGCTCCAGCTGCCCCCACATCTTTTACTGCCTCCAGGCAGTCTGAGTGCGACCCACCTTTTCCTCCCTCAGGGAAACCCTGTGGACCCTATAGTCGAGTTAGATCCTGTTGAGAGGGATGTTCTTGGGACCCTTTACCTTTCTAAGCACATTGGTAGCAACTGTGGCCATTGGTGACGATTGGAAGTCACTGAGCCACCATTGCCCCTCTCCTCAGCTGTTCTTGTTATGGATTCCCCAGTAATCGTCCTGGTGATTAGTCCATCTGAGCTTATGCTCATCTGAGTTCCAGTTCTTCATCCCCAAACCTCTGTCCCACCCTAATCACGCCTTAGACTTACAGTCCAGGGCATTCAGTGGCTTTGAGCATCCACGTTCAGTTGGGAAATAAGACACAAATTTGAAGTCCAAGTACCGTATAAACAAACCATTGAATGAGGTCTGAGACTCCTGGTCTAACTATAATATTCTCCGTTTGGGGGGCGAACGGAACCCCTTTTTTAAGTTGAGATGGTTTTGGCTCTGCATTGGGATAGTCAATCTGTTTTCACTGGTGCCTTCAGGGACACCCGGGGTTTAGAAGTGTGAACTCCCTGATTCTGGGTGGGGCTAGGAGGGGAGGTAGGAAGACACTTCCTACACTTTGCTTGGAGCCAGGAGTTTGGAGACAAGGTCTGGAGTGCACAGAGGAAATGGGTATAGTGTGAGGAGAACTGAGCCGTCTGCTCGAAGCCATAGGACACTGAACCATTTCTTTGGCCCCTGTGGCTGCTGGGTAAATTGTTATCAGAAGGGTGTGGTTAATAGTGTCTTTTCCTCTATGTGATCTTCAGGAGAGTCCACATATGGTCCAACCTTCTCACCCTCCATGTGACAAATGGGTTATTAAAGTTGGATACCGGAAGGTTATACTTTTTTTTTTCTTGGTGTTCTGCTTTAGTTTTTGTGGTTGTTTGTTTGTTTGTTTGTTTTTGCCACTTTCTCTACCCAACCCACATCCATTTCGTGGTGAGTCCTGTCCTGCCTTCTTTTCCCTACCGCCTGAGCTGCCTCATCCCAGCCTCCATTGCTCACTGGACTCCCACACGTTGCCTCGCCGGCCTCCTGCTCAGGGCCTGTTCTCCGAGCAGCAGCCACTGCAGTATTTCTGAAGTGGAAGTCAAATTGTGTCGCTTTGGCAAAACCCTTTTGTGGCTCCCCAGGGCAAGAAAACCAAAGCTCTTCAGTGGCCTCTCAGAGCCCCGTGGAAGCTGACTTCTCATTACTTCTCCTTGTCTGCCTCACTTAGCCTGCCCATCAGCATCCTTGCTGGTCCTGAGCTCACTCTGTGTGCAGACTCCCAGCTTGTGGACTTCCCAGTGGCCATTCGCCCTGACCCAGACACCTCCTGGCCCGGCCCTCACCTCCTCCTAGTGTTCACTCATGGTGCCTACCCTAACTATTTTTAATTCTGTCCATGACCCACAACTTGGCCTTGTGCCCAGCATTCCTGACATTTTTACCTTTGTCTGCCCCTGCATAGACCTATAGTGATGCATATTTTACGGATCACATCTAGTGGTACTGTACTGGCTGGTTTTTCGTCAACTTGACACAGACTGGAGTTATCACAGAGAAAGGAGCCTCCGTTGAGAAAATGCCTCCATGCTGTAAGGCATTTTCTCAACTAGTGATCAAGGTGGGAGGGCCAGTCCATTGTGGGCTGGTAGACCTGGGTTCTATAAGAAAGCAAGCTGAGCAAGCCAGGGGAAGCAAGCCAGTAAGTGACATCCCTCCATGGCCTCTGCATCAGCTCCTGCTTTCTGACCTGCTTGAGTTCCAGTCCTGATTTCCTCCAGTGATGAACAGCGATATGGAAGTGTAAGCTGAATAAACCCTTTCCTCCCCAACTTGCTTCTTGGTCTTGATATTTTGTGCAGGAATAGAAACCCTGTCTAAGACAGGTACCACCTGTCACTTGACCACAAGTGGCACGGGGGAAGGGTCAGCTTGTGAAAGGCACTCCGTGAGCGATGGGCAGATGACGCCCTATCTGAGTCCTTGCTCATTGGGGAAGGTTGTGTGATCAGTTTGGAGGCTGTGCTGTCCGTTGGGAAGGAAGGGGATATGTTAATGTGGCTATAGTTCCTTAACCATCCTCCATAAATAGTAAGGAACGTAGGACTGGCTCTGCCACTCTGATGGCTGCTTCCTGGCTTGCTAGGGCATCTCCCCAGCAGCGTTAATTTAGTTTAAGTTTAATTTAAATATTAGAGGAGGCATGCATTCTAACTGTGGACACCCACACATAACACACATATATACACATGTCTTTTATAGACACCTCAGCATGTGACCTGCTTGATGGGGCATGTAGAGAGCTTTCCTTTGTCACCTGGGGACAGTGCAAACAGCCAAGTGTACTGACCACTGGGGATTGATGTAGAACTCAGCGCAGTCCTTGACACATAGTAGGTTTTCATGAAATACTTACAGAGGGAGTGGGGCATGGACTGATCATGGAAACCCAGTTGATGAAGACTAGGGAGATGGCTCAGTTGGTAATATGAGTGTGGTACAAGCATGAGGACCTGAGTCTGGATCCCAGCACCCATGAAAGAACTGAGGATCTGCGTGTGCTTGTAATCCCGGCACTGAGGAAATGAAGACTTGGGGATCCTTGGACCTCCCCCACCAACAAGTTTAGCTGAATCCCTGAAAGACCTTTTCTCAAAAAAAAAACTAAGGTAGAAAATAGTTGAAGCAAATGCCTCATGTGGACCTCTTGTCCCCATACGTGTGAACACACACAAGCACACAAGCATGTGTGTGTGCACGAACTCACACACATTTCATCCACGCTGCATCCCCAGGGTGCTCTGGTCACCAGGGCAACCTTGCAGATGGAATTTCCGGAGCAGCAGTCCCTAGAGGGGAATCCAGTGGTATTTATTGAGTATTTTCCCTGAGCTGGTGCTGGAGACATGACCTAGGGGGACTGACACATAGTCTGGAGTACATCACTTCCAGAAGGGTGGCCCCAGCCCGTGGCGTGGGTGGCAGGCGCTGGTGGTGCGGTCTAAACGGTGCTGGGAGAACAATGCACAGGGACAAGTTAAATCTAGCTGGGGGAGGGGAGCTAGTCAGTCCTCCAGACAGGAAGTGATTTCAAGTCGCTATGGGGGATGGGGATGGCAAAGCCAAGAACCTAATTATACCACCATGGAAATGCACCATGAAAGGAGCCTGTCCCGGTGCCATCTTTGACGTGCTCACCCCAAGATAGCCACCGTCCACTTTTACGGAGGTGCCAGATCACACATGGTCCCACTCCGGCCCCCGCCTATCACAGAAAGGCATTTCCTTCTTGGCGGTCAGGCATCCAGGACCCAAGGAGCTGTTTTTCCTCCATTGTGCAAGCATGACAAATCATTAATTTTTGATTGATTTGCTTAGAATTATGGGCGCCCCAGCATTCTTTCCGCCGCTGAACAGCTGTATCGCAAATGAATATATCACAGTGCACAAAAGATTGGAGATCTAAGAGAAGCAATTACATTGGCCACCCCCTCCCCCACCTTCTCCCCTTCCCAGCCAGGAGGACTTTATTTTTTTTTAAACCAGGAATTCCTCAAGTGGCCATACCAAAAAAAAAAAAAAAAAAAAAAAAAAAAGACAAAATAAACCAGCCTCTTCATAACGGAACTAAATCTGCATCTCTGTCTTTTGTAGCTGGTCTCCAAACACACACCGGTTCTCCATATGTTTGGTTGGGTTTTGTCCATCCAAGGAAGAAGAATCTTTAAGAATGGAATCTCAATCTGTGAATTGAAATCAAAATGAAAATTAAAAAAAGAAAAGAAAAAGGGGAAATTGTGTTCTACCCCTATTTTATTTAATTAATTAATTAATTAATTTTTTTGGTGGCTGCTATGCCTTTAAGATTTTGGAGCTCTACCCGTGCACTAAATGTGACCTCCATAACTTTTAAATTAAGAATTTATGCTGGCTTGAAATTTATGAAATATTTCAGCATGAAAGAAAGCCTTTTTCCCTCAGGAAAATTGGGCAATAAATCACAGCGCTGTGGATTTACTGCCCTAGAGCCAGCGAGAGATAGGATTTTTTTTTTTTTTTTTTTTGCTTCATTCTGAAAAAAAAAATGTAATCATATAAGACAGCTTAGCTGCTGTCCTCCCACTCTCTAGAATTTTTAATTTCAGCTGTTTCTGCTTGGATTTATTTCCAATATTCCTGCTCGGCTTTTCAATTTCCTCAGTTATTAAATTTTAATTCAGTGCATTAGCATTTAAATTAAAAAAGGGTTTATTTTATCGAAATCGTTGGCCAGCCCCCATCCCTGTAGCACACAGAATTGCCTGTTTCTGCCATTTGCACAAAATGTGAAATGCAGCTAATGTCTTACAACTTACATTTGCACAAATTTAGAAATAAAATTTCTGGGTTTGGAATAATATTTTCTTTCCAAGAAAACCCTTAATAAGAGAATGGAAAAGAACATCTTAACATGCATCTGGGAAGGGAAAGGAGGGAGGAAGGAAACCAAATCAAGCCTTGCCCGGGTACTAGAGAGAAGCTGAGGGATGAGAAATGGAAGGAGCTGGGAACGAGGGTGGGGTACCACAGAGGGGCTGGAGGGCCACCATGTCTGCCCCCAGGCAGCAAGAATGAGGAGGAGGGTCCTCTGTATCTCATCGATGGTAGAGGTTGGGTTAACTCAACATAGAGAGGCAGAAGTGGAGGGGGGCTGCTTTAGCCCTCTGTGAATGCCCCCATTTTGACCCGTAGAGAGTGTCAGCTTACAGGATGCCCGCCTGAGGCTCATACTAAAACCCAGACAGAACTGGGGCATGAGAAGTCAAAGGGAAGGGTCCTTTTGGAGCACATGGTTTCTTAGCAGAGGATGGCACTTGACCAGCTTGGGCCCTCGACCTAGGCTTGATACTAAACTGCATTGGTATCATCTGGGCCGTTGGACATAGTCCTGCCGTTGTGGTGGTCTGGTAGAACCTGTTGGGCTGTCACCTTGAGCAAGGGATTCCAGGCAGCCCAGCCCAGCTCAGACCGTTCTGCTTTCCCGAGCCTTGGTTTCCAGCGTATTGGCCTCTGTGACTGCTTCTGAGGCTGCTGATGGTTATTCCTGCCCAGTCCACACTAAATACTTGTACATAGGTGACCTTATTTATCTCACCCGTGTGCTGCTGAGATAGTGACATGTTATCTTGGAGTCTGCCTCTTGTGTCCTTTGCCCCTCCATCCTCCTCCCTTTCCCAGCACTACCATAAGGGCTGGAATGGGAGGGCATTCCCCAGCCTGGATAGTCCTTCTTTAAGCAGCTCTGGTACCTGGTGCCAGCCAACACCGGCCCTCACCCCAACCTGGCCCCATTGTCTGCATGGACTTGTTTCAACAACAGCTTGAATAGTTGGAGACATTTTGTCTTTGTCTCCCGTTCTTTTACAAAACAATCAGGAGTGACTTCCGGGCGACAGAAAAACAGGTGAAGACTATATCTCCTGTGCCCGAGAGCAGAGAGCATCCACCCTCCCTTCCACACCCCCGTGTTGGATCTAGCCAACCTGGAATAAAATCGTGATGGGAAGGACTAGAGAGATGGATGGCTCGGCGTTGAATAGAAAGTCCTGCTCTTGTAAAGAACCAGAGTTTGGTTCCCGGCACTCACAGAGGGCAGCCTGAGGAACAGGACATAAGGGAGAGGCCATAGTTGATCCAGTGCCTTTGCTTACATGACATGGCAGACCTCTTTCCACTTTGTTTCTTCTGAAATCATAAGCTGTCACTCTGTCCGAACCGTATGTATGTGGCACCTTTCCTGACTTTAAACTGTGTTTGGCTGTATGTGGTGACTGGGAATTCCATGCTGCCACTTGGCTCTTCCAAAACACTGGCAGAGGACAAAAGACTCCAGGGCTGAGAAGGGTGGCTTCTGGAGTGCCCTTGGTCTGGCCTCACAGCTTCAAGACTTTGGATAAGCAAAGTCCCTGAGCCTCTGGGTTGGGACGCACTGTGAGCATGACAGGGAAGGAGAGACATCCATGCCCTGCAATGGTACTCACTGAGAAGTAGGTAAGAAGGCCTATAGGGACACTCACAGGGACCAAGCAGATGCTGGATCTGAGATGAGAGGGAGAAGTGGACGCTGTGGAACAGCAGGAATGTCACCACTACTTGTCTGTTACCCTTTAGGACTGAATGTCACTACTTTCAGTTTGGTCTGGTTTTAAGAGAACCTGGGAGCATGGCCTATCCGGGATGAAACTCTTTATATTGACGCTTTTGTTCAAACCAATCCCAGCCTTGCGGTTTCGCCAGGTTTCAATCTCTCAGAAGCACACATGAAAAGAGAGCTGTGTGTTTACTTTAGGTCCTTGGCCCTTGACCCATGGCCCTGCAGTTTGGAAAGCTTGGACAGAACACATCGTGACCTTTGCGCAGTAGAATTTGACCCGAGGGAGGGGAGGTTGTCACTCAGGAGTGCGCGCAGCGTGGCTGGGTGCCTGTTTTATCACAGAAACAGCACGGTGCACCACAGACCCTTCCAGGAGTGTTTGCAAATGTGCGGTGTGTGCAGTGGGATGTTGGGGCACATGTTCTTGCCCTTTGGACACGTCCTCCTAGAGTTACTATGGCTGCTGGTATTTCGTGATAGTCAGGAGAGCAGCACCCGTATCCAGTAGGAGGGGAGTGTCTTGGCGCTGTTCACGTTCCTGTAGCTACCTTTGGTCTCTGTGCCAAAGTCTTCCCGAGTCCTGGACTAAAAGTCATGACCCCAGGACACTGTCAGTCAGGCCTCATAAGGCTAGAAGCAGCTCCCAGGGCCGTAGTTTCTCCATTTGAACCAGAATTATTTTCTGATTTGTGAAAATTTCATTTGGTCAGCTTTATCTCCCCCTCCCCCCTAAATAAAAAGATTAAGAGCTGGCTCTCCCTTGCTTTTCTCTCTGCTCATAGGGTTGGGGGACAGAATATTTTAACATAATGGGATTTTTCCCCTCCGGTTGGTAGGAATAAATCTGCAGCCACTGTTTTATTGGAAATCCCAGCTGAAAATAAAAACAGAGCAATTCAATCTCAGATTTAACTAGTTACTTACTTCTCGCTGCATCCCCAGGGCATGTGGTTGCTGGCTTTGTGTTGGCAGTGGGGGCTTGTGTTTGGCAGTGGGCTCTCCACTGCATTTAAAGGGCCAAGCAGCTGAGTAGGCAGGTGTCCCGACCCCATCTTGCTGCTGGGAACAGTATCTCTTGCTTGGAGGGATGGAGCAGTTTGTGGCTTTGACTCCTTCTCTGAAGATTAGTGTTCTGTGGGCACCACCCAGGGTAGAAGTGGTACCCAAAATCTGTATCTTTCTGTGGTAACTGATGGAGGTGTTTTGGGTTTTTTTTTTGCAGGTGGACGGAGCCAGTGCACCTGGAAGTAAAAGCCCAGTTAGCAGGTATATCCCTCGCCACACCATACCCCTCCCTGTCCTAGGTCTTTACCACTGGAAAGAGGGGAGGCACCCATGCATCCTCAAGGATGGGAACTGATGGGCAGTTTTTCCCATGTGCCCTCTGTGGGCATCTGTGATGATGACTCATTGGAGAACTTAGCCAATGGCTGCTAAAGTTGGAGGTTAGTGTGAGCACAGGCGGGGAGCTTAGCAGATATAATGGCAACTTCAGGATACCCCAGAAGTATGGCATTCCAGGGCCCACATACTTGGGCTTGGGCTTATTTTTCTGAACCCATCACTCCAAAGCAAGGCCGTGGGCTATCGATGTGCTGGACAAGGGGTTCATCCTTACCTGTGAAGTTGGCAGGAGATGTGAGAGGAGATCTGGTTTGGCATTGCCAGAGAAGGGTGAAAGGTATAAAGGCCTAACCATAAGGCCCAAGCTGTGGTGTGTCCCGGTTGGCACTTGATAAGTTAGCCCTGGTGCCACAGCTGAGTCTTAGGTAAAGCTTGAGTGATCTTGTGACCGTTGTCTGAGGCCTCGGAGGCAGAAGAAAGTAAACCACAGAGAAGAGAGTGTCAGCGGTCACCTGCTGGGCTCAAGGGTCATATTTTAATTGCCACGTGGAGAAGTTTGCCCATGGTCCCCCAGAAACCAGCTCTTTAAAATGTTGATGGATTTATTTGGTGGGAGGGATGGAGGGGGAATAAAGAAGGCTCTTTCTGTGGCCAAATTCTCCAGGAGAACACTGGAATATTCGCCATCAACTACATTTTTTAATTGCTGTGGGACAGTTTAGTCTTAAATGTGATTGTGTGCTTACTTGGATGGGGAAGAAAAGAGGAAAGAAGAGATGATGATGTCATTTTCCTTAAATCTCATGAACCCAGGGACCCCCTTTTATTGAGATTCACCTACTTAATGAATATTCCATTGAATATCCTTTGGAAATCCTAGGGAGGTATGTTCTTTGAGCTGAAAAGCAATATGTTCTGCTTTGCTTCTGACAGAAACAGCTTAGAGGAGAGAGGGTTTACTTTAACTCACACACCAGGATGAGGTTGATTGTGGGGAAGCCAGTGGAGTAGTATTCTAGTATCCTGAAAGAGCTAGTTCGTCAAGAGCAGGGGGCGTGGGGGACGGAGATATGCATTCACTCCCTTATTTGTGCTCGGCTTGATTTCTGCACTTCTATACAATCCAGGACCTCCTGCTTAGGGAATGGTGCCACCCACAGTGGGATGGGTCTTACCATACAGTTTACTTAGAACAGTTGCCCCCAGATGTATGCCCAAAGGCTAATCCAATGTAGACAGTTTCTCATTTGAGACCCTCTTATCAGGCCATTCTAGGTGGTTTCAAGTTGACAATTGAAGAGCTCAGGTTGGCAGAGTTGGTCAAGCCAGGCATGTGAACATTGGTGGTAAACATTGGTGGCAAAGTCTGTAGCCAGCAGTGCCCAGGATACAGCTTTTCCTGGAGCCTGGTAGTAGACTGTGTATGTGAGTCTATTACCTCTAAAGCAGTGGTTCCCTTAGCCTGGGTGGTAGCTCTTGCAAGTGCTCTTAAATCAGAAGCTCAGGACTGGAAGAGTCCTAGAAATTTGTATAATCTACACTCTCACTGTATGTGTGGGGACACTGAGGCTATCTTACTCAGGATCATCAAAAGACTGAGAGGTTGTGCCAGACCTGAAACTTTCCAGAGACGGTACCTTCCCCTTCCTATACTCAAGTGAGGGTTAAGTCACCTTGTTCATTGTCTGCCTTGCACCCTCTGTGGCAGGCCTTGTGCTATGTGCTGTGTGCTTTGCTGGATCAAGGGGTAGTTGGTCCAGCCAGCTTGCGTGGCTTCTCTGTGTCAGGCACTGTTCTAAGTGCTGGGTCCACAGTCATCAGGGAGATGAAGCTTCATCTACATGGTCACTCCAATAGGGATTGGGATACGTTGCTCATCATCTAATATATATCTAGGCTAATCTAACCTTTCCTACTCCAGAGCAGATATCTGGGTCATTGTAACCAGAGCCGATAGGTGGGTTTTCCCATAATGCTCATGGTAGCAGCTGTGCATTGACTACAGTCTCATGACTATAGTCAATGAAAAAGGAGCATAGAGATTAATTATTGATTCTTATCCAGGGAAGGGTGGAAGAAGGGTTCTGTGTGGTATTTTTTCTGACCAGCCTGGGTTCTCTAGCACATATATTTAGGTACTGCACCGGTTATAAGGGATGCATTTGTATCATTCTGAGTTTCCTCTGAGAGGTAGAGGGATTGGTGGTCTTTAGGCTGCTCAATTGGAAAGAAAGCCTGCCTCTGACTTCTCTGGTGTCTTTTCCGACTCTGATTTTGTATTTGTCCAGTTAAGAGTTCAGTACCCAGTTAGGGCTCAGGGTTTCTGTCTAGTGGGTAGCTGGGCCTGGTGGTCTAGGCATGTCGCCTTAGCTATTTGGAAGGCTGAGAGACAGGAGGATTATAGGTCCAAGGCCTACCTAGGATGCAGAAAGAGTTCAAGTCTAACCACAATAACTTAGGGAGACTGTATCTCAAAACAGAAAAAAACAAAACAAAACAAAAAAACAGCAAAAGGTAAGGGCTTCCAGATAAGTATTATGATTCTGTGATTGGAACTAACTGTATCCTCTAAATCAGTGACCTTCCTAATGCTGTGACCCTTTAATACACTTCCTTATGTTGTCATGACCCAACCACAAAATTATTTTTATTGCTGTTTTCTAACCGTAATTTCGCTACCATTATGAATTGTGACCTAAACATCCATGTTTTCCCATGGTCCTAGGCGACCCCTGTGAAAGGGTCATTTGACCCTCCAAGTGGGTTTTGACAGATTGAGAACCACTGTTCTAAATGATTACACAGTGCGTCTGTTGAGTAGCTCAGTGTCACCAGGAGTGTGACCGACATGTTAAAGCCTTACCTTAGCTAATGCCTCTAGAGCATGTGGTTCTGGCCAGATGGTAGGCACTGGAACATTTGAGCTTACTAAGCTGGTTTCAGGTGGAGAATGGAGATTTCAAAGTTCTCCCCCAAAAGTCGAGACTGAGACTAGAGACCCATGGGCAGAAATGATCTTTAAGGATGGACAGCTGACTCCTTTGGATCCACGTTCCCTGTCTGTCATGGTTTCTTTCTGTTGCTCCAAGTTTCATCCCCACATCATCTTCTTGGCCTAGAACACACAATTCTGTTGTTTTTCCCGAGACAAGCAGCACGGGCTGCGAAGGAATTAGCAGTTAGATTGAGGGGACGAGGAGAGGCAGCGTTCCTGGTGTTCAGGGACAGACAGCTGTGGCTTGCAGTACTTCCCTGTAACTGAAGCGTTTACAAGCCTGAAGATCCAACGCTCAGGTGAAGGTGGATCTGATGTGCAGGTCGCTTGCTACTGATGTACCTCAGGTGCTGCTTGTTCCACGGGGCAGAGGGCCTTAACTGCAAAGTTCTAGAGGAAATGCGGGCTTTGTAATTAAGCTGATGCACACAGCTCTGAGCATGCTGTCTTGAAGAACTATGCCTGTTTGGCCTGTGGAATGTTTTCAAGGTGGAAAGATCATAGTGATTTAGTCAAACCCTCTGGGGGTTCTGAAGATGGGAAAGCCAAATCTCTCTCTCTCTCTCTCTCTCTCTCTCTCTCTCTCTCTCTCTCTCTCTCTCTCCCTCCCTCCCTCCCTCCCCCTCCCCTTCCTCTCCCTCCCCCTTTCCCTCTCTCTCCCTCTCTCTTCCTCTCCCCTCCTCCTTCCCTTCTCTCCCCTCCTCCTTCCCTTCTCTCCCCTCCTCCTTCCCTTCTCTCCCCTCCTCCTTCCCTTCTCTCCCCTCCTCCTTCCCTTCTCTCCCCTCCTCCTTCCCTTCTGTCCCCTCCTCCTTCCCTTCTCTCCCCTCCCCCTTCCCTTCTCTCCCTCTCCTCCTCCCCCTTCCCCTCTGTCCCCATCCCCCACCCCTTCCCCTCTCCTTTTCCCCTCTCCCTCCCCCCTCATTCGTTGATCCATCCCATAAGATGCTAAGTGCCTGGATTCTGATAATACTGCAATGAGCACAACAGACTGCAGGCCCTGGCCTTGAGAAGTTGGGGTTCTAGTAGGACAAATGTGTAAAGTGCCTGCCTGTGGGACCTAACGAGCATTATGGTGGAATGAGCAGGGAAGGTAGCAGGGAGACTAGAGAGGCAACTGCCTCTTCAGTCTGGGTGCTTAGTCATGAAAGATATCACCCGGGAGGTGACTCTTGACCAAGGGCATGAAAGACACCAAACCTGGCAGTCCTTTGAGGGAAGTGTAATTCAGTCAGAGAGGACTACAGGCCCTGTGGCTGGGGCAAATGTTCTTTACAGGGGTGCAACATCAAAGAGGGCAGTGTGGCTGCCTTGTCCCTCAGACGCCATTGTTAAGATGTTGGCCATCACAGCCCTTGACATCAGGAGCCACTGGGAATTTTTAGGAGAAGTGACATGATATTTGATTTGAAAAGGATCATTCCTCCTCTTAAGTGGGAAGGGGTATGGGGCAAGATGTTATAAGAGCTACTGCTATATAAAAGACTAATGTCCCTGAGTGCCAGCATCCACAGTGGGTCCTAGAAGGAAGCCCTACAGACGCCAGAGATTAGCTAAAGGAAAGAATTAAGACTTTATAGCATATGTAGAATGATATGTACAACAGTGACGTAAATGACAGTAAGAAGAAGGAAGAAACAACCCATCCTATAGTGCTTTAATATAGTCTGCGATGGGTGGCCTGTAATAGAAACCATAGACAAATTCTACACTTCATTTTAGCCAAAAGGCCGAGAAGCGATCGCAGAGAAATTCTATTCCTAATTTTCTTATTGCTGTGACCCAACACCTGACAAGAAGCAGCATTAGAAGGAAAGTTTGTGTGGGCTTATGGTTTGAAGGCATAGGCTGTCAGGAAAGAGAATGGCAGTGTTGGTGGAAATCGTTTGGGGTTCAGACCGACAGGGCTACAGGAGATAGCCCTAGAGGTCACACATGATGGCCTTGTATTTTGAACTCTGAGGTCACTGGCTGAGAGAAGCCCACATCTGAAAACTCACAGCCTCCTGCTTGGTCCTGGAACAGTCCAAGACTGGCCAGTCATGTGTACATGGTCTTCTCCCCGTGACCTTGGCATTCCCAGCTTGCCTGCCTGTCTGCCTGCTGCTTGCTGCCTGCCTGCCTGCCTGCCTGCCTGCTGCCTGCCTGCCTGCCTGCCTGGCTGCTGCCTGCCTGCCTGGCTGCTGTCTGCCTGCCTGCCTGCCTGCCTGCCTGCCTGCCTGCCTGCCTGCCTGCTGCCTGCTGCCTGCCTGCCTGCCTGCTGCTTGCTGCCTGCCTGCTGCTTGCTGCCTGCCTGCCTGCCTGCTGCCTGCCTGCCTGCCTGCCTGCCTGCCTGCCTGCCTGCCTGGCTTCTGTCTGCCTGCCTGGCTGCTGCCTGCCTGCCTGCTGCCTGCCTGCCTGCTGCCTGCCTGCCTGGCTGCTGTCTGCCTGCCTGCCTGCTGCTTGCTGCCTGCCTGTCTGCCTGTCTGCTGCCTGCCTGCCTGCCTGCCTGCTGCTTGCTGCCTGCCTGCCTGCCTGCCTGTCTGCTGCCTGCCTGCCTGGCTGCTGTCTGCCTGCCTGCCTGCCTGCCTGCCTGTCTGCTGCTTGCTGCCTGCCTGCCTGCCTGCCTGTCTGCTGCCTGCCTGCCTGGCTGCTGTCTGTCTGCCTGCCTGCCTGCCTGCCTGCCTGCCTGCCTGGCTGCTTTCCTAGTTGCATATCCTCGCTCTGGCCATGTGAAAGCCGAGCAGCTTCACATAGAGTCTGCCTGGGTTCGAATCTTGGTGTTCCTGCCACCTGGTCGTTACCTGACCTGTGTGTTTGGTGCACTTTATTTTCCTCATCTGTCCAATGGAGGTTGTGTCAACTCCAAATCTCAGTGTGCTAAGATGTGTGTGCCCTCTGCACAGCACCTCGCTGCTGCAGGTCATCAGTGATCATCTACGTCTGTAGATGTTTACCACCGTGGCTTGGGTAGGGGAGAGGGTGAGGCTGGAGCTTGGTTGCTAAGGGCCTCTTGGGATCTGGTCACTGTTCCTTGGCATTACACATACCTTTTCCCCTCAAAGCCTAGTGTCTACCTTCAGAGCCAGTTGGAGATGTCCAAGGTCACCTACCAAAATTTAATGGCTTTGTACTTGGCCAAGTCTTACCCTGAAAGCCAAGGCCTTTTGCCAGTAGGCTCTTGTGTGTGAGCCTGCATAACCGTTAAAGAGTGGTTCTTGTTAGTGTGCCGGTTTTCTGTAGTAAAACAAAGGTTGTCCCAGACAAACACGTTTCATCAGCACCGACTTTCCCCAGTGACATTCAGCTGGCGCTAGAGAAAGGCACAGGTGTGGATGATGGGATTCTGTGGGTTCCGGCTTTGCTTCAGTCAGGGCTTCTGCCTCCAGCTCTTATGGGGCTGAGAGCTCAATGCTTGAGCTGGTGTTCCCTGGAGGTCGCCGCGCTTAGAGACACCTAGGTACGACAGGGGTTGGCTCTAAGGTCCGGATGGGCACAGCAGAGGAAGGACTGCACAGTATCTGCTAGCAGGGGACCAAAGGGTGGAGGAGGAGCAGCAATCCTGGGAGGACGTCTCCCTCTGCCATTCCTAGGAATAAGTGGGCGACCGGGGAGGAGGCAAAGGCGAGTTCCTGAGTAAGAGCCTAGTCAGGAAATAAGGTGAGTGGGCAGAAAGAGAAGGCTGTTGATCCTGCCCTGCGTGAAGATTGCCCATGGATCCACCCGCCCTCTGGGGTCTGTCTGAGCCTGTGTGTCCTGAAGCAGGTCTGTGTGGGACAGACTCCTGCACAGCATCTACGCCCCATCTGCCTAGTCAAAGGATGCTATATGGGCACTACTGTCTGGGGCTGCAGTCTTGTTTGGTGTAAGAGCAAGGAACAGGACACATTTGGAACAGCTTACAGACAATATTGCCAGGCCGACTGGCAAAAGACGGCCACATGTTCACTTAAAATGCTACTAACACTTACCGTGTATAATAGGTAGGTCTGAGCCAGCCTCCCATGTACCCCAGTTCCCGCCAGCCTCCCATGTACCCCAGTTCCCAGGAAGTAAGCTCCCAGCTTTAAGCAAAACACCCCAATAGCTAAAGCTTGGCATATGTAACTTGACAGGGTCTCTTGCTATTCCCTGCGTTAGTTTTCAATTAACCAGGGAGTTTTCTCTTAATATTTAAATCTTTATTCTGTCTCTCTGAGCGGCAATATTACTCAGTGTTGTGGCTGACTGACACCGTGCATTGAAGGAAATTAAGTGCCTAGGAATTATCTCAAAGTAATGATGTATTTATGCATTGTGGGTTATTTTGAGTTTCTAGGATGTTAAGAGTTGTTTAATACGTTAATAGTTTTAATCTATTAATTTAATCTTTTCTTCTTGACTATTTATTAAAATATATCAGCCATATATGACAGGAATGGGGGTATAGACAATTTGGAAGGTTGTTGATGGGCAGGAAATGGAGGAAGGACTGGAAATGGGCAGAGCAGCAGATACAGGCCCTGGGCTGGCATCCTGTCTCTCCAGAATCTCTAGAGTTCTAAGGAAGTCTCTAGTCTCGTAGAAGGAAACCAGTCTCTTGGCTGTATGTCCAAAGGACGCATTGTAACAAGCAGCTACTGGAGCAGCGTCACAGAGAACTGGAGGTTGGCAGTGGGCACCAAGCCTAAGTAGTTTTCTCTGGAAGAGAGGACCCGGCCACTCTTCACTAGGTGCCACACCTGCATGGCTCCTGTGCCTAGTGCATTCTCCAGGACTCCAGGCAGCTAAAGATGCGATCCAGTCACTGTTGGGCGTTCCTGATTGGAGCGCTACATGTGTTAATTCAGCCCACAGGTATTTTACCGTCCTCCCTTCCTTTGAGAGGAGAAAACTAAAACTATCCAAATTAGTTAGATGCCTCCACTCTGGAGTCGGGCAGACCCAGGTAGCGTCTTCTCTGTCATTAGGAAGCTCAGAGACAGTGCAGAAATCAGGTTGGTATTCCTGTCCCTACCTTCTTACCTGGAACGTAGAAAATGCCTGACTTGTGAGGCACCTTATGGGATAGTGGGGGGCCGCTGTCCAGTCTGGGGTGCTACAGCTGGACACACATCACAGCGGTCTACTTCAGCGCCACTCCACACAGTGCATGTACCATTCTCATGACCACAGCATCACCACCAGCTTCCCCTCTGCGCGTGCTGACGTGTTGAAGTCTGGTCACTTAAAACAAGCACCGAGAGTGGAGATGTGGCCTCTGATGTCTTTCAGAGTCGCATGGAAGTCAAGGTTCTGATTGAGCCTTGGTGCAGGGTGTATTAGCCTTGTAAGGCTCTGCCCGTATAGAGGGGCTCTAATCTGCCCTCGGGGGCATTTGCCATGGTAACCCCACAGTCTGAAGAGAGAATGTCAGTCTATCACAGGTATCCAAGTGTTACACTTTAGACCCTAGGGAGAATGAAGGTAATAAAGGAGGTCATTCATTCACAAAATTGACCTCCTTGGGTAGATCTCTAGCCCACAACACACAGAGGTCAGCATGCAAGAGACATCCATCCCTCCATGGTGTTTTAAATATTGCAGAAGTAAGGCACCATGAGTTGTGACAGGGATAGGCTATCCATCGAAAGGGCTTGGCCTTGTCAGGGGCTATGGGTACCACCGTTGACCTCTCCAGTGAGCAGGCTCTGGACTAGCATCTGCAGTGTGCTACCGCTCTTCCGGGGACAGTGAACCAATGAGACCGATCTCTGTCTTCTTGTAGCTCCCGTTCTCGGAGAAACGGAAGTAGAAAAAGATGGTAGAGGATGTTAGAGAAAAGACTCAGGATCAATAAGTGAGCTTTGAGCCTAGAAGTGACTCAACCTGGACGTCGGTGTCAGCATCACTCTGTCCGTCTGTCAGACACACGTCTCAGCACAGTGGAGAGGAGAAACTACCATGAAGAGGTTGTTGCAATGAAGGGGGTGTGGCTCCGGGTGGAGGCATGGCTGAGGTTGTAAGGGGACTTTCAGTGCACACACTTTGCAGGTGAACTTGATGATATTTGTGGGGGGCCCGTTGGCTGGGATGAGGGAAAGGGAAGTTAAGGATGAGTCTGAAGTCCAGGCAAGAGGTGCTGGAGGCTGGTATCCCTTTTAGCCAGCTCAGAGAGGACCGCAGTTACAGGAGTGTCTCACACCCAGTGTCATGAGAAGAGTCTGTGAGGCAAGACTGCCCCAAACAGCCGCCCGGTTTGCTGTCTGTTTCATTGGCGATAACTCTTAAAAGGTTCGAAGTGGGTGTCAAGCAGGCGCCTACGTAAGCCAAACAGTGGAGCGTAGCCCTGAGCTTGGGGTGTCAACCTGAGCTTTATCATCATAGCAATAATAGGGTGTGTACCTGGCACGCTCTTGCAGATGGTGGCTGAGACAGGTTCACGAGTTCAAGGCCAGCCTGGGCACCATAGTAGGATCTTGTCTGAGGTCGGCAAGCAAACAGAGGTCTGGGGTATTCACGAACTCACCAGAGGAGCGCTTCAATAAGCACAGAGAGGTTCCAAGGGTGCTCCTTGAGAGCCTGCTACTATAGAGGTGTGGGTAGGTGGGGGCTCTACAAAGCACACAGGCGTGGCCAGAAGATGAGTTCAGCACAAAATTGGGGAAAGAGCTGTGTAGAGGAGAGAGGCTGAGGATAGCGTGTTGGGTGGAGACCGGAAGGGAACAGTTAGAGGTCACTGGGCCTCAGACAAGCAGCTCTCGTGATGCAGTGGAGACTAGCGGCCCAGTAGACCGATGAAGTGTTGCTAAGGGCAGGGTCTGTGATAAGTCACTGACAGGAGGCAGACAAGGGACTTAAGTCATCAGTGGGAGGGCAGCTTGGTTGGGAATGGGGGGTTTGAGCTGAGGTCAGCCTCTGCAGTGGGTCGCAGGCCCTGGGAGGCTTTGCAGTGCCTCGGTTCCTTTCACATCCCTGCATCTGTTTGTTCTGGAGAGAATAAGTACAGTTTGAGTCATAGCAAGGCACTGTTTGCTTGGCGTGAGGGGAGGGCTTTTTCCTCTCACCATTAACACCGGGCACCAGGATAAATGGCACCTTTGGAAGAAGTAGGGTGGTCCTCTGGCTGAGTTTAAGAGGTACAGGTGAACACACAGCTTTCTGCTTACAGCAAGAGACACACGTGTGCATACAGAGTTCACTTATGTGTGGCTTTTAGACGTCGCCAGGGAGAGAAACCGGACCCCAGAAGCCTGACGTATTTATCATTGTGCTGATGGACCCAGCCACTCAGAAGCTTGAGGCTTAAGAGTCGGCTGGGCTCCGGCGTGACGCTGGCCTAGGCATCGCAGTGAGGACTCATCTCAAAAGGCAAAAAGGGTTGCAAAGTCAGTCCTGGGAGTCAACAGCAGAAGCCCGGCCCAAGTCCAGGGAGCTGCTGACTCCATTCACCAGGACTGGGTGGAACTTCGTATGCTCGCTTTTTTGATGGCGTGGGTCACCTGGGATATGTCCTCTACTACTCCCGGAAATAGCATGCGTCTGGCCTTCGTCTTGGGCCGTGGGTTTTGTGAGAACTGATCAACAACTGAAGAAACCGGGTTGTTTGTCTGTGAGATTGGTCATCATCAAGAGTTGTATGAGCGTGGGCATTCTTTTATCTGTGTGCTGGAACTGCGCTGGAGCCAGCACCCCGCTGAGCTGTGTGTTTCCCATCTGGCGTCAGGACTTGCAAACTCAGGGGAGTGGGTAAGTGGAAGTCAGAGGAGGAAGGAAGATTGTTTCTGGGGTCTCGTGCAGAGTGTCTGGGCACAGGAGACTGGCCCCATGCTTAGGACAGTGAGCCAGGAACAAGATGACTGAGGTCAGGGGAGTCGGGTTCACAAGCTCTGCTGCTTGGAGCCATTGCTTCAGAATGATTTCTCTGTAGTGTGTTTCCCGTGGCCAACAAGTTAGAGTAGTCTCCCTCCCCCACTCCCCTCCCTTGCTCACAGGTCTACTTTCTATGGTTTCAGAACCACACCCAAAAAAATTAAACAAAAACAAAAATCCCAGAAATAAATAGCTTGTAAGTTTTTCAGTGACTTACCGTTCTCCATGGTATTGTGAAATCCCATGAGTCCTGGTGTGCTCAGAATGCCAGTCAATGCATCCATCCATCCTCTCTCTCTCTCTCTCTCTCTCTCTCTCTCTCTCTCTCTCTGTGTGTGTGTGTGTGTGTGTGTGTGTGTGTATGTGTGGTCTGAGTATGCTATGTGTATATGTATGGCATGTGTATGTGTGTATGTATAAGTATGGTATGTGTATGTGTGTGGTATAGGTATGTGTATGGTATCTGTATGGCATGTGTATATGTATGTGTATGGTGTATGTGTACATATATATGTGTGTATAGTATATGTATGTGTATGATATGTGTGTGGTATATGTATATGTATGTGTATGACATGTGTATGGTATATGTATGTGAGCGGTATGTGTATGTATATGGCATGTGTGTGGTATGTGTATGCTATGTGTATGTGTATGTGCATGATATGTGTATGTATGTGTATGATATATGTGTGGTGTGTGTATGGTATGTGTGTGGTATATGTGTGGTATGTGTGTGATATGTGTGTGGTATGTGTGTGGTATATGTGTGGTATGTGTATGGTATGTGTGTGGTATGTGTGTGATATGTGTGTGGTATATGTGTGGTATGTGTATGGTATGTGTGTGGTATGTGTGTGGTATGTGTGTGGTATGTGTGTGATATGTGTGTGGTATATGTGTGGTATGTGTATGGTATGTGTGTGGTATGTGTGTGGTATATGTGTGGTATGTGTATGGTATGTGTATGGTATGTGTATGGTATGTGTGTGGTATGTGTATGGTATGTGTGTAGTATATATATGGTATGTGTGTGGTATGTGTATGGTATATGTGTGGTATATGTATGATATGTGTGTGGTATGTGTGATATGTGTGTGGTATATGTGTGGTGTGTGTATGGTATGTGTGTGGTATGTGTATGGTATATGTGTGGTATATGTATGATATGTGTGTGGTATGTGTGTGATATGTGTGTGGTATATGTGTGGTATGTGTATGGTATGTGTATGGTATGTGTGTGGTATGTGTATGGTATGTGTGTGGTATGTGTATGGTATGTGTATGGTATGTGTGTGGTATGTGTGTGGTATGTGTGTGGTATATGTGTGGTATGTGTATGGTATGTGTATGGTATGTGTATGCTATCCACCTCTTCTCACTAGTAACTATCCTGGTTCTCACCTCAGCTGTCTCCACTTCTGTATGAGTAACTGTAATGTCACTTAATAATGCTTCCAAGGCACAGAAGTCATGATTCCAAGGAGACCTGGTCACGGGCACATGGAAGGGCAGGGTGCCTTTGGTGCAGTGTGGCGGAGCTGTGGGGCTCAGAGAGTGTCAGCACAGCGCACACTTCAAGCATGTACAGTCAGGGAGTCTTGAGCGCATCCCGTACAGAGAAGGGCCCTTTGCACCTCAGATTGCGTGGCTTAGAGCAGCAGAAGTTTATTCCTTCAAAATCTTGAGCCAGGATTCAGACATCAGGGGGCCGGCAGGTTAGCACACACGCTAGAGACCTTGGGGGAGGGGTGTGTGTGCGACCTGCTCCTACTGGCAGTTGTCACTGTTCCTTGATTTATGGCCACATCTACCTGGATGTCAAATAGCTTCCTCCATCTCTCTGGGATCTCTTTTGTCTCAAATATCGGTAATCTCGGCAACACTTGCTACTGGATATAGGACAAGTTCACGTCCAATATCCTCACATCTGAGAACAGCCCTTCTTTCCAAATAAGCTCACATTCCTACCAGGAGAGATAGCTTAGTGGATAAAGTGCTTGCTACACAGCCTGAGGTCTGGGCTTCAGATCTCAAGTACTTAGACAAAGGCCAGGCGGGTGTCATGGCTCACCCGTAATCAAGACGACCAGTGGTTCCATGAGGTCTGGATTCAGCAACAATGGCCTCAGTAAAGTAGAGAGTGATCACAGAAAATTCAGTGTCAGTGTCTTGCTTGTATCTGGCACCCCCAACACTCACACACACACATACACTCACACACACACACACACTCACACACACTCACACACACACACACACTCACACACACACACACATACTCACACACACACACACACTCACACACACACACACACTCACACACACACTCACACACACACACACACTCACACACGCACTCACACACACACACACTCTCACACACACTCACACACTCACACACACATACTCACACACACACACACACACACACTCACACACACACACACACACATACTCTTAAGCCTTTGTGTGAACATGTGTACGTACACATACATGTTAAAAAAATAAAAAAACATGTTCATATTTTCTGGGGTTAGGATGTAAACCTGTATTTTGGGGAAGCTCCAGTCACCACACTACAAGGAAGAAGTTCAAATATCTTTATGTCAAGCAACAAAACAAATTGTGTCTGTCTATTGAAAGTGAAGGAAACGGGGTCTTGCTCAGGGCCATCCTCACCATCCTGACCTCCTGGTTCCTGGAAGCCTTTGCATAAGCCTTCGAGGACCACACTTGGAGAACCATTACCCATGAGATGGGCAGGAGATTTTTAGCACCTCCTTGGGTAGGGGACCCATTTGGCCTCTCTCCAGACATTTAATGCTCACAGTAAGCAGGAGAGAGCAGGTACTTACTGAGAAAAACCCTTTTAGTGCCCATCTTTGGATTTTATGTTGAAGTGTGACTTGGGTTAAATATAAAATTCACAGCATATCTTGAGCAACTATTTTGTAGTTATCTATATATAAATCTATTTTACAGCGACACAAATAGAATAGATTATGGAGTGTCAGCATGTAGATAGATTCCGAGTGCTTTGCCACTAATATACCTAATGATTCGTGCTGAGAATATTCAAGGGCTCCACTGTACATTTAAATGGATATAATTAAAATAATGAGCTCTATTTTAAAAAATGATATATGAAAAAAAATTTTTTTTAAGAAGTTGGAAGGAGCTTCGCCACTAATTCAAAGTGATCTAAGTACTTGTGTGGTGCCGTTGTTATTAGGGCACCCAATTAAATGCGGAGCTGAGAAAGAGAGAGGTTTGGGCTTGTAAATCTCAGTGCAGGAGTCTGGGAAGAGAAGGAAGCCGCCCGTGTCCTTGGCATCACAGGCATTTAAGGAAGGGGAGCCGATGGCTCTGGGCCCTGCCTTCAGACCCACCTGTGTGGAGAGAGACTGCTCCTAATTCTCACCTTCCATAGGCAGAGTCAGGGCACAGAGCCACAGCCCGATTGCCAGAGCAGGCTAGCACTCATTTAGAATAAGGCAAGTGTGTGGGGGAGGGACTAAGAGTCCACCTGTCCTTGGGAGGAAGTCATTTGTTGTTGTTCCTCACTCCAGAACCCTAGTGACTTGGCTGGACATCACAGGGGTCAGGAGATGTGGCCTCAAGACCTGAGTTGGCCCCATGCCCTGAGTCTCCGTGGTATGTTTGCACCCAGGCTTATTTAAGCACATGAATATGGTTGCCTTAAGCACGGATCCATCTATTGTCCCAGTGTTTACCTGGAAGCAAGTCTTCTCTTGATCATTAAGCAAGTACAGTGTTTATGGAGCATTTACCGTGTGTTAGAGATACAGGGGGCGGGGCACAGGTGCTCCAGGTGGAGGACTCGGTAAGTCATCACCAGACAAGACGTTTTCGGATTAGTAGCCAGGGCCATGAAGGAAATAGAACAAGGTATTGACCAAGAGGCTGGACAGTGGCGTCCGATGTGCCAGGTGTTAAAAAAGAACCCGTAAGTGTGTGGATAACTGTGACAGTCACTTGTGGGAGGGAGGTGTTACTTCCACGGAAGGAATTTGGCTTCATCATACTGGGAAGGCTTCAAGGTGGCCAGGGTGACATTGTGAAGTAATGTCATTATTATTATTATAATAACTATTTGGAATTTGGGAATCAGTTTTCTTCTTCCACCATGGAGGTAGCAGGGATGAAACTCAAGCCATCAGGCTTCACCAAATTGCCTTTACTGACTGAGCCTTCCTGCTGGTCTAGGAATGCCTCATATAAAGTCACTAATTTCACCCTGAAGGCTTCACCATGGTGATCTCATTTAACCCTAATTACCTCCCTATCATTCTGGCCCCAGAAACAGTCATGCTTGCGGATTGGATATTAATGTGTGAATTTGGGTTCGGTGTGCACAGTTTGGTCCAGTGTACCTCCTCAGTGGCCTCTCTCTGTGTCACCCTCGTAAATGGGCCCTCAAAGAGTCTCTCTTAGCTCCGCATAAACCTTTCTCCTCTCTGGAAGCAGCTGCAGCCGGGGTTCAGCCCGTGCAGTGAAACCATTGCCCCCAACTATTGGAGCTGCCAGAACCCAGAAAGCAGGGCTTTTGCAGGTCCAGGTGGATCCAGGACCACGTCCCAGCCCTGCCCCCCTAGCTCCCCACGTCTTCGTGTGCTTATTACATGCCTGGACCTGAACAAGCCTTGAGTCTGGGCTTCTCTGAGTAGATGGAAGGACCGGGCATAGGCAGGCAGCATCCCTGGGTCTGGAACGAGATTTGATTTTCACCCTGTGTCTGCCTTGTCGTCCTCACATCCCAAGCAGACGTTGTGAGGATAGTTCACCTACAGAATGTGGGGGAGGGGATGGAGAATCATGCTACAGAATGTGGGGGGGGTGGAGAATGTGGGGGGGTGGAGAATCATGCTACAGAATGTGGGGGGGATGGAGAATCATGCTACAGAATGTGGGGGGGTGGAGAATGTGGGGGGGGCTGAAAGAGTAACTCGAGCCCTGGCTACTCACGTTCTCCGGCACCTGCTTTTATGACGTAGGCAAGTCAAGGCTCTGTTGCAAACTACGAAACACGCTCAGCTTCCTGCCCAACTCTGTCTGACCTCAGTTCCTTGAGGGCGTTCTCAAATATTTGGAGAGCAGTCCTTTGCCAAGCTGTTGGCTCCTCGACACCCTCACCAGGAGAGCCTCTTGAGACTGGAGTTTTCCCGTTTAGAGTGGAAAGACAAGAGCTTGGATGTGTTCTGCGGCCCTGCTGCCAAGGATCAGAAACAGAGCGAGATACTTGGCATGCTCTAAGCGGACTGCTCACGGTACCGCTGGCAGACCAGAGCCCAGGCTGCCTGAACCAGAGCCTGCATCTGTCAAGGCTCCCCGCCTTGATAGAGGAATACATTCCCGCTATCCAGAGGTGCCCTTTGAGGTCACTTGTAACTCCAGCTGTGAAAGGTACAAAGAAATGGCAGGAGCTGAGCTGGGTACTCTGGAAGGCTTTAGACCTTCACTTACCCAGCTGTAAAATGGGGCTGCACGAGAGACCAAGGAGCCCTCTTTTATATTTAATGCACAGCCTCGTTGTGAGTCTGTATGGTGCCAAGGACTGGTGGGCTTCCCTGTGTATCAATGGGCAGTTCCGGGTCCCCTCTGAATGTTCTCTCTTCTTTCCCAGGGAACACTTGGAGTGTGAACAAGAGAGCACCAAGGTGGAGGGCCCGGAGCCAGCACCAGCCGAGGCCTCGCTGAGTGCTGAGCAGGGGACGATGACGGAGGTGAAGGTGAAAACGGAAATACCAGATGACTACATACAGGAGGTCATCTGGCAGGGTGAGGCCCAGGAGGAGAAGGCAGGCAGCAAGGACAGCACTGGCGACGCACCTGCCGGTGGCTCTGGTGACGCACCTGCTGGCAGCACTGGCGACGTGCCTGCTGAGATCTGCGTGGTGATCGGTGGCGTCCGCAACCAGCAGACCCTAGGTGAGTGCCCCAGTAAGAACTGTAAGCAGGGTAGAAATGTGTGGTCAGGAAGGCTGGCATCTCGGAGAGAGAGCCTTTCGTGGCTTGCTCTGCCCCCAGGGAGGAAACAGAGCTCCTGGTTGGCATTGCCTGGTGAGTTCTGATCTGGAGGGTTCACTTTCTGCCCGATGCAACAAGATCCCACGGTTCTGTCGAGCTCTTGATGTTTAGACTTCTGCTGAACCAGTGAATCCATCAGACCTTGAAGTCCCTAAGGTCCCAGTACGGGAACCAGCACAAGCCCTTAACTGTTTGCTTGGTATTCTGAATACATGTCCTGCCTGCCTTGTCCCTGGCCTGATTGGGGACTTTCGGGAAGTTCTTTTTGATCGGTGACAGTTATCTATGTGTCTTCCTGTACCTGGTAGAGTCTGGTAGTAACCTGCTCTAAGGCTGTGATTTCCCTCTTAAGCTCTCTAAGGGACTCCCAGGACTACTGCCAGATTCAAGGACTCCGTTGGCCGTAAGGCCCTGATAGGCTTACTGAACCCATAGAACAGGAGGTGGGGACTGTGTCCAACTGCTCTATAGTACAATGCTTGACAGCCTCTTGAGAGTCACCTCAAGTGGTTCAAGTGGCTCAGCCCTGCTAGGTCTCTGCACAGATCCTGTGCCCAGCAGGCGAACAGCTTGGTGTGGATTCATTTGGCTTTCAACATTGGCTCTCAGACTGGCTTCTGAAATCTGCCAAACAAAACATATCGATGGCTCCGGCATATTGATGAGCCACAGCTTTGAATCCCAGAGGCGGTGAGACAAAGCCCTGGTTCCTACCCTGGTACTGAGGTGCTTCCGAGTCTGGCTGCACATGTAAATGTCCATCCTCATCTTCCTCGATGGTTATCGGGTCCAGAGTGTTCTTGGGTGTGATCTCCCGTAGTCATCTACCTTTAGTGCTCCAGGTCTGGCCTGTCCCTCCTTCCATCTAAGCCCCTCTGTCTTCATGGCTTGCATACTGTTTATGACCCACAAGGCATCATGGGGAGATGCCCTTCGTTTCTACAGTTAACTCTCAAGTCCTGATGCCTGTTCTTAGGTGCTGGCCTCAGCCTCCTGTTCCCTCCCAGTTATCATTCAGTGGCCCCACCTGGGTCCCATGGCCAGCCATGTTTTGTGTCTCTGTGCCTGGCATACTTTGTTCACCTGGCTTCAAGGAAGCCACAGGAAATGCAAAACGCACAGCATGTTGTTTCTTTTTTTTACAAACCTTGAGGCTGACTCCTGCCATCTCCAGAACCAAGGCCAACAGCACCAGGGTCCTCTGTGGTCCCTTTGCTTTTGGCTTCTGATCATCCCAGACCTCTCAGCACAGTGTCCATCTGTCATCCCGCCTGCTCTTCCTGCTCCCTGCTCTGGGAATGCCTCTACACATTCCCCATGTTCAGCTTCTTCAAGGACAATTCCAGAGCTATCTCTTCTTCTTTCTGATTTCCTCTGGCCAGAGGGGTCAGCATAGACTGTGCCTGTTCCATGGAGCCCCTAGAGATTAGATCTCCAGGACCTGCCTGATTTCTGCTTCCCCACTCCTACACCACAGTGCCTAGAAAGATGCTGGCTTGTTGGAAGCTCTGTTGGTTGTGTTAATATGACTCGATGTCAGGTTGGGGCTGGGTGGTGCTGCAGTAATGAAAGGCCTCAAAAGTTGTGGGCCGTGGTAACTCAGAACCCACAAAATTTATATTTTCCTGACCACTGTGGCTCACACGGGGCTCCACTTGTCTCTACACTCTAGCACGAGGTAGCCATCTTTGAGATGTTGGCAGAGGATAGCAAGCCCTAGATGAACTTAAGCGGGCTGTTGGCTGCTAGAGAGAGAAGGAAGAGGTGTGGATTCCATTTAGATGTCCGACTTTTTGCAAGGCTGCCCCTCCTCTGAGGGGGCCTAAGAAGTACCCTCATCCTACAAGTAGCATGAAGCACAGTTGGACAAAAGATGTTTTGTGGGGAGCCTTGCTTAACCCCTGCCCCTCAGCATTCACTCACCAGAGCCAAAGACCACAGTTCCTCCAGGATGTATAAATGGAGAAGAGAGCATGCCTTTATTCTCACACTGATACTCTTTAAGCCCGGCAGCCATTGCTACCCTTCCCGAGATGTCCGATGAAGAGTGTATATCTGGTCAGGGAGTCCTCCAGCAGACAGACGAGGGAATGGTGGAGCACCTTCCCTGAGCCAGCAGCCCACACAGGCCTTGGGCCCTTAGACTTCCTGCTGGCCAGAGGTGCTCATTTCCCACAATCCACTGCTCATCGGCCAGGGCTTGGGCCGCACTGTCTGTCAGTGTCCTTCTCTGTCCAGTGAGGACCCTCCTGACCACCCTGTGGATGTGGGAATGGAAACAGTAGTGGATGGAACAGTGCTGACTGATAAGAGGTTCATCTCTGTGGTGCCTCTGAGACGCCTGTGATGGGAAACACACCTAGGTGCTCTGACTCATGGTGTGAGGCCTCTGTGTGCCGCCACGCCCACCACACAGATTTGTGTGTTCTGTGAAGACGTGGTAGGAAGCGTGCTAAGTACCTGGCACTGTGAAGGGTGAACAAGCTCTCGGTAGAACAGTCTTGAGTGTTGGTCATGTAAAGCGCCTGCTTTTCTCCCTAGTCTAAGAAATAAGCCAATGTGATAGAGACCTGGGGTGGGGATGAGAAAGAAAATCAGCACCAGATGAGTTCCCGTTTCTTTCTGGGTTGCCCTCCCTACAACTCAAGTCTTGAGTGTCTTTGGTAATTTTCTGTAACCTTCTCTTGGTAGAAGAGACTATAAAATACCCAGAGATTACCCCAAGGAAAGCCACCATCTGGGAAGCTGTGCCACATAGGACCATGTGGCTCCTCTCCTGTTCCCAAGGCAGATCCTTCTTGCTATGTGGTTTCTGCAGAGGATAAGGCTAAGAGGAAGCTGACCTGACTTTGTTGTCAACCAAGGAAACCATGGAAAGAACCCAGGGACTATCAGTAGGAAGAGAAACAAACTCACCTCTTGCTGGCAAATGGATTTTACCTGCAGCCCAGGTCCTGGTCTCATCTGTGGCTGTGGAGAGTTCAGTGTTGAGGATCTCAAAGAGGGAATGGTTGACTGTTAGTGCTGGGTGTAGATGTGGGCAGTGGGCTCTGAATGTTCTCGCTTGGCCTGACCCCATCATTTTATAGGGAGGCAGATCTTGTGTGGGGCAGGAGAGTTCTCAGCCACACAGCACACCAGTGGTGTACGACTCCTGTCTCTAAGCGCCTGTTCTCTTGATGACATCTGCCTTAGCCCTGCTTTCGAGCATAAGTAAAGTCCTAGCATGTGTGCCTTCTTGCCCTGAGTGTTCTCAGTCCATGGTCCTGAGTCCCTTGGTGACATGAATGTGCTTTGCTCACACAGCACACACTGAGCTCAGATGTAGGCTCTGTTACTGAACAGAATAGTGCCCCTGTTTAGTCACAGAGCTCTGGGTAATGAAGCCTACCCAAGTCCTCACAGGACATACACCACCAACAGCTTTCCCAGGGACACAAACAATATTTAAGACGCTTCCATTGGAGGAGCCAGGATGGCACTGGCTGGGAGAATCCTGCTGTAGCTCTTGGTGCCCAGACTGCTGCCCAGAAAGGCCTGTACTGCGAAGGGCATGTCTTGCTCTTAGACATGCTGTAGGTACACCTCTGCCCTACAGCCTGGGGAGGGGCCGGGACACATTTAAGAATGACACACGCAAGCACCGCCACTCTCAATTCCAGTTTCAGGGTTAGCATCGTTAACTGACCCCTGCACGCTGTTCCCCAAACTCCTCAGTGTGGTGCACTGCCAGTCAGCTGGAATCAGAGAATTGCAAGTGGTACCTGTTTGCCCTCATTGTGCCGATGGCCACTTGTACTTACCACATCTAGGACAGCAGGGTAGACTATTGTCTGGTCCCAAGAGGTAAGGATGGCAGACATTCATTCTGGATTTCAAAGTATGCTATCATGGAGTGAATGCTCTTCCCTATATACTGTGGAACCAACCAGGGCCTGGGCACCACATGTTCATGGAGACAGTCTTTCCTCCACTGGACTCTGCTTCGTGTGAATACTGAGACAACCAGGTCATTTTCAGATGTCAACCCAGTATCGAGAGGGGCACATGGGGGCAAGCCAGCAATTGTTCCTGGAGAAGCAAAGGAGCCATTAGGGTACAGGGAGGAGGGCGATGGAGGTGAGGTGCTCACTGCCTATAGTATTTTGGGACACTAAACGTACATATTCCAGGGGGCCAGTATGGAGTGGCCGCCAGGAAGTTGTTTGTGACAGGAATTATTTGATGACCAAATAAAACCTGTAAGGGAACGAGTTTCTGGTCCTGGAGGTAGGCAAGGATGGCCGCTGGCCCAGCTACAAGAATCAAGGGTCAGGTGGAAACTAGATTCTGGAGGGAGGTATTTTTGGCAGTGAATAGGCATACTTCATGCACAAAGGCATCCTGGGACGGAAAGTGGAGGAGGAAGAGGGAACCCCAGTCATTTGGAAGCCACAGGGCTGTAGCTCTGGATGGAGTTTCACAGGAACTCAGACACAGCCACGTGGGCTTCGGTCCTTGACAAATCCTGGAGGAAAGGCGCCAGGTCTTGGTAATGCCAGCTGATATGAGTTTCCCATTTCAATGGGCTACTGGCAGATCTAGGTGCCTGATCGTGCCAGAAGCAACACTTAGCTGTTTGCTGCAGCCACGAGGGAAGGAGCGATGCTGGCTGCCCTCCAGGCCCAGTTCCCTCCCTCTGATGTTGACTCTCCATCTGGGGTAAACCGGGAAGGGGTCCGGGGGGAGAATCCCGGTTAGAAAGGGATCCTGGCTGTAAGTTAGAAGAGCCGGGGTCTAGCCTACTGTGTCTTGAATGCTCAATGGAGTAAAAACACTGGATCGTTAGGACAAGAAGGACACAGTGTTGTGAGAATAGCTTTAAAGGTGGACGAATACGCAAGCTAGGCTCTGGAACCAGCTCCGTTCCGGGCATTGCCACCCCCAGGATGCCTGCCGTGATTAGAGGAATCTCTCAAGCCAGGGCATCAAACACCCTCAGTTTGGGCCTCCCGAAAGAACGTCTTTCCATTTTTCACCAATTGCAATGTTATAATTCCTGGGATATTGTATCACTTTTAGGATGGCATTTTGCAAATAGTCACAATGCTACTGCCTTTTAGGGTCCACTGTTGTCACTTTAAAAAGACATCTGAACAAGCTCATCTTAGCAGACAGAGAATTTTATATCTTCCTTTTTTATTCTCCTTGAACTCCCATTTCTAGCTCCCCTCCCCCACAGGGATTTTTCCTAATGTAATACATTTTTTATGCTTGAAAGTCTTTTATTGATCACTGTTTCACACTCATCTGCCACAACAAGAGGTACATAAATTGAAATAGAAATTTCTGGGGGAAAAAGATTTTCCTGGGATCATAAAGCTCCGAGTTTAAAAAAAAAAACCTCTTAATCCCCCCCCCCTCCAGATTGAGTTGTGATTAGCCTGTGATATGTCAAGAACAAATTTAGATAAATAGTAAGTGTAAAAATAAAAAAAAATTATCAAAAACCACACTTCTCGGTGAAACAGATACGACTTTCTTTTTTAATCGGCTCGTATACGTGTGAATGAAGATTTCTTACCGGGAGAATGAGACAGAGCTTGGCTTCATTTCATGTCAATTTCCAGTGTTTGTAGGGAAAGCACTTGGAGGTCTCGAGTGTGTGAACAGGAGCCAGAGACCACGGGCTTTGCTTCCTGGTGTGACTTGATTCTTTGAACTCCTTCCAAGATGTATGCCAAAAACCAGGCAAGGGTCTATGTTCTTAATGGCTTCTCCGTTTATAGATCTGTTAGATGTGTGTGTGTGTGTGTGTGTGTGTGTGTAGTGCATATGTGTATGTGTGGTGTGTGCATGTGTGTGGTGTGTGTGTGTGTGCATGTGTGTGCATCTGTATGCATGTGTGTATGTGTGAGTGGTGTGTGCCTGTGTGTGTGTGTGTGTGTGTGTGTGTGGTATGTGTGTGCATGTGTATATATGTGTGTGTGGTGTGTATGTGTGTGTGCATGTGTGCATCTGTATGCATGTGTGTGTGAGTGGTGTGTGTGTGTGGTGTGTGTGTATGTGTGTGGTGTGTATGTGTGTGTGCATGTGTGTGCATGTGTGTATGTGTGAGTGGGGTGTGTGTGTGTGTGTGTGTGTGTGTGTGTGTGTGTAGAGGACATAGCACACTCAGATCTCATTCCTCAGGTACCACCACCCCACCCTTTTTGGATCCAGGAGGAGGTCTCTTATTGGCCCGGAACTTATCAAGTATAATAACCTTTCTGACCAGCCAGCACCGGGGCTCTCTCTACCCCGACCTCTGCAGTGCTAGGATTATAAGTATGTACCTCATGACCGGTGTCTTTTACATGATTTCCGGGATCAGATTCAGATCCTCATTTTTGCTAGGCGTGTGCTATCCCAGCCGAGCTGTCTCCCTAGCCTTTTAATTACTTTTGAGAGAGTCTGGCTCCATAGCTTAGTTGGCCTACAACTCAGTTTGTAGTGTCTGCAGCTAGCCTTGACCCTGCCGTTCTCCCAACTCAGCCTCCTGACTTTTGAGATTACAGGCGTGTGTCACGTCACCCAGTTGCCAGCCAAAGTTATCGACTTGATGGAGGTTACCACGTGTGTCTACCTGCACTTTTTATGTCAGCAAGGAGGACTGAGGCTCTGATGAACCAGTTGCCTGGCCACCGTTCCCCTGCTGGCCTCGACCCTAAGCTAAATAATGAGGCATTCTCCAACATTAAGGGCTCTTTCTGATTTCTTACGTAATTCAGATGGAAAAAGCTCCGGAAGGCAGCCCCCACGGCGAATCTGTTCGGAGTCGGTATTCAGGGACCTGGATTATTGACCAAGCTTTGGGATATGCATCTGGTACGTGATGGCTGAGGGATGTGGCCTGATTTGGGTCAGCATGGAGGGTGGGCACAGCTGGCCACGGCGGCCAGCTGCATACCCTGAGTGAGCAAACTCTGCTAGTACCTCAGGGCCTGAGGGGCCACCCTCCCCCACATCCCATCCAGCCATTGTGAGCAGAGCTTGAGTCTACTCGGGAATGACAGGACATCTGGTCTAGACTCTCGGAACCATTTTAGCAGCCCTTACTATGGACCACAGACACGGAAGAAGGAACATCCCGTGGCTCCCTGTGTTTGGGACCTCAGTCTTTCCCTGCAGGACTTCCAGGCTGAGGCAGCTTTGTGCCTTGTGTCTCACCAGCCCAAGGCTAGGCATTAAACATTTTCTCTGTCACTGTTGGTCATGAACCTTCACCTCCTCCTCCTCCTCCTCCTCCTCCTCCTCCTCAGCATTCTGGAACATTAGTTCTGAAGAAAGCACTTGTGGAAGGCTGGTGGTCACCACGGCTCTTCCTTAGTGAGTCTCTGCTGACTACCAGGCCTCCCGCTAAGGACTCACAAACACTTCTCACCATCTGGCTGTTGTTCCACAGAGTAGACTCCTGGAACTTACTGAGCACTTTCCTGACCGGTCAGCAGGGAGCTAAGATTTGGACCCAGGTTGGTTGCCCTTCCTGCTCAGTGAGGCCATTACTCTGGGGAGCTTCCTGTTTCTCAGCCCATTTGGCACCTTTTGTACACACGGACCACAGGGACCAAGGGTGATTGAAGGGGGAGCTTGGGAATCCCTCCTGCCAGCATATGGTACCCGTCCTCACTCTTAAAGGGGTCGGGAGATGATCAGAGGCCATGGTAGCACACGCTTTTCGCTCTCCATATGCAGAGGAGATAAATGGATTGCCTTAAAGCCTCCCGTTTTCAGAAGCATTGGCTCTGTAGAGACCACGCCCCTCACTACAGCTGGGCAGGGTCTCACCTCCAGTCTCCAGGTCCTGTGCTGGCTGTCATAACACTATCACCAAGTTTTCTCCAGGCACGCTGACCCTTCTGCCCCCCATTAGATGGAGGGCAGGGGTCTCATCTGTCTCACTGCTGAGCCTCTGTGCCTGGCTGTCGCAAAAGCTCAATAAATCTTTGGTTGGTGGAAAGAAACTGGCAGAAGCTCTTAGAGTGGGTGAGGGCACCAAGAAGAAAGTCAGGAAGTTATCACTTGGTGATTGATGAGTATCATGTCTAGCCACCGTGAAATACTGAGCCCTCACTGTGTGCCAGCCACAGGGCTGCGTGCAGAGACGTGTTTTCATGCTGTCATTAAGGGCTTGTGTCCTTCCCAGTGTGGCAGGGGTGATGTGTGCAGAAACTCCTCGAAGGTCAGCTTCTGATGCTGTGTGGAAATAGGACGGCAGTGGCCCTGGAGTATCCCACAGTAACACGGGCATCGGCCACTGTCCCCTAGTACTTCTGCTGTGGCGGTGGCGGGCGTCTCTTTCTGTGCCTTGCTATCACTGTAAGAGGCAGGAGCCACAGTCCTGGTGGCGGGTGAGCGATCCCACGCCCAGACAGGTAAAAGTGAGTTCAAATGGAGGAGCAAGCTTGGCATCCAGACTCTTGGAGGCTGCCTGACAGAAATGGAGAGGGATGGTTAGTAATCGTGATCACCCCCCCCCCATGTGTCTACAGAGAACGTGGTCCTCACTCAGCCTTCTCTTAACCCCGCTGCCTTCTCTAAGAAGACTTCAAACCTGCAGGAGGGCTTTGCCCATATGAGATGAGCAAGCACTTTACCTGGGGTTCTTAACCAGGTTAGATCCTGTTGGTAGAATCCAGCTTCATTGCCATGAACTTTGTTTTGGGCCATACATGGTGGTTCATTTTGAGGTCCCCTTGAGGGCCAGCCGTTTCATTTCTCCACACCTGGAAAAGGCTCCGAGAGGCGGAAGTCAGGTGTGTGCGTGTGTGTGTGTGTGTGTACTGTGAGGCTGTTCTCTGTGTTTGAGAGCAAGGACTGCTAGCCCCGGTGAGCTCATCTGTCCTGGGACTGGACACTTGCTAGAGGAAGTCAGGAATCAGCTGAAGGGAGGTGAACAGACCAGAGCCTACCAGGTCTGGAGAAGTTCCCAGGGTCAGGCTGCTCGAGGGTGCAGAAAAGAGACTGGAACCCCTGTGGCTTCATGTGAAGCCTGGGGTCTTTTTCTCTGTCCCCTGCTGGGAGCATGTCAGCCCGAGTGACATCCTTATGGTGTGGTGGCTCATCACAGAGCACTCTGGGTCCCTCTCTTTTTTCCTCTCATGTCTAAGGTCAAGGCTGCCCCCTTTAACCTACAGATTTGGAAGCCGAGGCACAGAGACGGTTGCAGGTGGCTGTCAAGCATAGGTTTCAGAAACCCCAGCTCAGTGCTGTCTCTGTTGGTCCTCGATGCCCCTTTGTCTGCCGAGGCTCCATCCTGCCCAGTGACAGCTGTGGGCCTTGTGAGACAAGGAGGCTGATGGGCCCTTTCCCTGCTGTTTTCCAGGGTCCTATGAATGTGGCATCTGCGGCAAGAAGTACAAATATTACAACTGCTTCCAGACGCACGTGCGGGCACACCGAGGTGAGGCGTCCGGCCGTCCCGTGCTCTGCGTGGTATCCCTAGGGGTTCTGACAACTCATGCTCCTTCAACCATAGGAGGGAGGGCCACGGAGGAATGAAGGACCTTCTTGATGAGGGAAGAATGATGGGGGCTTGGGGGCTAGGCCCCTGGTTTTTGGCCACTGAGGACCTTAGGAATGCTCAGTCTTGCTCTGTTAACACCCCCTTCTCCCACAAGGCCATATGCTCACAATCTCTCTTGTTCCTTCTGACAACTCAAGAGAGACGCTGGAAGCTGTTTCCTATTCTGAAGGTCAGGGGACCGATGGACTGGCACTTGCCCCTCCTGAGCCAGGTGACAGGGAAGAGGGACCCAGGTGCAGGCCTTGTTGACGTTGAGCCTCAGGGCAGCCTTGTCCCTCAGAGTGTCCATGGGTGGACAGTACTTCTCGGCTCCCCATAGCTGCTCTGCCCTGTCTCTCCCTTGGCCCAGCCCTGCCCCTGCCAACATTCTTGCCTATTGGCTATCTCCTTCCCATCTCTCTCTTTCTTTCTCTCACAGATAATGAAGCCACCTCAGGGGAGGGAGCCTCCCAGATCAGTGAGTACTTTTCCCACATCCTGGGTTGGTGGGAACCAAGCACTGGGCATTGGAAGTAGCTGCTCCTTCCTCCCCAGGGCAGCCTCTGAGAAACATGTTGCTGGAGACCAGGCCTTAAGACCAGATGGGCCTTATGAAATAAGAGTAGGCTTCTCGAAGTGGGCCTTCCATAGCATGCCAGTTCTGAGGAGGGTCTTCTCAAAAAAGGGTTCTCTGGCCAAGTATCTCTGGGAAACCTTGAGTTGTACCCACATGAACATAATTGACATCTTTACTGTGGTTGTTCCAGGCCACTATGAACACCTCCAGAAGTAACCTTCGGTGTGCTTTGAACACTGGCTTATGGGCTTGGGGTTTTGTAGTCTATGCTGGGGAACAGTTCTCCCAGAGGACCCTCAGCCTCTGGGACCGTTGCTCCTTGGTGCTTTGTTTTAGGTAGGGTTCTAGATGCTGGGGCCCTGTGATAGACACCTATAGGTCCTGCTTGCCCTTTCCCCAAGTCCAACCTCATGGGATAGGAAGAGAGCCCATGGGGTATACTCTGAGGTCAAACCTTTATTCTTCCATGCTCCCTGTGGACAACAGGAGCTTCAAGAGTTCTGCCCTCAGTGTCTGTCACAGACAGGCGTATGTCTAGGTCCATCAAAAAATGCAGACTCTTAGAGTGTTCTTAGAATGTCGTCCCTGACAACTCCAAAGCAGAAGCCACCCAGATGCTCAGTGTTGGGAGTGGCTGAGTAAGTCCAGTCACCTAAAGGACCATGTGCAGACGTGAGGGCGGATGCAGTCTAGCTACCAATGGGTGTGTGCACAGAGCTCTCGCCCCAATGAATGGAGCCAGGCACAGAGGAGTTCATCTGCTAAGACTGTCGGAAAGCACAGGCGGGGTGGGGGTGGGGTGGCATGAAGTACTAGTGGAAGCCAGACGATTGGGCACCCTTGAAAGGGTCTGCTGTCTGCTTCTTGAGCCAAGTTCCACAGCACTTTCTGTGGGTGGAAAGACCAAGCTTCTTGCTTGTTCTGTGGAGGCCAGGGAATGTTTTCTGTGGAGGACCAGATGATGAGAAGGTAACACGCAGGGGCATTGAAACTCCATCCCCAGCCTCTCACATGTAGTGGAAACTCCAAGGGGACATAAGGCTAGATTCCTACCAGTAAAGATGGCGACAGGCTCTGGCCTCAGGAACCAGGGTGTGATTCTGTTCCTTGTTCCTGTTACACGATTATATACTCCAAGACAATAAATGTTGCCCCAAAACAGAGTAGGCCAGAGTTTATACCAACCAGAGCTGAAGAAGGACCCTGTAACTTGAGAACATTGTTCTTGAGCCTCTGACTCTGAGAGGAAGCTTTATCTCTGATAAAGATCTCGTGTTCAGCTTGGCTACACACCTGCTATGGCTGAGAGGCATGGTGGCTGTCTCCCCCACAGCCTAGCCCTGTCTGTCTGCTTCAATAACTCCTCCCTTCTTTTCCAGCCCCTGTGGTCTGCCTGTGGTCAACCACACATTGAAAGACCTTCCCTATTTATCCTTACTTCCTTGGTCATTCTACATCCCCGGTCTCCCCATCAATGGGCTGTTGTACTATATCTGGTTTCCACTGCATGGGCTCCCTGGTGTCAGTGCTGTGGTAAAATCACCTTTCCTCATTGTTCCCTTCCTCTTTATGGGCCATTTTCCCCATAGCCAGAGTGCTGTCTTCTCTGTCCCATGTCCCAACCTAGGTCAGACCTGCAGCAACGCTCAGTGTCTACCGAGCTTATGCGTCATCCTTGGCACAGCTGTTAGGCGTTGGAGCTGAAAGGCTCACGTCAACCCCAGACTGCCACTTTGCACATGAAGACCCTGGGTCCCAGAGACTGGAAGTCATTCATCTTGTTAGCAGTAGAGGCAGGCCTGGCTCAACGGTTCTTACGCTTTCTAGTCTAAGGCCCCGTGGTGCATTTAGCAGGGAGACAGTCCAGTCATACACATAGAGACACACCTACCTGCTCAGCCAGCTCTCAGTATGAGAAGATCAAAGACCACAGTCCCCCACCACATACCTTCTCCAGCTCCCATATTCATCTCCTAGGCCTTCTCTGGAAAACCCTGCCAGGTGACACCCTGTTAGTCAGGTGGTAGCCACTGGGTTCGGTCTTACTTAGGGTTACTATTGCCAAGACGAACCACTGCGACTGAAATCAACCTGGGGAGAAAAGAGGGGTATTTGGCTAATACTCCCACAGCTCTGTCCATCACTGAAAGAAGTCAGAACAGGCACTCAAACAGGGCAGGAACCTCAAGGCAGGAGCTGAGATAGAGGCCTTCGAGGGGACTGCTTACTGGCTGGCTTCATGGCTAACTCAGCCTCCTTTCTTACAGAACCTAGGACCACCAGCACCACTCACAATGGGCCGGGCCCTCAATCACTAATCAATCAGTAATTAAGAAAATGCCTTACCGCTGGATCTTCATTATAAAAAGCTGTTATTCCTGTCTCACAGGGGCATTAGGGAGTGAGTCCAAAGTCGGTAATATGTTTGGCAACGGTAAAGTGGGGTTTGGGCTTAGGTGTCTCCTCCCAGAATCTGCTTCCTGTAGCAGGCTTATGGAGGCATTCCTGGGAGGCCAAGCTCTCTTGTGCAAACATGGTTTAACTTTCTTGGGAATAACTCTCCCTATTCAACTCTTCCATTCAAATTCTGGAATATGAGATGGAAGAGTGGATTCAGTGGGGAGGATTGGGGTGACTTTCAGTGATAGGAAGCTGGGGGGTTGTCACTACGTTTTATTGGAGCTGGGGAATGTGGCCTGTGGGGAGAGGGGCAGGCCTGCTGACAGGAGCGGCTGTGGACAGAGATAGAAGCAAGCAGAGTGAGCAATTGCAGAGGGCAGGCAACTCTGGACAATCTGAGAGAAGAATGTCAGGACGAAGCCTCATCTGGAGTTAGCCCCTGGGTAGCTTTCCCTGTTGGTATCCAGAGAAGAAGATGGAATTATGGGAGAAGCTGGGAATTATGGGACAGAATGGGAAGAAGGTCCTCCCCCCCCCCCAGGAAAAAAACAACCTCGTTTCCCATTGGAGAAAGAAGTGGTGTTGAAGTAGCAGCCTTAAAGAGGACCTGGGGTCACCTGATCTGTGTTCCCCACTTCAGAAATTAGGGAAAATGAGAGGCAGAGACCAGCTCTCCCTTGGAAGAGCCTGGTACTCAGATCCTGTGAATATCTACCACTGTCTAAGCTATGAGCTCCTCAGGTGGTAGTAACAGCTCATCTCTGCAGTCTTGGCGTGTGCTGAGACACCCTCAGAGGACACCAGTTCCAGGGATAAGATGGGGGCAGAGGTGGGAAGAAAGATAGCTACTGTTCCTCATGTCTCTGACTTCAGCTGAGTGGGGCAGAAACCTTCCCTTCTACCCAGGGTGGTACAGCCTTGGCGTGGAGTATTTCATTGTCTCTTCTACTGGATGATGAGGAGCAGGGAATGGGTCCAGGAAGAACGAAGCACCCCAGTGTGGTTTATCTCAGCATAGAAAGGCCATGTGCCCTGTCTTGCTTTGGCTTCAAGTTAATAGTTGGTCCCTAGCTCTCTCTTCTTCCCTCTGTACAGCTTGGAGCAAGCTACTGTGCCTCTACATGCTGCCTAAGGACCCTAGGGAGAAAGGATCATAGGCTCCCCACAGGTCACTCACATACACCGGGTCTGAGCTAGTTCAAATGCAAGAGGGTGTGCCCTGGAAGGAAAGGTGTAGGCTTGATTTCTGTGGCCTCGCTGTGGGAAGCCTACCGAACAGGCAAACCTGGGCTGTCTTACTGTGTAGCACAAGTCTATAAAACTTAATGACTCAAAGCAACCAGCCCTGGCATCTCCCAGTCTCTATGGTTAGGAATTTGAGTGTGGTTTTTCAGGGTCCTCTGGCTCAGAGAGACTCCCGCAGGAGAGCTGTGATCTCAGCCCAGGCCTCACCTTGTGGGGTACATTTGCTTAGGTGAGGAGGTTAGGAGTGCAGAGCTCTGTCCCTCCCAAACTGTTGGTCTAAGGGCCTCAGTCCCCACTAGCCACTTACAGAGGGCCAGACTCACCTACTTGGCACCTATGTCTGTCTGTCTGTCTGTCTGTCTATGACTAGAACAGAGCAGCCAACCACAGAGAGAGCAGGGATCAGATGTCATGTCCAAAGGCCAGTGTCCTGGCTGCCCGTCATCCAACTTCAGAATGGCATCCCATCCCTCTTTGACCACATTTCTCCTAATTTAGAAGTATCCCAAGAGAAGGAGTTACATGGGGTGAGGACGCTAGCTGCAAGGCACATCAGCATATCTCTGAAGCCAGGCCACCTTACAGTAAGACTTGAGCAGATCTCTGCTCTTTAGTTTGCACATGCGTTCATGGGAGACTGCTTCCCCCCCCCCCCCCCTGTTGAGAAGAGCCTGGCCTGGCTACCTTGCTCATGGTTACATCTGTCCTTCACAATGGGAGCTACAGTAATTGCTACTCTTCTGAGATGGGAGATGAGACCCCTGAGAACCAGGTCCTAGAGAACTTGGCTTTCCCAGGGAGGGTTTGAGGGTCCTTTTGGGAATCAGAACTCCCACCTGTCTTAGGGTTCTGGATCTCCACAAAGGACACTGGTCACACTCCAAGCCTTATAGTCCCGGAATGCAATCTAAGGCTGCCCCGGGATGGAGGTCCAGGGTGGAATAGAGGGAGATCATGGAGGAGGAGCTGATCAGAGGTCCAGGGAGTGAGTATGACCACAGCTGCCTCTATTGGGAAAAGATGGGCAGTGCTGAGACTAGGTGGAACAGGATCAAGTTCTCCATGGTGCCCTGCAGCTGGGGCCAGACTGGCCTGCTTCCACCTTGATTCCAGGCCCTGGCGCACTGAGCCGCAACCTCACCGAGTGACCAGTGTGCTGTTAAGCTCTCTGTGTCTTGCTGTTCCCTTTCCCCAGACAATTTCAGGTACACGTGTGACATCTGTGGGAAGAAATACAAATATTACAGTTGCTTCCAGGAGCACCGAGACCTCCACGCTGTGGATGGTAAGTCAGGTTCCTCAGTCTTAGGAGTCACAGCAGAGAAGTGCCCTCCTCCCTGTCCCCACATCCCTGGGGAGAGGAACCTACCCTGCAGGATTCTTGGGGTCTGGGGTGGGGTAGGGGGGGATCCTTCATATATATGTTCCCTTCTGTGGCTGATCCAAATGTAACTACTTCAGGTCTGGTCTTCTTACAGTTTCATATTGAGTGTTTGCCTTCTGTAGTGAAATTAAACCAATTTGTCAAAACGAATGATGTCGTTTGACATCTTAGATTATAGAGGCGGATGTTAGAACAATGAATTCAAGCCATTTGTGTGTAGGATGTTGAGATTCCTGGAAAGAAGGTTTAATGCCCAGAAAGGACTTGAGGTTCCCCCATCTAGCCCTCCACCTCCACTGCAGAGCAGTGATGTAAGGCCTGCTGCCTCTGCCCCATTTTCCTGGCCTCCCTTCTCCTTTCAACATCTTCCAGTCTCTTTCCTCCTGTTCTTCCATCCCATGCTTGCTGGGGCGTTCTGAGTCCCTAGTGAGGAGGAAGAGTGGGACAGGTTGGGAGGATTATCTTACTGTGGCCCTGCCTTCCTGGGTTTCCTCCTGAGCCAGGACAGGTCTCCTGGTGGCACAGGCAACCCCATGAATCTAAGCATGGCTGACAGAGGTAGCAATGTCCAGGGACTAACAGGACTTCTGTTTGTTTTTTTTTTCCTCCTGCGGCTGTCTCCTCCCGCCCCGGATCAGTGTTCAGTGTGGAAGGGGGTCCTGAGAACCGGGCAGGTAAGTCTTTCTGGCCCCCCATGCTGGGCTCTTATGTCTTGGGTGAGAAGCATGCTTAAGTCCGTGTGTTCTCCCACAGACCCCTTTGACCAAAGTGTTGTGGCCACGGATGAGATGAAGGAGGAGCTTCCAGAACCTTTCCAGAAAATCGGACCAAGTATGTGGGACCCTGGGGACAAGGGCTGGCGGGGTTGGGTGAGGGAGGTGGCTGTCAGTTGGGCTGGGCAGTCTCAAGACATTAGTCTCCAAAGAGCTACAGACAGGTCAAGGTCATGGGAGTGAAAGTAGCCAGCCCATAGCTGCGTGCTAGCCTTGTTTCAGCAATTCATCTGTGGTTCCCTGTTAGCCTCCTGAACTTCTGCCTCTTATAACAGGGAGGAAAATGCTCCCGGCCGACTTGGTAGATCTTAATGAGGTTGCAGACTACTTGTTAGCACAGTGCCTGGAACAGGCTAGGTGCTCAAAGGGTAATGACCAAGGACATTCAAGGAACATCTCAATGAACAAAGCTGAGTCAGGAAACCACCTGCAAACATAGACACTTACCCCATAAAACCCCTAAGGACAAGAACTATGCTTGTAACCTGTGTGTCTTCAGCAAACTTGTCCTCAAGATTGTACAGTTATGGTTTAGTCATGGCTCTGCACTTGGGTAATTCACATAAAGATCAGGGGTGTGGGATCATACACAAGTGAACAGACAGTTAGAACCCAGAGTATTTCAGGGGCCAAAGAAGCTCAGAATGAGAACTGAGAGGCTTCCAAGGCAAATACAGATGGGAATGGAGCCCTACATGATGGGCAGAGGTGTGCATGGTGTGAACTCATGCACGCCGGCTCTGGCAAATAGAGGAGGCATAATGGTGGGTTTGTGTCTTTTAGGACTCTTAAGTTTTAGGATCCATTGTCTTGGTCTTTATAGGGCTGAGCTAGAGTTCCGGATGGAGAGAAACTAAGGCTGCTACAAGGAGACTAAATAGGGAGAGATCCCCGTGGTCAATGTAGGCAGGTACAGTCGGACCACAAAGGGGAGGCTTTTCTATCTGTCCCTTCAAGAAGTTTTCTATCTGTCCCTTCAAGTAGCATGTACCCTTCACATGTTTCCTGTACCTCTGTTACTGTCCTGAAAGAAGTGACTTTTATGGACTTGGGCTGTTTGTTCTGACAAGGATCTAAGGCTGTTTTCAAAAACACACACCGAAACAGAATGAGGGAAAAGGAAATCTCATGAGCTAACACACAAGAGGGTGGGGATGCTGTGCAGAAGGGGGCTCGGCCTGGGATCTTGGAAGGATGCAGATGCTGCCTGTGGGGCCTTTTTCCGGCCTGCTCTCTGAAGATGCTCAGGAGTAGCTCTTCTTGACTCATTCGGGAGCCTGCAGAGGTGATACGTCTGCAGAGGGGCTTGTGCAGAGCCTGTCACAATCACAATAAACACTGGATACACTGGAGAGTGAAAATCGTCTTGTAGGTTGGGAAAATAACAAGGTCTCCAGCTGAGAATGAGAAATGTAGACGCATCCTAGGGGCCCACCCCTGCCAGGGTGCATCGGCTCACCTGAAGCTGGGGACGGGAACTGGAACATCTTTTCCACTGCTAGAGAATATATGCAGTGAGTGTCCAGCTCAGTTCCTGACTCTTATCCAGGGTGTGAGATGAGGGTGTTACCGAGAAGCCAACAGGGACAAGGCATTTGAGAGCTGGCCCAACCCTACACCCCAACCCTGCACCAAGCCTCATGGTGCCCTCCTATTTCAGAAGTCTGTCTGATCCACCTTTCAGTGGGGTGATGACAGCCCCCCCCAGCATGGTCAAAGAGATTGGGGGAGAGACTCTATTGTAAGTAAATTAACGTGGTCCTTGCCACATTAACTAGGTAGGACCTACAGACTGCCCATTAAGATGTAGGATGCCCATGCCTTTAATCCCAGAACTCCAGGAGGCAAAGGTGGGTGGATCTCTGAGTCTGAGGTCAGCCTGGTCTATAGAGTGAGTTCCAGGGCTGCCGGGACTACACATAGAATCCCTGTCTGAAAAACCGAACCAACCAAACAAAACAGGATGCAGAACAGGATGAACCCTGTTCTGTGCATAGCCTGATGTGCAGGCTTTTCTAGATCTGGAGGATTCTTCATTGAGTGCCCTGGGATTTCCCTCAGGAACCCGGGGTTGTTGTCTGCACACCCCCAGCTCACCACAGCAGAACTAAGGTAGCTGCAGCCAAGTCAGGTTCCCTGTAGAGTGAGAGTGTTTGGGAGAGGAAGAGGATGCTAAATAAGAAAGCCTGTGCCATGAATCTCTGAAAAATAAGGTAAGTATAGGACAAGGGGAGCCTGGGTACTCTAAACACCACCGCCACGTCTACACAGGAACATTTCTGTACATTACATATAAGAAATTAATATAGGTTCGATACTTGTAATCCTAATACTGAGTGCTAAGCCAGGAGAATTTCAAGTTCAAGGCCAGCTTAGACCACAAAGCAATATCAACCAACTAGACCCCCCCCCCCCCCGCAGAGCTCCCAGGGACTAAACCACCAACCAAAGAGCACACATGGAGGGACCAATGGCTCCAGCTGCATATGTAACAGAGGATGTCCTTCTCAGACATCAAAGGAGAAGTCCTTGGTCCTGTGAAGACTCATTTCCCCAGTGTAGGGGAACGCCAGGGTGTTGAGGTGGGAGTGTGTGGGTAGGAGGGGGAGCACCCTTATAGAAGCAGGGGGAGGGGGGATGAGAGAGGGGGATCCAGGAAAGGGGATAACATTTGAAATGTAAATACATAAACTATTCAATAAGAAAGATAGAAAATTAAAATAATAAAGAAGTGTAGGTAGAGAGAGGGAAAAACGAGGCATCTGCATGTAGAAAACAAGTCCTGTCTACCCCTGAGTTCCAAGCAGAAGTCTTGAGAATAAGAACATCATCTTGACAACATTGTATGTGCCAAGGAAGTGGGTATGTTTGGAGGCTGTACGAGTTTTACACCTGGGCAAACTGGAATTAACACACAAATAAAAAGATTCAGAAAAAAAAAAAAAAAACTTAAAAAAAAATAGTATACCCAGCAAACTGATGAATGGAGCATGTCAAAGCACCGGAGAAGCTGTAGTGTAAGGGGATGTGTGAACTCTGAACAAGTAGGTTTTAACCACTGTGAGTAAATTTACAGAAGTTGAGTGCATATGCTATAGATTACCCTATATATAGGTGTGAGTTATAAAACTGGACCAGCTCCGCTGGTAGGTGGATGGTTCTCTAGCATGCTCAGACCTTCTGTGGTGCACGACACACTCAATCAGGGAGTGAGTTCAGGGCCAGCCTGAGCTATGTGAAACCCCGCCCCTAAAAAAAGAATCAAAGCCGAACGGAAAAGAGAGTCGTGGACTGGTGAGAAACACAGTAAAGTGTTAGAGTGCTGTGCACAGCAGTGGGCTAGGTAATCCCATGGGCTCAGAGTGTGGTCCTCAGCCTGCAGGATCAGCTCCTCCAAGTTTATACAGGATGTCAGTTGTTTGACTCAAGCCCAAACCTGTGGCATCAGAATCTCTGCAGTAGAGCCTGGTGGTTGATCTGCGCTGTGAGACTTTTTTACGTGTGCTAAAAAAGTCTCAAAAAAAGGCCTGGAGAGAGGGGCTTGGTGGTTAATGGCTGCTCTCCTAGAGGACCAGAGTTCGATTCCCAGCACCCACATCCAGCAGTTTATAACATATACCTGTAACCCCATCTGATGCCCTCTCCTGGTCTCCACGGGCATCCACACACATGGTATCCACCCAGAGACACGTACGTACTAATAAACATTCCTTATCAGTTTAATAAGAGGCAGGTTAAATGCCCTTTGTTGTCAGTAAAAGGCTTTGAAATGCCACTTCTGACCCACTGTTAACAATTAAAGAAACTTACCTTATATCTGTCTAAAACATAAGGACTATGGAAGTATCATGGGACACAGGGGAAAATGGAAGAGCAAAAAGCTCATGCCCCAAACAGCCAGAGCCCAGGAGGACAGCCAGAGTGTAAAGCACAGACAACACGCAGGGTGGCACTCCTCTAGCCAAGATGCTGATGACCAACAATAGGTTTTTGATTTTTAGATTTTTTTTTTTTTGCATGTGTTACAATGAAGTGTTCCAGGATGGGGCCTGAGTGGAAATGCAGAGTTTATTTTCCTTTCCTATGTGTGTGTAGATAACCTCTCCATGATCTCATTAAATATTTGTAATGACATTATGTGTGACACGGAGATTCAGAGCTCGGAGTTCCCTACTTGTGGCATCCTGTTGGAGCATTTCGGGTTCGGGGATTAGGGATGTTCACCATGTAAAACCAAATCGATCGTGGCAATCAAAGCAAGCCGTGTAATCTCCCCGGTGAGAAAACAGAAGCTGTCAGCGCATTTGAAATAATCCCAGTCACTAATGGTTTACTAGCATCGGACCTAGCTCTTCCCTTATCTTTTCTCATTGCTTCTGTGCGTCTTTCTTGGGGACTTTGCCCTTCTCCATGAAAGAGATTAAAGGCCCCCGTCACGGCTCGTGGCGCTGTGTCCTCGTGTGCGCATACCGTGGGTGCAGTTTTGGAGTTGTGTGATGGTTTGATCCTGAGACTCCATTGCCACATGGCTCCCCAGGAGAAGGACATGACGGTCTCTGCCCGGCACCCACTTCAGTGCCATCCTTCCTTAATGAATGAAAGCGTAGGATCCTGTAGGAACATGTCATTAGACACGTGCAAACACGTAGGAATCACGACCTGACAGATCACCAGGAACTTAATAATATTAACGCCAGACGAACTAATAAAATGGTTTAATTAAATGTTTGAGCAATGCTTCTTAAACTTTCTCATGCATTAGAATGTTCTCATTAAAACATAAATTTTATGGGCCACACCCTTAGAGATGTTCTTTTAATAGACCTTGGGTTTCTGTCAGCCTCCGTTGGTCCGGGAACCACTTAGGAGCAGTGTGTTAGGACAGGGTCTCATGTCACATAGCCCAGGATAACACAGAATTTTATATGTAGATGAGGATCATATTAAGCCTCTTGCCTTGCTTCTCTATTGCTGAGGTTACAAGTGTGTACACCATGTGCAGTTTATGCAGAACTGGGGAGGGAACACAGGGCATCCTGCATGCTAGGCAGGTTTCCCAGCCCAGCAGTAGAGATTATGAGCCACAGGCTTTCATGCACCAAGCAATAATGTGCCTAAATTAAGAAATAAATCCAGAAAAGCAATGGAATGGGGGAGTTTATCTCAACCTTTAGTCTTTGATGGAGCAAACGGTGAAGGTCATATAAGATTGAAATACTGCAATTAATACAGTTGATCTAATAACCTTGACAGGAACTAAGATACACGTACCTTTTCAGTACTAGTGGGTCAGATCCAAATATTGTTCAACTACTCAAAGTCCTAACTCTTCCATCTGGGGAGAGGAAAGCCAAGGGGACTAAGAAGCCAGCAGAGACAAAGCTGCCTGTCACACACGTGACAAAATGTTGGTATCATGAATCTACAGATAATTTAGTAATTTTTAGGAGAGATTCACAAAAGAAAAACTATGGTTAATTATGCAAGAAAAATAATTTCCTTGGAAATCAAAGAAACAGAAAATAAACATGCAGTGTAATTGGGTCCTCCCTCCCAGGTCAGATAGGCAAAATAGAGAAGTAGTAATAATGTAGGATGTGGTTGGGTGATGGTCTCGTGGTTAGCAGAAGCCTCCAAAAGGCAGGCCCTTCCCTCCTATCCATGGGAGGTCACAGGCAAGCTCTAGAGCAGCCACCTTTATTTTTAGATCATGTGCCAGAAATGCAAAAGCCCCTACAAGGGTATGGATTCCAGCATTTTTTGTAAATGAGGAAGGAACGACTTGAAACAATCTGAGTGTCCCTTGATGGAGGGCAACTGGCTCAGCAAATTCCCAAGTCCCATGGGAGCCATGTAGCCAATAAAGGCAGTCCTGGAGATCAATACTTATTGATTGGGCAAGATGTCCACAAAGTATTGTCGATTGAATACACCGGGTTACAAAGAGGATATCGATCAGGGCTGGCTAATTCAAGGCCATAGGAGCCAGACAAATGGTAGCAGCAGAGAAACACCCGAGAGGAGGGTGGAGGGGGTGTGGGGCAGGGCGGGGCAGCTGTTGACACTCTGGGAGATGATGTTCCCCTTGGTATAGGGATTGTAGAAGATGGCACTTGTTCCTTTACAAAACGTTGAGCTCGTATTTATCAGGACTTTATAACTGTACCTAAATGAACCATTTTATATCAGACATCTGTAAAGGAGAATTGAGGCAGAACCAGAGAGATATGCTGGTAAGAGTCCTCTAGTAATGGGCCAGCAAGATGGCTCAGGCATACGGTGCTTGCCTTATTACCTCACGACTGATACCAGAGCTTGATCTCCAGATCCCATGTAAAGGTGGAAAGAAAGTTGAACCAACCCCATTAAGTTGTTCTCTGATCTCTCCATGTACTCAGTGGTACAATTGCTCCTGCACATCCTTCAGACACAGGTAATAATTAATAAGTAAACATAATATTTAGGCCTAATGAGGACTAAGAAGTTGGACCTCAGCTCTGGTGGGTGGGGACACCCTGGAGATATGGGTGTGACGCCTTACAGAAAGGTGATGGAAAGGTTGGCTTTAGGGGTCCAGCTGGGGTCTCCTTAGGCCCAGGGCTGGGACTTTCGATGCCTGAGACTGGGACATGTCCAGGCACTGTTCTAAGAACACTCAGAGCAGTCCTCTAGACATCCCTCCTGTTCCCTCCCTCTTACAAGTAGGAAAATGGAGAGACAAACTGGTTAAGGGCAGGAGAGTTGGTTTAGTTAGTACAGTGCTTTCACGGAGACATGAGGATCTTAGTTCAGAGCCCCAGGACCCAAACAACAAGCGAGGTCCATCAGTGTATGCCTGTAATCCCAAAATGGCACAGAAGGGTGGGTTCTTGGAGTACACTGGCCAGCCAGTCTCCCAAAACGGTGAGCTCAAGGATCAGCAAGAGATTGTCTCAAAAGATGAAGCAAATAACTATGAAGGAAAACACCCAAAGTTGACCGCAGGCCTCTGCCTGCATGAGAACCCATGCACCCATGTGTACCTGCCCCATCTCTGCAACCCCACCCCATACACAGAGCACAAACTGTCAGAGTTTACAAGAGAGGCCACACTGGGATTTGGAGCAGACAGTACCACTCCACGTTCCAAGTTGAGTCAGGTCAGTGACCCCACAACGAATTGGAGTTTGGGTCCTAAGAGACAACTGATCTCAAACCTTCTCTCTCCTTCTGCAGAAACCGGCAATTACACGTGTGAGTTCTGTGGGAAGCAGTACAAGTACTACACGCCCTACCAGGAGCACGTGGCCTTACATGCCCCCATCAGTGAGTTCCTTCTCCAGTCGGGGGATGGGGAGGCCTGGGGAGAGACGGTGGTTAGCCACTGGCCAGGACTCTGGAGCCTTTCCCGGAAAGGTATCAATAAGGTGAACTCAGGTCTGGGTGGTCAACTGTCTGGGTCTGTCCTGGGCCCATGAGGTAGACATTGAGGTAGAATGACCTAGAAAGCCTGTTCTGAAACCAACTTGGAAGAACCTTCTCAAAGTCGCTTAGGGGACTGTCTCTCATAGAGTGGGTGTCTCTAATAGATGTGATTTGCCCAAGAACTGCAGTGGGCCCTGTTCCTACCTCCTCCAAACACCTTCTACTGCACATTGTAGATTTCCTGACTCTGCTCACACCCCCAGAGTATCTATCTTTGGATGTAGCTTTCCTTTCTAGTGGACCAAAGCCCAGTCTTGCTGATGGGAGGGTTCCTGGGCAAGACAGCCCGAATGGTAGAAAGCTAAGAAGACAGACAGTACACTAAGGTGGGAGACAAAAGATCTGAAAACCAGGCTCAGGAATCACAGGCTTACTGGGGACCATGATCATCCCTAACTCCTCTCCAGGCAAGGATAGGAAGATACTCCATGGCCCCTCCCAGGGAACATCTAGTCCTTCACTCTCCCGATGCCTGGAAGCCTACCTGGTGAGTTCCCAGGTGTCTTTCTGCAGATGGCAGTCAAGGAATGGTCTGTCCCTAAATGTATGAGCCAGAGGGTCTCAGCCTTTCACCCTTTCCTGTACAGGTTGAGTTGTGATGAGGTAGGACTTACATGGCCTCCTGGGCAGTAGGGTGAGGTGTTTAGAAGCCTCTGCTAATTTATCTGTATGGACACCTCACTGTCTAACTATGGGGATCATCCCCCATTGTGCGAACTGGAAGAGTTGGAGAGAGGGACAGCCTACAGGGTCACAGCATCTAAGCCACTGTCTGGGGTTCTCCCAGGCCTTTGGCAGCAGCATAGGCAGGTAGCTTTCCTAAGGGTACCTGAGTAAAGGGAGAGGCATTATTGCTCAAAAGGGCTGCTTCACAAGGAATTCCTCCCAGCTGGCAGAATTCTTCCCTAAGGGGAACCCCTTTTTGGATGGCAGCTTCAATTCTGTATTTGCACGGTGCTGTAGTTCTTGGACTGTGCTGGGCTGTTGTTGTATGACCCTGGTGAGCTTCTCTTGCCCCAGGTTTCCCATCTGTGGCAGTTCTTATGGTCTTTCTGCCCCAGCATCTGGACTGACATTGGCAACAGGAGATGAAGGTAGGCATCTACTGTGGCCCGAATGCACACCATATGGCCAGACCATGGAGAGGGAGTGTGTGTGTGTCAGAGGCTCTCCTGGCTGGGTACCACCCTGTCCATCTGTTCTCTACTCCTAATGTCAGTGCCCAAGTATCGGGGCTGCTTGTGGGTAGCTGCCTCGTGACAGGGAGTGTCCTACCTAGAATGCACTTAGAGAGAGGTGTACTCACAAGACCTGAGGCAGCTGGGTTTCAGGATCTAATGCTACCTCTTTTCTTCCCAGAGCATGTTGTTCCGTTCATTGTGTTAGGAAGATGGTGGGCCGCAAACCCCTCCAGGCATCTGCAAGCCTACCCCTCCACTCGGAAGGTGTGTGTCCTGTGCATTGGTACCACACTAGGCACATCCCTTTCTTGTTTTCATTTGTTTCTTCTCTCTTCGTTGTAGACTCTGTTTTACTGCATCTGTCTGTTGAATGTGTTTCTCTGGTACTCCCTTGCTGATGTCTTCTGAGGATTTTAGAAGCACCTTAAAAAAAAAAAAGAAAGAAAAAAAAAAACAGCATGAGATTTAGGCTAGTGTCAGCAAAGAGTGGCTTCTTCAAGGATGGGAAGGAAGACAGTGGTCTCAGGATCGGGTCTGTGTAGGGCTTTCTTTGGGAGGGGTAGGAGCTGAGTGTGAAGGTGGCCATGGCTGAGGATGTGTCTCTGGGTCTAGTGAGAATCCAGAGGGCCGACTGGGGAAGTTCTGAGTCCTGAGGCGCTTGAGTCTGCTTTTGATTTCACTCACAAAACATTTTGAAGACTCACGGGTGTTATAGTATCAGCTCCTTTGTGACTGCTGTCGGATCCCCCACTGTGCAGAATCTGAGTCTGTTTGATCACTTACCTGTTAGCTTGGGTCAGTTCCAGCTTCAGGCTGACACGAATAGAACTTCTGTGGATGCTTTTGAGATGCTGTCTGTGGGCTTGGGGGGGGGGGGTTCATTTCTTAAGGATACCAAGCGCTGGAGCTACAGCGGAATAGATTTGTTTCTTCATCATCATCATCATCATCATCATCATTATAACTGGCAAACCATTTTCCAAATATCACATAGGCTCCCCAGGACCTCCGCTGCCTGGTGTTGGGGAATGTTAGGTGCATAGGGCAGTCGAGTTCTGGCTGTTCTACTGTGTGGACAGTGGCGTCTTGCGGCTTTGACTTCTGGTTCATGGTCGCCGGTGGTGTTCATGCTCCCGGCATTGACTTACTGTCTGCCTCCTTATTTTAGTCTGGGAAATATTTGTGCAGACGACTTTCCCAGTTTTTCTAAGTTTGGTTGTTTGGCCTTTCGTTGGCTGTTGAAATTCCTGTGCATTCGAGTTGGTCCACATCCCTGGTCGGTCACAGGGTGTTTTCTCCGACAGACCTGGGGGTTTCTGTGCCGCACACGCTTGTGAGAAGGTGACTGTCATTCGAGAAGCATACTTTATCTTCTTTTCTACAGTAGGAGCTTTCTGGATCATTCCTCGGTATCCTTGCCTGTCCATAATGATCCGGTCTCGTTCGTACTGGTTAGTGGTCCAGACCTTTTTAACGTCCACACGTAGGTCCGCAGCAGAGCTGCATTTACCTGTGACTAAGGTGAGGCATGAGGCTGGACTTATTCTCTGTAGACTGTAGCCATCCGACGCTGTTTGTTGAGTGTCTGAGGGCGGAACGGCTTTCTTGTCTATCGATTCCATTTTTCTATCTTTATACACACACCGTCGTTCTTATTTATTACAGCTCTTTGGGAAATCTGAAAACAGTTCTTCTTAGATGTTTTGTCACTTTACTCTTCTATTTACAATATACTTTATCATTTCACATAAATGTTAGAGGTTTGCTGGTTTCTACCAACATAACAATGATGAGGACAGGTGGGGAGGATGGAGGAAGAGAAGGTGAGGGAGGAGGAAGAGGAAAAGGAGGGAGGACGGGGAGGGAGGGCAGAAAGGAAACCTCAGTTGAATGTTGTCTGGGATTGCATTGACTCTGTGGATGAGTTGGCAGAGTACTGGTATTTTAGAGCCCTTAGGTCTTCGTGTGTGGCTATGGTGTTGGGTCTCCCGGCCAATCCCTGACCATACTGTAGCCCTCTGGGGATCTGGGGCTTCTTTAGTTTCTTTCGGTTTCTCTCAGACTGTGCACCCTTCGGTCCTGACACCCGTCTCGTTAGATATTGTGTGACGTGTGCTGCTGCTGTAATTCCTAAAATCGATGTCCAGATCGTTCCTGCCGTGGCACAGATCTGGATCTATGTCCTGCAAGTTTATCAGGACAACTTGTTGTTGCCCGGACGGTCCTTGTCCTGGAGATCTCGCCTTATGATAAAGTGATCTGCTAATACCCCCCCCCCAGCCTGAGCTCTGATATCTGAGGGCATTATCCTCCTGTCCTGGAGATCTCGCCTTATGATAAAGTGATCTGCTAATAACCCCCCCCACCTGAGCTCTGATATCTGAGGGCATTATCCTCCTGTCCTGGAGATCTCTCCTTATGATGAAGTGATCTGCTAATACCCCCCCACCTGAGCTCTGATATCTGAGGGCATTATCCTCCTGTCCTGGAGATCTCTCTTTATGATGAAGTGATCTGCTAATACCCCCCCACCTGAGCTCTGATATCTGAGGGCATTATACTCCTCACCTCCCTACTCAGTGTCCAATGATGAGCGTGTGCACCTGCCTGCTCCCTAAAACACGGAGTGTCTCATGGCTCACTGCCATCTTTTCCTCATTTCCTGCTGTGTCAGCTGCATCAGGGTCTCGAGGCCCTAGGCTCTGGCCACCTGCCTGCTGGAAGCCGGGACTGTAAATTAGGGTTTTGTGGCTTTTTCCTTCTGTTAAGATGATTGTGTGGCTTCTCAACTTTTTTTTTTTTTTTTTTTTTTTTTTTTGGCTAGAGTAGTAAATGCCGTGTTTTTATTTAATGAGTCACTGTGCCTATATTTTATTAAAATGGTTGAGAATATCAGAAAATCAGCATGACGTGAGCCAAAGGAAGTTACAACATTGAGATGTCTCTCCTTTGTCAAAAATTTCGGTTTCAAAAGAATGTATATTTGATGTATACAGCTGGTTTTATATATACATACATACATACTCTACACACTAAAGACACCCTCTCAGTGGGAACTTTGCAGAAGAACTCTGACTTACAGGGTAGTCAGCTTAGCTCAAGCACTTCCTTTTAAGAACATTTTCCCTAATCACATCAACATGAAATTTCTCTGGATTTTCCCTGACATTTAACCAAACTCTCCCAAGGACAGGGAACTACAATCTTAGATGAAGAACGAACCCTGTGGGGTGTTACTAAGGAGCCTTTATCAGGAAATGAGTCTTTAAAACACAAAACACCCCCAGTGAAATACATTAATCCTATAAGGAAGTTCCCACCACCTACAGTGTAAAAGGGGTAAGCCTTGGTCCATGGATGCACCAAGATTCAGATAATGAATGTAAATCCACAGTCACCCTGTGCCCTTTAGTAATCCCTTTACCATATTCCCATCCCCCAACCTGCTTATATCATTGCTTATGAGTTTGTATTTCCAACATATGTGGGCTATGACAGAATGAACTTCATCATCGAGCGCTTAGCCTGCCTTTCTGTAGCTCACACCTTTCAGCGAATGAATACCACCATTCATCACTTAAGGACAGGCACATTCTGAGAAGTGCACCATTAGGGTGCTTTCTTGTGCAAGCATCAGCGTGTATAGTTTACACAAAATAAGACACCTGCGACTTTATTAAATGGCATGACGTCATGGAATCACCACTGTATACTGTGGTCCGCCATTGGCCAAAGCACGGAATGGTAAGCAGTATATGACACCATCCAGCCTGATCACTCTTGGGTGGATATTTGGGTTGTCTCGGACCCCATGCAAACGGAGCTGCCGTGACTATATGCACGAGTCTTTGTGGTGCGGCTGGATCATCTGGCAGGCTTGTTGAAGGGCAGCTCATTGCTGAGGCTGGCAGGTAGCTCACTGCGTAGAAGGCCTGCTGTGCAAGCGGGAGGACCTTACTTTGGTTCCCCAGCATCCACTTAAAAGCTGAATGTGACGGGCAGCTCGTGTTGGTGATCTCAGTACTGGGGCAGGAAGGAGAGGAGTGAGTACTGAGTGCCTGCTACACAGCCTGCCTAGCAAAAAAAGTGCTACTACTAACACCACCAACAGGACCAACAATGTGAAGAACTAATAAAGTGAGCTGAGGTTAAGGGCTAGCCTCTTCTACCCCAACAAGACACACCTCCAAATCCTTCTCAAGTAGTGCCATTCCCTGATGACCAAGTATTGAATATATAAACCTGTGGGGGCCATCCTTATTCAAACCAACCCATCCTACTTCCTTGCCTCCATAGGCTTGTGGCCACATCACTAAAGCAAAAATGCACGAGGTCCATCATTAACTGAAACAGCAAAACCAATAATGTAGAGAATAATAAAGCTGTGTGGGGTTGACCTCTGGCTTGCATATGTGCACACACAGATGAGTGCGCTCAGAACACACATGTGCACAAATATGCAAATGTACAGATAAGCTACAGTTTTTGAAGGTCATTGAGCCACTTTAACTCCAACCAGTACCATGCTCTTTCTTTAATGTCCTTACTAATTAAACTAAATTAACTAATTAATTAATTAATTAATTGTGTGTCATAACAACGCTGTTTCACAGAAGCAGTTATACAGAAAATTCCCTACTCTTTCATTTTCTGAAGGATTTATATAAAGTTGAAATTGCTTTCTATAAATATTTTGATGGAGATTTTAACACTCACATTGTTAAACCTGGCATTTTCTTCATAGGAAACATCATTTAGAAAATGTATTCTTTTTCCATATAATTATTTAAGTTTTCTATATTTATTTTTGTTATATATTTATATATACAATAACAATAATTTAGTAAATTTAATAAATTAACAATTATTTTAATATATAATATATAATAAAAATATTTTTGTTTCTTAAATGTATTTAAAATATAAAAACAAGTAATTATTTTTAAATTATAATAGATTTTTTGGGTAATTATTTATTAAATGTTTATGAGTACATTGTAACTGTTTTCAGACATACTAGAAGAGGGCATCAGATTCTATTACAGATGGTTGTGAGCTACCATATGGTTTCTGGGAATTGAACTCAGGACTTCTAGAAGAGCAGTCAGTGCTTTTATCCGCTGAGCCATTTCTCCAGCCCTTTATAACTGATTTTAATTTAATTCTGTTGTGATCAAATATATATTCTTATTTCTGATCTTTGGAATTTATTGATTTTTGTTTTATGGTCAACCATGTATGTGGTCTCTCTTTGCTATATTTTTCATGTTTATTTATCAAACTTAATTGATTAATTAATTATAAATAAATGTGTGTTTTGTTTTGTGGTATCAGTTAAGTTGATTGATAATGTTCAAGTCTCTCTGCCCTTTCTTGACTTCAAAAAGAAATTGGTTTGCCTTATCAGGTACTAGCCCAAAAGCCTCAGCTGCCATTCTGGATTTTTCCATTTCTCTTTAAGATGCATTCATTTTTGATTAGTTGGTTTGCATATCTGCTGTTAAATGCACCACGATGTCGCTGTGCTTTGAAGAGCTGCAGTATCACTGTAAATGGTGCAGTGACCTTTATCTCTAATATCAGGTCTTCTGTAATCTTCCCTACTTTGTATTATGGCTGCCACACAGAGGGGTTTTTCCTTTGGTGTTTATACAGTGTTTCTTTTCCCAGGCTTTTGTTTTGGTCTCTTTCTGTCATGTTAAGTATAAAGATATAGGTAGTTGTTACTTCTTTATCTGCTGTGGTAATCTGTGCTTTTCCCCTTTTAGAATATTTTAAAATTTTATTTTTAAGTCAGAAGGCAAAAGTACAAAATTGTCTCTGAGTTCAAGGCCAACCTGGTCTACTTAGTGAGTTCCAGGCCAGCCAGGGCTACATAGAGAAACCCTGTCACACACAAACACAAAGTAACATATAATCATGGTACAATAAACGTGAAAGTAAACAGAAAATAAAACTGTTTCCTTTTAATTAAACACTTTAGTACATTTACATTTAATACAGCTTATTAACATGACTGGATTGCATTTGCCACTATGTATTTTTCCATTCATATTGCTCATTTTCACTCTTATTTTCTTGCCTACTGTAGTACTCACAAAGTATTTTCAATTTATTTTGTTAATATGCTGCTATTAGCTCTTTTTCACTTTGTAGTTTAATAATATACATCTTTGATGTATTATAGTCTGTCATGAATTTAGGTCATAGGTCATCTTTCTAGCCCTCTGAAGCCTTTTAAGTACTAACTAGTAATACTAGTTCTTACCAACCTGATTTTTTTCTGAGATTCATCAGCTTTGACCAAGAGATTTATGTTTTTCTTCCCTAATTTCTTTTTCCTCTCCTGAGACTTTAATTGCATGTTTATTAGATGTCTGAACATGCTACAGTCAGTTCAGTTGGTGTTCATTTTTCCAGCCTTATAATTTCTCTGTGCTTCAGTTTGCCCGGCTTTCCAATTCACTAATCTTTTCTTCTACAACATCTAATCTCTGCAAATTCCTTCTTAGTAGCTCTTCTTGTTCTCTGTTACATCCATAAACCTTTGGGTACTGAGTACGTTTATAATAGCTGCCTTAAGGGTTTTCACTCATAATTTTATTATCACTTTTATTTCTGTTTCTTTTGATTGGTCTTTTGATTTATAGGTACTGTTTTTCCCTGGTTCTCCTCAAAAGTAGTGGTTTTATGCTGCACATTGCAGATGGTATGTTGTAGGCTTAACTGGGTTGTGTTTTCTTCCTCTGAAAAGCATCACCTTCGTTCTGGCATATTTTCTTACAGATCAACTTGATATTCATAGTCTTGTTTTGAGAAAGGGAGGAGCCCTTCTAATTCCAGGGTTACAGTAGCTCTTCCAAGGCAGAGCCTTTCTGCTGAAATCATCAGGCCTTCTCCTTTCAGGCAGGTGAGACCAGAAAGATCTCCTAATCATGTGCAACTTCTTTGAAACCTCTGAGTACACACACACACACACACACACACACACACACACACCAGAAAGAGCTCCCAATCTTGTGCAACTTCTTTGAAACCTCTGAGTACACACACACACACACACACACACACACACACACACACACACACACCAGAAAGATCTCCTAATCTTGTGCAACTTCTTTGAAACCTCTGAGTACACACACACACACACACACACACAGGACTGTTTTCCCTTCAGAGACTCACTCTACACAAATGATTTGCAGTTCAGCTGAAGCCTTTAAGGAAGCCTCACTGCACATTCCTGGAATTCCTCCTTGGCTCAATTATCTTTTCCTTGTTATTCTGCTGGGTCCTGTCCAGCCTCATCCCAAGTCCTGACCTGGATACAGTCCTTTTGGTTTAGGTTCAGTGAGTGGCTATGCCCACCCTACACTGTTCTCTGGGCTTATTATCTCCAGGAGAGTTTCCGCAATGAGCCGAGACTCCCCAGGTCTGCTCCCTGGACCACACTACCCATTGATGAGGGCTGCAAGCTTGATTTATTTGTCTGGCTTCATCAGGAGCCCCAGTCCTGTCCCAACCACTGCATCATGGCCAGAGTCTTCTTTCCAGACCATGAAGTTTCCCCCGTTCCCACCTTCAGCCTTCGTGCCGGGGCTTCCTTGGCTTCACCTCTGCCTTGCAGTATGAAGACAACCCAAGCCTCCTTAGCCTCTTACTTTTCTCTGAATTCTTTTTCTCTACCTGGGTTAAATTTTCAACTCCCTACAGGAGAGACTTTGCAGTCGTTGTTTAGGTGTGGTTTGAATAAAAAAAGATCTCGTGTGCAGTCCTTACAGTGGGAAGTAGCCAGTCTGTCTGAGATGCTTATTCCTAGTGCAAGGCCAGGTGGCAGCTCTAGCCTGACCGGGTCCACATGAGGTCATCATGTGGGGCAGACTGGTGGGTAATGCCAGTTGGAACCTACTGGGACCCATCCATGCTCAGGGCCAACCCACTGAGTGACCCCGAAGTGGTGATCAGACCTCCATCACCCTATCTGCTTTGTCCTTTGGGACAATGGAAGGAGGCAGAGAGCCTGGTGGCCCCGTTACAGCCTCTTGTTGAGCTTCCTCTGGTGCACGCTACCTCGGTCCACTCATCAAAGGAATGAGTCCTCTTCATGACTCCTTGTGATTTTTCATACGCTCAATGCATGAAGATAGGGGGACAAACTGGACCACTTGGGCCTTTAGAGAGCAGGGTCATCTGTCAGTTCCTGGAAAGGAAGAGGTAATAAGGTAGATGGATGGTCAAGAAAGGCACTTTCAAGGAGGGCTTTCCGAGGAAGGGCTGTGCCAGTGCGGCACGTAGGTCCAGCAGTCATAGTGTTAAGGAACCAAAGGAAACAGCCTGGACGAAGGCTTTGAGCTCAGAAGAGAACAGGTATTCTAGGAGTTGAGAAAGTGAGGGGCCTGGGCAGAGTCTGCTGAGGCAAGGAGGCCCAGATAGGTCAGCTGGAGCCAACAGACGATTACCTCGGTTTGTTGGACCCGGTGTCTCATAGGCTTTCTGAGATCCCTGCTGTAAGGAATGGCAGGGTTGTCACAGCAGGAACCAAGTGTGAAATTGTCCCCAGACATGGTTTTGCAGCAACAGAGACGTATCTCTGAGGAAAGCAGCTTGCCAGCTTGCTGCTCATGGACTGTCCTTGGACCCAGGGCTCCAGATGTTTGGATCAGTGTCTCACGGCTTAACAAGGGGATTCCTAGGCATTCTTGGGCTTTTGTCTGCCTGAGATTCCCATATCATCCAGCACCTTTCTTCCTGTGTGTCCTTAAGAACCGTGGTAGAGCTCCTGGGCCTTGGTTTTCCTGTCTCTAAGAGGGAACATCAGTAGCAATTTCTTTGTGTAGAGCAGTTACTTTAAGGGTATCTCTCTGGCTTTCTAGATGTCCCCTGTGGGACTACATACCCAGAGAGGTCCATCTTGCCTTGTCAGTGGGATTAGGCAGGGGAAACTATGTACCCTATAGAACGTGGAGCCCAGGACTGCTGAGGCCAGAAGCCCTGGAGCTAGACTTCCATGATGGGCTGGCCTCTCCAGCCTCAGCCCTAAACTGTTCCTCCCACTGGGAGACAGTCAACAGTCAGAGGTGTTTCCGGGGCAGCAACACAGTGTTGAATGTGTTGGGAGAAACTGTCAGATAAACCACCCTTCCTGTTTGACTCAAGTCAGAAAGAAAGAAAAAAACATGATGTATCCTAGTCCAGATGCCCCAAGGCTAAAGATGTAGACCCTCAGAGACTGCACAGAGATGATGAGGGCGTGGCAAACAGGAAGCTCTGAGCATGGGCCAGAGGTCAGGCTTCCTGAAGATGAAAGGAAAACTAGGGAAGATTCTCGACATTCAAAGGTTCTCAGGCTCCTCATGGGATCTCCAGCCCTTGCTTTCTAGAGAATAAGGGCAGTATGGGCAGAGAGGTGTCAGAGTGCGCATTCAGGGACCTGTGGCTGAGAGGCCACTTACTCAGCAAGGCTCCAAGGGTCCTCAAGAACTGAGAGCATTAATCCTCTCAGGTACCGCCCCCGTGTGGGAGCCACCAGAAGATCCAGACACGGGTTCTGAGTGCTCCCATCCAGAGGTCACCCCATCTCCACGCTTCGTGGCATCAAAGAGCCAGACGAACCAGTCGGGGAAAAAAGCTCCAGCCTCCGTGGTCCGATGCACCTCGCTCTTACACCGCACCCCTCCAGCTACGCAAACCCAGACGTTCCGAACTCCGAACTCGGGATCTCCAGCAAGCAAGGCAACTGCAGGTACCGATGGCCTTTATTACCCATGCCTCCCTGGCTCCCCACCCACCACCTGCTGTAGCTGTTCCTCTGCAAGAATAACACTGGAGTTCCCATCATGCTCTGGTACAGATTAGGACCCAAGGCCTCTGGCCACTTCTGTAACCCTGACAGACCATTATGAATCTTGATTGGAGGGTTACACAACAAAAATTTTAAAGTAATTCGATGTTTTCCCAAATCATGGCCTAATGGGTTCTGTCCTGTTTGGCCTTTGTGAAGTTTAAAAGCCTTTCATTAAAGATTAATAGGAGGTGTTGGAACATTAGAAGAGCCTGTATAGAAAGAAGTTTGGGGTTCTGACTCCTGGGCCATGTTCCTGCAGGGCAGTGGTTCTTGCCTCCTTCACAGTAGGTGCCACTTCCCGTTTCCCAGTCCCCACAACCCCCTGATGGCAGGATGGCAGGTGTCATTTTTGATTTCGACCACACTGTTGTCTCTGACCATCCAACCCCCGTGGGCTCCCACTCCCTAAAGTTTAACCATGAACCCCTCCAGGAGGGGTTCTAGCAGGGAACCAGAGGATGTCAGCTTTAGAAGTTTCCAGGCCTATGCAAAAAAAGGGGGGGAGGGCTATGGCTCCAGAAGGTGACTTGGTAGCAAGATCCCCAGTGATCACTTCTTCCAAAATAGAAGACATACTATGAGCTAGGTACCAGCTTCCAGGCGTCCTGGGACTCAGATTTGCATGAAGAAGCCTCAGACCACATACCGGATAATGCTTTCTGAGGTTCTGGGTCGTACATTGAGAGGTCAGATGAATGAGCCATTGAGCTCATTCATGGTAACCTGGTTAGGTAACTAGTTGTGTTTGCCTTTCTTCTGGTTACAGGAGCTAATTTAGGCCAGGCTGTGGTTGTGTGTTTCCTGTACTTATATTTCCCAAAAGGAAGGCAGTTGGCCAACCTTGAAGTGTGAATTTTTCAAGTGCTGTGTTGTGACCGTTGTTTTTTTTTTGCCTTTGGGAAGGAGGCTAGGTCTGGAGGATCAAAAGTTTAAGCCTGCCTGGGCTATAGTGCGGGTTCACGGCTGGACTAATCAACTTATTTAGACCCTGTCTTAAAGTAAGACATTGCTTGGGGTTCTGTCCCCAGCACCTTAAAAGCATTAGAAAAGTCCACCATGGTCTTTAGGTAGTAAACATGACTCACCATATTGTAGGGTCATGGCTTTCTTGACTTTGCTCTCTTCTTGAACTTTGTGGCTGAGTTTTTAACAGTCCATAGCGTGTGCAGAGAATTGTCTGTTGTCAGCCATTGAACGTCACTATCTCCAGGTGAGTGTCCAGCAAACCACGGGCACCTCCGTGGCTGCCTCTGGGAGACTTGGAAGCCCTATGGTGGATCTTTTACTTAGACAAACCATATGGTCAGGTCCAAGGGCACCAGGTTAGGGGCTGTGGAATGGTGCATGTGAGATTGTCACTGTCGTTATCCTGGAGAATGTGGCTGTCTGTGTGCAGGTGGACACGCACATCTAGATTTATATTTCACCTGCCTGTTCCCCTGTGAACACATACTAAGATAGAGAAGGGATCTCTTCCTTCTTACAGGGAGGCGCCTGTCCCCAGACACAAAGCCCCAATGCTGTCTTAGTGGGTCCATGGCAGCTTCAGTTTGTGTCTCTGCCTATTAAGTGGGTGGAACTGCACAGCCTCATGGAGAGAATTATCTGGTATACAGTAAGTGCTCAAGAGCGAGAGCCCCTCAACCTCTGTATATGGAGAATGAATGGGCCTCTGACAGTTTACACGCTGTCTGGAGGTACTCAGCCCAGACTGTTAGGGACACGGAGGGAACATGGTCCTTAGAGTGCCAAAGGCTTCTGCGGGCTGAGGGAGCGTTTCAGGTAAATGGGAAAGACCTGAGCAGGCCTGCAGTAACTGCCTCTGGCCGGCTCATTAGTCACCTTTGTCATTTTTCCCCCCAGAGCACCCACACCCAGCACTTTGTGGGGTAGGGGAGACTAGTGAGTGGTATTTATCCAAGGGATTTCCAAATATACTTCCAATACCACTTGGAAGGCTGTCACAGAATATAACCTTTAAAATCTCTATGTTTTGGGGGCAGATCTTTAAAGCCCAGTGGCTCTCCTTTGGTAGCCTCATTCAAGCCATTTAAAGGGGGAAGGGTAGCAGAGTATCTCAAGTTGATTTTCCTGAGACCTTCATCTCCTGGGGTCACCTGTGCTCTGTAGTACCCAGAGCATCATGGGAAGAAAAGCTGGGTTATCTTCCGAGTATGTGAGTGGGGCTACCAGTATAGTTTTGCTTGGCCGAGCCCATCTCTGCATTGTGAGATTTCCAGAGAGACCCTGAGAGATGGTAATCCCCAGGGAAGGTGCTAGATATGGCTGACAAGCACCCCTGTTCCTCTCTATGAGTTCGTACCTCCTCATCCAGTCTTTGGTCTTCCCAGAGCAAGTTTGAAACGACCCCCTCCCTCCTTGTCACGTGTTTTGTCCCACGACATCCTTTTGTGTCTTGGGATCCTTGTTACAGGGGCAAAGTTGCCTCCAGGAAATGGGCTGACATCCTCAATCCTCATTTGGGGGCTGTAGCAGTGGATTTCGCCAGAGAAAAATCTGAAACTTCATCCTAATGATTCAGCCTTACATTTATGAGCCAGGAGTAGAAAATGGGGCCCTGACCTGTTTGCTGTCTGCATCGCACCAGTGTGTCCTTGGACAGGTCACCCCTTCCCTCTCCACCCCTCTATCTCCCAGACACACATTCTCTGAGCTGCAGGGGCCTCCTGCCCACTTGGCCCTGACAGGCAAGCTGACCGTTCCCCGTCATATCAACCCCCCTCTGCCTCCTCCCAGCAGAAAACACCTTCAGTCGTCGAGTGGAGAGCAAAGCACAGAACCACTTTGAAGAGACCAATAGCAACTTGCAAAATTCCAACGGTGAGTGTGCCTGTGGTGTGACACGTGACATCACACGTGGGCTATGCTCTGGTGTCACCACCAACAGAAGAGCAGGTACCTATGACTGGGGTCTTCCAGTGCAGGGTGCGGCTTGTAGGGAGAGGGGCTGGGTGGGGAACAGAGAGAGAGCAAAGCTTACGAAAGGCAGAAGGGGCCCTTTATACCCATGGATGTCCTTCTGTAGCTGCATTTTATCCTTTGACCCTTACCCCACAGAGAGGGGAACTTTCTTAATCCCAAACTCAGGCATCCATTTAGCCCACACCAGATGGTTTAACTCTAAGAGAGTCGTTTGCTGAGAGTGAAAATATGTAGCAGGTTTATTTCCAGGAGAGGCAAATGGGGTGCAGTGGAGATATTGGGGCCGGAGGTCCCAGGTTCTGCACCTACACTGGGTCCGAGCACGGAACAGGTTATCTTCTAGATCCCGCAGCTCCTGCAGGAGCTTGCCTGAGAGCTCCTGGTAGTGTTTGCTGCCACCTGGTGGCCGCCTTGTACTGGATCCTAGTGGCACGGCTTGGGACTCCAGGTTTTATTTAGCCTTGGAGGGAATACGGATGGTCATCGGCAATCCATATCTTAGGAAGGGACAGAAAGGGTGTACGCACAGTGTTGGCCAGGACAGGAGGGGACAACTTCTGCCACTGTGAAGTTGATGTCATTGAATATCAGGCCTGAGGGAATGCCCCCCTGCGCTGACATGGCCTGGTATATATACCAGTAGTGGGGGCACCTTGGCCACCATAGGTTTCAGCAAATGGCGGACACCAGGTCGACCCAAGCTCTCTAGAGACTAGGCTTGACGTCCGCTCTGCTGGCTCCAGTGAGTTGAGTCCTAATTTCTCCTCGGCTGGGAGTAGTTTGAGGAGCACAAAGAGCCCCAGAGAACACAGGTAGGAGGGAGGGGGTGTTGCTTTGGGTGTCATTTGCCTGGTTTTACCTTGGTGTAAACCACACAGTTGGCGCAAGTACTACTTGGGTCTTCACTGTGTTCCTCAGAGATTCTGTAAGGGGTTGGTCTCGGAGCGATGGCATGACCAGCCCCCAGGGCCACGGAGGATTAAGTGGCAGCCTGGAGCTAGAACCAAGGTCTCCTGACATGCCCTGGGCTCCCCACCCAAGTCAAGCTGCACCGTTGACCCTCTCCTGCCACCGGGGCTAACGTTTGTGTAGGGTTGGCACTGTCATGGGCTGCTCCTGCTGGCGGCCGCCATTCATTGAGCACTTCCCACGTGGCTGGTGTGTGTTCAGAGCTTTGTGTGTTGTGTGTTTTCACCCTTACCGCAGTCCTGTGGAGATGGTGTTCCTGTTACCCCCACTTTCTAGATGAGGAAACTGGGGCTCAGGATAAGTCCACTGTAGCCCCAGGTCCCACCCCCCCCCCCAGATTTCAGATGGAGCCAGAACCCCAGTGTATTGGAGGCTTGCTAGCCCCGCTCTCTGGCAATGTCAGACAGTAGGAGAACTTTCCAGAAAACAACCAAGTGGCCAAGTGCATGGCCATATGGGCATCATTCCTGAGTCACACAACCTCACCATCAGTGGTCCTCCTGGTATCCTGTGATACCGCCTGCTCTAATGACTGTGCCTCTCTGCCAGTATCCTCTCACCCACCTTTCCTCACAGACTGTGTGCCCACCGAGGTGCTCCCGAGGTGCTCCCAAGGTGCTTCCTTCACTTCCCTGGCTCGCCAGCTGTGATGACTTCACAGCCCCAGGACTGAAAAAAAAAAAAAAGCACTTAGCTAAATTGTTTCTCTTTTGCAGAAACTGCAAGTCCCCTGATTTCCAACCCTTTCCCTCTCCTGCAGAGTAAGTGATGGTCCTCCTGGGGGGTTGAAGATGGCAAGGCAGGACAGAGAATGACTCTGCTGGCCTCCCTGAGGTATAGACAGGCCTTGGGCTGCCCTCAGGGAAACACCCAGTAATAACCCAGGGAAGCTGCTCAGGGCCCCGGAGGGTGGAGAGGTGTCCACAGGTAGATAGAACCCTGAGCACACAGGAGGGGAACAGGTTAAACACCTCTGGTTATCCAGACAGCCTCAGGACTTCTCTTCCGAGCCACCTTCCTTCCTCTCTTTCCCTCCCTTTCTACCTAACAATTTTGTCTTTCTTTCCTCTAACCGCCGCCCTCTTCTTTGCCAGGCACCAGTGCAAGTCTTGGATACTCTGAGCTTTTGGTATAGCTGCAGTCCGTTCTGCTCAGCCCATGTTCCTGCTCCCCCAGTCATACCCACTGTCTCACTTCCCTCTCCTTCTGTTCCTCTCATTGCTTCCCCCTTCTGTTGTGAGTTTCCTTGTCCATCTGTGCTTCCGTTCATTTGTCCCCTCCGTGAGCAGTGACCCTCGTGTGGTCCCATGCACGGTTAAGCCGTACATCCCAAGGGACAGAGTCTGTTTCCTGGGAGCTCTTGGTGCCTGGATGTTGTGTTTCCCATGTGCTCAGAACGGTGCCTGCCACGGAGTCAGCACCCAGTAAGAGCCGCAAACCCATTGAGTTAGCATCCTGTATCTGTGGCTTCCCCTCTCTGTGCTTCTGCCTCTCCCCAGCCTTTCTGTCTCCAGGCTAGTGACAGGCCAGTGGACAGGCTGGGCCCAGGGCCCCAGTATGCACCTGGATCCCCACCTTCAGAGCTGCCCGCAGCCCGGTGTCAGGGTTCCTGAGTGTGGGCCACCTGTCACATGCACACCTGTCTCTCCAGAACCTTACACGTGCGGCGCCTGTGGGATCCAGTTTCAGTTCTACGGCAACCTGCTGGAGCACATGCAGTCCCATGCAGGTAAGAGTCCAGCAGAGCCTGCCCAGAGCCCCCTTCCCCTCCCGCTCATAACCAAACACACACACACACACACACACACACACACACACACACACACACACATCTCCTGGGCACTTTCCGGGAATTTCGCCTTCTGAGCCCCAGCCAGCCAGTCCTTCATCACTGGCTAGTCTGAATTGTGATGTCTCTATCTCCTGGTGGTTTGGGGAGGAGGGAGGAAGATGAGCTTCCCTGATGTTGCAAACTGGAGCTCGGGAAGGAATTAGCAGGGAGGAGGTTGGGGCAGCGAGAGAGTCCGTGGGCTGCTAGGGCTGGGACTGCTGTCCCTCACAGGTTCATCCGTGCATCATCACCTTCCTGAACCCACCCTTACCCTTGCCATTACATGGCCACTGTGCAGCACGGGTGCTCAGCCTTCCAGCAGACATTCGTCACACTGGCACCAGCCTCTGGTCTAAATCCTGCTTAGGCAGAATTACCATGTGTCCATAGGGAGAATCCCCTGGCCCCAGCATTTCCACAGACAGTTCCTATGCAGCCACACAGCCATTGCAAAAATCCCAGCTGGGACCTCCCATGTGGGTACTCAAGAGATCAGGTCCCTGCCCTTTGACAGAGGCTTTCTTCTCTGACTGGTAAGTGTGGGGAGAGGCAAGGGACTACAGAAGTGACACAGATTCTAAATGCTGTCTCCGTTGGCACATGACCATCCTAAGTCTGTGGCGGAAGGTGGCTCAGAGCCTCTGTCCAGGAACAGCCCAACACTTTGCAAAAGGGACTGTGCATCTGGGCAGAGGGGCATCTAGTACCTGTCTATCCAGTCAGTCCCTCTAGGCATTCGAAATAACATGTGAAATGGGGTGGTGACACACACCTATTCTCTCAGCCCCTGGGAACCTGAGACCGGAGGACCACAAATTTAAGGCCGTCCTTGGTGACACAGGCCTCGTTTCAAAAGATCAAGGGAGACAAAAGAAATAATGTATGAAGTGTGTGTGGCGTGTGATGGGGCTGAGTAGTTGGCACGGCTGTTATCGTTTGTGTCCCCTGAGGCTTACAAACCTGTCAGGTAGTCCTCCAGACTGAGCCTGACCAGCACAACTGTCCAGGTTGTCTCAGCCACTGTTCCGTAGCTCTGAAGAGGCGCCATGACCACAGCGCCTCTTACAAGATTTAACTGGGGCCGGCTTACAGTTTCAGCAGTTTAGTCAGTCCTCTTCATGGTAGGGAACAGTGGCTCGCAGGCAAATATGATGCTGGAGAAGGAGCTGAGAGTTCTGCACCCAGATTCACAGGCAGCAGGACGAGAGAAATACTAGGTCTAGCTTTGAAACCCCAACACCCACCTCCAGTGACACGCTTTCTTCCACAAGGCCACACCTACTGCCACACTTCCTAATCCTTGTCACGTAGTACCACTCACTAATGACCAAGCATTCAAGCATATAAAACTATGGGGGCCGTCCTTATTCAAACACCACATTCCCCTCCCTGGAATCCCGCATCCCCCCATAGGCGTGCAGGCTTATCCTGAAACAAAACTGCCTTCAGTTCATCTTCAAGAATCCTCCTAGCTGATCACAGTCTTCAGAAGTCCAAAGCTCAGAGTCTCTTGTGTCCTTGACTCTAAAGCCGGAACGTGGTCAAAGCTGTCAAGTTCTGCTGCTTGTTGAAGCTGGAACATGACCCCCTTGTTCAGTTACATCTGTACTAGCTTTCTGTTGTTGACTGGTTTCCTTCATTGCTTAATCTTTTCTTTAATTCCTTTGCACAAGTTGGAAGCTTGGATGGGTAAGGTCTTACCCTGACGTTACCACTTCCTTTATTCATTTAGCTTCGGGTGTTTCTGTCTTTGTTTTGTTTTTTTTTTAAAAAAAAAAAAACAAAAACAAAAAAACTTTTTATGTCTTTGAATACAGGACATAGCTCCATTACACTTCCTGGTCTGCTTTTCTCTTCAAACTGTACATTTTGTATTTTCTCATAATAAGCTTGCTTCTTTTCATAGTAGAGCTGTATAAGGGTGGCCACTAAGAACCATGGTCAAGGAGAAAAAGTAACCATATTCGTTGCCAAAGTATCACACAAAAAAAAAATGGTCTCTAGGCTGTGTGTAATATTCCTTTCCCTGTCAGGTCAGGCCTGTCACATGAATACCGCACTCCCGGTATCAACTCCATCTTCGTCAGTTTCTGTTATTGTGAAGAGACACCATGACCACAGCAGCTCTTATTAAAGAAAACATTTAATTGAAGCCTTGCTTATAATTCCAGAGGTTCAGTCCATTGTCATCATGTCAGAGAGCATGGGGCCACACAACAGGCACAAGGTTCTGGTGAGGTGGCTGAGAGCTCTACATCCAGATCCACGAGTAGCAGGACGAGTCGGTAAGCCTGACTTGGACTTTTGAAACCCAAGAGTTTATGCCCAGTGACTCACTCCCCCCCACAAGGACACAGGTACCCCAATGAGAACTCAGTTTCCAATGCTTCCCAAGTCGTACCCCTCCCTACTGACTAAGCGTTCAAATACATAAGCCTATGGGAGCTGTTCATATTCAAGCCACCACACAGGGCTAGACTTCATCTTCCATCAGATAATGTGATGTGACTCCAGCCCCCATTCACTCATTTCAGAGAGTGTACTGTGCATGAGGGAGCAATTCATATTTGCCTTGGGAGAGCTTTACCCCCTTCTAAATCATTCTACAAACACAATCAAGCTTTAGAGTGGTAATCAGGACCCCCAGGGTTCTAGTTGTGCTCCCTCAGTTCCACGAGACTTTAGGTAGGAAACTGTCCCCATCTTTAAAGCAAAGACATACAGACTCCTGTGTCCTGTTGTCTTTGCCTCACAGTTCAGGTGTCTCCCATCTCCCGGTGACTCCACGATCACTCAGGGATGGTTCAAAGCATTCACACATGCCCTCATTGGAAACTTACAGCCCTGGAGGGTGGTAGCCATGGTTCCTCTCTTTGGGTCCATGCCTGGTTCCTGAGCCTTACAGCCCAGCCTCCCATAGATAATTCATATTCGTTCATACCCCCCTTCCATCTGTCTCTGTCTATCTTTGTCTCTGTTTCTCTTTTTGCCACTGTCTGTCTGTCTGTCTGTCCTCTCTTTCTCTCTCTCTCTTGCCCTCCCTTCCTCCTCCCCCTCTCTCCGTGTGTGTGTGTGTGTGTGTGTGTGTGTGTGTGTGTGTGTGTGTTCTGCAGGAAGTTGTAACTAGGTGTGAGTTTGGATATGGGTGTTCCCCCATCATTCTGGCAGATGACAGGCAGAACCATGATGACTCAAGTGTGGGCTGAGCCAGGAAGTAGCCACACTATTTCCCAGCATCTTGGCTTGTTCAGCATCGGTTGCTGAAGGGCTGCTTTGTGCTGGTCCAGCGCAGCCAGAGAATGCCTTCCTCACAATCCAGCGCAAAGCCCATCAGAATCCCAGCCAGGCTGAATCAGGATTAAAGGATTGGCTTCATGGAGGGAAATTAAGCATTGTGAGCCGCACAGTTCACAGCACCGCTGATAAAAAGGGATCAGCCTCAAGTAACACCAATCTCATTAAGGGCCTCTGGATGGTACAGGCTAATTCACACTAGTGAGCTTGCATGCTGAAGGGAACCTGTCTGCCCTGGTGACAGGTCCGGGGTAGGACTAGCAGTCATAATGCTGACTGTAGTGAATAGTAGTAGGTGCTTGCCGTGTGTTGGGTACTGGCCATGTATGTCGACGGCGGTACAAGAAACTACAAATGTGGACATTTCCATCCCCTTCATAAAGGGCTAGAAAACAGTCTCTGCCATAGCTTTTAACTATCTAGTGTCATTTCAGCTGATACTTGCTGCCACGTCTTGGTCTGAGGGTTTTACATATATTCACCATTTAATTCTCACAGTAGCTCTCTAAATGCCACATTAACTCCATCTCACAGGAAAGGATGCTAAGGAGCTGGCGGGGGCGGGGGGGGGGGCAGGAATGGCTCTTAGTGTAGTGTTTGCCCTTGAGGAATGAGAATCTGTGTTCAGTTCCCAAAACCTACGTTGAACGACTAGGCAAAGTGTAATCCTAGCCTGGAGTGGCCCAGAGAGGTGAATCCTCGGGGCTTTCTAACCAGCCAGCCTGGCCTGTCTAGCAAGATAGACACTGGTGACAGACTCTGTCAAAAAAAAAAGTAGAGGGAGTGGCCCCCTAGGGAACAATGGTCAAGATTGTTATCCGGCCTTCACGCATATTGGCATGCATGCACACACCTGTCAGATGCTCACACACATACCAAGAAAGAGGAGTCGAAGACAAAAGTGATGAAATTCACTTGTCAGGGTTATAAAATCAGTGGTAGTTAGACTGGGATTCTCACTCTGGGAATGATCTCCGTTTGGATGGCATGGCCTTTAACATTCACGTCGAAGCCGTGGTCTGCTGTGTTGGGGTCAGTGGACTTGACCCCTCTGAGCTGGGCCCTTGCAATCCTCACCAGGAGAGGTAGAGAGCTCAGTTTAGGGATGCCCAGGAGTCTTTGCAGAGAATAAATTAAATCGGTGGCTCTCTGCTTTACACCGGGGAGGTAGCCACCCCTGACTTCTGATGCCTTGAACCACTCCATGACTTTGGAATTCCTCTGTTCCACTGTAATAGTTTTTCAAACCTTTCCTCCCAAAGAGGGTGGCAAAGGTGATGGATCCAAAGACCATGAACCTAACCTGACCGTACTCCGTCACCTGTCAGAGGTACAAGTTGTGTATCCCTCTCCAGAAGTGTTTTGGTTCACACATGTCAGAGTCTGGGATATTTGAATATGTAGAGAATACATTCTAACTATTCTCATTCCTTTTCTTTCTCAGCTTCTGCCAACACCCCCCCCCCAAAGCATTTCTTCATACTTCTGCCTGGTTTATTTTGTGACATACTGAATTTAACTGCAACTGTCTGTGTGACCCTGAGTTTCGATTTATCCATTTGAATCACGGTGAGCTTAGCAGTGAACAAGCAATTGAAAATGATTAATTTCCATCTCCTAGAGTCTGTTATGGCTAATGGTGTAGTAGTTAGGGATAGGGCTGATTGTTGACAGGGACGGTCTTCTGTAGGTATAATGCAGATAACCATAGCTACTGTGAGCTCATGATTCTAATGGTTGTGACATTTTTCAGCCCTTCCCCATGTCTGTAGCTTTTACATTCTTCCTGACCCCTCTTCCTCAGTTTTCCTGAGCCTGAAGAGATATGGTACAACTTTATTCTGTTTTAGAGCTAGGCACTCAGACATCACTTTATCCTTGGTACCCTGGGCAGCCATGAATCTCTGCATCCACTTCTATTCACTGTGAAAAGGAGCTTCTCTAGTTAAGGCTGATAGTAGTTTCCATCTGTTTGTATGATGGGGTACTTTGTCATTATAGTCAGACAATAGTAATAAGTTATACCCTTGGGTCTATGGCTTCCCCAAGTATGGACTGTTGGCCTTGCTCATAGAACTACGCATGAATTCCTTCCTCTGGAGTGGGGCTCCAATTGAATCAGAGGGTGATTGGTGGATTACCCAGTAGTTGTGCCATTGCCCACAGGTGGGAGCGTTTTGCCGAGAAGGTGGATTTCATAGTTAGTAAGATTCACAGCTAGGTAAGTTCTTTGATGCCGGTTCTCTCCTAGCTGCCTGCATCACAACTCCTGGCTCTTTGCAAGTTAGCCAGGAGGGAGGTTATTTCCAGCTCGCTTTCTCTTCCTCTATTAACTGGTATTTGTAGAGTTTTCAGCAATGGTTTGTTGTTGCTTTACACAACTGTAGTTCTGATTGGCATCCAAGAGAAATGAAAAGAACCTCTGGAACCCCCTGACCAGTTCTTTTCGGGGTGCCCCACATCGGGCAACCAAGAATTGAGTATGGTGACCCACTGCTTCTAGGAGTAGCATCATCAAACTATGACAGGTGTCTCTCAGCAATCTGTATATTTTTAATTCTTACAAGATAGTAAGTTTTCATATGGCTCTTTTGTTTATCCTTGGTTTTGGTTAACTCTTATCCACCTTCTCTCCCTGATTTGCCGCCCTCGCCCTACTTAACTATTGACACCTTTAGTGTTGCCACTTTCGCCTGTGTTCTGTCCACATTCCTGAAGGCACTCCCCTACCCTACTTTCCCCTTTCTAGTCTCCAGACTACAGGGGAGGAGTACTCTAAGATAAACAGAGCTAAGGAGTGGAAGCTGAGGTTCACATATAAAAAGTCCACGTGCTGTTTTTCCCTGGGCTGGGTTATCTCACTCAGTGTAATGTTTTTCCAGTTGTCATTTACATGAAAACTTCATGATGTAATTGTTCCTTCTAGTCGCATGAGATTCCCATCGAGAATTTGTACCCCATTTCCAATATCCATTGATCAGTTGATGGACATCTAGGCTTTCATTTTTTTGCTCTTGCCCATCGAGCATGTATATACAAGTGTCTATGCAATATGATGTAAGGTCTTATGCATATAATGCCCAGGGGAAGTATAGTGGCTCATCTGGTAATGGGATTTCTAATTGTGCTGTGTTGTTTTGTTTTGAGAAACCTGATTTCCAAAGTGTCTGCACTAGTTTACTATGAAACTAGATACCTGGCACAAAATTCAACTCCAAATGGATCAAAGACATCACATAAGAACTAATTCCCCAAAACTACCAGAGAAGGAAGTAGGGAGCACCTTAAATATTTACTTTCTCAATAGGACTCACGGAAGCATGAAAAATAAGAACAATGGTAGACAAGTGGAATCTCCTGAAACTAAAAGGAGTACAGTAAAGGAAACTCAATAGAATAAAGAGGCAGCCTAAAAAATGAGAGAAAAAATGCATCTGTGTGTTGGGAAGAGGGTGTTAATGTCTAGAAAGAAACTTAAGAAACTGAATGTAAAGAAAACAAACAACTCAATTATAAGGGAGATTGTGGGATTAAGCAGAGAGTTCTCAAAAGAAGAAGCACAGATAGTTAACAAACACTTTTTTAAAGTGTACAATGTTCTTAGCCCTCAGGGAGATGCATATTAAAGCTAAGTTAAGATTTCATCTCATGGTGCTGGGGAGCCGTCTCAGTGATTTAGAGCACTGGCTGCTCTTGCATAGGACCCAGGTTTAATTCCCAGCTCCCACACAACAGTTTACAACCATCGTAACTCCAGTCCCAGGGGATCTGACACCATCTTCTGGTCTTCACAGGTACCAAACATACATGTAGTGCACAGGTATACATGAGGGAAAAGCACATACACATAAAATTTTTTTAAATGTTTAATTAAGAGAGTCTACCTCACTTCAGCCAGAATGGCTGCCATTAAGAAGACAAATGACAGTACTGGTCTCATAAAATGAATTACAGGGTCGTCTTGTTACCCAAGTTTTCTAGAAGAATTTGTGTAGAATTTATATTATTACTCGAGGTTTGTCTTGTTCTGTTTTGTTTTACAAAATCAGCCTGTGAAACTTTAAGGGTTTTGAGGTTTCTTTATGGGAAGTTACTTAACTATGAGCTATTTTTTTAATGGGCATAGGATTCAATTAATCCATTTCTTCTGGGATGATCAGTGCTTCTTTGTAGTTCTGTAGCTCGTTGAATTCACTGGGCTAAAGTTCATAATCACTTTTAGTTCTTTTCACATCTGTGGGCTCTGTACTTATGACTCTTCATTATTGATCCTAGTGATTTTTGTGCTCTGCTGAGAAGCTAATCAAGTGTATTCATCTTTACAAAGAATGGGCTTTTTGTTTTCATTGGTTTTGGTCTTTTAAAAAAATTCTTGATTCTTTGTGAATGTTACATCATGTACCCCAATCCCATTCATCTCTACATCCCTTTGTATCTACCCTCTGCCCTTATAACTCCCCCCAAAAGAAATAATAAATAAATAAATGTAAAATAGTAAATAAATAAACACTCACATACATAAATGCATACATACATACATACATAAATGCATACATATATACATAAATGCATACATACATACATATATACATACATGCATACATACATACATACATCTTGTCATGGATCACAGTGTACTCTTTTATCCACATGTCTTTACTTGCAAATTTCATTGCACTGAGTCATTGGTCTGGTTTGAAGCCTCTGGCTTCTGCTACACTATCAATACTGGATCCTCACTGGGGCCCTTCTCAGATATCCTGTGGTTGTCCTGTGTCATGGAGATCCTGCAGCTTTAGTTCTGCAAGACCAGCCTCCTTGTGCGCTCCAGCAGTTCATAGATGGAGCAGATATTGGGATGGAGAAACTCAATTGGGATGGACCAAACTCTGGATCTGGGCCTAGTAGCTGAATTTGTCAGCCCAACAGCTCTCCTGCACCCCCACCACCAGGGCAAGCTCCTAGCACTGCCCTGGCTAGCTCACTCAGTGCTGCGTCAGACAAGGGGAGAGCCAGCTCTCCTGGAATCCTGACCTCACCTGCACCGTCACTACCAGGGCCAGCTCTACTGTGCTACCTAGGCAAGGTGTAGGGCCTGCTCTCCTGACTACTGCAGCCAGTGAGGGACCAGGCCTCTGGGCCAGCTTTCCCACCTGCATGCCGTGCTACGGGCAGCAAGGGACAAGAGGGAGACATCTCTTCCTCACCCACACCAAAGCAAGGCAGGTGGAGAGCTGGGACAACTCTCTGAGGCTCACCTGTGTCCTCCCCTACCACCAGCAGCAGGGCTAGCTCTACTGTGCTGCCTGGACATGGTGTAGGGCCAGTTCTCCTGAGTGCCACAGTGAGGGGGCAGGGCCAGCTCTGCACAGACCTTGTATATCAACACAGTCCCATGAGTGGTAATATGAGCTACCGACCCTGACTGCTGCACAGCCATTGAACCAGACATGGCCCTCAGCAGGAGCATAGGCCAGGAAGGTTCTTCACATGAGGCCGTTTCTCTCCACCCTCATGTCTCCAATCCCACGCTCTCCATACTGCTCAAACCATTCCCTTCTCTCTACTTCCCATCTTCCCACCCCATGGTGGAAAGTTGTAGTGGCTTCCTCTGCAGGTGGGCAAACAAAGCCTCTGGGTGAGCACAGGGTGCCTGGGGGACTCATGTACTTGTAAGAGTCCTCTTTGTCCTAGGCTTCTCCCTATTGTTACCATAGTCCTTCCTGGAGTTGCAAGGTAGCCATACCACTGTCCTACATTGTACAGATGAGGCTTTGAAGCTCTAGTGTTGCTTTACACCTTGCTGCCCATCCTCCTCCACCCCACCCCCACTGCCCCTGCCCCCTTGCCCTTACATTGCTTTTCAGCTTGTGACCCATTGTTCCCTTTGTTCTGCAGCCGACAATGAAAACAACATCACCTCCAACCAGTCCAGATCTCCACCTGCTGCAGTGGAAGAAAAGTGGAAACCTCAGGTCCAAAGGAACAGCACCAACAACAGTAGGTCTCAGTGTGCCCAGGGTCTCTAAAAGTCCTACAACCCCACTGCATCTACACCCTGTCTCCCCACAGCATCTACACCCTGTCTCCCCACTGCATCTACACCCTGTCTCCCCACTGCATCTACACCCTGTCTCCCCACAGCATCTACACCCTGTCTCCCCACTGCATCTACACCCTGTCTCCCCACAGCATCTACACCCTGTCTCCCCACAGCATCTACACCCTGTCTCCCCACTGCATCTACACCCTGTCTCCCCACTGCATCTACACCCTGTCTCCCCACAGCATCTACACCCTGTCTCCCCACTGCATCTACACCCTGTCTCCCCACAGCATCTACACCCTGTCTCCCCACAGCATCTACACCCTGTCTCCCCACTGCATCTACACCCTGTCTCCCCACAGCATCTACACCCTGTCTCCCCACTGCATCTACACCCTGTCTCCCCACAGCATCTACACCCTGTCTCCCCACAGCATCTACACCCTGTCTCCCCACAGCATCTACACCCTGTCTCCCCACAGCATCTACACCCTGTCTCCCCACAGCATCTACACCCTGTCTCCCCACAGCATCTACACCCTGTCTCCCCACAGCATCTACACTCTGTCTCCCCACTGCATCTATACCCTGTCTCCCCACAGCATCTACACCCTGTCTCCCCACAGCATCTACACCCTGTCTCCCCACAGCATCTACACCCTGTCTCCCCACTGCATCTACACCCTGTCTCCCCACTGCATCTACACCCTGTCTCCCCACAGCATCTACACCCTGTCTCCCCACAGCATCTACACCCTGTCTCCCCACAGCATCTACACCCTGTCTCCCCACAGCATCTACACCCTGTCTCCCCACTGCATCTACACCCTGTCTCCCCACAGCATCTACACCCTGTCTCCCCACTGCATCTACACCCTGTCTCCCCACAGCATCTATACCCTGTCTCTCATTGCTAACACCTGTACTTCCTGTGAGACTGAAGATGATGCTTACTTGTAACTAGGACTCAGGCAGAAATTCTTAACTCACAAACAAGCAAAAGAAGGTCAAGAAGAAGGTGTGTGTATATGTGTGTCTGATACTCCTTAAAGCCAGAATGACAGCTAGAACCCCACGTTTACAATCCCCATAGACTCTTTTCTTGACACTAGCCCTACAACGCTTTTCTTACTGAAGATTCCTATATCATTCGTGCTGAGGAAGAGGTTGTACTCAAAGGTTTAGGTGACTCGCACATTTGGCAGGTATGTTGCATTCTTATGCCCACAGCAGGCATTATTTATCAACCGTACAACTCTATCCCCATTGTACAATTGGGAACTGGGACAGACCCCACCAATTTGTATGCAAAATAAAATCTATTTGTTATTCTTCCTGGTAGCCATTTAGGACATTGCTGTTATAGGGGTTAAGCAGCTTTGAATGCCAAATGTTAATCCTTTCTCTTTTTGGTTCCCCTGCCAGCCACAGCCATTGGTTTGACACCCAACAGTGTAATCCCGGAGAAGGAGCGGCAGAACATCGCAGAGAGGCTGCTGCGGGTCATGTGCGCTGACCTGGGTGCGCTGAGCGTGGTCAGTGGGAAGGAGTTCCTCAAGTTGGCTCAAACCTTGGTAGACAGTGGGGCTCGATATGGGGCGTTCTCGGTCACTGAGATCTTGGGCAACTTTAACACCCTGGCACTGAAGCACCTGCCGCGCATGTACAACCAGGTGAAGGTGAAGGTGACGTGCGCCCTGGGCAGCAATGCTTGCCTGGGCATCGGTGTCACATGTCACTCCCAGAGTGTGGGCCCTGACTCCTGCTACATCCTCACAGCCTACCAAGCCGAGGGTAACCACATCAAGAGCTATGTGCTGGGTGTGAAGGGCGCAGACATTCGTGACAGCGGTGACTTGGTGCATCACTGGGTGCAGAACGTGCTGTCGGAGTTTGTGATGTCAGAGATTCGGACCGTGTACGTGACAGATTGCCGGGTGAGCACGTCGGCCTTCTCCAAGGCTGGAATGTGCCTTCGCTGCTCAGCCTGTGCCTTGAACTCAGTGGTACAGAGTGTGCTGAGCAAGCGGACGCTGCAGGCCCGCAGCATGCATGAGGTCATCGAGCTGCTCAACGTGTGTGAGGACCTGGCAGGCTCTACGGGCCTAGCCAAGGAGACCTTCGGCTCTCTGGAGGAGACGTCACCACCGCCCTGCTGGAACTCAGTGACGGACTCCCTGCTGCTGGTTCATGAGCGCTACGAGCAGATCTGCGAGTTCTACAGCCGTGCCAAGAAGATGAACCTCATCCAGAGCCTCAACAAGCATTTGCTGAGCAACCTGGCCGCCATCCTGACACCCGTGAAGCAGGCGGTCATAGAACTAAGCAACGAGAGCCAGCCCACCCTGCAGCTGGTGCTCCCTACCTACGTCAGGCTAGAGAAGCTGTTCACGGCCAAGGCCAATGACGTGGGCACTGTGAGCAAGCTGTGTCATCTCTTCCTGGAAGCACTCAAGGAGAACTTCAAGGTGCACCCAGCCCACAAGGTGGCCATGATCCTGGATCCTCAGCAGAAACTTCGGCCAGTGCCACCCTACCAGCATGAGGAGATCATCAGCAAAGTGTGTGAACTTATCAACGAGGTAAAGGAGTCCTGGGCTGAGGAGGCTGACTTCGAGCCGGCTGCCAAGAAGCCCCGCTCAGCCACTGGAGAGCACCCCACAGCTCAGGTGGATGACCAGCTGGGCAAGAACGAAGTGTATGATTACCTTCAGGAACCCCTCTTTCAGGCCACTCCTGATCTCTTCCAGTACTGGTCATGCGTGACCCAAAAGCACACGAAACTGGCCAAGCTAGCTTTCTGGCTCCTGGCAGTCCCAGCTGTGGGGGCTCGAAGCGGGTGTGTAAGTATGTGTGAACAAGCACTTCTGATCAAGAGGAGGCGACTCCTCAGTCCTGAAGATATGAACAAGCTCATGTTTTTGAAATCCAACATGCTTTAAGACTCAAGAAAGACAAACAGACAAAAAGAAGGAAAACACACACAACACTGTCACAAAGAAATTTAAGTTCTAAACACTGTGGAACCTCATTGTAAATGCCCCTTGGGAACTTAAGTGCTTTTTTTTTTTTTTTTTGGTGTGTGTGTGTGTGTGTGTGTGTGTGTGTGTGTGTGGTGTAGTGTATGCACATATGTCCATACCCACACACATGGCATTGCATGGGTAAAGGGTGTGGGAAGCTCATACTCAAATGCACAGCCAGAGAACCTCCACATGCGTGCGTGCGCGCACACACACAGAGACACAAAAACAGAGACAGACACACACAAACACACAACCCTGGTGCGTGCATGCATGCCTTTCCTCAGGTGTGTGCCCTGAGTGGGGTATGTCAGGAAAGCTGAGAAACTGGGAAAGCAAGGGTGGTTTCGCTTTTCTCAGGGGCTCGAAGGACTCCATTTTCAGGTGTGCAGATTGGGAGACGCTGGGGTTGTGAACTATTCAGGCAGCTGAGGGCTGAGGTGGCTTGAACTCCCACCCCCAGCCCCGGCCCTCCCTCACCATCCCTTCATCTCCTCAGCCCATGGTGCCCATCCTCTGCCCCAGCTGCTCTGACTGATTCTCCAAACTGCGTCAGATGAACAGTTTCTGCGCTGGACTTTTTTTTCTTGTTTCACCTTCAGGGCATTAAGCTGCTGTACCTGTGACCTCCCCCTCGGATGTCCAGGGCAGCTGCCTTAGAATACACACTATCTATTTCCCCAAATCAGGAAAGGAGACTCTAGAAATATAAAGCTGATGTTCTACTTTTTAATATAAGAGAGAGAGAGAGAGAGAAACAAGACTTTCTTTTTCCAGAGACAGAGCTGACTCTACACTCTTTTGTTGTTTCCGGTGTTGTCATTTTTCACAACACATTAGCAATTTGTTTTATCTTTTGGGGGATTGGGTTTCTTTTCACATGTGATTTAGACTCTTCTGGGAGGCACTGAACGTCTGGCGTATGTTCTGGAGTCTTGTTTGTTTTCCTTGTCCCCCCCCCCCTTTTTTTTCCTATGTCACACTGTAAACTAGCTCATCTCAGTGATGGTGTTCAGGACTCACATAACCAAGATCAAGGCCGTGGTGGTGGGTCTGAAGTTGGGAGTTGGGAGGAGTCGTGGGTCCTTGGCTGTGGGGCTTGGTGGAACCATAGTAGGAAGCATGTGGCTTGAGGGGGTCCTGAATGTCATCGAGACATTCCTGCCTGTGGTAGTGTGAATGTCCACCTCTTGAATGTCTGTTACCTGTATTCCTCCTACTCACCACAGCCTGACCTCCAGTTCTGCAGGGACACTGACTAAGTCTATATTTGTGTCTGCCAGACCCACAGTCTCTCCCCCTCCCCAAATCCCAGGGGTTCTGGGAGTTTACAGCCCTCAGAGTTCCCCGCGGGCACCTGTAGTCAGGACAGTGGTGGAGCACAGTATGTTGCTGGTTGAACAGCTGGCATCCTGTAGGTGGATGTGCTTGACTAAATACTGTGAAAGGGGTTGTCAGCCCTTGCTTCTAATCCCCTTGGCCAGGAACTAATGCTTCCACACATAGTCCAGATGCCAAGAGGGGACCGTCCTTCTCTTCACAGGATGATGAACATGACAACCCATAAAGATCTTTAGCTTGGTGTCTGATCCCTCCAGAGACCACAGCTGTGGTACAGGGATGCTTACACTTCAAGCTGAGAATGGCCTCCCTTGAGGGGTTATGTGTAAAAGCACCTCTCCTACCTGGGGCTTGGACTGCCCCTTCACCTCCTCCATCATAAAGCATTACTCAACTGAAAGATACCTCGACTTCAAAAGCACTGTACCTGTAGCCCTCTCCCCTGGGTCACTGGGGCAGGAGGGGATTGAAGATGGTTTAAAGACTCAGTGGTTTCCGGTTATGCTCAAGGTTCCAGAACTCTCTCCTTGAGGCCTAAGCCCAATCTCTTCACCTTACAAGACTAACCAAGCTGTCCTGTAGAGTCTCAGACATACAAACAGATGAGAGAAGGCTGTGCCCACATTCACCCCGGCAAGCTATGGTCTCAGGAACCACCGTGCGAACCCTACTACGGCAGGGGAATGTTCTAGACTTTGCCGTCAAGGTGTCTTCAACTTGGCACTTAGCATCAGAGGAACCTCTGTCCACAGTGGAGTGATCCAGACAGAACCTGAATGTCGATCCCCCAAGAATGTAGGAATGCCTTCACACTGCCGGTGACATTCCAGGAGGTGGGGCTCTGAACTGATAATGAAGGGGACCTCCAGTCTCCCCCATCTGTTGGGAATGGGGCCATAAGCCAGCACTTGTAGCCACACTGGAAGCTGGGTGCTTAGTGCAGTCAGTGAGCAGATCCTCAGGCAGAGCTGGGCCTAAGCTGCTGTTACAGCCGATGTCATTGCAGGTACTCTCTTGGAGCATGGAATATTCTCCCTCCAGAAAGAAAATTAGTGTTGAACTCCAGGCATCCGGTCATAGGTCGTCACCTCCTATCCCGTTCATTTGCACCTTGAATCATCTGTCCTTGGGGCTTAGATTGCATCTCTAGGTTCAGCGTGAGTCCCATTTGGCCCTCAGAATCCCGTCTCTGGGCTGCCTCGTCCTCAGAGATTATAATGTGGGGTGTAGGCTATCATTTCTCTCTAGTGTCCCCAACCGGAAAAACTGTGCCCAGTGTCTGCTGTCAAATGGGCCGTCTCCACAGTAGACATCCTGCAGCCAACAGCTCAATAAATCCCAAAGATCTCCCAGGTCCAGCCACAAGACCCCGTCAACAGCATATCCAACTTACCAAATTCTAGTTCAGCCAAAGCACTGAAATAGGCTCTTTCAGTTGATCTCCAGTGGCCTGGGCTGGCCTCAGCCTTCAGAAGGATTTCGTCATCCGTCTCTTGATTCTGTGACCACTATAAGCCTCTCCATCATAGGCTATCAGGGGCTGGGACACCAGGAAGCTGGGCCATTTATAGCATACAGCCTACCCTGAGCTGTATGATTCTCTGGACTAAAATGGCCATTGCTTTAACATCCATGGACCCAAACACGGAAGTAGAAAAGAGGCGCTTCCATTAGCAAGGTTCTTCCCCAGTATGAAGTCTCTTTGTTTCACCGGTGAAGCCCAAGCCAGGGCCTACAGCTTGTTTGCCTGGGATTCAGTCACTCAAGAGGTCTCAGGTCTATGAGCAGTGGTTGTACATCAATCACATGTTCTCCGTATGGTTCTGTCCCCAACACCCTGTCCCCCTGCCAGGGATCCCCTGCATGGCTTTCAGCACCCAGGATGCAATGCGTTCTGAGTGAACACAGCTGCCTGCATCCCATTCCTAAGGCTGCCTCGCACAGGAAGCCGAGCGCTACAGCCATCACCATCCCACTTGGTGACTCTGCATTTGCGGGGTTGGCCCTTGGCTGGGGGAAAGGTGCCTGTATCCCTGTTGGAAGCGCAGCGGGTGATATTGATGAGAACTCATCTCTAGGTTTCTTAGGAAGGACCTGGACACCAGCTGTGTGGGATGGCCAAGAGTCTTTATTTCAGTTTGGCGACTTTGATCTCCTGCACTTTGAAGAAACAGAAGGATTCTACAAGGCATGTTTTCCACTGTGAAGCTGAATTTCTACTTTTGGAGCCCGTTTTGAGCAAGGTCAACTATTTTCCTGGCCTCGGGCTAGGCTTCCTGAAGAGGGTGTGGGTCCCATACACACTTACTCTGAGAACACGGGGTCACCAAGAAGTATCAAAGCTCTGTTGTAGGTGCAATGTCACCCCAAGACCTTGTCATGTCATGCTTGAAGAGGAGAACACAGGACACTCGTTACCCCGTAAGCTATGCCAGGCTCCTAGCTTCCTGGTCTTGGCGGCGGTGTGACACAGTTGTGTCTGTCACATATGTAGAAGAAGGCTTCTGGAGGGCAGAACCAAGAGAGTGATGCTCAGGCTATACCTTGGAGACAGTGCACAGGAGGCTGTTCCTCCCCTTCACTGTGGCAAACGTTTGCTAGGCCAGTTATGGCAAACCAATGATGCGGTGTTTCCTCGTGTTTCCCTCCCATCTCCCCTTTGCAGGCTCTCCAGGGGGATTTCGTGGCTGTGGTTGTTTTTCTTCCTTTCTCATTTGGGTCTGAGGATGGTGGTCTGGAGATCCCTGGCTTTGACCAAGGGAACCTGTGTTCTCTGAGCACGTATAGGCCTCACATGGAAGAGAGTGCTGCTTTAAGGTTCTACTCCCATATGGGAAGTTGACTAGCCTTGGGGTTGGCATTGGCATCACCACCCACCAAGGTCCTACCCATCCTTGGGCACCTTGACTCTTTGAACCAAAGTTCCTTAAAGGGGCAGAGCCCACCCTTGTCCTTAGGAGCCAGAATTTGCAGGCCCACTGGAAGGATGGCTCCTCCCACAATCCAGGTGCCAGAAGACTCACCTAGGACTCTTCTCCCACCCAGCTAGGGAAGGTGGCTTCCCAAACAGGGCTCGAGCTTGTGGCCTGACTTGGGCTGGGCCTGGCCAACCATGAAAGAGCAAGAGCCATGCGGCAGGGCCTTCCAGACCCCAAGTATCAGGACACCATTTTGTATAAGAACCTGAAGCAGAGATATTTTTTAAGACGCATGAATTATTCTCAGTTGTTGTCAGATCCTATCTTTTTTTTCTTTTCCCCACAACTTCACGTTGGTGATCCGTTCACATCAGGTAAATCTTGAGAACGCCTTGGTGCCCCATTCCTCCTGCCCCGCTACTCAGTGACCACGTGTGTGTGCGCGCACCGCCATCCTGTCTCAGTAGTAAAGACATTCTAGGCAATACCACAGACACATATGTGTCTTGCTTCGAGTACAAGAAACTCAAGTCATCTTAAAAAAAAAAAAAAAAAAAAAAAAAAAACTTAAAAACACAAAAAAAAATTTACAAAAAAGCAAACACACACACAAAAAAAAGTATCTTTTTTAGGCCAGAGTTTTCTACAGGTATTAATGAATATTTTTCTTAATCCTTATAAGTTTTATGTGTTTAATATTTCTTAATACCAGTAGTATTACTTTATACTTTTGTAGCAACATAATATTTTTATAAACAGCCAGTGCTTGGCTCCAGTCTTCACGGGGGTTTATGCAGGGCTATCTTAGGGACCCTGTGTGCCATGTACTGTATTTAAAAAACAATTACCCAGTGTCACACTTGCTGTGTTAATTAACAAAGACGTCATTGGCGGTCTCCTGTATTGATGGTGTGGACCCAGCAGTCCTTCATGGGCCCACGTTGCATGGGGGTTGAGTAGGCAGTTCTTGTGATACATAAACTCCCAAGACCAAACTTGAGGGTTTATCTAGGGTTTTCTGTGTGTCCTTTTGGGGTGTTTTATTTTACTTTGGTTTGGGTACTGTTTCTCCATGTTCCAGCCAAATTGGTTTTCATGGTGTTTGAAAAATTTTACTGATGTCAAAATGGAAGAAAGGAACAGAAAAGAAAAAAAAAATTTTTAAAAAGATTTTTACAAAGTAATAAAATGTAAAACTGAGCTGTTTTAATGTCACTGTTTTTACATGTGTATTCTTGTCCACAAGTGGAATATTCCTGTGGATATGGAGAAGAGGAAGTTTCCACTGGGTTCCTTAAGTCACCAAAAGCCCTGGCCCAAGATTCAGTTCCTCCCCCGACCCCCAAACCATTTTCCAGCTGGATGAAGCCAAGGTAAAAAGACATCCTTCAAAGACTATCAGTTGCCTAAGTGCGTTCACGAGTTCATGTCATGTTGTATTTATGGTTTTACAATAAAACGACCTTTAGGAACCTCTGGTGTGTGATGTTTTCATAGGTTTGGGGTGGGGCCTAATCATCCACTCAACTCAGCCTGCGGTGGCTGGGTGGATAGGAGAGAAGTCAGGCACTGAGATGGCATGAGCCTGTCACTCTCTCAAGTCATGTTTGTCATTCTTCACCAAAGGGACATCGGTTGGCACAGCACAGACTTGGCCCAGACAGTGGTTGGTGGGTCTGGACGAAGCTATCCAAAGAGTCTGTGACCTGCTGTGGGGATGGCTTGTAGAGGCCTGTCTCGGAGAATAAGAGATGGGTTTAAATCAGTCCTGCGGTTCCATAGAGAAGGCACACATCCAAGAGGGCCGGCCCCACAGCCATCCGCCAGGCTCTCATTCCCATACAATAGTGTTTACGGCTCTTCTGTGTATCATTTTTTCCCTGGGCGGGCCAGCCGGATTTCTGATAGCCCTGGAACTCTAAACGCAGGAAGAGTCAGCTCCTGCCACTTGTTCAGAGCCTGATGTCACAGACAAGAGGACATTGTTGCTTTGCTTCATAGGCTCGAAGTCGAGGGAGAAAAGATCCCACTGGAAAATGAGTGTAGCCCGTATGGAGGGGAGGGTGTAGGACCTCAGAGGAGCCCAGTACAGGAAAGCTGTTCTCTTAGTCTCCAGGTAAGTCCTCAGTTCCAGCGAAGTCCCTAACTTGTGCTGAGGAATTCTACTCTAAGAAGATGAGTTATTAGGATCTTCTGGGGGGGAAAAGTTCCATTGAAGTACGTGCAGGTGGCCTCTCTATATTTGGCCCCTTCCTTTGCAGAGGGCAGCAGTCTAGCCCTGCAGGCACGCAGCCATGGAAACTTCTAGAGAAGAATCCTGGACATCATTGTGTCTGTAGATAAAGTTGGTGCAGGAATTTCTCTACAGCTGAACAGTTCTTAGGAAGTCTGTGCTGTCTACAAATTTTCTGGATTCCCTGACCTCGAGGGTCAAGGCTAGGCCTGTGGAACTTACCACTTGAGGGCTAGTCTCTGGGTTATGGCCATTTAAGGTGTTTATTAAGCAGTTCTGTCTATACTGTAGTGAACATAGAGATACTCTGTGCCTCTTCGGGGTAAGAGCTCCTGTGCAGAGAACGGATCCTGGGCCCTTTTGAGAAACACATGGATTTCTGGGATTGGGGTTACAGGCAGCCACACCAGAGAGATGACTGGATAGTCAGGGTATGCTATTATTTATTAGTTAAAGCTGGAGCAAATTCCAGGGAAAGCCTGCCCTGAGGGATAGCTCAGAACTGTCACAGAAGCTGGTGCCTTCAGGACAGACCGTCAGAGACAAGACAGCTACAGGAAGAACTATTCTCAGGGGACAGCCCAGAGCCCTCAGTTTTCTTCCCATAAGAACTGAGACACCCACCTGGGTTAGCGCACGTCTCACTCCAGGACTGAATAGGTAGAGGCAGGGCAGGCAATCTTGAGTTTGAGACCAACCTGGGCTACGTAGAAGGATCTTGTCCCAAAGCCACCAAGAATTGAGCAGATATTTATGAAGACTTTTTTTTTAAGTAGAGAATTCAGAACTGTACAACAAACAAAACCATGAACCCGATGTTCCACCCACTGGTGGAAACCAGCCAGCGTATGTAATTTGTATATAATATCTGCCCTCTTAAATATTCATCTTCCAGGGCACTCCAAAATGCTCCACTTCAGAGTGGTCTCTCCAAACTCCCATTAGCAGCTGTCTCTGGCAGGAGAGGTGGATGAGATCCTGATCATGGTTGTCAGCCGTGGCTGTTCTGGAGCTCACTCTAGACCACATTGGCCTTGAACTCACAGAGATCTGCCTGCCTCGGCCTTCAGAGTGCTGGGATTAAGGGTGTGTGTCGCTACCTACCGTCCATTGGGTTTTCTTTCTTTGTGTTTGTTAAAGTAAAACAAAATAACCCCAGTCCACTACTGAAGAATTAGAAACATATGAAATGGGGCATAGCCAGGATCTTTTACTGCAGGATATTGTCACATTGCAAGCTACGCATCTTTCTCTCCTGGGAAGGCTGGTTTACTCATGCCCCGAGCTTCCCTTCTCCTCCGATACACTTATTGTGCCAATGAAATGCCAACACACAGAATGCTAGGAAATGACAGCTTGTTTTATTTGGATCCAGATCATCTAAGCCGTACGGCACTGTGGCGGACCGTGTCTACCCTCTTGGCTTGCAGACTGGCACCTTCAGAACCCTGTGGATACAGAGTGGCTCAGAATGGGTCCTTTGGCTAAAGTGAAACATCACTTGTTAAATGACCTCTCTTAAGGGTATTGCATCGAACAGCCTGGCCTTCTGCCTTCTCTGGCTTGTTGGAGGTACCATGTCCCAGTGGGACTAGCAAGACCCAGCGAATCTAAGTGATCACTGTACCCTGGTCATCCCACCAGCTGAGCACTAACCCCACAGTTTGGTACTATGAAGGTGGAGGGGAAAGTTGGAATTAGGAAGTTTGTCCCATTTTATAACTTGTAGTTGCTCTTGGAGCCCGGCCTGGTGGTAGACAGGCTTGTTTTCCCAGCTACTCAGAAAGATCAAAGCCTTCCTGGGCTACAGGGAAAAGTCAAGACCCTGCCTCAAAACAAAAAGCATTAAAAGGGAACGCGGTAGGGTTGGGTTGTAGCTTAGTGTTAGGCATGTGACAGGGATTGGGTTCAGGGACCCCTTGGTCTATGTGGTCAGCTTGAAGGAGTTAGAGGGCAGCTCCATCCAGCTCCTCAGCTGTCCCAAATACCTTCTGCTGGCTAGCATTTTCTCTGATCCAGATAGGACCAGCTAGGGCATATTCCTGGGCTTAGCCCATTTCCTAGGTGGGAAGCTGAGGCCCAGAAAATGGACCAAGCTTCTCACCTGGAAAACAGTCTATAGTTTGACTCACCAGTCCCTACCATTTACCGGGACCCCCTCGCCTGCCTCCCTGGACCCCCGAGGGCCTCCTACCATCAGCAGGCACTCCACAGTACTCCTTGCACTCCTTCTCAGAGTAGAACTTGTTACCGTTGCCTCTGCAGCCCCCATAGGTGAACTGGATGCACTTCCCTTGTGCCGCATCAAATGCCCAGAGCTCTATGAAGGCTCTGCAGGGGCCTTGGACTATGGGAAGATTGCAGGCGGCTGCGGAGGAAAGGGGGACATGGGGTGTTAGTCAGTCAGTCTTGCACCTGCTGTTGGGACATGCACAAGATGATAGACAGGACCAGGGAAGCCTGAACAGCTAGATTGCATGGTCCTTTTATAGACTGGGAGACTGGATGGCTCTCCAGAAAAACAAACGAACAAACAAACAAACAAACAAACCATGACTGACCCAGACCACCTACATCTAGATGTGGAATTCCTATGAGGAACCTTGCCCTGGCTTCTACCCTGAGAAAACCTTAACTTCTGCTCATGGGCAGACAGGTGTGTAGGACAAACTGGGGACATCGAAGGTACAAAGACTAGATGCACTCACCTATGGTCCGGCACGTCTGCAGACATTCCTTCTCAGACAGGAAGTTGTTGCCGTTGCCTAGGCAGCCCCCATACTGAAAGGTCTCACAGGCCATGGAAGCACCATTGTAGTAATACCTCTCTTGCATCCCTAGGCAGGGACCTTCTGAGTAGTTGAGCTGGCAGGAGTCTGAAAAGAGACAGAAGAGCGGCACTTACTGAACACCTGCTGTGTGTCTGTTCATGACATGTAAATGACATGTACATGACATGATGTTGGTCCCCCATGCTAACAACTTGATCTGTACCATCCATGTTGACAGACAGGTCTGTCAGCTCGCCCTTTGCATGAAGAGCAAGTGCCCCTTACCTTCTTCACCTCAAGATGGCAAATGCCCAAACCCCCAAAACCCAAAAATCACTGTGGGAGGTTTACCAGTGAACTGATGAACTATCTGCTTAGATTGTGCAATTGGCTTACCAGTGGCCACTCAGGCCTTTGCTCTCCTGTGATCCATAAAACCCTCTTTATATCTGGACACAGCCTGAGTTTCCTTGGCCCGGAAGTGTCTTTTGTCAACTCATTTCTGTCTCCTTAGATTCACCAGCCCTTTGATGATGCTGTCCTTTGGACCTGACATTTGCTCCTGACATTGAACCCAAAGAGCCAAGAAAACCCCAATGTCCAACACAAGTCCTACGGTGGAGCAGTCTTGGCAATTGCTGAGCAAATTCAATGAGTTGACATCCATACACAGCATCTTTACATCCTTCCCCTTTACTGATACAAGACTCCTAGAGGTTGCCTCAGGAGATGCATATCCGGTTACATAGCAGAGAAAACCAAGGCTTGGCGAGTGTGTAGATCGGATAAAAATTCACGGCAGAGCTGAGCCCTTCTGAGCCTGGGACTATATCTGCTGCCCCTCTCCCTCCAACCCAAGAGGGTTCAGAACTTCATCTGTCTTAGCTATAGCTGAGAGGTTGGGCCTTGCAGTGCTGAAAGGAGCCAGTCTGAGCTAGCTGTAGGCTCAGCCAGCCATGGGCTCTGTTCTCCACAGCATGGCTGAAGCAGGTGAGCAAATGAGTCTCCTTACCTTCTTTCTTGAGGGTCCCAGTTATCAGAAGCTCAGACCCTGACCCCTCATTCTCTTGGGGAAGCACTGCCCGCCGGGCTCTCTGGGGGAGAGAAGAGAACAGCGTTGCAGAGACTGTTGCTCACCTGAATCTCTACAGTTGTGGAAACAGACCAGACTGCCTAATGAGATGCTAGCCCCAGTATAAATCTGAATTTACAGAAAGGTCTCAAGAGGCTTTTCTGGCTGTAGAGCACCCTGGAAGCAGAGTTCAAGGCCAGTTAAAGAAGGGGTGGGGATAAAGACTCTTGGTCGCTAAGGAGCTGGTCTGCTCACAGGAGTAGGCTAAGACTTGAAAAGGTAGAACTATGGTGGTCTTACATTGTTTCTTCTTTTGAGGGGTAACTGAAAACTATTAGGGTCCTTCCAGATTGTCTTAACCTGGTGACATATAGGCCTTTCTTGGTGAGAAAGGAGAGATGGAGAAGGGGGAACAAGCTAGATAACACAGCTGCTTGAAGAAATTGGATTAAATTCAAGGACTAATCCCAACTCACAAGGATAAAGAAATATGAGAGCAAAAAATATGAGGAAAAAATCCAAGCCACCAGTGAAAGTCACAATGGCATCTATTGGTATAACAGGTGCCATTGGTGATCTTAAATGAGAGTTGGGAGAGATTCTAGATAAGCTGACATTTGGATACTGCAGGAAATAAACCCACATCCTAGGCATTGTGGAAGGAAGACAAATAAGATAGAAACAATAGAAGAAAACTTCTCTGAGTTGAAGAAGGAGTCAGGTTGTCCAGTTATGAAGAAAAAATTAAAATCATCAAACATAAAACAAACAAACTAACTAACAGAAACCTCCTCATGGACATTGTAGAAAAGATGAGCAGGTGTCCTAGAGAGCCTCGGGGTAAACCAGAAGATTTAAACACAGACGCTCAAGAGCAAACAACAAGGCCATAAAGATAGCAACCCTGTCACTCTCCTCTTGCCCAAGCTGCTGATTGTATGATAGACTCACAGAGACATAGTCTAAGCTGTGTTTGTTGTAAATGTTTTGACCCAAGCTGTCTGAGGGGCGAGAACCTCAATGGAGAAAATACTTTCATAAAATCAGGCTGTAGGCAAGCCAGGGAAGCATTTTCATAATTAGGGATTAATGCGGGCAGACCCATCCCATCCTGGGTGGCAGGATCCTGGCTTCTATAAGGAAGTGGGTTGACTGAGCCACAAGGAGCAAACCAGCAAGCAGCACCCCTCCGTGGCCTCTGCATCAGCTCCTGCCTCCAGAGTCCTGTCCTGTGTGAGTTCCTTCCTGGCTTTCTTCAGTGATGAGCAGGGTTGTGGACGTATAAGCCAAATAAACCGTTTCCCGGGTGGCTTTTGGTCATGGTGTTTCATCATGGCCAATGAAACCCTGACTAAAACAGCAAGGATCCAGAAATATGCTACTACATGTGTCTTTCCTGGGAGGAAAAAATGTTGTAGGAACATTTCCACCAAAGAGAAAAATTATATAAAGCCAGCGGTGCATACATTTCAAAATAAATAGTTAACCAGGTGACCGTGGTAGCACGTGCCTTTAATCCCAGCACTTGGGAAGCAGAGGCAAACGAATCTCGGTGAGTTCAAGGCCAGTGTGCTCTACATTGTGAGTTCCAGGACAGCCAGAACTTCACAGAGAGACTCTGTCTCGAATAAATAAATAAATAAATGAATAAATAAATAAATAAATGCCAATATGACTATGCAATTTGTGTCATCACTAACAAACATTTTAAAAGTGAAAGGGGTGTGGCTCGAGAAACTGCTCAGCAGTTAAGGCCACCTACTGCTCTGGCAGAAGACCCAAGTTTCCTTTCCAACACATGGTGCCTTCCAACTGCAATTTGCAGTTCTGAGTATCTGGCGCCTCTACTGGCCTCCGTAGGAACTGCACACACACAGCACAGGAGCATACACACACAGCCAAGACACTCGTGAACATTAAATAAAAACAAAAGTAAACAACAAACAGACAAACAACAACAAAACATAGTTTCTTCTTTGGGTAATACCAAATGGTAAACGATTCAGTATAATGGGAAAGCCCAGAAGACCCAGGAACCCAGGGTCTTAAGAGGCTGTGGTGTCTTCCTCAGAGGATTCAGGATGCCCATGTTTATGGCTGAGGCTTTGTTCATGGCTTGGGGAACAGGACTTATGTATAATGGGTCAAGGCAGTGCAGAAGCTCTGCCATCTTGTATTCTTGCTGAGGCTATTCTGGCTTTAACATGGCCTCCTTGATGGAGAATTGATCCCATGGAAAATTACCCTTCTCTGTTCTCAGAACCAAAGGTTGGGGTGTTCTAGCTAACTTTCCTTAGCTTCTGTTAAAATGGCTTGCTTAAAAATACTTACTTTTGAGAATAGAATCCCCCACCCCCCATACAGCTGCCGAGTGAGATGTGAGGACATGGTTTCTATCTTTTGAAAACCCTGTGTTCTGTACACTTGGGGCTACACTCAAGTCCCTGAACACTTGAGTGTATTCCAGCAGCTGGAATAAAGACTTTCAATTGGCTATTCGTTATTTTCGGGTGGCCATCTCTGGTGAGCTTCCCTTAATACATGGAGACAAAGCTGAAGACAAGATGTGGGTCTTGTCACCAAGCTAGGTCACCTGTTCAAGGACATGAAGATCAAGTCTCTGGAGATCTATCTACCTGCTCTCTCTCCAGGGAGAGATTATTAAATCTTTCTTGGGGCATCCCAAGTGTTTTGACACTACTGGGGACTACAACAGTCATGTTAGTCTGGATTTTGAGTGCACAAAGGAAGCAGTCACTGTCATCCAAGAGGCCAACATCTTGGCCAAGCCTTCTGTTCTCCCTGTGTGGATAGGCTTCTGGGGAACAACATTTGCAAGCTCCACACTTCTTTGTGCAAGGTGACAGACTGCTGTGGCTCTGTGCCGTGTACCTCACCCCTCTCTCCAGAGACACTGGCACCGTTCCTGTGCCCAAGAAACTGGTGTTGCTACCCAGTTCTTAAGCCCCAATAAGGCGCTCGTCTGTACAGAGTGCCTGGGGTGGGGCTGTTAAAGAGGGGTGGAAGAGATACTCACCGGAAGTGAAGTGGACTTCACCTCCCGATCCCCAGGGACACATTCTCCTAAGACAGAGGACACAGAAGAAGAGTGAACAAGAGGCCCCGGCTATGGGAGGTGGACAGATGTCAAGACCCATATTTAAATATGGTGGACATTGTGCCCTGTGTTTAGAGCACTTCCTGGAGGGCCCTCCACACAGCACTCAAAGCCTTGCCTCTAATGACTTTTTCCTCACAGACCTTTCACAGCAGGCTTTGAGGGCGGAACACATTGTTATCCCATTTGACAGATGAGGTAAGTAAGGGTCTAGGATGACTAGCCAGAAGTTACACTTCTGAGTTTGAACCACTAAGTTTCAATGTGGGTACTGTGACTGTGGAATCTGTGTCCTCAACCCCAAGGCTTTGCTGCCTCTTCAGTAGTGTCTGTGAGACTCCTGACCTTGGGATAAGAATGGGATTCATTAAGTGCTGGCTCTGCTAGTGCATGCTTTGAGACTTGGGACAAACCCAGGAGCTCTCTCGGGTCTTTGTAGGGAGGGAGAGGACTGTGGTCTTGTTTGTCTCTGAGTTTTATAGGAAAGATGCAGGGACAGGGGATGTTCTCTGTGGGACAGGAGGGAGGAGAGGACCAAAATTCAGACTTGGGCAAAATACCACTTACCTTTGTCTTCCATAAAAACGACAGAGTTCTCAGGGATGCCCACACTCAGGGCCACCTCCTTGAACTCCTGCAGAAGGCTGTCCCTCAGCTGTGGCTCCCGGCCTGCAAACAGAAAGCAGAGGAGATTCTGAGAGCCCCAGGTACCCTGTCCAGCTGGATGACTGTGTCCAGGGAAAAGTGTAGAAAGTACTGGCCCATTAACACTCCTTGACTTGCCACTGAAAGATGACTTCCCAAGAGAGAGACTGGGCCCATCATAGGTCCTGGGTCCTTACTCAGAGCTATTTCCACTGGCTCTGTCTGGGCCTTGATGATTCTAGAGTCACTTTCTTCTGGCTCCTTTCCATTTTCATGGTAAGAAGGGCCACACACACATGTATGCATGCACATGCACATGTGTTTGTCTGTATGGGCACCTGTGCAGGTGGAAGCCAGCGGTTGGAGAAGGAATCAGCTCCCATTGCTTTTTTATCTTACTCATTGGGGCAGGGTCTCTCAATCAAACTCAGAGCTCTCAGATCAAGCTTGTTTCTCTCACCAGTTTAAGTGGGATCCCCTGTCAGGTTCCCTCCCTGCTGGCTGGAATTACAGGCAGGTGACCACACCCACCTGGTGTTTTTGTGGATTCTGGGAATCCCAATTTGACCTCATTCTTGGTAGCAATCGCTTGCATCACCTAACTGTCTCCTCAGCCCTAGGAGTGGCTTTTAGAGATGGCGTGAGAAGTCTACCTCACCCAGGATGCTGTTCTGTACCTGCTCAAGGTCAGCCCATTGTCCCTCCCTAACTGGGGAAAAGGCAAGCTTCCTGTTCCTTCCCACCCATGGTCCACAAATGGATAATCTCTGCCTCAGCCCCACCCCAGCCCCACCCCACCCACCCCCACCCCACCCCCACCAGCCCTACCCCCACCCCAACAGACTCATTGTTAAGGCCTTTACCATAGAGCTTGGCAGTGATGGTGGGTTCGTAGTGGTGGCTGAGCTTTTTGGTAAGGAAAATGGCATATTCGTCATAGTTGGTGTGGACGACGTAGGATTCCAAGGTCACATTCCATTCTGTGTGGAAGACGCAGGAGTCTGCGGTTAGGTTCTTCACCCTGTAGCCCGTCACCTGTCCTTCACTCAGCATGCCTGCACCCATCCCCACAGCCACACGGCCCTTCCGAGGGCTCACCATCTGCTCACCCAGCATCCCTCTCTTCCCACCTGCTAGACATCAGCTCACCGACCTCCACTCCACCCACCCATTCTAAGTGGCTCTTGTTTCCTCTTTTCTATCTCCCTCCCTCCCTGGTACCTTCCCTCTCTTTTCCCTACCTTCCTCTTTTCATTCCCCTCTTCCTTCCTCCCACCCTTCCGTTCTCCCTCCTCCCTTGCCTCTTCTCCCCGCCCACCTCTGGCTCCTGTTCTTTTCTCCTTCTTTTATTTAAAAGCACAGCCTCATTTAGCCTAGGCTGGCCTTTTAGCTTGCTATGTACGCAAGGATGACTTTGAACTTCTCTGATCCTCCTCCACCTCATTGCTGTGACTATAAGCATGAATCACCATGGCCAGCTTTCCTTTCTTCCTTTCTCTTTCTTTCTGTCCTTTCTGTCTACCTTTCCTTTCTTCTTTTTTCTTCCATCACTCCATCCACCTGCCTTTCAGATGACCCATCAACTCATCTGCCCATTCGTTTGCTTAATGTTGTTCATGGACTTGATTTCCTCCTTGGCCACTACCCATGCGTTCATCCCATGCAGGATGATTGGCACACACCAGACAGTCAACAGACAGTTGCCAAATCTTTGAGTAAATTTGGACCCGTATCCCTCTGCCACATAGCACCAAAGATGGGGTCTGAGGGGTGGGGATGTCATCCTTGGCATTCTGGACCTCTCCCAGTTCTGGTCTTATGCTAACTAGGAGTGGGGTGGGGACTGTGGAGTGCCAAGATGGCGATTATGCATTTGGGGGAAGGATGGATGACCTCTTAGATAACTGTGAAGGAAGGTTGCAAGGGTAGAGGGGGAGAGAAAGGGAAGGAAGGGGCTGTGGTGTGACCCCTCACTCACTGGATTTATGGTAATAGAACTTTCCGGCGATGTCTGTCTTCTGATATTCCCCGGAGATCTCCTCACAGATACCTTTCCTGGCAATGATAAAGTCAAAATTTCCAAATATCCCCTTTCACAGTCATTCTAACCCTTGGAAATCCCGATTTTGTACATGAGGAGCAGAGAAAAGGGATAGACAGGTTCCTGGGTCCTGGCGGTAAAGCTGCTGTCATCGTTGCTGCCCATTTCCCTGGTGGTAACAAAGAGCCGATGTTTGGCTTTTGTTCATTGCATAATATCCTCATCTAGGACGTGGGGGTGACGCATCAATGCCCCTTCTGGATGTCCTGGGACCTCTCAGCACGTCTTATGGGTCTGGGAAGCTCTGTAGAATTCTATTACTTTTACACTATCACTCCATGTCCTGTGAAACACTTGTGCCATATGTTGGGGACACAGAAGAAAGCCTGACAGGCCTGACCTTGCATGGGGCTTGTAGTAATGTGGGTCAGGAAGTCCATCCGGGGTCAGATGCAAACAGGGTACTCAGCAGTGTGTAGAAACACTGTACTCGAGAGGGTCTAGAAGGGTTTTCTGGAAGAAACGGCATGGAAAAACTGTGCCTGGGACTCACAGAATGAGGCCAGGGAGACAAGGAGATGCGTAATGGCCTGGAGGGGGAGAGGGTGAAGCAGTCGGGAGCTAAAAACTCTGCTGCAGGGGGTTTGCAGAGGCCACAGGAGAGCACGGAACAGGGAGGAGAAGAGCTGAAAGGCCTAGAGGCCACATCAAGATTTCCCTCTTAATACTGAGGGCAGTGGGGAAGCTATGGAAGGTTCTCATCAGCTGGTGTGGCTTCTTTAAGTCTCTCTGGTTGCTAGGTGAAGACTGGACCAATGGGAAAGACTGAGATTGAAGATGGAAAGGCAAGTAGGTGGGTTACAGGAGACAGGAAGGGAGGGACTGAGGGAGGGAGTGATGGAGGCAGGGGAGGAGGAAGGGTAGGAGGGAGAGAGGTTTGGACCACAGTGGCAGCAGTGGAGAGAGGTCAGGTAGGAGAGGCTAGGAGAAGAGGGAGAACTTCATGATGAACTGGACGGAGGGGGGGAGGAATGGGTAGAGTCTAGAAACTTCACCCTAGACCCATTGCCCTGAGGCTCTCTAGCTAGGTCCTTGGGGTAGCTGTTTCCTTCCTCAGCAGAGGGAAAAAATGCCCAAGAAGAGGCAGGTTGCACCCAAAGCCTAGCGTTGGAGACGTGGTCCTTGAGAGACACATCTGCTGGAGAGGATAGCCGTGAACCTGAGGCTTAGAAACAAGGTCCTAGCTGTGGTTTCCAGGACAAGATGGGAGGTATTGGGGAGCCTGGTCACCCCAGTGGCCCACTCACCGCCATCGAGTACTGGTCATGCGGATCTCGGCTTCTGTGGCCCCCTCCTGTAGCACCAGGGTGCTTACGCTCATCCTGTCCATAATCCGCCTCAGCCATGGGCAGGTGGATCCCACCGCCAGGTTGAACCATTTTCCATAGATCTAGGAAGGAACACTCAAGCTGGAATCTGGATTTAACCAGGCCTTTGAGAAGACATGTTCACACTCCTCCTCCCTTCTCCAAGGGCCAGTCCTTTATGGGACAGTGTCCCTAGGCTAACAGTGGAGTTCCAGGTCCAGCATATTTAGGGCAGAGCTGTGCAGAGTCTCCCTGCCTTACACAAGGCCCACTCCTCAGAAGTAAAGGGTCTGAGATGCCCCTGTGGGCAAGTAGGCTCCAGGCTGAGCATTCTGAGGTCACCAGGTAATAATGCCATAGAAACTGAGGCTTGGGTTTCATGCCTTCCACAGCAATGACTGCCACCTTGTGAAGCACCCTGTGGAGGTGCCATGAAGACATTAAAACCTGGGAGGACCTTCTAGGACCAGATAACCATCTATTACTCTTGACACAAGTTAGACTGTGGGGAGCTTCCAACCCCTGGACCCCAAAGGTATAGAAAAGTTACCAGGAGAGGTCTGAGAACCCCTCAGCTAGATCATGGAGACAGTATTGAGGCAGACAAGGTCCCTTACTCAGATAACTTCATGATTCAGGAGAAAGCTGGGGTGGGGGACTCTATAAAACACACACACACACACACACACACACACACACACACACACTAACATATGCATGTCCCCCCACACACTGGCATGTTCATGCACACATATATATACACACTGATATGTGTATGCACACACACATACATACTAACATATGCATAACCCCACATTCAATGACATGAGCTTATCCTCGCACCTACATGTGCGTGCTTCCTCACACTGATATGTGCATTTGCATACACACACACACACACACATGCAAGGGCAAGAGCATGCATGCAAAACTATTTGCACATATCCACATACACATAGACACATAATGTCATGCCTGCCACAGGCCAAGGTATCCTTAAGCACAAACTTCATACTTCCCTGAACCCCATAAATCCGTGTCCAACCTCTTTTCTTCCCATAATCCCACAAGCCTGTCCCCAAAGCTCACAGGTGTATGCCTACCCTGCCATCCATCCATCCACCTGCCAAAATGTGGATTTCTCTGGGGACCCATGAGGACAGGGAAGATATAAAAGACACTAAACTTGCAGAGGTCCCCAAAGAATGAATGGCGTAAGGGAGCTGTGTCTTCAGAGACTCTCGGAATAACCCAACAGTCTGTCCAGGAAGGGCTCCTAGAGATGGAGGTACTATCTACAAGATAGGAAAATGGGCACCCCAAGACAAGCAGGCCCAGTGGCATGGGCATACTACCACTGTGGCCACCTCAGCCAGAGAGGCCAACCTTACCCGGGACTCGCTGAAGTTCTCCTGAACCTGGATATCTGGAAGTGTTGAGGCATGGTCAGCCCTCGAAGTGAGGCAGGCAGTCAGCAGCAGGAACAGGGTCCCGAGACCCCGCATGGCTCTGCAGTCTTTGGCCTTTGATGTCTCACCTCTTGGTTGGGACTGGGAACTACTTTCCTGCCAGGGGCAATTACAAACTGAAGCTGGGGAAGGGGCCCAGAGGCAAAGATAACCTTGTTTGCTCTGTTCAGCTAAGGTCAATCAGGGTCTTGGGCAAGCTCTAATCGATTTCTACAGTCCAGCCCAGGTCCAGCTCTGTGGACAGGAAGTCATGGTTACTGATTCTAAAGGGACATAGACCAAGCACAATAGGTTCAGACCCCAGAAAGGTTTTCTTATAGGTCTAACTCTCCCCAGAGTGCAGAGAGGATGGGCAAGTCAGGCAGTGATGGGCCTTTCCCTGTAGTCCTTCCCCATGGACTTCGTGCCAGTGAGCCAGATAGCCTGGTTCTGGCTTCTTTCTTGTACGATAAAACTAAAGCCCAGACAGACAAGTTGGCTACAGAGCAAGGCATCCTTCCTCTGGTCTCCAGATTCTCATATCCTTTAAGACAAATGTAACAGGAAGAAATGCTATCCTTTCACCAAGCCACACTGGTTTCCCACAGGGACAGCATCAGGACCCAGATGGACCCCACACTCACCTCAGAAACATGCAGATGACGTCACATGCACAGACATGTTTTAACCTTCCTGGAATGACCTGGCCTACTGGGGCCCCACCGTAAGAAAGGGAGCATCTGAAGAATGCCAAGGGTTGTGCCTCCAAAGCCAGGCAGCTTCCTAAGGGCTTCTGGCTGTGTGAGCTTAGTTTTCTGAGCCCCTCGGTGATCTTTTTATCACCAATAAACAGGGCTAACACCAATACCTGGAGCTCAGCATTGGGGTGGAGGTTGAAAGGGTTAATGCCAGCAGACAATAGCTGAAGGGTGACTTGTGACCTCCATAAAATGCATGTCCCTGTTGGTCCAGAACCACAAAGCAGGGTGCTACTTTTAGACCAGACCAGTTAAAGCAAGTTTGGGGAGGAAGACCTACTTTGTGTAATTTCTAATGATTCAGGCTTAATTAATTTATTAACTTATTTTACAATGGTGGTCCGAAGAAGGTAACACAGAAACATTTTGATTTAAAACAACAACCGCAAAAAAGTCTTTTGAGACAGTTTTGTGTAACTCAGGCTGCCCTTGAACTCAATTTGTAGTCAGAGCTTCCCTTGAATATTGGATCCTCCTCATGGATGCTTTAATTACAGCATGTACTGCTACCATATCTGGTTTGTGCTGTGGTGGGTTAAACTCAGGGCTTCCTGCATGTTGGGCAAGAGCCCTACCAACTGAGCTACATCCTTAGCCTCTAGGTTTTCATACTCTCTTGGGAGGTTGGATGGTTTTGCTTTGTTTTGTTTTGTTTACCCATATCTGTTCCTGTCAGAGTGCAGGCTCCTCCCTCTGGTCCCTAGACATTCCCTTCTCTCTCCTCCAGGGGTTCCAGTCATCGTCCTCTTCCCGGCTCCTCTCACAACACACACCTTCACGCAGCAAGCAAGCCCTGTTAGAGCTGACACCCAGGAACCAGAGCCTTGCACATGGAAGCAGTGGTTCCCCGTTCTGTAGTCAGTGCACCATGTCCCTTCTGTGACACCCAGCAGACACAGTCCCCCTTTTGCTGGTATCCAGAGCGCATGTGTGTCTGTCTATAAATGAGAGGGTTTCCAGTGCACCATGACAGACAGCTTGGCTACGGATGGAATTTCCTTTTTTGCTCTGGCTGCCAGGGAGCACATAACTTCCATACACGTTTCAACACAGCAACTGTCTTGGCTTAACTTTCTGGCAGAGTTGCCTTCATTTGTGTTCCTGATTCTCAGACAAAAAAAGAAAAAGCAAACATTGACTTGTTTGTGGGACTAGTCTGTGAAGGAAGGCATGCGCATGACACAACCCACGTGCTGTGGTGGAGGTGCAGGAGGAGGTCAGAGGGCATCTTGCGGGAACCAGTTTTCTCCTTCCATCATGTGGGTTCCAGGGATGGAACTCAAATTGTCAGGGTTGGCGGCAAGTGCCATTACCCACTGAGCCATCTTTCAAGGTTGGCTGATGGTGGGCACAAGGGAGGGGAGGGGGAGGAGAGAGAAAAGGAGAAGGGGAAGGGGGGAGGAAAAGCATCACCTTACACACACACAGAGACACACACACACAGACACACACACACACACACAGACACACACACAGACACACACAGAGACACACACACAGACACACACACAGACACATACACAGACACACACACAGACACAGACACATAGACACAGACAGACACACAGACACAGACACACAGACACAGACAGACACACACACAGACACACACAGACACAGAAAGACACACAGACACACACAGACACACACAGACACACAGACACACACAGACACTCACAGACACAGACAGACACACAGACACATACACACACACAAACACACACACAGACACTCACAGACACACACAGACACTCACAGACACACACAGACACTCACAGACACACAGACACACAGACACACACAGACACACAGACACACAGACACACACAGACACACAGACACACAGACACACACAGACACTCACAGACACACACAGACACTCACAGATACACACAGACACTCACAGACACTCATACTCACAGACACACACACTCACAGACACTCACAGACACACAGACACACACAGACACTCACAGACACACACAGACACACACATACACACAGACATATATAATTTCTTTTTATTCTATGTCCATTGGTGTTTTGCTGCATGCATGTCTGTGTGAGGGTCAGAAACCCTGGACCTGCAGATAGGTGTGAGTTGCCATGTGGTTACTGGGAATTGAACCTGAGGCCTCTGGAAGAGTAGTAAGTGCTCTTAACCACTGAGCCATCTCTCCAGCCTCTCCAGCTTCTCCAGCCTCTCCAGCTTCTCCAGCCTCTCCAGCTTCTCCAGCCTCTCCAGCTTCTCCAGCCTCTCCCAACACGACCTTTCTGGCTTTCCTGGCAGGCTGGAAAGTCTAGGGCACTCAGGGTACCCAGCTCTGATCTCAGGCTGTTTGGGACAAGTCCATATATTCATTTTACAACCTGCTTGTGTGAGGAGCTGGGAGGACGGCTCAGTGTGTTGATTTACCGGGTCAGAACATGCACCTGAGGGTAAGATGGGGTGGGAGAGGAGCAGGGATGACTAGGGGTAAGGATCTCTGTTTTCACTGCAGATGTTTACATTCCTGAGATTATTAACCAGAACAAACAGAGGGATCTCAGCCAAGGTCACCTGGACTTTGAACCACTTTTAAACATTAACAGGGGCTACAGGGATGGAAGGTGGGACCCCATGCCCTTGCCTTTGTCTCTCAGAGTAGAGTTCTGAAGCTGAAGGTCCCCTGCCCTCCCGGGGTGAGGCACAAAATTCACATCAGGATTCTGGGCTGATTTAAAGGTGGGGAGGATGTTGCCCATCCAGTAACTTCACCGTACCAGCACAGCAGGGATCAAAGGCTTCGGTTTTTCAGCAAACACAGTGGGGAGGGGGCCTCATTCAAGGTTGCTCAGCTTACAGCCTAGTGGGGCCTAAACAGACCTGTTCCTACATCCACACTCTGGTTTCATGACTATCCAAGTGTTCATTATTTCTAGGTTGTCGTTAGGAACAGGATGGGGACCGTGACGTGGTTTGAGGAGGAGGCAGTCAAATGGGAACAGGTCTAAAGCAGGATATGAGGGGTTGGTTTTGGGAGGGGGACTCGCTCCAAGAGTAAACATGGAAGACATGAATACACAGGGGAGCAAGGTCCCAGAAGAGGTGTACCTCACTCAACTGGAAACAGAGCCACAAAAGTCCCTGAAAGAGAAATACACTTGTTATACAATACATACATAATACATACATACATAATACACACACTTACATATACTATACATACATACATACTACATGCATAATACACACTTAATAATACATACATAATACACATACATACATATACTATACACACATACATACTACATGCATACATACACACTTAATACATACATATATACACACATAATACATACATACTACATGCATATATACACAATACATATGCATACATATATACATACATTTACAATGCATACACATATACATTCTACCTGCATACATATACACATAATACATATAAACATACATGCATACATTCATACCAAAGCAGGTGACGTGGCTCAGTAAGTTAAAGTGCCTGCCATCAAGACTAATGACTTGAGTTTGATCCTAGAAACCCACACAGTGGAAGGAAAGCCCTGACCCCTTTCCTCTGAACCCTATGCTCACGTGCACACACATGAAATAGACACACATAAACTATTTTAAATTAAAAATGGAATGCATCCTGAGGGAGGGAGCTTGGAGGACAGAGGGGACTGCCTGGGCCAGTGGTGCAGGCAGGATTACCAGGGCCTGGGGCTTGCTACTTGCCCTGGAGGCACAGGGTTAGTTACATTGAGAATTGATGGAGAACGTATCTGGGGTACAGGAGATCACTGGGGAGACAGGAAAGGAATTGGAAGATAGTAAGTGCTCAGGGGGTTTCCAGGAAGAGCGAAGGACGGGACATTAGAAGCTGTTAATGGACGAACAAGGACCTCAGGGACACAGGGCCGAACAGAGGGCCAGTGGGCGTAGGCGAGCTTAATGTCACAGGTTGTTCTTTCAGAGCCTCCAGGGGGGTGTGGGGGTGGGGGTGGACACTGACAGTGAGAAAAGGGGTGCTCCTCACGGCTCAGCTGAGTTCCACACTCTGCCTTTCACGCCACACTTTGTGCCAGATAGAAAGCCAGGCTGGTGATGTATCTCAGTAAGTAAGGTGCCTGAGACCTCGGGTTTGAATCCCAGCAACGGTATCAGCTGGGCAAGCCCTGTACTGCCAGCAAAGTTCAAGGTCATCCTCAATCACCTATCAAATTCAAGGTCAGACTGGGCTGCTTGAGATCTTGTCACAGAAGAAGCTGGGAGTGCCACCAGCATCCAGTGACTTGTGGGGGACTAAGGGGCAGTCCTTCCCCACCTTGGCTTGGGCGGTTTCATCTAAACATCCAAATGGGTCAGTGCTGACTCAAGCGACTGTGCTGAAACAACGCATGGTTCACACTTGGGAGGAAGCCACATTGTTACCGGCACAGGGCGCTCAGAGCGTGCTCCAAACCCGACTGTGGCTGTGCTGTTGAGGACGCACGACTGCCTCTTGTCCACCTGGGGGCAGCAGAGGACTTGCAGGAAGCAAAGACGTGGAGCTGCTCAGGAAAGGCCTGTGGGGGGGAGGGGGGGACCGAGGCTAGATAGAGCCTTCCTTGCTTCTAACCAGCCTTAAACCCCGTGTGAGCCTCGTCCTTGACCTGCCAATCTTCATAGCCTGGGAGAGAGATGCAGACTGAAACAGGCTCTTAAGCAAATCGGAAGTCCCTGGGGCCTTCTGCTGGAGAGCAGGAACTGGGAACGTAGGCTGTCAGGCACCCAGGAGACCTAAGGAAGTGTCCTGCAGATACTTCTCTTAAATCCCTATTCAGGTCCTTACTATGCTGGTAGCCATGTTTTACAGAGAGGGAAAATGAGGAGGTTACCTGCAAGTAAGTCACTATTACAAGCCCAGATCTGACTCCCCGTGCCACCCTCCAAGGCTCTCTGCTGATCTCCCCACCCCCGAGCCTGGGGACCAGCAGGACCTCTTAGCCACCCTGTCCAGGAATGCCTGTGACCCCTGATACCTGTCACTCTCTGTCCTGACTCTGTTTTTTGTTCTGATTGAAGTAGGGATGATTCTGAGTTCAATGATGCATATATAAAGATGCGTGACAAAAGCCCCATCACACTCTTGTTCCTCGGAGAGAGCTGGGATTGGTGGATGGGCTTGAGAGGCTGTCATTGGGATTGTAGTCTGGTGTAATCTGGTGGCTTACTCTGAAGAAGCAGCTAGACAGTGGGACACTGTGGGGCTGGGAGGGTGGCTAGTGCCATGACTTAAATTCTATCCTCAGAACCCACTTAGAGGTGTGTGTGTATGTGCACCAAGGTAGGTGGCACTTGGGAGTCTACCCCAAGAACATGAGAGTGCACACACACACACACACACACACACACAGGTAACACATGTACCTGCATACATATATGTGTGCGCACACACAAAGTCACAACAAATTGGGACACTGTGGAATTCAGAACGTCCGAGAAATCCAGCTGTCCTGGAGACAGAGAAAGCCCCTAGAAGGAAGCTGTGAAGGGTGCCCAGGAATGACAGCCTGCCGCTATCCAGCACTTTGCAGGCTGGGCTTATCTGTCCATAGAAACGACAGTTTAGGGCCATCTCCATTCAGACTGAACATGCGAACGCACCCTAACCCACGTGAAAGGAAGAAGTTGTTCCTTCCACCAATCACGAGGCAAGTGGGGCTCCTTAGACAAAGCCCTTCCTCAAGAAAGACATGTGAAGATCCTCCAGCTATCTTGGAAGACAGTGGAAACTTTTTTCTGCTTCTCCTCTGCCTGGCTCCTGTTGTTCTGGGTAGTCAGTGTCCAGCGCATCCTACGAAGGAAGAAGCCAGCAGAGATAACATCACCACCTGTAATAGCAGGAGGCCAGATGCTAACCCAGATCTCTCTAGGCAGGCACGGGAGTGACGGGTCCGTGCTGGTGCTGGGAGCAGCTACTGGTGCATCCTCGTTTAACCCCATCGTCCCCATGAATGCTTGACTTCCTTTAGGGTAAACTCATTTCATCCTCACTTCACAGAAGAAACTGAGCCTCAAACCTCATCCAGGTTCTCATATCTGATAAGGTGGACAAATCGAGTCTGAGAAAACGAAGCCTGACTCCAGAGCCTAGGGACCGTTCCCATCTGCCTCCGCCAAAGCCCTGTCCACAGAATGGTACTTAGACCACTGCCTTTCGCTTCCGGTTCTCCCAATCCCAGATGGAGCTGTAAGGCCCTGCTTTAGGGTGTCTGAATGATTTATTTTGAAAAATAAGATCTTCTTTCTTTGTTTCGTGTGCATGTCTGTGGGCACACACGTGTCATGCATGCATGTGGATATCAAGGGACAAGATTCAGAAACTGGTTCTCTCTTTTACATATGGGTCCCAGGGATTTAGGAGTGGGAGCTGAGGTATCTTGCCAGTGACCCATTCTGAAGAAATCCCTGGGGTGGTAATACTTCCTGCTTGGGGACAAACTTCTTCCTGACATGGTCGGGCTCCCTTAGCTCATGCTGACTGTGCTTGGGGACCCCTCCCTCTGGGGAACAGCCCTCCTTCTGGGGTGCAGCTCACAGCGGCCTTTAAGAACATTTTTCTCAGGAGCCATTCCCAACACATTCCTTCGAACTGAGAATTGCAACATTGTTTCTTGTGGCATTGAGGAGTAAAGGCCCCACACAGAGGCTCTAGCTGTCACTGATTGACCTGCCCATTGACTGTCAGTTAACTTCCTTCACGTGGCTGGGTGACCCAGGAGAGTAGGGCGTTGGCTCAGCTTCAGGCCAGTATTGCTTGTGTCTGCTCAGTGGAGGGCCTGTCTCTAAGTGAGGACTTGCAGTCACAATGAATGGAAGTCGGACCACAGCCAGACTGGGCGGTTGAAATTCATCCCCGGACCAACACTGGTGGCAGCTCTTGCAGTATACTCTTGATTAGAGCCCCGGTCTCCAGCCATGGTATTCACCTGCCTTGAGTTTCAGTGACCAGTATTTTCATTGGCCAGCAAGGACACACCCAGTTGCCTACTCTGTCTACCATGTTTGTCTGGAAAGCTAATCAGATGCATCCTGGACACCCAAGGAGAAGGCAAAAATGGAGCTGTCCTTTACAAGGAGACAAACGATCCCTTAAGGGCTGAAACTCCCACAAGAGCTCTGAAATTGAATGTGAATTTGGGCACTTATGTCTGTCACCAGACCAGGGGAGAAAGACTTGGAGAGAAAACGGAGCCCATGGGTGGTTGGTGGCTAAAGCAGCAAGTTTTTCCAACACTAGGGTCAACACTCCCTTGATTTCAATGCTTGGGGTCTGTCTGGGGGTCCATCACTGATGGCGCTTTGTGTCATTTGTAGGGTGGTGTGATTTGAACCCAGGTCTTTATATACTCTAGGCAAGTGCTCATTCGCTAAGCTACACACTTGGCTCTTTCACAGTTTTCCCCTCCCCCCCCATTGAGACGGACTTCCTCTATGTAACCATGATTGCCCTGGAGCTGGCTTTGTAGGCTAGGCTGGCCTCGAACTCAATAGCTTCGCCTGTCTCTGCCTTCCGAGTGCTGAGATTTAAGGCGTGCGCCACCGCTGCCTGACTGACAGACTTATTTTTGTTGGTGTGAAGTTGTTTATTTGTGTGCCCATGTGTGTAGGTGCACAACTCTACATCTCATTTCAACAGCATCCACGGAAGTGACTTCCTGAAACGTGTGCCATCCTAACGCTAGTCTCTATGACTTCTGCCACACACCCAACTGTGCACTGTCTAAAGATAAGGCCCCCAAGGATCTGGAAGATTCAACCAGAAATCATTTTAGCTCTCCAGATGTGCCATTCTAGAAACTCATAGATGGCCATCAGAACTTTGGTGAGAGGCCCCTCTGCACTGGATCTGTTCCAACTTCAGTATGTCTTGGAAGTTCATAGAGATCGAAAGAATTGGAATTCTGGGAAAATACCATGCGTCGCCCTTAATTCCAATGTTCTGAGATACTGGCAGCCTTTTAAACACTTGAGGAGGGGGGCAAAGCTATGACCCTAAATCCCAGCAATCTGTGTCAGACCAGTGGCTTTTAGGATTCCAGAAGAGCCACCTGGGTCTGTAGTTCTCCGTAAGGGCCACATGGATATGAAGTCTCCCGTGGGACTATAATCCTGTGGAGTGCCCCAGAGCTTGCTGGGAAGCAGCCATCCTGGAAGGAGTGTCGAGGGGATGGTGAAAATATCTCTGGGCAGCCAGGGGCAGCATGGGTCACCAGGCCCCTGTGCCTTAGGGAAGGGAGGCCAGGAGTTTGTTGAGTTGAGAGCAGGAGCTGGAACTAGAAACCTGCCTTACTGAAAAGGATTCTCCGAATGCTAATGAAGCAGCCAGGGCCATCCATCCTCTCACTCCCAAGGCAGCCTGGAAAGGCGCTCACACTCAGGGCCAAAGAACTCCCAACAAGCAGGGCTCTGCATCCGGCAGTGAGATAGGGGTTCAGGGGGCCAAGGAGGAACAGGAATCTGCAGAGCCACCCACACTGATACGATGATGTGAAAATGTCAGAAGAGGGGAGAGGACCTTATACTGTCAACTGTGGTCCCTTCTCCCTTCAGGTCTCTGCATAAGCATCACCCCAAGGCTTGTCTAGAACCCTGCTCTGAGAACTACACACCTGATCAGGAAGAACTCCTTGACCCTGTATGTTCTGTGAGAGCTACACACACCCCTATGTTTCTGTTCTCATATGCTTCTGTTGAGGAAGTGTGAGTGTGTGCATGAATGTACATGAGTGAATAAACATGTACATATGTTCACATGCATGTGGAGACCCGAGGTCAACTTCAGGGATAATTTCTCTGGCACCGTCTACCTTCTGTTTACGAGACGGAGCCTCTCCCTGGTCTGGAACTTATTAATTAGGCTAGACTGACAGACTAAAGAGCCCTGGAGACCCTCCTGTCTCTGTTTTTTCAGTCCTGAGATTTTTTTAGTTACTACAGCTGTATTTTTTTTTTTTTTTAGTTAATTCTCTCTGTGTGTGAGTGTGTGTGTGTGTGTGTGTGTGTGTGTGTGTGTGTGTATTTACTCAAGTGAAAGTCAAAAGACACTTAAAAATAGTTCTCTTTCCACATTCAGGTCCTGGGGACTGAACTCGGGTTAGCAGGCTTGGCAGTCACTGCCTTTCTTTGCTGAGCCATTTCACCAGCCTCCCACCTGGATTTGTGTGTGCCGAGGTTTGAACTCGGGTCTTTGTGTTCGCAAGCACTCGATCAACTCAGCCATCTCTGACGTCAGGACTATTAATTCTATCAAACTGTCATGTGGCTGTAAGTTCTTTTTGGCCAAATTGGCAAGAGAAGAATCCTCTTGTGACATTCTTTCCAAATTCAAGGAATTTCATCCCCATAAGGGTCGTGTAAAAGAACACTACTATGTCCATTTTGGATAGAGGGCATCCTGGGCTCAGAGTAGCTAAGCTGCCCAGGACCACTTCTGGAGAAGTGATAGGCGATTGGAACCTGTGTGGCTAAGCCTTCTCTGCCTGCTTTGTCTGCTCTGCCTGCCTGAGCCAGGCCATCACCCTGTCTCTGGAGTCTCCTTCAACCTTAACCTTCTAGGGAAATCCTGACCTCTGCTGAATACATACAATGCCCATGAGTAAGTCACACTTCTCAACACCTGCTTCCTGGAGGCTGCATCCTGAGCTGAAGTTGTTCATCCCACTGTCCAGAATCCTTCCTACACAGACTTGGGAGTCACAGGGAAATGCAGAAAGGCCCAAGACATACAGCATGTTCGGAGGGCCCTTGGTACACCCTGGTTTATCTTTGCGTCCTTGTTTCCCGAAGGGAATATGCCTTGAAGACACTTGGAGCTTCCTTTTAGAATGCTGGATGAGAGAACCCTAAGTCTTTCTCTGCTTCATCTGGCGCCAGGGAGTATGGTGGAAAAACCAGTCCTGGTACCCACAGCGGGGGTCACCCCACTCAGAGACAGAGGTTTTCAGGCCAGCAGCCCTGCAACAGGGATGTTAGCTCCAGATGTTACCTGGAGCTCTCTAACTAGCTTTGCTTGCTCCTCCCCTAAGTCTCCCCCAGCCCTGTGGCTGAGGGTTGCCTGTTTACCAGGGCTCAGATCCCAAAGGAGGCCCGACGGGATGCCAGGCACAAATACAAGCCAAAAATCTCTGCTAGTGTGATGCTTCTACTGCCCATGGGGCCAACGTGACTATGTCACAAGCCTAAGATGGGAACTTTCCAACAGCCATCCATGGCTCCTTTGACTAGGAACCAACCCAAACTCTGGGAGCAGCCAGAGCACCCTGGGGTCTTTCGGCTTTTGCAGTTTTCACCTTTCAGATGACTACCCTTCATAGAAGTGACAACCACCTAGATGGCCACCCAGAGCACAGTTACATTTCCCTAGAAATTACTAGGCTTACTAGGTTAGAGCAGATGCCTCTCTTTATTCAGAATTCCCTGCCCACTGACAGCATATTGTGAACCCAGCCTCGGGTTCAAGGTCTGGGGTCAGGGGTCCTATACCTCCTCGGGATTTCCCTGCTCTACCCAGCAGCATCTCTTTCCGGTTCACAGACAGATGCAGGCCCAGCAGACACAGCCAGTCTTGCAATCTTTAACAGGAAGAGAAGCCTTGGCCAGGGCTCTGAGTGTTCTCGCCGGGCTGTGGTTGTCTCTGGCCGAGGTTCAGGGAGCCATTGATCTGGTGGTGTGTGAGGGTTTCCAGCCTCGGGGTCAGGTTTGGGATCCCAGATCCTTCTAAGGAGCAATGAGACTCAAAGCCTGTACCCCAAGCCTCAATGGCCGACGGAGGCCCAGGATCTTCTGTGAAAGCCTCGTGTACCCTCTCCTCAAGTTTTCAGGCTCCAGTAGAGGTCAGGACTAGAGGAAATGACTCTGCCATGATACCCAAAGTCTGGGAACTAGAAAGTCCTTGGAAATCATCTCTTGCCCCTCCCCCCCCCCCGAGTCAAGCTGGGAACCCCATTACCCACAAAACACTAACCCGCAATTTTTACCTCTTAGCACATGTGGCATGTGTGAGGGCCCTGCAGGCAGGGGTGGTGCAGAGGGTACCACTTCTTCTCCCATCAGCATCTCTGCCAGGACTTGTGTCTGGGTCCCGTCGCTATGGCTCCTAAGTGGATGTGGAGGAAGAATGAGGCTACTATTTCCAGACCTCCCACTCCCACTCCAATCCCCCAGGCTTGGCCCACCTCTCTCGTGGGGGTTTGGCGGAGCCTGGGCTTCCTGGAGGTGCCCAGGGTGGTGGCCGCACCGATGGAGACACATGACCGGGAGCCTCGGGCTCCAGCACCTGCTGAAAAGACCAGAGCTCCTGTCGGGTGACCTCAGGCTTTCATGCCTGGGTACCATTTCCTCCATGCTGTTGCCCAAGATGCCACAGTCATCAGGCCAATATACAGAGGTGGGTCTCTCATCTCCTTTGTGGGCTACGGGTGGTTCTCGGAACGTCTCCTCCAGGAACTGGGAGCTCCTCAAAGGCAGAGACCAACACTGGGGCAGGCCCAAAGCTTAGGCTGACTTAGGGAAGAAGCTTCCAGAAGGAATGAGTGAACAGATGAAATACGGAAATGAGTGAATGTGTGGGACTGCGACAGTTAAGTGAACTTCCTAAAAGAAGGCTGGAGGCTCAGCACACACGCACTCAACGCCCTGGGCAGAGAGAGTGTCCCAGCGTCTGTCTTCATTCCTGTGCCCCAGTCCAGAGCCCGGGAATCACCAGGATTGCTGATCTCTGGATCAAGGTCTTCAGTCCTCTCCTACCTGTGGTACATGGCATTCTCTCCGTGGGCAGGCCCCGTGGGCCAAGGACACTCCGCACAGAGGACAGTAATAGCAGTAGCAGAGGGGTGGCAGGACCTGCAAGAGGCGTGTCATTGACTCGATGACATCCAAGCTTGTCCCCACAACCCAGGGTAAGCAGTGAAGCTTACATGGCAAGAGGCAGCTGGAACCATCCTGCAGGGGGACACGGGGACGGAGCCCTGCTGGGGAAGGGAGCAAGCCAGAAGGAGGCGCCTGGGAAGAAGAGCGTGGTCTAAGTCTTCAGTCCCCAACCTGGACATCTCCCTATGAACCCCTTCCCTTACCAGCAAGGCAGCCAAGCCTTGCTCCCAGAAGAGGGACCCAGCAGTTAACGGTCAAATGACAACCCTGGGATGACGCATGCACCCAGGAGGTGGCAGAGCCGGAAGCTGAAGCCAATATTCAGACACAGAAGCATGACTCTCATTTGTTCTGCAAAGTCCCCTCTGCCAGCTTCCATGTCCCAGGCCTTCCCTATGGCTACCCTCACCTCTCCAGCTCATGGACCTGCTGGGACAGGACCTGCTGCTCTGCCCGGGCCAGGTCCCGACTACTCCGCAGCTGTCTCATTTCCTTCCTAGTGGAGAGTAGGCTCTGGGTGATGGGAGGTAGGACCAGCACCACGAGGAAGGTGGGAACCAAGGGGAACAGAGAGCCAGGCATGGGTAGGTTGTATCTTAGCCAAAGTAGGTGAACAGGAAGGAGTAGGGAGAGAGTCCCCATGCTGGCCCAACCTCGCTTTACCTGAGCCTCTCATTCTCCAGCATAAACTCCTGCAGCATTCCGTAAAGGTTCCGCTGGGCCCAGGCCATCCGGGCTCCATGGGCCTCTGGTACTACGGGGAAGCAGAGCATTGCTGGACTGGAAGCCACCCAGACTTTATCCCCACCGCTTCCTGGCCCTCAGGAAGCTCATACCCTTGGTGTGCATTTGATCCAGCTGGAGCCGCAGGTCACGATTCTCCTCTTGGAGCTGCAGGAGCTCGGCCTCTACTTGCTGGCGTGGCTTTATTCCAGGGGACTACCAAAGGAGAAGCCCAGGACCGCTCGGTATGGTTGTGTAGGCTGTGCCTGGCACAATGGCTTTCCGGTGTGAGGATTTGTGGAGCCTAAACTTCAGCCCCTAATTTACTTGCCAGATTCTCATGCTGGCCCAGGCCATACCTTGTAGAACTGGATTTGATTCCGAGCCCAAACTCAGTTCTGGCACAGTCTTGACTTACTGTGGTCCCCACATTGACCCCATATCAGACCCCGTATTAGACCTGACCAGCTGAGATCCTGAGTAGAATTTTGATGACGGCCCAAGCAGTCTCCAGCCCTAGGCCTGCCCAGACTCTAACGGTGACATAGACCCTTGGTTATGACTCTGATATCAATCATAATACCATTCCCGGAATTCCAAACCTCATGCCAACTCTGATCCCATCCTAGATTCCAACCAAGATGGTAACTGGCTCTGGCTGTCTGTTACCTCTCACCTTGGCACCCTGTGGCTGGGTGGTGATCCGCTGAGCTCGGCTTGCGTATCGCAGGGTGCTGAGAGTCTCCGGAAGGCACTGTGCTGAAGGGGATACGCAGGCAACCTAGAGAGGCCCGCCCCTGAGTGCTTCTATGAAAAAGACCTTTTCTTGGGGCTCAGACCCTCTACCAGCTTCCCCATCCATCAGATACCATGAGTGTGACCCCACGGCCCCCAAGTGAGTCTGCCAGCAACTTGGTGAGCTTGCTGTCCCGGAAGGGGATGTGGCTCTGCTTCCTCTGTGGGTCCAGCAGCAGGGAGATACAGTGGCCTGGTGGAAGGAGAAAGGCCCAAAGAGATTGCCCTGTGTGAGCGAAGTTGCCTAACGGGGCTGCTGCAGAGCCAGAAGCCCTGCCAGGCTGGTGAAACCCTACCCCCATCTGGGGCTTTCACATTGGTATCCAGCAGCAGACTGGACGGACCCTCTGGAGGCACAGATGTGCTGTCCTCTATATTCATCAAAGACTTGAGACGTCCAACAAACGACCGGCCGAAAAGGAATGTCAACAACAGCTGCCAAGCCATAGGCAAGTTCCCTGGGGACCTAGGGCCAGTTGAGCAGTTGGATACACAGACCCATTCCTTTCCCTGTCCCTGTTCCAGGGACACAAGGGACACGTGTCATGGTACTGACATTAGAACGTACAGACTGATAACTGTCTGCCAGAGGAGAAAAGTCAGCCTCAGATTAGATGCCAGAGCTCCTGCCCTCATCAGCAACCCAAGTCCTGTGGTCTCCCTAGTGTAGCAATGGATCCATATCAGACAGGCCAGGTCTTACCCAATGCCAACAGGCTGCGGTTAATGCTATTGGCCTCAAGCATCAGCTGCCCCCGGGATCCTGTGGCTGCCACCTTCTCGCTGCCCGCGAGGTCCACAAAGCACAGCTTTCCTCCAACAGGGGGCTCCCCAAGGTCCACAGGAGGTACCTGCTGAGACGGGTGAACCAGGGTTTGGTGGGAACTCGAAGGGGACTGTCTCTATCGAAGCCACAGCGTCTCGAGGCCAAAGGTTTTCTCCCCATACACCCACAAGATGCACGCTGTTTTATCCATGCAAAGGCGGAGCCATGATGGGTCTCCCGGAGCCAGCCCTTCCCCGGGCTTGGGCACTCACAGTTGGACGGCTGATGTGGAGTGTGAGCAGGGCGTGGCTTCTGCTGGAGGCCTGGTTCAAGGTGTGTGAGGACCGGCGGCGACGGCTGAGACCTGAGGAAGAGGACACCGGGGCTGCCCCATCTAGGAAAATGGCCATCCCAGTGAAGGGGCATCCCCAAGGAGCGAGAATGTCAGACGGGGATCAGGAAAGAAGCCAAGAAGGGTTGGCTTAGGGAGCGAAGGGTGCTGCCAGGTACAAAGAGTGTGGGAGAAGGGAGCAAAGAACCTCAGAGAGGCACCTCTCCTACTGTGTGGGAAGACAGAGCGACAGAGGACAGGGGTCAGCGGAGAAGTGTGATGCTGGGGCCAGATCCGGTGTCCTAGTCCCCAGTGCCTGCCCAAGGAGGGTTCTGAGTAAACAAACACTCAAATGAGGAACTAGGCTGGAACGTGCTAGACAAGCTAGGCTGAGACATGACCATTTCTCTTAGGCTCTGTAAGGGTGGAAGGTTAAAACCAGGAGGAGTGAGAGGAAGAAGCAGGCAGTCTGGAAAGCAAGGACCACCCTTGCCACATCTTTGAATTGCCGCTTTGCTAGTTCTTCTCTCTCTGCCTCAAGAATCCTCTTTTTAAGTGCAGATGAGGCAACCTACCCATCTGCAGGAGCTCCATCAAAACCTCCAGACTGTTAAACTCCACCACCCGGAGCTGCTCCACATAGAAGCCTCGTGCCTTGGTCCACCTAACAGGCAGAGGACGCGGAGACCCCAGACTCAGCAAGTCCCGAACCTGGGAGGGGAGAGAGAAGAAGCGGGCTCATAGCCCTTTGACAATGGTCCCGCCTCTTCTTCCCACATCATAGCATTTTTTGGTCCTTGGAACTTAAGCCCTACAGGTGGACTGTCATTTGCTGACCTGTTCATTGTAGATCTCCAGGTAAGAGGCTCGGAGGGTGACAGGAGAATCCAGGTGCTGCACTCGATCTAATAGCCAGGCGAAGGTTCTCTGCATAATGCCAGCAAGGCTGGGGGGCACGGGCACCCCTTCCCCCTGGGGGCAAAGACATCTGGAGCTGCAGAGCACTAACTGCTCCACAAGCCATGCCACGCACCCGCACCCGGCACTATCTTATTGAAATCTCACAGTCCGGAAGTGCATCCGCACCACCCAATAGACAAGAGCTAACTAAAAGCAAGTAAGCCAAGCTGCCCAAATTAGAACGCAAATGCTCCAAACTCTGCAAGCCCTTGCCTTTGTTTCTCTGATACCAAAACAATTGGGGTGGGGCAGCATTATCCACGCCCCTTCGCCATCCCGGAGTGCCACCCATAACCTCCGCTTCACCAGGTTGCCCACCTGCGGAGGAGGTCCAGTCAGGGTGTAGGTCTTCCCGGAACCAGTCTGGCCAAAAGTGAAGACGGTGCAGGAGAAACTGTGGGCGGCAAGGGCATGGCTGGGCCTGGGAGTCGGGGGTCCTGGCGGTGCGGTGCGGGAACCCAAGCCTTGCGTAGCCCACGCATCACTTACCCGCGAAGCGCCAGCTCGCCCAGGCGCTTCACGCCACAAACTCTGAACACGTCCTCCTGTGTGCGCGCCCCGTCCAGTACGGCACCAAAGCGGAACGCCACCTCTGGGCCTCCACCCGGAGGGCTCACCTGGAGAGAGGATGGAGTAGTGGCAAGGCACCATGCTGGCCCGGGGACCCTGGACCTGAAGGGCCATTTTCAGGAGGGCGGGGCACTCTGAAGAAAGGGCTGTTGGAGTAGATAAAGCATCTGGGAGGGAGGGAACCCTCTGGGATGGCGCATTAGGAGAGGCAGGAGTATCTGGGCGGGGTGGAACATTCTGGGGTGGGAGAGCAGGTCCTGGGGAGGTTGGACTATCTAAAAGGAGACAGACACTCTGCGGTGGAGAAAAGACGGGTCCAACCCGTTGCTCCAGTTGGCCCCCGGGGTCCACTCCACGGGTTCTTTTGCGGGGGTGGGGCGGGAAAGGCTTTTCACCTGCAGAGTCCGGGTCCCAGAGCAGTGCAGTGCAGTTTGCTCCCCTCTACGAAGCTCCACTGTGCTCATGGGACGCACCCTGGCACCCAAGAGAGACCAGATGGTCCACCCGGATAGTGAGTGCTTTAGATCCCGTCCTGGCCCTGGTGCCTCCTAGCCAACCCATACTTACCTGAGCACCACTTGGATGGGGGCTTCTGATCCTTCTGGCCCTTGCTCCAGGTTCCATGCTGGGTCTCTGTGGCCACATGAGAGTTACCTTCCCTGTCCTTAGTTGCTGTCCTCTGCGTGAGCTTCAAGGGATCTCTAACCTCAGAAAATTTGTGCTTACCCGTCTGGGGACCCACGTTCCTCCATGATTGTACTGCACAAGATTCTTTTCTTTTTCCAATATGCCTCCCCCTCACCACAGCAACAGTGTCCAGACACACCTTACATACATCTCCCTCCCCAGTCTCCCACTGCCAGTCATCCGGAAAGACTGCAGCCTGCCCAGAGCTTGCAAGTTAAAGATTTACCCACCCTACCCGTGGGGTGGGGAAGTTCCATGCCAGGGCATTCTAGCTAGGGGGATTCTGGAGTTTAAAAAGCCCTCGCTTTGGACAGTCTCCTCTGGAGAGATATAAAGGATTAACTAGATCATCTTCCATTGTCTCAAAGACATAAATCAGGGATGGGTAGGGCTCAGCTAAGGCCATAGAGCCAGAGAAATATGGAGGCTCTTCTGCCACACACCCTCCCTCTCTCAGTAGCTCAGCCTTTCCTTAGCACAGAGCTCAGGAGTGGAGGACCACAGAAAACATGGCTGGCTGATTGGCCTCTGGGCTGAACTGACATCAGCTTCCTAACATCTGGTTAAACATTGGCGCACCTGCCTCTGCCAAGCCAAAGCTAATCCAAAGACAGTGTGGTGTTGAACTCCATTGGCCTGGCTCACCAGAGCAGAGATGTCTGCTGGACCACCACTTGGCAGTCTCCAGGATGACCCCAGGCTGGATAAGTCCTAAGTTAGCCTGCCCATTGCTGCTGATGAAAGGGGTGGAAATAACCCAAGAGTATGGAGTCCTTGGGGGAAGCACAGAGGCTTGTAGAGGGGGAAGGCAGGTGAGGAACTCCAAATGAAGTGCACAGTTCAGGAAGGTAGGGAAGAGGTGCAAAGATGGGGCGTGGAGAGATGTGCTGGGGCTAGTGAGGGCTGCATCCTCTGGACTCATTTCCTCCGAGAACCAGGAAGGCCCTCGGGCTCACAAGCTGAGAACTGACTGACAAGTGGCCATTGTTGTTGAATCAAGAGGAAAGGCACATAAGAGAACACAGAGGCATCATGGGTAATATCTGTCACAGGGCATTCTAAGTCTGGGACTTCCTCTCTGGGTTAACAGTGGAGGTGATGAGGAAGGACAGGCCTTGAATAGAGTCATGGAGAGTGTTAAGAGGAATAAGTATAACTGTAAAGACCTATTGTCTTTTTCTCTCTGCCTGTCTGTCTCTCTGTCTTTCTGTATCTCTGTCTCTGTCTTGCTCCCTTGGTCTGTGTGTGCGTGCTTTTGTGTGTGTGTGCACAGGAATGCCAGGGCACACATCAGGTGTCCGCCTTGCCTTCCACTAAGGAAAGGACAGATCTATCTCTCCCATCAGGGTGCCTAGCATAAGTGAAGTCCTAAATTCACTCCCCAATACCACAAAAACTAGGTAGAGGCGGGCATTAGAAATGTAAGGTCACCCTTAGCCACGCAGCAAGTTCGAGGCCAGCCTGGAATCCATGAGAGCCTTTACAATAGTTAATCTTCATTGGAATTATCCCAAACAAAATCATCTGGGCAGTCATGTAAGGGATTCTGCTGATCTTATTATTTGAGGTGAGAAGACACTCCCTCCCAAATATGGGTAATTCCTTCTGGTGGCAGCCCAGAGAAAAGAACACAGGAGGAGGAAACTACGTTTTACCTGCCATGTGGCAGGCACATTCATCTATCCTGTTGCTGACTCTGTTGTAAGAATTCTTTTGCTTATATTAGAATCAGCTTGCTCAGGCTTCCAATGTAGAGGAGAAATAAACGAGTCCATTGTCATAGATGGTTTGTGCAACAGGGTTCTCTAGAGGAACAGAAACAATGAAAGGAGTGTGTGTGTGTGTGTGTGTGTGTGTGTGTGTGTTTATTATATTGGTGTTCAATAGTTTGTGTACTCCAGCAATGCCTGTCTACAATGCAAGAAAGGCTGAGTTCTGGCAGATGCTCTCTGTAGGTCTGGCGGCCTCAGCACTACCAATCTGGCATTGCAGGCCTAGAGGAATGCTTCAAAGCCACTAGTATCCAGCCCATGTTGGATGGATGAAGAACTTGGGTTTGGATATCAGGGAAGAACAGCGGCAGTGTTAGTGGCAGCGGCAGCAGCAGCAGCAGCAGGGTAGATGCACTTGTGAGCAGACTAGGTGAACTTCTTATCAAGACCCAAAGGCAAATAGCCAAAACCCAAAACCTTTCTTTTAGAAAAAACTTGTATCTCTTCTCCCACTAGAATGTGCTACCCACATTAAGAGAGTCTTCCATCTTAACTGTCAATGGGCCATTCTATGAGCTGGAGTCCTGGGCTGAATAAGGAGGAGAAAGCACGCTGACCGCCAGCATCCATCAGTCTCTGCCTCCCGACTGAGGCTGTAATGTGACCATCTATGTTAATTTCCTTTGCCATGACTTTTCCATCATGATGGACTGTGTGCCCTTAAACCATGAGCCAAAACGAACCCCTCTCTACATTTTCTGCAAGACACTTAGTCACATCATTGATAAAGATAACTAAGGCTGGGGATTAAAAACCAATCTTGAAAGAGCAGATAAAGCTAATTTTTTTCTAGTTTTGGCTGCATTGTGATTTTCCTTCTGTGTTGAGGGTAGATCTGTGAATTCAACTTTTTGTGTCTTGAAGTAGCAAGAATTATTCTTGCATTCCAAAAGAATTTGAGGTCATAACTGCGAAGATTGAGCTCTCAATTTTTTTTTTGATTCAATGAAGTTTCATTTTCCCAAACACACAGCTTATTGAAGCTGTTCATGCATCTCTAACAGCAGCTGGGGCATCTCCATCCTTTGTGTTTCTGGTGTAAATGACTTGGGCTCTGTGCTTGTGAAACCAGCTTGCTAAGTCCTTTACTAAGTAGCTCCTGAAGGGCTGCCCTGGCCAAGGAACCTGGAATCCTCAGTCTGTGACCACGGCTGGAGCAATAAGCTTATAGTTGGGAACTTCCTTACAGAGTTTGTCATATGTTGCTTTGTCAAGCAGGACGAGATTGTTCAGCATGTCCGGAACTTTGCCTTTGGACCACTTGTTTTTGGCCCTGCCACCAGATTTATTTACTGAGTCTTTGTCTTTTATTTTTGGCCAACTTTCCGGCATCTTTCTTCTTCTTGTCGTCCTTGAGTGGCATGGCAAAGCTCAGAGAGTTGTCTGGACCACTGAGCTCTCAATTTTTAATTCCATTGACCATTAGTGCATTAGAAACAAGGTATGCAAGTCACCATGTACTTCTGTCACATTGACCCATCTATAAAAGGTGGTTTTAAAAAAATAATGTTCTGTGGCTAGAGAGACAGCTCAGTGGTTAAGAGCACCGGCTGCTCTTCCAGAGGTTCTGAGTTCAAATCCCAGCAACCACATGGTGGCTCACAACCATCTGTAATGGGATCTGATGCCCTCCTCTGGTGTGTCTGAAGATAGCTGCAGTGTGCTCAAACATAAAACAAATCTTTTCTTTAAAGATAATACATCGATTATTTAATACATACATACATATATATATATATATATATATATATATATATATATATATATATATATAATGTTCTGGAAAATAGGGGTTTTATAACCTGAAAACTCTTATCCACCACCCCTTATTTAAAATAACCTCAGCCAGACATGACAGCAAAGACTCTTACTCTCAACACTTAGGAACCAGAGGCAGACCACCATCTGTCAGTTTGAGACCAGTCTGATCTACCCGACAACTTCCAGGATACCCAGGGTTACATAATGAGACCTGACTCCAAAAACAGTTGTTGAAAACTATATCAAATCATACTAATGTAGTGCTATTTATTATGTATGTTATATTACTATACATAAAGTATGGCTTTTAAAAAAACTGCTTAGATAAATCACCCGAGCCAGTAAGATGGCTTGGTGTGCAAAGCCACTTAGGGTTAGGACTGAAGATCTGAGTTTGATTCTTGGCGTTCGTGGAACGGAAGAAGAGAACAAGATGCCCTCTGATCGCGCATGTGCTACAGAATACATGCACCCTACACACAGAAGCAAATAAATGTGAGAAAATAGGAGGCAAACTAAACCAGTGGTCCTTGTTTCCGTCTCAGGAAGAGGGAAGGACAGCAAGTTGGCCCAGAAAAAGAAGGAAGTTGCACAGCTAAGAGCAGAAACCGATGTCACACGAAGTTGGTACACAGCACAGATGCCGACAAAGACATGCACCAGAGACCTGGGAGGTGAGAGACTCTCAAGACTTAAAGTGGGGGGGGGGGAATAGATGACATGTTCTACAGTGGGGAGAGGGAACTTGTAGAGCCCACCTCCAGTAGAAAGACAAGGGCATCAAGTAAATGATGGGGTTGTCATCCCACAGTCAAAACTCTGACCAGAATCGTTCCTGTCTGAAAGAACTGCAGGGAAAAAAATGGAAAAGAGCCCCTGAGGAAAAGGAGGTCCAGAGACAGGCCCAAATTGGGAGGCCCCCAAAGCCTGACACCATGATTGAAGCTATGGTGTGCTCACAAAATAAAAGGGGGCCTAGCATGACTGCTCTCCGAAAGACCCAACAAGCAGCTGAAAGAGTCAGATGAAGGTATTTTCACCCAACCAATGGATAGAAGCTGCTGACCCTTGTGATTGAATTAGGGAAAAGCTGGAAGAAGCTGAAGAGGAGGATATCCCTATAAGAAGACCAGCGGTCTTAACTAACCTAAACCCCTGAGATCTCTCAGACACTGAGCCACCAACCAGGCAGCATTTGACAGCTGATTTGAGGCCGCCCACACATATACAGCAGGGAACTGCAGGGTCTGGCCTTAGTCAGAGATGGAAGAAGGAGACCTAGGATGCGGAACAGTTAGAGGGTAGACCAGGAGGGGGAGACTGTCTGGACTGTAAAAAAAGATTAAATAAAAAATAATAATATGAGGGGACTGAAAAGATGACTGAGCAGTTAAAAGCAAGTCCTTGCTTTCACGAAGGATCAAAGTTCAATTCCCAACACCTATGTTGGGCAGCTCACAACTGCCCATAATTAGCTCTGGGGAAATTGAACCCCCTCTCCAGGCCTTCAAGGACACCCACACAATAGAAAATGATGAAAAAGCACATTTTTAAAGAATTAGCCAACTGGACTCCATTTTAGATGAGCCCAGTTTTGTTAACAACACAGAAAGCACTGTAATGAGGAACCAGGGGAAGGTGTCCCTTCCCCCACCAGAATCTGGATGAGAAAATGAGAAGGCTGGAGTCACTTCTTTCTCTGCTTCGGACACCGTCTTGAGCAAAAGGCAAGAGCTGGCTTTTGATTGAGATCATTAACTTGTATAAATGCTAAGCCACTTAACACACACAGAGAGAAGCAAGAACACAAAACAAGCATTATCAGAAACAAAGGGGGGACTTAGCCATGAGTATCATAGACAGTGAAGAATAAAACACTCCTACAAATGCCTTTATGATAACAAGCTGAACTTGGCCCCTGGTTGTTAATTTGCAGATAATTTTTTTTAGACACTCACATAGTAAAATAGTTAGAGGGAATGCGTAGATATTGGCGATTGTGTATCTATTGAAAAAGGTGGAATTGCAATTTTAAAAACCTCCCTACAAAGTAAGCTCTTGGACCAGCAGTCCTCACTGGGGAATCATCCAAACACACACACACACACACACACACACACACACACACACACACACACAGACAGAGAGAGAGAGAGAGAGAGAGAGAGAGAGAGAGAGAGAGAGAGAATAAAATATTGCATAGTGTTTGTATGTAACACAAACATTCTCACACGTAGAGTAGATGATCTCTAGGTTCCTTATTTTGCATACTACAAAGCAAGTTTGATGTCTGTGGCTGTCATCCTGCAGTTTTTAGGGAATGATAGGAGGAAGGTTGTACATTTTTTTATACAGCAGAACTCCCTTAACTCCGGTCCTGATGAGCGGCTGTTTGAATCCGCCAATGTGAAACCTGCAGCTGCAAAGGTCCAACTGGGTAATGATGTTGGGAGGAAAAAAATGGCTGTTGCACTTGGAAATGAAGAAGTGAAGTTAGTAAAACTATCTCGTTTTCGTCAGGTGCATGTGTATACAGGAAACTCAAAAACTCTCAAAACCACCTACTGGGATCATGAGCCAATGTCTCCAAACACAACATCAAGACATATATGTCTTACATATTGTGAAGGTTTCAGTCTGATCCCTAATGATTGGCGTGTTGGAGACTTGGTCTTTAGTGTGGTAATGTGAGAGTAATGGGACTCTTAAGAGGCTGAGCTTGGTGGGAGGAGGTTAGGTCATTGGGCCACTGCCCTTGAAGAGATTGACGTAGTTATTGCGAGACTTCCTGTTCGTTTGCTGGAGAGGGAGTTGTTAAAAAACAGTGAGGCTGACTTCGTGGTTTGGTTTCCTGTTCTGTCACGTGATCTCTCCTCCACCCTGCTCACTTCCATCATGATGCCGCTCACCATTATGTGATCATCCGGTGGAGGGAGGCTCACCCAAAAGAGTCAGTGTCTATGACAATCCTTTGAACCTTTAGATCTGTGACTTGAGTAAATGTAATTTCTTTTTTTAAAAATTTAAAATATAGTTTAATTACTTATTTGTGCTGTGTGGATAGTGTGTGTGTGTGTGTGTGTGTGTGTGTGTGTGTGTGTAGGTGTTATATGAACCAGAGTGTGCAGATAAGTACCTATGTGTGTGTGTGTGCATTAGCAGAAGCCAAAGCAGAATGTCAGGTACCCTCTGTCACTGTCTGCATTACTGAGGTCTTTTACTGAGCAGGACGCTCACTGCTTTGACTAGCCTGGCTTGCCAGACATCTCTCAGGAACCTCTTTTCTCCTCCCAGTTCTAGGATTTCAAGCAAATGCAGCCATGCGTGGCTTTTACATGAGTGCTGGGCATTTGAATTCAGGTCCTCAAACCTTCAGAGAAAGGACTCTCCTCCACCCAGCCCAGTCTCTGTCATCTCCCCAAAGAACATCCAGTCCGAGGTATTTCATCACAGTAACGGAAAATGGATGGACTCATACAGTGTGTGCTAATGTCATATAAAACATATACTCAGAAGTTAAAATGCCAACATCTGGGAAAGCACCGAAAATCAGCCTCTTGGAGCCATGAGGACACGCACGTCTGTGATCACGAGACTCCTGCGACTGAGGCAGGAGACCTGAGAATTTGAGGCTCCCCCTGGGTTACAGGATAAGATCTATTTTTAAAAGATGAAATGGACGAGAGATGTGCCAAGATGACCCATTTGCTATGGTAAGAGACCTTCAGAGGTAGTTAAGACAACGCCAATAAGAAAGGAGAGCCACTGATTATGAGTTAGGAGAGCCCACATCCCTGCCAACTGTCATAATAAAGATTTGGGTCCCTTGTGATCGATGCTCCTATAGGGACTTCAGAAAAACTGACAAGCTGGCACTGAGGTCATGTGACAGTGCAAAGGACAACAGTCTCCAATGTAGTATGAAGAAGAACAAAGCTGGAGAACATATATCCCCAAATACTGTGACAGGCACGGGCCTCTAATCCCAGCCACTGGAGAGACCGAGCCGGGAGGATCACAAGTTCAAAATCAGTCCGGGTAACTTGACGAGACCCTGTCTCACCCTGCATTGGGGCTTGTGGATGGAGCTCAGGAGCAGAGCTCTTGCTTAGCGCCTGAAAGGGCCCAAGTTCTACCTTAGTGTCATAGCAAAACAGAGCAGCATCAAACAGGACACTGTGTGTAGAGTTTTGGTTACTCATTGTGGTGTCAGTGGAAGGACAGACGAACGGGAACTGAAGAGTCCCCAAGGAGCCAGCTGTATGCATGAGCTTCTGACTTATGACAGACGAATTGACTTATTTCACCGTATTGGGCAGGGTCTCCACATGACGGAGCAGCCATGTTACAACATTAATGTGAGATGTATTAGAGCCAAGTTTGTAGGAAAACCAAGTAATGCCTTTTAATATTGGGAGTAGGAAAAGATTCAAGACAGTTCACACACAAATACACACACACGCACACACACCACCACCACCAAGCACATAAAAATATTGGTGCATTGGGCATATAGAAATTAAAAGGTTCTGTTCTTTAAAAGATTCTATTTAAAAGAGTAAAAGGCAAGCCAGAGGCTGCCGGGTGGCCTCATTTGCTATGTAGCTGACAGCATACATGGGATATATATGCAGCCCTTTCACTGGCATATATATAAACACAAAATAATCTAAGAGCTCGGTTTAGAACTGTCAACAGATACCAGGCTTGGTGACATAAGGCTTTGGTCCCAGCACTCGGGAGACAGGAGGTAGAAGGGTCTCCGTGAGTTCAAGACCAGTATGGTCTATATAGAAAATTCCAGACCAGTCAGAGCTACATACTGAGACTTTGTCTTTAAAACAAAACAAAAAAATGGGGGTTGAAGAGATGGCTCAGCGGTTAAGAGCACTGACTGCTCTTCCAGAGGTCCTGAGTTCAATTCCCAGCACCACAATGGTGGCTCACAAGCATCTGTAATGGGACCCGATGCCCTCTTCTGGTGTGTCTGGAGAAAGTTACAGTGTACTCGTATACATTAAATAAATAAATGTTTTTTTTTTTTTTAAAGTGATTACAATTGGTAATACAATTGAGACTAACATTTCATAAGAAAGGAGACACAAACCATTAGGAAAAGGGCATGAAAACCATGGCACATGCCTCAGAATGAACATAGAGCTGCGGGCCATGGCATGTGGCGTGCTCACACGTTACAGGTGAGGTTGTGAAGGTGTTTAGTGTTTCTGCTCGGTGACATATACTAACGCTAAACAGATCCGTACCCCACTGTCCGGCTACCCACAGGCACTCGGCCTGTGCCTACATAAAAAAATAAAACAGCCACACATCCACGAAAAAGCACTGCCAAGAGCATCCTGGCAGCTTTGGAGTTACATCCGCCATCACTCCCATTTCCCATGTTCCCCTTCATCCTCACACCTTCATTAGCATACCATCATCACTTAGTCCTTTGCAGCCTGTGGTTAATCACCCCAGAGAGCTGAAGGTGCAAGCCCCTCCCTGGCTGCTGGCTGCCCATCCACAGCTAGGGCTGACTCTGTGCCCTTCCTGGTCCACTGTGTTCCATCGATGGAGGGAGAGGAGAGGCAGAGGGGAGCTGGAAGCTGAGGGGTATTCCCTGGTGGCTGGTCCTCACAGAGCACAGCTCTAGGCCTCGCTAGAGGGCAGCAGAGCACTGTGTGTACAAGGCCTTGGGACTGAGAAAGGCACTTTGTCAGGTGTCCCTGCATAGTCTACCCTTGACAGCCTAGGTCTAGGGGAAGAGGAGGAATGGACATTCAAGGCTCCTGGTGGCTCTTTGAGGATGTGACAGAGCAAACGTGAGCAGTCCCCGGTCTCTTCCACCACATCCTTGCCCTCTCCAGCTCTTGCACTGTTCCTCTGGAAAGTCCTGACTAGGATTCCCTTGAGTATAAGCCATGTAGCTGAGACCTGACGTCATGTCGCTATCTCGCCTGCTTCCCGCCCTGTGCCCCGGCCTCCAGTGTCTCCAAACTGCCACCTTGGCCAGAAGCTATCCCTGTCACCTGGTTAGTGATGGCCATGCCTTGCAAATCTTCCATGACTCGGAAAACCTCCCAGTCACCCATCAGCCTGGGTTAGAGGCCTTCTCACTGTCTCCTGATCGCTCTATGTCAGTCCCAAGGACATGAGGTTGGGATGGGGGGTTGGGAGCACGGATGGTGGACAGAGACATTCCCTCTGAGCCAGAAGAGGCCAGGAAGGAGGCAAGGAGCCTGGTCAGGAGAGATGGAGGTCCTGCCTCCTTCCCCAGCCCATCTTCCCTCCCTGATCCCATCCCCTACTAACCACAAAGCCTTGACTTCATGATGTAAGGATTTATTTGGGGACTTATTTACTACGGAGATCATCAGTTCCTGATACAGAGTGCTCTCAAACTCCCCGGAGGTGGGTGACATTCTCCTTGTTGGGGCCAGCTGGGCTTTCAACCCAATTACCTTCTGCAAATTTAGTTTCCAGAGGGAGAAAGTCAGGCTGGGTTTGATCCAGGTTCTACCATATTCCAATGCTCAGTTAGTCCCAACACTTCTCCCACGTGGGACGCGGGGAGGCTAGTTTCCTTTTGTTCGGAACAGAAATGGGACAGCCTGGGGCTCCCTCGGCTACCCAGCATGGCGAGGGACCAAAGGATGAGTCAAGAAGCAGACAGCATAAGAGTTCCCACTTCATGGCCGGGATCCCAGCAGGCAAAGCCAGATCCACATACAGCCCACTGAGAGACGTTCCCATTCGCCCATGACTGATCATTTTTAAAGGGACGAACTGTAGAACACACTTCACAAAACCCTGTTGGAGCAGGAACCGAGTGGGCTATGGCCACAGTTTTCAGGCAGAGAGCTCGAAGGTGGTGCTAGTCATGGCTGGCACCCCGGCTACCTCCTCCCTCTCCGGGATATTAGTAGCTGTGTTATCCCTGGTGACAGGGATCTGTGTGGGGGAAGCAATCAGTTAAACGGCCAACCTGGGCTGTTTAATGGACAGATGGAAGCCTGGCAGGAAGAATATTGGCACCCTGAAGCCAGCCTTTAGCCTACTGGTAGTGATAAGCCTCTCAGAGTAGCTAGGGAATCACAGACACGCCAGGAAGAATGCCCCTAGCAGTAAATTTTCTCTCGGTGATGACACTTCCGGGCAAGCATGCTGAACTATCTTTTCTCACAGATACCACTGTGTCTGGAAGCTTCTGCTGAGAATTCATAGATATTAAATAAGGTACTTTGGCTACTTCCCTTGAATTGATACGGCCACTGCCCTTGCTTTACCAATGGGGAAACTGAGGCTGAGAGGGAAAGTAACTGGTTCCACATCTGAGTGGTAGAGCAGCAATCAGAACTCGTGACCTGCCCCTACTCTCTGCAGCCTTCCCCCAACAAGCTGTTTTCAAGGCTGTGCTGGGATACCTGAGGTTTGCCTTCTAGACACCTTGGCTCTCTGAGGAGGTCACATGAGAACTTAAGGGAATAGGCCCCTTTTTTCCACCATGTGGGCTCAGGGATTGAATGCAGCTCTTCCGGTTTAGCAGCAAGCACCATCATCCACTAAGACATCACACTGGTCCTCTTTCTCTCTTTGTACTGGAAGATGACATTGAACACCTAACTCTCCAAAATGCTGGGGGTGACATTCCTGCTGCGCCATGCCTCCTTTTAAACAGTGCTCAGGACTGGAGCTGGGGCTTCAAGCATGATAGGTGAGTGCCCTGCCAAGTGAGCTCTGTCCCCAGGTCACTGTGTGCTTTTCTCTCCATCCTTCTTTCTGTCAGGGCTGTTTCTCATGAGCTGTCTCCCTGGATAGTGATTCCCTCCTCTCCTCTCCACTTGGGACTTGTGAATCTCTGGCTTTGCTGAGCAGAACTGTGCACAGGCCGAAGCTACAGAGCTGTTGAGATCCTGCAAGCCTCTTCTAAGCATGGCCTTCCTCTCAGCATCCTTGAAGCAGGTGATAAGAGGTGCCTATTGTGTTGACCTGAATGTTAAGTCTACGCATGTGGCATACAGGGCCACAGATCCAAGATACTGATTCACAATGTCATTGTAAACACACAATAGTTGCCAAAGACAGGCCAACCACTGTTACTCATATTCAGGTGGGTCAAATACCAGCTTCATGGAACTCCAAGCCCTTCCTTGGGTTTGTTAAGACTAGCAGGAGACTGAGTGGATGTTCAGGGAGTATCTGCTAAAGTCTTCAAACAGCTAGAACTGAATACCATGGGAGAAAAGAGCTAGAAAATCAAGAAAGGCTTCCTGGAGGAAGGCAACACTGGCTTAGACTTGAAAACATGAAGATAGATTGGAGTAGCAGGAAGAAGAAAAGCATTCCAGCTGAGAGGGACTAGCATGTGCAAAGGGCCAGGGATAGGTGGAATAACACGAATGGTGGTTTAGAGAATGGCAGGCACATTGGTGGTCCGCTTTCTGGGAAGACTAGGGCACAGTCACCTCTAAACCCTGGTTCCCTCACTCTTCTGGATAAGCCTGAGTGGGGAAGTCCAGCCTCTGTTCTTCCCGGTTATTTAGCCATCTTACAAACATGGGATGTCTAGGAACAAGCACATGCTGTACTGGGTGTCTCAGGTGCCTCCTTCTCCTAGCCCCTTCTCAGATATAAACTTGCAGAAGGCATACCTGCTGCACACTGCTTCCTCTTCAAAGCACTGAGCCCTTCCTGCCCCAGGGCACATGCTGTTCCCTCTTCCAGTAGCAACGACTTTGCTTCGGCCCTCTCCAAGGGTAGCCTTTTGATGCTCAGGTGTGTGGGCTTGCAGAGAGCTAGCTTTCAAGCGGCCCTGCATCCTGCACTCGCATCCTGGCTCCTTGCTTTTATCAGCTTCTGGAGTCCATACTCAGGCTCACCTGTTGTTTGTCGCGACCCCAGCAAGGCCAGGCCAAAGTCTTCGCTATAGGGACCATTGTGTCCTCAAGGTCCAGGAGAGGGCCTACCACTGAATAAACATTCTGGAATTATTGCCTAGAGAGAAGGGAAGGCCTGTGTTAGGTCCTGTTGCAGCATTAGCACGCTAGAGGTGCCTGTCACCCGTGAGCATACTCAGAGGTAAGCAGTTGGTCCAATTTCCCTTGAGGGTCTTTCTGCTCTACATGCCCTGCAAAGTCGGGGACATCTATCCCCACTGCAGGGTCGTGGGTCTGTCCCGGAGCCACTGCAGTGTTGAAAGTCCCTCGAAGGGATGTCTGACATGCAGGAAGATGGAACTTGCCATTCCTCACAACCTTCTCAAATGCTTAGGGGAAGAGGCTCCGACGTGAACACAAGGTCTGTGCTTTGGGCACCCACGCTTTTCAATGTGTCTATTATATCCCGAGGCCCAACCTCGGGCCAGGTCTGCGGTCATCATGCACAGAGCAAAGCAGCACTCGCTGATGGCCGTCACGTTGAAGGCATTTAAGATACGTTAGGGGCTTAGGGCCTCAGAACAGCCTGGCTGGAGTGTTTGGTAGAGGTGAAGGATGGGGTGAGGCACGTGCAGACCGAATTAATTGCTCCTTGAAGGTTTTACACACGTGGATCACCTGGGATTGTTTGCGGGGGACAATGGGGTTGTACACACACGTGGGGTCTGGAAACCAGTTTTTCCCCATCTTGTTTGTATATGTAATACAGTCTCTCACTGAAGCCAGGGCTTACCAACTGGTTGGACTGTCTGGCCAGAAAGGACTCAGAGATCTTCTCTTCCTAAACCTTCCCGGTTCTGGGGTTACAAATACATGCTACAAGAGCCAGATTTTGTTGTTCTTGTTTGTCTTGGGTTCTGGGAATTGAACTCGGGTCCTGGTGTTCCCAAGGCAAGATTGTAGTGACCGAGCAGTCTCCCTAGCCTTGGTTCACCATTGTTATATAGGTAAACAGGGTCTATCTGTGTAGCTTGGGCTAGCCTAGAACTTGCTGTGTCACCCCAAGTCTAGTCTTGAATTCTTGATCCTCCTTCCTTGGCCTGCCGAGATCTGAGACTCTGGGCTTACACCATTGTATCCCAGCACCCAGATACAAGGGCATCCAGTCTGAGCCAGGGATCTGCTTGTCTCTCAAATCCTCCACAGCTGAAAGGAGCTTACAAGAGATTATCTGTTTCTGGATGAACAGGGACTTGCCCAGGGTCACCAGGCCAGGCAACAGGGCCAGGAAGGGCTGAACCACCTCCCCCACTGTGGGCCCTGGCACTGGGGCTGGCTGGGCTCAGTGGGCCTTTGTGAGGCCACATACCTGGGCTGGGAGGCCGCCACTCAGCTATGAATAGCAGCCTCTTTCCTTCCTGAAGCAGCCGGCAGGCGCATGCCCTCCCCTACACACGCATTCACACACACTCACGCCTGCTCTGCTCACTCGGGAAAGTCAACAGGAGTATTTGAAAAGTCTTTCTGTGTAGAGAATCTGTTTGGATAGGGGGAGGCTGGGAGATCCAGCCAATAGGTAGAAATATTAATGAACCTAGTTATAAAGGACCCATTCACGGCTCCCCGGGTAAATAGGGCTCTTGTCGGGAGGCCATGTTATCTGCCAAGTTCAAGAATGTGGTTAGAAAAAAAAATAGAATTTAAAGGGCTGAGGTGGAGCCTTAAATGGCCAGTGTGCTGGAGCCACAGGCAAATGAGGGAGGAGCTGCACTGGCCAGGGCAGTGGGCAGGGGTTGGGGTGTGGGCTGCAGCAAAAAGGGGCTGGGGACAGAGCTGGGAAGGGTGGGTGGCCTTCAGAGACATCAGGCTGGGTACCCACTGAGTGCTTATGATGTCCCTTGTTTCCCAAGGTGCCTGGTCAAGGACTGGTAGTTTCTTTGCTGAGCCCCAGCCCAGTGCATGTAACTCCCCAGCTCAGGGGCCAACAGGGGCCAATGGGCTATATAGGAAGGGAACTTGGTCTCTCCTTTGGTCACTTGTCATAACCCCACAAACCCAGGCTTCTTCTGCCACCACTGAGTTGCCCTAGGTGCCTAAGGTGTGTGAGAAAGAGCAGATAGGTAGGACTTGGTGAATCTGTCCATTTCACGTGGGCAGACCTCAGCCTAGTGGAGAATCGGTAGCTCGGGATCGCGCAGAAGCTTGGAGCAGAATGAACATTGTTTTCCATCAGTTTCTTGCCGGAAACAGATGCCCTAGCATGAGTCTGCCACAGTCACGTGCACAGAGGAGGTGCCTTGTCATATATAGGACAATGTCTCATTTTTAGCCCTGGACTTAAAGAAAGTAATAAACTGGAATATACTAACACTGCCCCGTGGCCAGCAGGGTGGCCTAAGCAGGTGACTGGCCTTTCTGAGCATCACCGTGTTCTCCCGTTGGAAGGATTCAGTGCTGGCGATGGGCTAGCTCTGTGCCAGGCACTTGGTGGGTGGCCCTGGGACTGTGACTGGATTGCTTCTTTTTCTGTCCCAGCCTGTTCTGTGAAGGTGGAGATGCTGAGAAAATGGTTCCCTGACTTCGGGTTTTAGGAACAGTTTCTACCTGGATCCTCAGAGGGTAGCCAAGGCCACGCTTGTGGGAAGGTGGCAAATCTGAAGCCAGAGGTTCTACCATGAAGTGTGTTGGGAAGTGGGGTGAATGAGTCTCAGTAAAGATCTTCAATACAGTCTGCAGCTCAACCTGGACATGCAGCCCAACCCCCTCCCCAACACCAAACAAATGCTTGTTCAGAACAAGGGTTAACCTGGGGAACGTTTACATTGGCTTTTCTTGGCAAATAAGAGAAAAGGAAATAACATCCAAATGGAAACCTTCTGTAAAGGCTCTGCCAGGAGCTGACTGGGCATCTTTGAACATGGGGATATGCGGGGACTTGGCTGGTGGGACATTAGAAGCATGAAGTATTATAGGGAAGGGTCAGAAACAGCTTTTGGACTTGGACTCAAGATTTAGCTCTGCTGTTCATTGGCTGTGTTCCCTTGAACAAATGGTGGGTCTTTCTGCGCTCTTATTCCTTCGTTCTAATCAAAGAAAGGAAAGGTTACCCTATGTGAGGTTCCCTGGCACATTATGGTTACTCATTAAGCATTAATTTCCTTTCCTTTCTGGGCCTTCTGGCAGGTCCAGAGGAAGTGTCTGACAGGTCTCACCAGCCAGAGCTGGGAGCTCTGCACAGCTCCCTGGGCCCCACAGCTGCACCCCAGGAGCTTGATGCTGGGTAGAGTTTATGGTGCTTGACAGTTGGAAAAGCATGTACCAGCTTGCCATGAAGTTTCCCAAGGCTCGAAGTGAGGTGGGAAAGCAGTGCCCACTACCCCATTTTCATTGAGACTGGGAAAAGGTGAGAAGCTAGAGCTCTTGTGCAGGGCCCAGATCTGTTTTTATTCCTTCAGCCAGCACATGCTGTTGAAGACTTATGCACCAAGCACAGTGCTGAACATGGGGGTGGGGGGGGGGTTAGACTGTGAGTAGAACCAGACACAGATGGCTAGGTGGTGATTACGAGGATGAACAGTTGAGTGAGTGGATCAAGTGATGAATAATGAATGGATGGATGGGTGAGTACATATACCAATGGACCCAAAGACAGATGGATGGTGAATTAAATGATATGGGTGGGTGAACAGACAGAGGGATGAATAAGCAGACAACGAATGAATAAGTAGGTAGGTACCAATAAATGGGTAAGCAGATGGATGTGTGATTCATGGATGGATGGGTAGATGGGTGGATAGAGGGACAAACAAGTGAATGGATAGACAGGTGCAGAGATGGATGGGTAAACAGATGGGTGTATGTATGTATGTATGTATGTATGTATGTATGTATGTATGGGTAGATGAATGAATATATGAGTTATCAGATGATGGATGTATGTATGAATGGATGGTCAGAGACATAGATATATGACCAGTGAAACAATGATTAATAGATGAATAAATGAAGGGGTGAAAGGGTAGATAGATGATGGATATAAGGATGAGTAGGAGAAGGATATATGGGTGGAGTGGCAAACAAATGACAAATGGATGGAAGGAAGAGTGGATGGATAAATAAATGGGTGGGTGGATGGATGAGGAGTGAGTGGTGTATGTGTACGTGGTCAGATGGGTGAGGAATGAGTGGATAGATAGTGTAGGATGAGGATGGTATCTGAATAAACGAATGGATGAACTGTTGGGTTGGTAAATGAATGGATGAATTGATGGATGGATGGATGATGGATGGATGGATGGATGGATGGATGGATGGATGATGGATGGATGAATGGATGGATGAGTGGATGGATGGATGATGGAAGGATGGATGAATGATGGATGGATGAATGGATGGATGAGTGGATGGATGGATGATGAAAGGATGGATGAATGGATGGATGGATGATGGAAGGATGGATGAATGATGGATGGATGAATGGATGGATGAGTGGATGGATGGATGATGGAAGGATGGATGAATGATGGATGGATGGATGATGGATGGATGGATGATGGATGGATGATGGATGGATGGATGCGTGGATGGATGGATGGATGGATGGATGGATTATGGAAGGATGGATGGATGATGGATGGATGTATGATGGATGGATAAATGATGGATGGATGATGGATGGATGATGGATGGATGGATGATGGATAGATAGATGATGGATGATGGATGGATGGATGGATGGATGATGGCTTGGTGGGCAGAGACATAGATAGATGATGAACAATGATGAACAATAAGTTAAAGGACAAGAAATTAAGAGAATAAATGGCTAAGATGGTGAATGGATGGCTAAGTGAGTGGATAGAGAGTAGGAAAGGAAGACTGACAAACTTATGGTTAGACCCTCGTGTTTGATTATCTCTGGGTCTCCAATCCTGTCCCAGGAGGTACTAATACTTGTCTTAGATTCAAGACCCAAGCTGCCTGGGGTCTGAGACCCAGCACTCCAACTTTTAGCTATGTGACTGGATCGAGAGAAGTGACTTCACAATGAGGTGACTTTTCTGTAAAATGACACCTACATTACTGTTTTATTTCTTTCTTCTTGTTCTTGTTCTTCTTGTTATTTTTCTTGTTCTTCTTGTTTCTGTTCTTGTTCTTCTTGTTTTTGTTCTTGTTCTTCTTCCTTCTTCTTTCTTCTTTTCTTCTTCTTCCTCCTTCTTCTTTCTTCTCCTCCTCTTTCTCCTTCCCTTCTAAGTTCCCCTCTTTCTCCTGAAGAAGCTGATAGCTCTCCCCTTCCCCTAGAGACTTACAGTCCCAACTAGTACAAATATTTGCTCTATGGTTTCAGAGAAGAGACCTCAAGTTCATGTCAGGACCACAAGGCTCCAAGGCACATGAGACAGTAGAGTAGCTATGCTTGGGCTGGGAAGAAGTCTCATTTCCATCTTCTTGGTAGTGCCTGTCTGAACCCGAGTCTTCTCAGATTTCCATGTAGGGGTTCCCCCAGCTACTCACACTACAAATAGGGAGCTGTGAAGCTAGCTACTCTAGCTTCCTGACCTTAATCTTTCCTTCTTTACAGTCTTCTGGATTGGAAAAACTGAGCCTGTACTGGCCTTGGAGACTGCCCATTCCTCCTACCCAAGTGCTGTGTCAGCTCCCTGAAGAGGATGGCACCAGATGGAGTGTTCGTTAACGCCCTCCCTCAAGCCAGGTCCCCCAGGGTCACCTCCCCAGAGCACACAGGCTGTGCTTTCTCTCCCAGTGCTGGGCCGCCCACAGACACAGCCTTCTTCCTGTGATTTCCAGGAGCCAGAAGTTGACATGAGTCCCCACCCAAGCATGGGCCCGTGGGTCATGGGTTCTTGCTGGTCGCCAAGAGCCACAGAGCCAGCTCCTGCCTGCCCCTCACTCTATAAGTGACTCACTGGAGCTTAGGGTGTCTCCTAGTTGGAACAAGACACTCACTTTCAAACAGAACAGGCAAAGACACCCTGCCAAACCCTTGCCAAGCCAACCTGTGGCCAGAGGGTACCAGCAAATCTCCTCCCATTGCAGGCAGCCGGCTGGCATCTCCCTCCAGAGCCTGGGGCCTAGATGTCTTGATGCAGCTCATAAGATGGGCAGAGTGAGGAGCTGATGAAGCCACGGTCACATGCAGGCCAATGGCAGAGCTGGAAGCTGGAAAAGCAACACAGTCCCCTTCCCCATGGTTGCTCTGGCAGGAGACCTGTGTCACAGGCCTTCCCTGTCTGGGCTCTGATGCTAGGTGGGTCTCCTAGAGAGAAGACTGCCAGTCTCCTGGGATCTCTAGGCAGGCAGTTAAAGCTCCCTGTGTGAGAGAGGATAAAAGGTTGCACTGTGGGAAAAGGGCAGGGGCTGGTGACAGGGCCCATTGGTTCTGAGGTCCACTAATCAGGTGTGGCAGTCAGGTTATGTCTCCACAGCAATGGTGTCAATCACAGAGCTGTTCAGAGTCTGACTGTAGTGGGGGGGTGGGGAGTTGGGATGTGGGCAAAGGGATAAACATAGAGAGATACAGAAAAGGGCAGACTGAGCCACAGAGCAGTACGGAGTGGCAGGTAGAGCCAGAGGAGGGGGGCAGAAGGAGGCAGGAGAATGAGACTGGGGGCTCCCCTGGGGATCAACCTCTCTTCTCAGCATCCCAGCCCTCCTCCCTCCTCCTTTCCTTCCTCTGAGTATCTGAGCCTCCCTGGGGCCCAGGGGAGCAGAGCTGGTCCTGATCCTATTGCTCGAAGGCTCTCTGCCACCCTCACACGGAGAGCTCTGACCTGGATCCTATCCAAGACCACTGTGAAGGCTCTAGGAGCTCTTGTTACTGTCCCTTGTCACTCAAGAAGTGATCTCAGGCTAGATTGGTTGAGGAGCAGTGTCACAGAGGAATCTCTGAAGTTAGGGAGCTACATGTTCAGAAAGCCTAGCCCCTGCTATGCTGTGTGACCCTGCTAAGGTTCTTAACATCTCTGAGATGCTGGAGAAGGTCAAACGCAGAGTTGATGGAGAGCCATGGAGAGAGCTAGTGTTACTCTCCCTCAACCAGCCTGCTCCCCCCTCCTCATTCCCATCTCGGCCCTCCAGACTGATCTGATTTCACTGTATCTATAAACGGTTGCTCTGGAAGGCAGGAGAAGAAAGCCCTCTGGTGAAAGCTCTGGCTGTTTAGCTCCTGGGCACACGGTCCCAGGCCCTATCTCCTCTTGCAGCCCCACTTCTGCCTTGGCCTTTGCCTCCATTTCTGGAAGATGGGACTCAAGTTACCAGTCTCTCCAAGGAGCCTGGTTAACTATTTTCTGCCTGCTGGGGTAGCCTGGTCCTTGCAAGCCAGCGTCTTACTATAAAATCTGGCACAACTGGAGATAAATGATCGTAAATGGGCCTGGGTTGCAGTGCAGTGTTTGCCTAGCATGCAGGAAGCCCTAAGCTCAAACCCCAGCACCACATAAATCAAGAAGCATTGTGAAGTCCACTTGACTCCCTGCACTTGGCAAGTGGAAGCCGAAAAATTTAGAGTTCAAGGTCATCCTTAGTGGCATAGTAAACTTCTGGTTAGCCTGAGAAAATTAGTTAAAATACAGCCCAGGAAAATGGCCAGTGTGGTAAAGTGCCTGCCATAGAAGGACAAGGCCATGGGGTTTGGATGCTCGGCACCCATGTAAGAACAGTTGCACAGAACATGTCTGTCACCTAGCACTGGGAACGTGGGGACAAGCCAACAGACCCCCTGGAATTCATCGGCCAACCAACCTACCCAAATCAATGAGTTCTGATCAGGTCCAATGAGAGGACCCTGCATCCAGTGGAGGACTGGCAAAAAAGGCTTACTGGGTGAAAGCATTTGCTGCTGAGCCTGAAGATCTGAGTTTGACCCCAGGACCCATAGGATGGAAGGAGAGATCCAATTCCTCCAAATTATTTATCTAACCCCCACTTCCATGCAGTGGCAGAGAATGCACATTAGCAAGTGTAAAAGAAAAGAGAAAGATGGGAGGAGACACTGACTTGACTTTGAACTCTGGCCTACAAAACACACACACACACATACATACACACTCACACATACACACATACACACATGCACACACGTGCACATGCACACACACAAACACACATGCACACACATACACACACATTCACATACACACACTCGAACACACATACATGGGCTGATGGCAATGATCAGGGCTGACAACCAGTATTCTCTCTCTCTCTCTCTCTCTCTCTCTCTCTCTCTCTCTCTCTCTCTCTCTCTGATGATACAGCTGTTTCTCTGTCAATGATGGGAAAATTTTAAGTTACAATGCCTTGCATTTGCAAAGTCACTGGGTATATTCTGGCCTCCTTTGAACACACCAACCTTTCTGCAAAAGGGGCCCGAGCCTCTGTGGCTCTGGGTACCTAGGTTTTAGGAGAACCTGGTCCCCATGGATTCTTTGCACATGGATACCACCCCTAGACAGCTAGGAAAACTGAGACTTAGGCTCAGTCAATAGTGGTGCCAGAATCCAGTCATCCAGCCTTCCCAGCGCTAGGGCCGCACTAAAGGGTCTCACAAGAGTGACATTGTTGATATCACACCCATTTTTCTTGTCTCCATCTATGAACCCAGCTTCATGCCGGGCTCTGGGAAGAGGGAATTACCTCACCACCCCCACCACCACCCATAGCTGCTGGCTACTCAGTAGGTAGAGGGAACAGTCACCCCATGAATGGAAAAACCACCCTCAATAGCCTGGCTCTACACTTTACAACTGTGTGACCTTTGGTGGCTTATTCACTCTGTGGCTCTATTTCCACATCTGTGAAATGCTCCCCTAAATTTTTTTCAACAGTGAAACACATGGAGACCCCTATAGCCTTTTGGTTATGCTTGGCCTGTGCCAAGGACTTAAATGTATAGCCTACTATATCCTACTATATCATCGGCCCTCTTTGGAGACCTTTGAAATTCTCCTGGCAAGTCTGTTAGGTGAGTGTGATCATCTTTGTTTTACAGACGAGGAAACTGGGGCTCAGAAAGGTTACAGAATCTACAGCAAATGAGTCCGAGGTGGGACCAACATCTGAACCCAAGACCTTGGAAACATCTTAATATCTTTTCCATGCATCGGGCAGAAGCTCTTCTTCCTTTTGTTTCTCCCTGGTTAATTACTGATGATGTAATTGATGTTAATTACTGAGGATGTAATCAAGGAGGGTCTTGACTTCCTAGTATGGGCCCGCCCCTTAGCCCTGTCAAGCCAGAGTCAGAGAAAGGTTCACTCCTGCCTCATCGGTTCTGGCTGACTGAGTCCTCCTTCCACTTCCCACTGTGGCTGCAGGGAAGAGAAAGCTTTGATTGAGGCCCCAAATGCAGGTGGCTGGGCAGGCCTGGGCATCTGACTCCAGTTACCACTGGCTCGCTCTGTTCCTGCTGACTCTGTTTGTCTCCAAGCAGAATGTATTCGTGGAGTCTTTGCTTAATTAACAAGACTTTATCTGGTAGGCTGGTGGAAGGCTGTCATCGGGGAAGGGTTGGGGACAGAGATGAGACAAGAGTGCTGATCCCAGACCCCATGATGAGGTTTGTGTCTAGGGCAGAGTTGGCCTTCAAGACCTGACAGCGACAACAAGCTCAGGGTCCCAGCACTTAGGGCTGCATTGAGAAGTGGACACCAGCCATCAATCTTCTAGGATAAAAGGGTATCCCTCCCCCTACTCATAATTCCCTTCTATGCTGGATAGTTTTATGTCAACTTCACACAGCTTAAGGCATCACTTAAGAAAATACTACCTGGGCTGGAGAGATGGCTCAGTGGTTAAGAGCTCTGACTGCTCTTCCAGAGGTCCTGAGTTCAATTCCCAGCAACCACAGGTGGCTCACAACCATCTGTAATGGGATCTGCTGCCCTCTTCTGTGTGTCTGAAGGGAGGGACAGTGAGTGTACTCATACAAAATAAGTAAATAAATCTTTGAAAAGAAAAAAAGAAAATACTTCCATAAGATGGAAATTTAGGCAAGCCTATAAGATGTTTTCTTAAATACTGATTGATGAGGGAAGGCCCAGTTCATTATGGGTGGTGCCATCCCTGGACTGGTAGTCCTGGGTTCTACAAGAAAGCAGGCTAAGCAAACCATGGGGAGCAAGCCAGTAAGCAGCTCCCCTTCATGGCCTCTGCATCAGCTCTTGCCTCAGGGTATCTACCCTGCTTGAATTCTTGTCTTTCTTCAGTGATGAACAATATTATGGAAGTGAGAACCAAATAAATAAACCCTTTTCTCTCCAAGTTGTTTCTGGTCATGGTTTTTCATCACAGATGATAACCCTGACAAGGACACCTTCTTGAAATTTTTTTTCAAGACTGTATTGACCCTCAGGCTGGGTTTCTAAACCCCCTGAGTCCCATTGGTCCTGTTCCACAGAAAACTGAAATTGCTGGCCATTGGTCTGCATCCTCAACTTCTCCGGGCATCCAGCGTCTGCTTCTTCTACTAAGAGCAGATTCCTGCTTTGTCCCATCCCCCCTCAAGGCCTGCTTCTGAGAGCCTTCCTTCAGCATCTTTTCCGAACCTCATGGGAACAGAAGAAGAAGATATGGCTATGAGTTCTCTGCTCCTCCTATCAAACTCCTTTGTATCTTTACATCTGGATGGGCTTGTGACTGTGAGTCTGATACCATCTAATGGATATGACACCATGGGACTTCTGAGGAGGCATCACTTAAGGTCCCTTCCCCTTTTCTCTCTGCTTGTTTTGGCAGGAACACTACTTATTGAAGCCTGGCAACTTTACAGACAATCCAACTACTCTGAGCTCTACCATGCTATGGCAAAGCCAAGTGAGACAGGAGTCTCAGGCAGGAGCTCTGGCCAGCAGGCCTGCCTCCGTCCATTCTTCAGTTACTCACTAAGGTAGCAGGAACAGTGCATTAGAAGAAAGTGACTACAATCTTCATGGCTTCCAACAGATAGCATACGTTCATTCTCTGTGGTCCTGGAGGTTGGCAATTTAAGAGACTTCAGTGCTTAAACGAAGGATGTACAGAGAGACTCGCTTTTCTCTTGCTGCAGATCCCAAAGGCTGCCTTCACCCTCCAGGTTCTTTTCTCTGTCTCCAAAGAAGGCTGCCAGGAATTCAGGTCTCCTCTGGCTTCTGTGTCTTTGTCCCTGGGTCCTTGCCTGGCTTTCCTGTTTCTCCTCTCCCTTGCAATAACTTATTACTGTTTTCCTACTACCCACAATGATCCATAAAAACAAAGATCCAAATCCCTAAACTGGACCCATTGATAAGTCCTGCCAGCCACACAAAATAGCATGTCACAATTCCTGAGAGATAGAACAAGAACATCGGGGTGCCTACTATATGCAAAAGAAAACACTTCTAAGTCATTCAAGACCTAAGATGTAGACCAAGCGCAGCCACTTGTAAAGCTCAGGTCCTAGGCACCATATAGCAGCCACACGCCCCTCTTCTAAGACTTTCCTTAACTTGAAACCCACACGAGCCAAAAGTATGAAGCTACCCATGAAGCTGGACCAATTGCAGTTGAGTTGGGTTTTGGTCTTCTAAGACAGGGTCTCCGACAATTCAAGCTGGACTCAAACTCTTTTTATAGCCAGGGATGGTCTTGAATAGCTGATGTTCTTGCCTGTATCTCCGAGGTGCAGGAGTGGCAGCCTTGTCCTACAGTGCCTGACTAGTACTTGACTTTTACACATAGCACACAAAGACTTCGGCATCGTTCTCACCCTCATCATGTGTGCTCCACCCACCTGCTCTGTTTCCCTTTGAAGAGCGGTTATATCCTATAGGTTTAAAGGCTTCCTTGTTTGTTTCTGTTCCACATAGAATTCGAGGCCAGGGATCAGGGTTTGTTGCTCTAGCCTGAGCATCTCTGGCAGACATTTACTCAGCCAGCAAACTCTTGTGTTCCTCTCAGGCTCCAATAGAGATTGCACTGAGAGTTCAGGAGTCTCAGGATGCTGGCAGGGCCCTGACACACATCAGGGTCTCAGTACGGAGGGAACAAAATGACTCTCTCCTCCCTGTGTAGTTCTTTCCTTCTGGAGAGTCCAGAGGACGTGGAAGGCACCTTTCCAGGGCTCATCAACTTGAATGCTCTTGTGGCCAGCTAGGAACATTGCACAAATGGAACCAGATGGACTGTAAGACAGTTGGGAGAGAGGAAGCCTGGGGCCAACTGGGGGACATGTTTGAACAACTATTTTGGTTATTTTCTACCCCTATGTAACTTCTTGGATCAGTAATGGGTTCCACAGAAACAGAGCTAGTAGGGTGTGTCCACACAAGCACACACACACACACACAAGCACACACACACACACACACACACACACAGAGAGAGAGAGAGAGAGAGAGAGAGAGAGAGAGAGAGAGAGAGAGAGAGAGATCATCATATCATAGAATGCATGTACATAGGCGAACTAAGATCACAGTGACCATGGGCAACAGGACCCTTGAGGTTGTTTTGAGTATTGGTCTACCATTATTGGTCTATCATCAATGGAAATATCCCTGGATAAGCCTATCTCTCTCTCTCTTACTTGCTTGCTCACTCTCAGTGTGTGTGTGTGTGTGTGTGTGTGTGTGTGTGTGTGTGTGTGTTCATGAGTGTGTGTGTGACATTGTGACATGTTTCTTGGGACACTCTGACTCATTAAGTGGTATGGGATTCTGAGTGGAGGAAAACAGATGGACAAATGAAAGGGGGGGTTATAAGACATTTGGACCCATGAATGTCAGGGAATTCAATCTGAGTTCAAAGGCTTGAGAGTCGCTAATGAATAGAGTCAACCCCAGGACAGCAGCATGGGAGCATGATGTGTGTGTGCTGCTAAGGGTGGGTGAGTGGGAGATCTTCCTCCATTTTGCTTCTCTTCAGCTTTGAACACACTGGGTACCATCCATCTACATGGGGGAGGGGAAGAGGCTGCAGGGAAGCCTATGGCTGAAATGTCTGTCTCATCCAGAGACACCTTCACAAAACAACCCATACACTTAACATGGGTAGTCATAACCCAGTTGAAGCAGCCCGGAAACATATCCGTTCTATCCGTGCCCCGTTCACTCTCTGCCCTTTGTTGTCTGTCTGGCGTTGAAGAGTGTTCCCTTCTCAGGATAGACTTCCTCATTGGCATGTGTGTTGCTTGGTTCTGTTAACTTGACACAAATGTAAATACATCTGGGGAGAGGGAATCTTATTAGGAAAATGACTCCTTAAGTTTGGCCTGTAGACAAGTCTGGGATGTTTTCTTGATTAATGATTAATGTTGAATAGCTGTGAGTGGTGACACTTCTGGGTAGGTGGTCCTTGGGTACATAAGAAAGCAAACTGAGCAAGCTGTGAGGACCATGCCAATGGGTACCTTTTCGTGGTTTCTGCTTAGGTATCTGCCTCTAGGTTCCTGCCTTGAGTTCCTTCCCTAACTTCCTTTGGTGATGGGCTGTGATGTGAAGTATAACCTAACAAAGTGTTTCCTCTCTTAAGTTGCTTTTGGTCATGGAGTTTCAACACAGCAGTGGGAACCTGCCTTAGATAGGGTTTTACTGCTGTGAACAGACACCATGACCAAGTCAACTCTTATAAGGACAACGTTTAATTGAGTCTGTGTTATGGGTTCAGAGGTTCAGCCAAGTATCGTCATGGTGGGAGTGAGGCAGCATCTAGGCAGGGATGTTGCAGGAGAAGCTAAGAGTTCTGTATCTTCATCTGGGGGCTGCTGGGAGAAGACTGACTTCCAGGCAGTTAGGGTGAGGGTCTTAAAGCCCATGCCCAAAGTGACATATTTCCTCCAACAAGGCCACACCTACTTCAAGAAGGACACACGTCCAAATAGTAGTCAGACCACCACAGAACCCTAACTAAGATAGCATCTTTATCTTCTGCTGTCTGTCCGGGCATGAGGTCCTGGCTGCCTTTGTTCCTGACCTCTTGTTCATTTGGATAGCAGGCAATGAAGTGACAGTGAGACTGTAGTAGTTATGGGTACCTAGGACATCAGCTCCTGGTAAGCCTCCTATCATGTGTTCCAACCACGTGTTCCCGAGTCACATGCTTGCTTCATTCTCCCCACAGGCCACAGGGTGAGATCTTTCCATTGCCCTGGTCTCAGGGTGTTTTATCAGAAAGTCTACCTGTTCCCTTGCCAGTGCCATTTTTGGGCTATTTCCCACTGAGAAGTTCCCTTACTACTTTTCAGTGGCTGGCAGGAACAGTGACAACCTCATTGTTCACAGGCTCCTTGGGTTTTGTCCCTCGAGTGTTGAATGTTCCCTTAGCGTGTCACTGGCCAGAATCATGAGTGTGACAACATCTGTATGTCTCATTTGGCCCTGGATTCTGGCCCAGCTTCCTAACTAGGCCAGAGGTGTTTCCCTGCTAGTTTCTGCAAGTCACTGGGTCCTGCTCACAACACACCTGCTCCTCCCCATTTTAATCCTTTCCTTCCCACCCTCGCCACTGGTGATTTGACTTTCTTCCCTGCCTTCCAAGAGCTGAAATCTCCCCTGAGGCCACAGCCAAGGCCCAGTGTGGACAGTTTGGCCAGTGACAATCACTAATACTCAACAGGATCGTGACTTCAGATCACCCTTCCCAAGTGTTTCAACCAGTCCTTGAAGGACCTCCATCTTTACTACCCTTACGCTATGGCCTTCTGGTGCTTTCTGTGTATTAATTTATCTTGTGCCTGGACCTCAGCATTAAGGATCCAGGCAGAGACCAATAGCTAGAAGAGACATTTCTTCTCTCCATCTGGACTGGATCTTTTGGACCCAAGGGGCTGGGTCAGGCTTCTGCGATCACGTTTCTTGGTCTTTGGAGACCATTGGCTCACAGAGCTTTGCTCACTACAATAATGAGTTCTCCATGCTCCAAACTTCACACACAAACCCAAGGTCAACATCAAGGTGGCTAAAGTCCCAGCACAGTCTGCATTGCTCTGCCATGGTTTACTGGGATGGTCACTGTTCTATTTTTTTTTTTTTTTTTAACCTTTTGAAAAATGAGGTGTTCCTGGGCTTTAAGGCGGGAGTCTGAAGTCTCAGCTGCTTGGGAGGATGAGGCAGGAGAATTACAAGTTTAAGGCCGGCCTAGGTAATTTAGCAAGAGTTTGCGTCAAATAAAATAATTTTATTTTAAAGTAAGATGAGGGCCAGAGAGATGGCTCGGTAGGCAAAAGCACTCTCCGAACAAGCCTGACAACTGTGTGTCACCCCTAGAACCTACAGCAAAGGCTGGATGTGGTGGTCCAGCATGCCTGCAATGTGTGGGGAGAAGACACAGATAGTGGCCACCACGGCAGAAACAAGAGAGACCCTGCCTTATTCAACAAGGAAGGAGAAAATGAACCCCCATAACACCCCATCTCCAATGAATGTGTGCATCCCTCTCCCCCCTCTCTCTATCTCTCTCTCAATCTCTCTCTCAATGCCCCCCCATCAGTACTTTTTAAAAGATAAAAAGAGGTTAGTAATATAGGTCAGGGGTAGAGCACCTGTTTAGCATGTGCAAAGGTCCTAGGGTCTCCTACCTTAAGGAAGGAGAGAGGGTGTTAGGGAAGGAGGAGGTTAGGGAGAGAGGAAGGGGAAAGCGTGAGGGAAGGGGGGAGGAAAGAGAAGATGGTGAGTGTTTTCTGCTGTCTATCCTGGCCCTTCTCTTCTACCGTGCCTACTGTGTGGTCACTGCACAGTCCTTTTGCCCCTAGGAGACCGAGATTTCCACCGCCACAGCAATGTCTGTATCCATGGTGTTGCCTGAAAATCATAGGTGTCCAGCAACGTTGACTGAGAAGTAGAATTCCAAAATCCCTTTGCCAGCTCAGCTCCGCAGATCACCTGGGGACTCCATTCTGGCCCCCAGCCTAAAATGAGACACCCAGGGGCTTCCTTGGGATAAGAAGAGTATTTTTGCTCCCATGGCTAGTCTGGATGCCAGACCCCCTTAAATGCCTCACAGCCATCCCTGGGAGGGTGTGTGGGGACTAGTGGAGTCCTGTGGACAGTAGTGGGCTGCCTTTCTCCTGCACCTCCTAATATTAACCTGGCGCTGGGCCTTGGCTCCCACACTTCCACGGGAGGCCCTAGATGGAGCCGGCAAACAAATCCATCTGGAAATAGAAAAATACTCCCAACACTGGCGGGTTTGTCTGGGCTGCCCCAGTGGGGTGTGGAACAGGCCCATGAAAGGGGCTTTGAGGTCTGGCCTGGGCAGGCTTTGGAACAAGGGCCTGGGCACCCCAGCACCAGTAAGTACCTGCACCCAGACCTCTGCAAGAAGCACTTTTTCGAGGAGACGGTCTCTATTTGCTGGCTACGGGAGGCATCCTGCTTTCCAATGCCATTTGTCTGCCCAGCAGCTGGTGAGTCTGGGAGCGCTTCTAGGCCTTTCACGGCCACAAGGCCTATGACTGACACAGGATGAAAAGACCAAGAATCAACGAGATAAATAAGATCCTGTAACCAGAGCCCCCGCCCCCCCAGCCTAGATCCTGGGTTAGAACAAGAGCTTAGGGTAACCTCCAAGAGATGTGGCTGGAAGATGTTTGGGGCCTCCATTGCCCAGTTAGCTTAATTAGCAATGGACCACAACCACACGTCCCTGGAGGTGGTCAGGTAGGTCTATCTGCTGATCGTGTGTTCTAGGAGAGGAGGGGATACCTGTGTCCCACAGGGCACCTACATGTGAGCAGGCAAGTATGCAGGGCCAGGCCAGTTCCACGGGAGGGACAGGAGGCATGGAAGCTCCTCCGAGCTTGTGGCCAGCTTCCTAGGAGAGCCTTTGAGCACCCCAGGCCTCTTCCTGTCACTTGCTATTTTCACACTTGGTTCTGGAGGTTCAGCTGGCAAGAGATGGCTGCTCCGAGAGTCCAACGGAGACAGATATTGCCAGGGACCGGATTTTAGGAACTCCAGCCAGCGGTCATGGCCATAGAGACCATTGGATCTGCACTATGTGCCTTTTGCACATTTGGCATATATTCTCTAGAGGTGTGGCTTCTCTCTCCCTAGCAGTTGTTAGGACCTCCTCTGAAGGATGCAAACACAGTGCATCATCCCCTCACAAACACCAAATGCTCCAGGTTCCCCTATACTGTCCTATATAGCTGGAAATCCCCAGGGGACACAGGGTCAGAACTCATCTCCTTGTGTTGATTCCATGAACAAACTCCGGCTCAGTGTCTCTTCTCCAGGGGAGGAAACCAGAAGGCACTCTAAAAAAATCTTGCAAGATCCTATCAAACGCTCTGCGGGTATCTGTGCGCTTGTGCATGTGTGTGCGTGCAGGCATACGCGTGCGCACATGTGTGTGCATTCACACTGTCTTATGTGCATCTTTCTTGTTCCCTATTGAGGCAAGGGGTCAGCCCTCCAAGTGATCGGGTCACCGAAGCCTTGATGAAACTGAAGACTTGAGCTGCTTGGGGTTAGCCTTCTGTGAGCCCAGTGAGGAGCTAGGTGTCTCATAGGGGAAGAGGGAGGCAGAATATGTTTAGAAATTGGGTAGAAGGTAAAAATAGTAGAGCCTTAGACAGGTGAGGATTGGGGACCCCTCCCCAGATTGGGAGTCCCAAATGTGCCATTGATTCAGTTTCAGTTAAAAGCCCTGTGTCCAAAATGTGTCACCATGCCTTTGGGCACAGAGACATATGAACACAAGTACCCAAGAGCCACCAGGGAGTCCAGAATGCAGAAGACCTCAGGATCTTTGCAAAGCTAAGGAAGAGGACGTGACATGAGAGTCTCACTGTGGCTCTGTCTGACGTCCCCGCCTATGCAGTGACTAGCTGGTGCTCCAGTTTTACGTTTGCTATCTTGACAAAAAACCCCAACCGAAAGAAACTTAAGGGAGGGACGGGTCTGTCTGGTTTTTACTTCCAGGTTACAAACCATTACTGAAGTGGCGTCAAGGTAGGAACTCGGCTGGTCACATCACATCCACAGCCAAGAGCAGAGAGGACAGAAGTGTCCACGCAGCCAGCTTGCTAGTCAGTCTGTCACCAGCTCATGCCACCTTTTCAGTTCAGTGCTGCCCACACTCACGGTGGCTCTTCCTAGGTCAGTCAATAATCCACATAATTCTACCCAGTGCATGTTCACGGGCCTGCCTGATCTGTCCAACTCCCCATTGAAACTTCTTCTCTGGTGTTTGTAGGTTGCATCAAATTAACAGTTTAAAAACAAACCAGAGGAGGTGGGTCTTGGCTTATTCAGAGGACATGGTAGAAAGCCTTATTTCCTACACAAGCAAATAAGTTGAGATTTTTCTTCTTCCTTCTCCTCTTCTTCTTCTTCCTCTTTCTCTTCTTCCTCCTCCTCTTCTTCTTCTTCTTCCTCCTCCTCCTCCTGTTCTTCTTCTTCTTCTTCTTCTTCTTCTTCTTCTTCTTCTTCTTCTTCTTCTTCTTCTTCTTCTTCTTCTTCTTTTTCTTCTTCTTCTTCTTCTTCTTCTTCTTCTTCTTCTTCTTCTTCTTCTTCTTCTTCTTCTTCTTCTTCTTCTCCTCCTCCTCCTCCTCCTCCTCCTCCTCCTTCTCCTCCTCCTCCTTCTCCTTCTTCTCCTTCTCCTTCTTCTTCTTCTTTTTAACCTATATGCATGTTGAACCCATGGATGAGGAGAGAGAGGAAGGCTGCAACAGAAAGCAGCCATCCCATTTCACAAGCAGAGGTCTCTCGTCTCTCCTTGGCTGGGAGGGGAAGCTCCTAAAATGAGGTCCATAGGGGCAGGTCCAGGGCACCTGACTCACTCAGTGTACTGGCTGTTTTTCTTGTCGCTGAGACAATCTATCCGACAAATGCAACCTAAAGAAGGAAAGGTTTCTGTCGACTCACGGTCTGAGAGCGCAGTGCCTGCTGAGAGTATGGTGGCTCACAGTCTGAGAGTCCCTTGTGGCTGGGAAGGCATAGCAGAGAGACCTTGAACCAGCAGGTCACACTGCATCCATAGCCAGGAGCCAGAAACTGACTCCTGGATTGCTGTTCTCTGTGTTAACCAGTCTGAGACCTCCATCCATGGAAAATACCAGGGCTTCCCATAGTCAGTGAACATGACGTAGACCCCACCCCCAGACCCCAGATATGCCACGTGGCTTCTGGGATCCTGCCAAGCTGACAAGATTACCCATCACAGCCTGACACGGCCATTTACGTGCTGGTTTTCGTTTTTTAGAATGAAGCAGTTTAGGAGGGAATCCAGCAACCAGGCCACTTTCTCTCATGTCTTCAAATCACAGTCCCCAGGGACACGCTGTTTTGAATAAATATGTTTACTGGCTTTTTTCCCCTCTGCCCCCTGGAAAGGGACAGTGATGGAGGGGGACATGGGCACCAAGAGCTGAAGCTTCTTGTCCACACTTGGCAAACTGGGCTGGGTGGGGAGGATTAAGTGGGGGCCAAATGAGGACACAGCCAGGAAAAGGTCAGAAGGCAAGCTGGAAGCTTGGGGCAGTGGAACACTGCCCATCTCAGACAGAGGAGCAGCGAGCCAGCCCCATGGGGCACCTCGGCACTGACTCCCTGTCAGGTATGAATGTCCCCTTGTGCAAGGTCCTCGCCTGCCCCTAAGCGGGCTTCGGAGTCGAAGGACCATGGAGATCTCTGCCTCTGAGGTGTGGAGTCATAGAAGCTCAGAGTCAGTGCCAGGTAGGATTCCGGGAGCTTTGGAGCCTTCGAGTTCTGGCATCGAGAGGTGTGAGGAGCCTAGTCCTCTAGAGCACAAAAATTTTATGGCTTTGGTGATCTAGGAACCAAGGACTCAGAACCTTGCACTTGGGTGACCCGAGCAGGAGCTCAAGTCTGATTAACTTCCTGCTGCAAGTATTCCTTTCTAGAAATTTCCAAAAAAAAAAAAAAAAAAAAGAACACAGTCTTCCCTAGATGGACAGCAATTGTAACAAGAGAGTCTGGTCCCAGCGGGTTGGAGACATGGCTCAGTTGGTAGATTAATGCCTCTCCAGCACCACAGAAAAACAGGCTTGGTGGCAGGTGCTTATTAATCTCACCATTTGGTAGGCTGAGGCAGGAGGATGGAAGTTCAAAGCCATCCTCGTTAGATAGCAAGTTGGAACCCAGCCTTTGCTACTAGTGACTTTGTCTCAAAACAAACAGAGAAACAACAAAATTAAGCCAGAGCAATGGGGCAGGAAGATGGCTGGGTAGCTAAGAGCATTTGTTGCTCTTGCAGATGGCACGGGTTCGGTTTTCAGCCACCTCATGATGGTTTGCAAATATCTGGGACTGTACTTGCAGGTGATCTGATGCCCTGTCCTGACCTCCTCGAGCACCACATACACACATGCAAACAAAATGCTCTTACACATAAAATAAAATAAAATGAGTAAATCTTTTGCTCAAAGACAAACACAGGACATAGAACCAACAAACCTAAATCTCTCTTATGCTGGTGATTGTCCACAAAATGTCTCCACTGCTGCTTCTTTCTTTAAAACTGGTGATGGAGTTGGTCCTCTGTCTGCTAACACAGCTTCCTAGGTTGTGTGCTGTCAGAGCCTTCTCTGTAGTCCCGATAAGTGGATCCACATGGGGACCCTGGTACCTACAACCTCCCTCTGCCTGGCCCTTCCTCTAACCCCGAACGCTATCTCTAGTCTTCTTTCCTTTCTTGGCCATCAAGAAGCCCGATGGCTGACAGAGGCTCTGCCACCAGCCCAAGTCAGCCATGGTTTTTATATGGTTATCCCTCTGATACCACCACCTCCTGAGTCTGGTAATAAGAGTGCCCACTTATCATTTAGAGGTGGATATGGGGTGCCCAGGCTAGCTTTGACCCTGGGGTCCCTGGAGGACAGGAGTGACCTAGGGCCTGGAGGATCAAAGTCTTCCTCTGTGCCCCCTGGGTGACCAGGAAGATAAAAATATTTATGATGGCTTTCCTCCCTCTGGGGACAGGCGCACACAGAGGGAGACTGTGTTTCTCTTCGTTGTGACTACTCTCTCAGGACAGCAGGGCTGAGACAAACACAGGTTGTTTATAGGCCCACGAAACCCCAGAGACCCGTGGTGGCTGACAGCTTCCCTTTTCTTCAGAGGGACATGAGCCTCTGGAAAGGTGCCCAGAGGAACAAGGGTGGGTTTCTCTCCACTGTTAGTTTAGTCCTTGGTGACGCTGAAGGCTTTTTTTTTTCCCTGAGAGATGCAGAGAATGTGTTTTGGTGAATAACATGTTTCCCATAATTTGCCTTTTGAACGTGCAAAGAAATTTGCGTATGTGGCTGAAACCTCCTGAACAGAGAACCTTCTGGAAAAGCCCTGCCTTCATTTCCCTACTGGGTCAGGCAGTGAGGAGGGTTCAATAAACACTTGTTGACGGAATGAATGGGACATAGAAATAGCCAGCCAGGGCAGGAAGGAAGGCCCCACAGAGGTTCCCTGGGCCAACCTACTCAGATTTCAAACAGGGAAACTGAGGCCCAGAGAGGGAAGGGACAGTACACATAGTTATGGTATCACCATTTGACAGAATGTCGGTGGTGAGGAAGAGAATGGTATTGACTTTATACCCACTTGTCCGGGTCTTGTCTCTGTCTGGGCTTCCTGCAAAACTGAGGGGAGCGGGTGGAAAAGGTCAAAATTCTCCATGTTGGGGACCACAGAGGCTACATCACAGACTCCCTTACAACTCAGTCCACCCCACTCTGAAAAGAGGCTCTTCTCTAAGCCGGAGTCTGTTTTATTTGTACTTTGAGGTGAGATCTCCTATAGCCCACACAGTCTTCACACTCCCTGTGTACCAGAGGATGACCTCTAACTTCTGATCTTCCTGCCTTCACTCTCCGAGGGCTGGGGATACAGCCATGTGCTAATACATGGCTTATGAAGTGTTGGGGATCAAACACAGGGCTTTACATGTTTGAGGAAATTGCTCTACCAACTGAACTGTATCAGCAGCAGGATCTTATTATCACCATCACCACCACCAGTACCACCATCACCACTACCACCATCACCACCATCATCACCATCAACATTACCACCACCATCACCACCATTATCACCACCATCACCACCATCACCACCATCATCACCACCATCACCACCACCATCACCACCACCACCACCACCACCACCATCACCACCATCACCATCACCATCACCATCACCACCACTATCACCACCATCACCATCACCATTACCACCACCATCACCACCATCACCACCACCATCACCACCACCATCACCACCACTACCACCACCACCACCATCACCACCACCACCACCACCATCACCATCACCACCACCACCACCACCACCACCATCACCATCATCATCACAGTTGTCATCATTATTTTTGTTGCTATGTTAAAAATGTTAAAGATAAATTCTTGTTACGTAGCCCAGGCAATACTCCAGTTTGCAGTAATCCTCCTGCCTTAGCCCTCTGGTATAGGAATCGCACTATTCGTAGCTTTTAACCCTGAATTTATTTCGGCCTGTGTGTGCATGGTATACATTCCATGTGTGCACACGTGAGGTACATAGATGTGTATACGCAGGCACAGACTCTTTGCCTTGTTGACCTGAGACGGCCCTTTCACTTTCTATTTTGGCTAAGAAGTTAGTATCTGCCTGTCTATAATCATGCACCCCCAGTGCTGTGGTTACAGGTGCTTGCAGCCATCCCTGACTTTTTATGTGGGTGTCTGGGATTTGAACTCTGGTCCTCATGCTTACAAAGCAAAAATCTTTACCCTCTGAGCCATCGCCCTGGCTCCTAAGCCGAGTTTCACACTGTTGAAGCCGCTTTCAGAACTCACGGAGGCTTCCGGTTCCCTTCTGTAACTTGAGGCCTACGCTGCTCTGCTGATGTCGGGATTGGAAGAGTCAGCACTCAAGTGTGTGCGTGGGCTGTCCGTGGAAGCTGAAGCAAGGAAGATCCAGCGCTCAGATTGGCATGTCACACGGGGAGGCAGCATTTATTTCCAACTGTGAGATAAAAGAATAACCCCTTGGAAGATTCAGAGGTGCCAGGCTCTCTGGGCAGGATAAAAATAATCCTCGCAGATGGCTCTCTCCCCTGCTGTACTGCAAGCCCCTTCACTGGCTCCTGATCTCTCCTTTGCTGTCACAAGGGGACCAGACCACTGAAGCCAAGTTCTCTCTGTCCTGGGGCCGGAGGATGGCTTCTGTATCCCTGGCCCGGGCAGGGGCTTTGGGAACCAGGTGATGGTCCTCTTTCCAGATCTGTCAGCATCTTGCTGTGTGGCTGCACAGAGTCACCTCTCAAAGTCACCTCTTGTCTGCAGTGCGCTGTCTAGCAGGATGTCCTGTCCAAGTGGGGACTGTCCACATCTATCTGCCCGTGCTGTTGCTGTCAGCCCTGTGCAGTAGCACCCGCTGAGTGGCCCTTATGACCAAGGGGCTTTATAGGTGCCTTTAATTAACTTTTTTTCTGATTTATTTCTGAGAAAACAAGGCTGGGAAACCCTTCTGGCCCAGTGGGAGAGAAATAAAAAAACCTACCACTTGCCCCAAGTCCACCCGTCTTCACTACGGGTGCTAAGCTAGGGCAGAGAAAGACACAAACACATCAGCCCACTGTCACCCCATTTTGGGCTTTTTTGTGTACCATGGTGGAAAATGAGGTCCTTTTTGAAAATCCTTTGTTTGGACAGGAGTGGTTAAGATCGTGGGCTGGAGCATCAGATGGGTTTGAATGAGGATTTTGGTTATAGATGAAAACTGTGAATCACGGCACCAGCTCTGTTTCTCCTGCACTGGCATAAACCACCTGACCCTCCTCAGATATTGGTTACAAAGTGACACTAGGAGTCAATATTGGTCACAAAGTGACACTAGGAGTCAATGTCTTTGACTTTGACCAGAGGTTGTGCCACATAGACACAAGTCCTTAAGCCATATTTAGTAAACATTAGTCCAGACCTGCTAACAAGGTGGATCATGCTTACACAGGGAGAGCAAGACGTTAATCCCTGAAGGAGACAAGGCAAAGATCTTCAAGTCCTTGGTAGTTATGGTTTAGTATAAACATTATAGTGTGACTGTCCAAGGCCAGTATATAGTTGGATTGTACCAATAGAACTGTAGACTATACATTTAGGAGGTAAGTAAAATCTCGCTCGCCTGTGTTAGACAACACCTAAACCCTTGAGCGCCGCTGTGGTCACTTGGCAGGAGTTGCAGTAAAGGATGATGGGAGATAGGAAAGAGGGTGTCAGATGAGGAGTGGCTGGTGGACACGAGAGTATTTGGTCTGCATAAAAGATGGTTTGATGGATTTCCATGTGGTTCAGCCAAGGCGCCAGCCAGGCCTCTGTGGATTCAGTCAGACCTCTGGTTCTCCGCAGTCAGCCTGAAGGGGATTTGATGTGTGATGCTGGGCTGGAGAGCCCTCTGTAAAACATGCTTCTCGGATGGGAGGCAGAGGGGTGGAGGCGAAGGATTCCTGTGTTCTCAGCTTGGGACAAGGGGAACATTTATCTCAAGGCTGGTCTTGGAACCACCCTTATATAAGCAGAAATACTGCCTTGCCCGCGTGTCGGGAATAAGAAACCACAGCCACCGGCTGCCAAGCGTACCTGGTCATAGGGACCTGGTTATCCACTGTCATAGCTGTTCTGAGAGAAAAAAAAAAAAAAAGAATCTGAACAGATTAGACATCCAGGGGGCACGAGCGAGGTCCTCAATGAAGCGTGTGTGTTCATGTTTTTCAGGTACCTCAGGATCTTGTCACCTCATAATGACAAGGTGGTTGCAGGCTCTGGGAAGTACAGCTTGAGCCCACCAAGACGAACGAGAAAGGACACGTTCCATGAGCTGTGACCGTTTGTCAGGTGGGGATGTTTGCAAGCCCGAAATTTGCATCTATAACTACCCTCAGGCACCGGGAGCCAGACAGCCACTTACTGGTCAGAAGGAGAACACCATGGCAGAGGGAAATGGGGTCTTTATCTGTAGTGTTGAACCCTGGGAGTTTGGGAGGGACCCATCTCCTTGAAGGATGAGGATCTGGGGATGGTGTAGACAAAGTTAGAGTTCTGTTAGCTGAGACAAAGTCATGCCTGCCCCTATTACAAGGTCATCTAGGATGGTAGACCTCAGCCTCTGGCCTGCCTCCTCCCTCTCCTACCTACCTCTACCTTCTTTCCTGGCTTACATTCACTGTGGAGAGGTTAAGGGGGCTGGGGGAGGGGAGACATGGCCTTGAACAGAGACCATTGGAACAGGGTGAGGGACACATACCCAGTCTTCAGCAGTGGCTCACTACTGCAGGTTGGAATCTGTCTGGCAAGACAGGCCTGGGAGAGAGTTGTTCATAGAGGGTAACTTAGCCCAGCCCACCCAGGCAAAAGCAGCTCATCACAACTATATTCCTAATATAAAGCCTCTGAGGGATAGCCAACAAGTTGGCTTATCCATAGCTCCCTACATCTTGGAAGTGTGGTGTCCCCCAAGGCAGCAAGCTGATATGGAAAGTTACGGACCTGGCTTGGCCTTCTGCCTCAGGAGTCAAATGTGACAGCCCTGTCTCTCAGCCCAACCCCACCATCATTTTCTTGTGACCTTTGAAAGATCACACCGTCTCTGAGCCTGTGATCTCTTCTGAACTCCCAGGGAGCCCTCATCTGGGGCATACTGGCCCCAGTCTTGGAATGGGGACTCAGGATGCAAGCCCAGGAGTGGCCTGCAGGGCTCACACAGGAGGGTGGGACTGTGTGCTGAGGAAAGCTGTTCTACACAGCAGCCAGGACCTGCTTGGGTCTGGGCTTCTCACGCTGCTGAATGATGGTCCCTGGAGTCTACGCAGCTGGAGGCTATGTCCTTAGAGACCACCAGGCAACTGCACAGCCACATTCTAGGGGTGGAGGTCATTATTGCCTGGAGGAGCTTTGGGACAGTACTGTAGGCTGCCTCTTCCCCCCTTCCTCTCCCCTTCCCCCTCTTCTTTCCTTCTCCTTCTCCCTCTCCCTCTCCCCTTCTCCCTTACCCTTCTTCCTCTCTCTCTCTCCCCTTCTTCCTCTCCCCTTCTCCCTCTCCCTCTCTATCTTCCTTTCTTTTTCCCCCTCTCCCCTTTTCCCTCTCTCTCTTTTATTCTCCTTCTCCCTCTCCCTTCTCTTCTCCCTCTCCTTTCTCTTCTTCCTCTCCCCTTCTCCTCTCCCCTTCTACCTCTCCCCCTCTCTCTCCCCTTTTTCCTCTCCCTCTTCTTTCTCTCCCTCTTTCTCCCCTTTTCCCTTTCCCTTCTCCTCTCCTCCCCTCCCCCTTTGGCCTAGGGTTCAGCTCCAAGTGAAACCCATTACCCTAGGTATGAGGTACTGAGAGGCCAGAACATGACTGTGGCCCATATGCCGAGAAGGGATAGGACAGCAACACTGGAAGGCTATACTGCCTTCTCACGGGTGCTCTTTCCTGGCCTCAGTTTCTCAGAGAAGCCTGCTCTCCAAGCTTCCTGAGGCCAGGACAGCCCCCTGCGCTCCACCCTCCCTGATAGCTAGATCTTAGAGTCTGACAACCATCCTCTGTCACATAAGGTGTGGTGCAGTATTTTCCAGAGAAGATGGTGGGCTTGCTCTCTGCTCATCCACACGCTGTTGAGCTGCAGCTGCAGCCAGGTCTGCCATCCTGACACCGTGGACAGGAGCTCTCTTGCCTCTCTTTTTAAAAAAAAAAATTATTCTATTTTAATTTACTTTGTGTGTGTGTGTGTATGTGTGTGTGTGTTGTGAGCACACTCATGCCATAGTGTGTGCAAAGGTCAGAGGGCAATTTGCAGGAGTCAGTTTTGCTCGTCTACTTCTGTGGGTCCAGGGATTGAACTCATATCCTCAGCCTTGGCAGCAGGCACCTGAACGTGCTGAACCATCTAAAAGCTGTACCTTTTACCTTCCCTCTTCTCTCCCTAAATTAGTTGTCTCTCATTATCATGACAAATTTAAAAAAAATCAACTTCCACGAGTATCTTATAAAGGGAGTTATCTTGGCTTTGTCTTTTGCTGTACTTCTTCAGTACATGTAGAGATTAGGAAGGGAGGGAGGGATGGGAGACGCAGGCAGGAGAGTATAGCAGAATGTGGCGGGATATATTTTTGGCTTACAGTTTGGAGGCATACAGTCCATCTTGGCAAAAGGTACCATGTCAGAAGTGGCCCAGGGCCATGAGCACCTGGCTCCATTAGGGCTGGGACCTGGCGACAACCCTCAAACTCACTTCCTCCCTCCTGCTGCCACCGCCTGACGGTTCTGATCTCTCCTCCAAATAGTGCTATTAGGGACCAAGTGCCCAAATGAGCCTGTGGAGATATGCCACATTCCGATTATAACGTCCTATGCTGAACATGTAGAGAGTGCTTTTCAGGTCCACTCACCGAGTTCTCATCAAAGGGAGACGGGATCTCTCCTTCCAGCAGAGATGCAGCTGGGACACCCCTGAACTCAGAGCCCGACTCTGAGCCTGGCACACAAGCCATCCCCTTAATAATTGAGGACCCAGGAACAAACGGCTTTTATTATCAGACATGAGTTGTGTATCCATCCCATACTCCTGACCGCATGGGTCCAAATATACAAGCAAGAACCCCTGATATGTCCCGTGGTGAAAAGGGTTAAGAAGACTGGGGGCTACTATGGCTTTCTTCCCAATCCAGTGTGCTAAGAGGCAGGGTACTCTGAACTGTGTCTCCATCTTCTCCTTGCTGGCCTCCTCCTCGGGTCAGGAGCACCGCAAGAGTAAGAGTCACGCCTGGTGCACTGTGGATCCTTGGAGAAAGTTTAACCCATAATCTAGTGCGATCCGTAGTCTCTCCTCTGTGGTTTGTTTTATGAGAATATAAAGAGTGCCTACTGTGTGCTCACCATGGACACTGTTGAGTTCTAGTTTGTCTGAGACCCAATATGCTTCAATGAGCCATGCATGTAGTCCTTGAAAGAACCTATGAGCCAGGAGTTCTTATCTTCTGCCTCACCCCTGACACGGCTGCTACACATATCTGCCAGCCAATTTGCCCCATTTCCAGAACTTAGAGATGCCACCAGCGGGCTGGCTGCGAGTGCCTTATCCCATTCACAGGGGTGATGGCTCGTGACCTTTGGCACTCAGTAGTACACCTAGTCACCAGCTGCATGGCAGTAATCTGTGTGGCAGAATGAATAGGTATGAAGAAGCAGGGAGCAGGGTCTCTTCTCTGTCGGTCCCAGGGCTACTGTCCCTCTTCCTTCTGGCTGACTGTGGCTCCCAGAAGCCTAAAGCCTAGTCAGTCAAGTTCAGCAGGCCCTTACTGCCGTTTACCGAACTGAGTCTGAGGCAGAGGAGCAGTCCTATCTACCCAAGCGCAAAAGACCTTGGAAAGATCGGGTTCCATGCACCCACATTCTGGATGGGGAGAATGAAGAATGGATGGACACATTTCAATCCTTCTGGGCTTCCAGCAGTTCCCTACACCAGCATTGCATTTATACACTACACAAGGGAGAGACTTGGAAAGGCCTTGGGGCTACCACTGGTCAGCTACCTATCTCTGAGGAAAGGTCCCTTCTTGCCTGGACACCTGTGTCCTCACAGGGAGGAGACTTGGAGACTTTCCTTGCCACACCCTATCTTCAAGACCTGTCTGCAACCCACTATATACTTCTACTATTCTTCCACGGGAGATACCCTTTCTCCACAACTGTAGGTCTATCTCACACCCTTCAGGATCTAAACACCACCTCCTCCTTGGTATATCCCTGGCTTTCTGGCTATCCTCTAAGTCAGCTTGACAATTCAGGTGATCCATGCACTTCGCTGAAAGTCCCCCATCACAGCCTTCTTGCATTATCTCTGTTGTCTTTGTACCACTGGCAGAGGACAAGGACAAGGACAAGGACATCTCATGCTGAAGTGGGTGTGAGGTGGCACATCCAGATGTTCCTCTCTACCCTACATTGCTCTTCACGACTTGTCTTACAGTTTATATGGGTTCAGGCTGACGTGTGATTTCTTTGTTCCTGTCCCTTAACGATAGCTCACTTCCAGAGCAGGGGCTTGCACACTGAGTACGGTCAGGGCCTTTTTACAGCTTCTTTGTGTTGTCACACTGATTATGTGCCACATTCCAGGCTAGCTGTGGGGACACAGAGGCAACGGGACAGGGACAGTGACAGCGGCGTGATGTGGGGATGAGCCTGGCTGGGAGGGGAGCAGCTACTTCAGGGTGAGCATTGAAGAGGGACAAAGGGACGTTCATCAGCAGCAATGGGCAAGAGGGAAGCCTGGGCAGGTCTTGAAAGGGCCAAGCTTGCCCAAGATGGGGGCAGGGAACACACGCTCCCTCTCTCTCTCTCTCTCTCTCTCTCTCTCTCTCTCTCTGTGTGTGTGTGTGTGTGTGTGTGTGTGTGTGTGTGTGTGTGTGTGTGTAAGATGTAAATGTAATGGGGAAGGCTAACAAGGATCTTTTTAGGCGCGGCTGTGGACTGAGTCACCATTGTGACCTACACAGGACAAAAGTCAGGTACTGAGTTCAGTGGCCCCCCCTGTACCCCTTGCCAACTTGATCAAGCTTCTCAGTGTAGACAGTATCCTGCTCAGTGTAGACAATATTTTATCTCCTTTCCCTTAGCACAGCAGCCCTCAGCCGGGATACGGGGGGGGGGGGGGGAAGAAAGATGTAAAATATTACTGGTCATCAAGTCCCTCGGTAATAGAGATAAGTATCACTAAGTAAGCGAGATACCCAACACTTAAATGCAGTGCTTTTAAAAGTCTCTAAGGCAAAAAAGAAGAAGAAAAAAAAAAAGAACATGAACAAAATACCCAAAAAATGTAAATAAAGACAGGATGTGCCTGGCACAAAGTATGCAGCCCAGCAACACACAGCGGCTGTGATTGGGCAGGGAGTGCTTTACCTCCGAAGCTGTGAACTTAGGAAACTCAAGAAAGACCCGCACCCCTTTCTCCAGGCACAGACCCGGGCAGTCTGTGCAGTGTCTGGGTGCTCTTGCAAAGGAAGGTGAAGCACTCAGACTAGTGGCAGGGGTGCGCCAAGCCCCCGGCCCTGGGTGCTCTGCCCCCTGCAGGATGCCTCGCACAGCTCCGTGGAGCCCTCCCCCACTCCGACTTGGGACTTTTCCGAAAGTTTGCTGAAACCAGACACCCTGCTTGACCGTGCCCGCGTGCAGCCGCGATTTAAAAGGCCGCCTTCAGCGCCCCCTCTCCGCCCCCAGCGGAGACTTCAAAAGGGCCGGCGCCTGTCGCGGCCCCAGCACCTATGAGCCACCCCCCGCACCCGGAGCTCGAGCCGGAGCTGGAGCACACGAAGTGGCCACGGCTGCAGGACAGGGGGACCGGGCCGGTGGCGCAGGCCCGTGCTCCCATGCTCTTCCCGGCGCCGTTGCGCCCCGTGCGCCTTTAGGGAAGGGGACTGCACCCCCGCCCCCGCGCCCGGGGCTGCGGGGACCCATGACCACAGATGTTAGGCACCCGCCTAAGAACCGACCGGCCAGCGTCGCACTTAGGGACCCAGTAAGTGACCTGGAGCGCTGGGCGTTTCGAGTGCGCAAAGGTGGATGCTTGTGCTGGAGAGGGTGCAAGTCCTATATGCAATCCTTTGGCTGCCGTTTGCAGAGGGTAGTGTGCAGGGGTCGGGGGGTGGGGTGTGCACTCGGGGACCTGCATGGACTGTGCATGTGAGAGTGTGTGCGCTGTGCATGTGCATGTGTGCGGGCGTGAGCCTCTGGGAGCCGAGCGTCTGAGCTCGCCAGGAATCCAGATATCCAAAGGTGTTCCGCGGGAGCTCAGAACAGTGCGTGGCTGTGTCTGCGCGTGAATGAGTGCGAGTGTTTGGAGGGTGCCCGTGGGAGAGTGTGTGTGCACGTGATGGCCAGTCAGTGAGTGTGACTCGCCTTATAGAGGTCAGAAGCTAGAGACTTAGTCGCAGGGTGGAGGCGTACTTGTGAGTTTGAGGATCTACCTGGGTGTCAGAGGGTGCCGCGTGGGATCCGGTGTGTGTGGAGGGTGGGGGGGGTCTCTGCTCGGAGAAAGTACAGGAAGACCGAACACATCCAACGCCCTCACCTACAGCGGTCTTCCCTGTCTTCCCAGAGCTCTAGGTTGCAACCTCTCTGCTGAGAGTTGCGAGTCAAGACAGATGTGGAAATGTAGATGCCAAGTCAAGGTCCCAGTTGTGTCTGCAGCTCTAGAACCCTTTCGGGAGTAGAATTCCCCCCCCCCCCCTTTGGTCTCCCACCGTCCGCTATAGAGGACCTTCAGTGTCATTATTCCTAAGTTCCTAATCTCAATTGTGATCGATCCCTAAGTAGCCTAGAGGAGCCCCTTTTCCATGCATCTATTTTGAGATGTTGGCGGTGTCCCCCTCAGATGGCTAGGTGGATGGTCGCGCAAGGCGACAGACGCTGCATCCCTTGCTGTGTCCGGCAGGGGGCAGCAGCTGGCAGCAGAGGGCGGCCCGGCGCGGGGAGGAGAAGAAGGTGGAGAGCTGCGGCGGGCCGAGACTTTAAATCGCCTTCATTTCCCCCAAATCCTTCCTTTTCCTCTCCTCCCCCAGGCCGGCGGGGAGGCAGCTTCCACCGCCCTCCGCGCGCGCTCGCTCGGCCTTGCTCTGCCTCCAGAGACCGCTGGTGGCCCGCCTCCAAAAGTTTGATCATCTCTCTGCCTTTTCTTGCTTCTTCCTTTTCGGTGGAAGCAGAAAAAGAGCGAGGCAGGGGCGAGCGCGGCTCCGGCAGTCCTGGGACCATGGGCCTGGCGCGGGCGACCGCGGGGCTGGGGCCATGCTATCCGCCTGCTTCAGCGCCCCTGGGCGCAGGGCTGCGCTGGGGGTGCGCCGGCAGCGCGCTTTGAGCCGGTCTGGCGCGGCGCGGCGGGGGGCTGGCGGCCCCATGGGGCGCGCCCACACTTGCCCCCCGGGTTCGGGAGCATGAAGTAGGGGCCTGCCATGGGCACGGGACCGGAGCGGGGGGCCCGAGGCACAGCGGCGGCAGGACTCGGGGGGTGAGTACAATCTCAGGGTTGTCCCTGATTCAGCTTACTGCGCCTCGGATGTGCACAGAAGTCTGGGGTTCCCCGCCACGCCAGGCGCTCGCAGACGAAAGTCAGCTTCCTGTAGTTTCCTGCGCCCCCGCCAGGCGGGACGCCAAGGGTTAACAGGGGCTGAGCCCCCCAGGCCGAGCTGCACGGTTCCTTTGGGGCAAAGGCCAGCGCGGGGGTGGGGGGGCGGTTGTCCGCGCAGAGCCAGATCAGCGATCCAAAGAGGAGCCTTGTGGCAGCGCTCAGAGTGGCGGGCAGGGTAGAGGGGCAGGGGCATGAGAAGGGAGTCTTGGTGTCTGCAGGTCGCAAGCTTACAGGGCTCTAGTTCCACTGTCCCGTGAGTCAAGTTTGTAGGTCTTCAGGTCCGGGCGTCTGCTCCTGGCTCAGTCTCAGGTTCTGCACGTTTCTGCGTTTCCTAACCTCTCTGAATGTGTTTTGGTCCGGTCTGCATACCTCAGGCTTCTCAGCTTCTCCCGGGAAGCCTGCAGTTTCTGTCCCTCTCCCAAGCAGCGAGGAAGAGTGAGAGCCAGCTTGTGGGAGCGGAAAGGCCCTGGGAGATCACCAAGTCCAACCTCCTTGTACAGATGAGGGAACCGCGGCCAGAGAGGGGCTGGGAATCTCCAGGGCGGGGCCCCGCACACACAGCTGGCACCCCGTGGTTGGGATTCCCAGCTTGTGCAGAAGTTGTAAGGGGGGGCGGGGGGGAGGGAGGGAGGGAGGGAGGGGGAGAGAGGAGAGAGAGAGAGAGAGAGAGAGAGAGATCCAGTCACCATGTGTGGGTGTGTGTGGGAGAACGCGGTCCAGAGGGGCCCTGTGGACTACAGCTCAGGCACAGGGCTTGTCTTTCCATCCTACTGGGACTCTTGGGCTCCCCGGGGAGTTTGGCTGGGGTTGTAGTACCGCCCACCCTCTCAAGAAACGCCCCTCTGAGCTGGATCCAGGGTGATGAGGCCCCCCCCCACACTTCTTTTCCATGTCTTGGAAAAAGCTGGCTGTTTGAGATTCCCCCACTCCCCCCACCACACGCATTCGTATACACAGGGCACTAGTGAGTACACTGGTGACTCATTTTCTCCGGGAGACCCTGTGCCAGTGCAGATGCCAGTGGTTGGGCAGTGTGGTGGTGCCAGGGAGCACCCCATAGCTGGGCTGAAGCTTAAGGAAGGCCAGCAGTACCAAAGCCTCCCTGCCTTTCAGGTCATACATCCCCAAGTGCCTACCCACCTTGGCTTCAGTGGGCCTTCCAGCTTTGCCGTACCCTGGCTCCTTCTGGTCCTTCCTTGCTTCTGCATTGAGAAGTCTTTCCTCCTGAACATCATTATGCCCTGCTGCTCTTGGGTGAACACTGGGGTCGGGGACCTTCTTTGAGGTAGCCTATTGTCAATGCCTTCCTTTGTCTCTTGCATCCCAACATACTTCCCTGATATCTTGTTGGCACTTTCTTCCTGATCTCGGTGCCCAGGGACCTTCTAGATGTCCCCATGGTCTGGCCTGGTCTGACATGCAGAAGGACTAATTGTGGATGGCAGGGAAACAGCCCTGGGCTCACTTCAGTGGAAAACAGACTTTGGAGCCGAGCATAGGAACCTAGCAACCGGCAGTTTGAGTTCAAGTCCTCTATACCGTGGCGTGCCCTTGGCCAGGCTTACCACCTCTCTGCTTCCCCTTTTTACATCAGACAAGATGCCCTCCCGCCCTTGCAGCCTGCAAGGATTTTTGAAAGTTAAAGAAACATGCTCAGGAAGGGTTCTGAACATGGCCTGGCGTACAGTAAGCGTTCAGTAAACCACAGCTGCTGTTTGTGTCTGTACTTGCTACTTTGTGAATGGGTGTGAGTCAATGGGAAAGTTCTGGACTGTATCCTGTCCAGAGGGATGACCTGTGTGTGTGTGTGTGTGTGTGTGTTCTCATGGAGGACGTAGAAGGTGTGGAGAAGAACCTGGGTGTGGCTGTAATGGGCACATAAGGTCTGCTGAGGCCACAGAGGCAGGTGGAACAGGGACAGATTTATGTCCTTGCCAGCCAGCTCCGACATCACTCAGTCCATGGTAGAGCAGTTGGGGACAGCATCCACACAACGGCCATTCTCAGACTGTTCCTATATCTTCTGGGCTTGGGGACCTTGGACCTCTCTGAATGCTGACTCTGGGGCGGACTTCTCAGTCTCCAGTGTTTCCGGGAAACAGGTATGGAGGGAAAGCCATCCAGATAGAAGGCAGCTTCTAAGCAAGTCTCTGAACAGAACCATCCATGTGTGGCAGGCTAGCAACTGGACTCTTGCGGGGGGGGGGGGGAAGGTGGGGATGGGGGAGGACCTAGCTACTCCCCGAAGGGTTACGTGGTCAGAAGTTGTGTCCTTTGTGGCTCACATCTGAGAGTTGTCCTTCTGGGTTGATCTTTCAGATACCTTGGAACCCCTCAATGGCTGAGCCATAGTCTATGAAGCTGTAATGAACAGAAGTCAGGGAAAGCAAAGCCCGTAAGCCAGGGAGGCCACCAGCATTACTAACAGTAGCCTAAACAGCACTGGAAACGGTAGTCACACTGCCGGGCCTCCTCCCTTCTGCAGCCTACTTTCCAGGCTAGCTAGGGCTTACTCACATAGATGGCTCCGGGGCTCCTGGATGTATCTCTAGCCCTGCTGAGAAAGCTGAAACTCTGGTCCCCAGCAGGTCGTAAGTCTCTAAAAGTATTCACGTTCTCCTCCAGGGAAGACAAATAAAATATAGATCTGTTTTGACTGGCTGTGTGGCCTTGGGTAAGTCTCTTTTCTCTGGACTCTTGTTAACCATCTCTTCAAAAAGACGGTCCTTCTCTCACTGAGATGCACTGGATACTGCAAAGTTAATGCCTCCAGTGTGCACCAAAGCCCAAGCCCGGAAAATCAGCTGCATTTGTGACAGTGTTCTGAGGTCTGGCCTTAGGCAGCTGAAAGGCACAACAACCAACAGGATTCTATCACCAGAGTCTTCCCTTTGACCATCGAGAACTTAGTCGTGTACTCTAATCTAGCTTCCAGGGTGCCCATCGCTACAGCCAGAGATGATCTAGGACCCATGTGACTCTCCTGCGTTCTCTTGCTCACCTGGTGTCCCTCTGTCATTTGGAAAACTTCCAAGACAGGTGCATGTGCGTTGGCAGACTCAAGGAATGTGGACAGGTGCCAAGAGTCGGGGGCTCAGCCCGACTTGACTGTAGAACTTCTGGGGACCGTTGGGATTCAGGCCTGGTGGGGAAGCTGTCTGAGCTTGGATGCAGGGGCTGGTTCTTCCCCCATGCTGCCTGGCCACTGCTTCTTAGTACACCTTCCTGAATGGCGATGTACTGTGGGAAATCCACAAGGTGCCTTGGAAGGGAAATACCTCCCCTTGCTGGGGTGCAGGCTTCTCTGTCAAATGAAACTAAATAGCCTGTTGCCACTTCCAGGACCACTGAGGCTGCCCGTGGCTTTTGAAAAGCAGCCATGGTAGAAGGCAAACTCAGTGTGACTGGGCACTCTTGACCATTGGCCGTAATCTTCAGTTAGTGAGACCCGAGGAAAGAGGAGACTTCTGAGCAATGACCAAAGACTGCAAAGGGCAAGGAAGGGTCTGGAAGAAGGTAGAGCCAGGGAGGGAAGTTTCAGGAAGCTAGTTGCAAGTCAAGAGTCCTGCTGCGATACCATGTGCCCCCCCCCCATCCCATTCACTACACAGACATGTGACATCTTCACTGTCACCGAGGCAGAGACCTGCTGGAGAAGGCTGCAAGGCTGTCAGTATCCCAGAGCTTTTTCTCCCAGCCACCCTCAGGTTGCAAGTCACTGAACACTCAATCCAACCATATTTTCGAAAGTGTTCAATGGTCATTGTCTTTCGGAGACCCTCAAGGACGATCAGCATAGGTGTGGTGACACTGACATCATTTTTTTTCTCATTCTGCTATCCTTGAGTGGTTGTGAGACTTCTTACCGCACACACACACAAAGCCTACAATGTCTTTAAACAGCATGCCTTCTTTCAGGGGGGAAAAAATAACAGAGGCCAATAGAAAAATCTTCCTCCCCTTTCTTTCCAAATACTTCCCCCTCCCCATTGGGTGACAGGTGCCAGCCTACATCTCACGGGCTACACCTGAGTCATGTGTGCTTTTGTAAACCGGTCCCTGTGTGATCTGTATCCACACAGTGTCTGAACTCTCCGGGTGGGTGAGCCGGATGCTGTGTTTGTTACACAGTGAGCCGACCGCATGCTTGCTTCCCGTAATAACTCCTACTAAGATTTGAAAGCCGGGAGAGCTGGCAAGAAAGGAGCAGCAGAGAGTTGCAGACAGCAGCCCGGGCTTTCCTGGACTGCCCTGTGCCGCAGGCGCACACCAGCCTGGTTTTACTCTTGGAAGAGGAACCTAGCCAGTCTGCCCCCATCCAGAGCCCTTACCACTCACCCAGCTCAGCTCCCAGATGCCATCGCTGCCATCTCTGGCCACGTGCCCCAGCTTTTCCTCTACCCTCCTGGGAATCAGATGCCCTGAGTGGCTTGGGTGTCCCAGTGGTTGCTCCCACAGGAAGGTGAAATATAATCCTTACCTCTGCCTGCTATGGCAGTAGCCACAGAGGGAACGTTTAACCGCTCCTGGATCAGCTGTGGGGTGGGTAACATTGATGTTAAAGCAACTGGTGTGCGTCAGGGGCTTCTCTGGCTGAGCCGGGGCAGCTCTTTGATGCATGCACCACATTTAATTTAATGAGCCACATTAATGCATTTAATCCCCACATCTGGTTTGCAAGCAAAGGTGTTGCATAGGACCGGAAGAGTTCAGGAGGATTTAGTGAATCGTCGGGAGTCACACAGTCTGGAAGTCATAGGTAACCAGGTTTGCTACTAGGGGCACCTGGCTTGGCTCTGCCCCCAACCCCTGTTTTCTTCTATCGTAACCGAGTGTGGTGAGCTGCTGCCTGAGTCCTGAGAAGGGGCTCACCTCTTTCCCTGGCACCTTGAGGACACCGGTCATCCAAGCAGACTTTGTATTTTTCCATCTGCCTTTTATGTTTGGCTCTGTGGTCCATTGCGTAGGGCCTGGGGGAGCTTGACTTGAACTTCTGAGGCTGTAATCCAGATGGAGAGACTGGGCAGAGGGGTCGGACTCTAGATAGCCCAACATCTACCACAGGGCTTTGGACCCTCCTGTGAAGAGCTAATCTGTGTTGGTAGCTAGCTGGGGTCCTGGGCTGGGGCCTGGGATCAAGAACCACTCTTATTGGCCCTTGAAGGCTATGCCTTGACTCTGGACTCTAGGATGAGACCAGGATGGAAGGGAACTGAGCTAGGCTATTTCTCCTGGCTCCCTAGCCAGATCTGGGTGTGAGGAAAAAAGCTAACGCTGTATGCATTTGTGTCTGTCTGTCTCTAGGGGGTTTCTCTTCACCTGGATCTTGGTCTCATCTGCCTGTCATCTGGCCTCCACCCAAGGAGCTCCTGAAGGTAATTCTCTCTTTTCTTTGTCCAGTGGGAGACAAAGGAGGGCGGAAGAGAATTCGAGAACTCGGGTTGCAGACATCCACACCATTAGCTGGAGTGCTTAGGCTCAGTTTTCCCATCCAGAGAATGGAGCCAATCATAGGCCCAACCCCTTGGAGTCTGTGAGAGGTGAGAAGGGTTGCATGCAGGACTGTCCTCATGTTCCCAAGAGTCTGATCTGAGTACCTCCTTCGAGGCAGCTTTGTCTTTGCCCATGCCTGGCATCCCTATACCCTTGGCTGTTGTTGCCCCCGGGGAGCTGTCCAGGCACCGATGGGTTAACCTCCTCACTTCCCATAGAAACTCAGACTCTGCCATCTTTGTGCCAAGTGGACATGAGAGCTCTTAAATTAATTGTCCTTCCCTCCTTTGTGCCTGCCGTGTTCTCTGGGGCAGGCAGCAGGCACCTCAGGAGTCCCCATAGCCCGATTTGGACACTGGGTGGGAATTGTGCCCCTGGGAGGTAAGGGCCATGCCCGGAAGGGACATTGCTGCCCAGCAACATTTGTTCGTGTGTCATATTTTCCAAGCTTGTGGAACAGCTGTCCAGAGTCCTGAGTCAGGCAGGGGGTGGGAGCGACCAGAGCTGTACCGAGCCAGGTTTATGTAATAAAGGCATCTTGCTGGGGCCAGCTGGCCGGCCCGTGCACCCTGGCGCAGGCCCTCGGTTCATTCCGTGTCCCCTGTCTCTTCCTCCCGGTGGGATTCTGCATGGGGCTCTGCCTTACCTTCTGACCAATCCGAATAGCTTCAGGACAGTGTGGGGTAATGGCCGGGACCCTGAGCGTGGGTCCCTAGGTTCCAGCCCAGCTGTGAGCTGCGCAGCAGCCTGGGTGAGTTAGCATGTTGCAAGCCTAATCTGTTGGCACACAACTGCCATCCTGGCACTTGTGGAAGAGGCAGGAAGTTCCCAAGCTCCAAGCTCGTGTGAGCCACGTAGTGAAACCTTGCCTGGAAAATCCCGAGGGTCATTGGCTCTAATTCATGTGTGTAGCGTAGCTAGGCTAGGTCTTGCCTTCAGGGTGGTTGAGAGAAACGGATTCACGGATGTGCGAGCTTGGTAAGCACATTAAACCTTGTTCTTGTCACCTGTGATTTCGTTCATCTGAAAGGTCCAGGGAGCATCGTCTTCTACAACGGGAGTCACACTGTTGGCGCTTTAACAGCTTCAGGGTTTCCCCAGAGGCTGGCTGTTCATCCACTTTGAAAGCCGCCCGAGGATGAATGAGGAGCAGCAGTCCAGTGTGATGCCTGTCCTGGCCAGCTGTGTCTCTCCAGGGGTTGGTCACTTAGCAGGGGGCCTCGCATGTAGAGAAGGATGTAAGGGTGTGTGCCAAGGGCAGGCCCGAGAAATGCCCTAGCACTGGAAGGATGTGCAAGTGTCTCCCCTCCCCCGATAGGCGGCTCCTCCTGCTTGAGGTTATTTATAGAGAATAGATTTTATCATAAGACAGTCTTGTGACTAAAACCAGTAAGATCTGCTAAGGGAATCATAAGTTATGCTTTGCTTTAGCTTAGAGTAGGGGACTGACGGGTCTGAGAAAGCATAAGGAGGGGATATGGGTGGCATAGAAGGCCCTTGGCTTCTACAGAAAAGAGTCTTCATGAAACTATGGGTACAGCACCTTGGGGGTGCAGAATCCTTAGGACATTGGGAACCTATTATGCTCTCTGAGGTTTATAGGCAGAGAGAAGAGATTCAAGCAGGGTTTGAGTGAGGATGAGCATGTAGGTGCTCTTCACTGCCCCGTCCTTCTGTCTATCCATCTCTGCCCATCTGTACATATGTCTGTCTTTCTCTCCACCCATCCATCCATCCATCCATCCACCCACCCATCCATCTGCTCATAGTTTTAAGCTGAGGACCAGTTAGATATCATGTGTTGGATTTGGTGTCCAATGTGGCCTGTGTTCTGTGCACGGAGCAATAAGGAGAAAAGGTGTAGCATTGATGTCTCAGACCTCAACCCAGATGGAAGTCAGAGGTAGCTGCAGTTCCAGAGGCACTTGATGGCTCCTGGCAGAGGTCAAGGTCAGGAGACAGCCTTTGTAGTTACTGACAGTTCAACTAGCTAAAGGCAATCGTATAGCCCAGAGAAGTGGGTCAGAATGTCTTTCCATGAACACGGGGCTACATGGTGTGAACACTTGTCTCTCAAGTACCCAGAAGATTGTTAGATCTCATGCAGACATACACTGGAGATGCATTGAGTTTTTCTGCCTCCAAGATGGTTGAGAGAACCAAGTTTGCATGTATGGAGAGCACAGTCGAGTTTGTTCTTTCTTTTGAAACCCTTCTTTTGCTTTGGGAAGCCCCATCAATGTAATTACTAAGGATGGGAATGGGCTAGACCAGGAATGGATGTCTGCGTGTTTGGCTGGAGATTGCATGGGTACCTTGGTTTTGTTTTCTATTTCCCCTCTGGCACTCAGGAGGTAGGCTCGGTAAAGTTTAAGCTCCCTCTGAGGGCAGAGTTCACCTCCTCAGGCCTGCTCCAGCCAGAGATCCAGGGTGGAAAGGTGTGCCTCTGAGGAGGTAGTGACACCAGCTAGGTTCTCCAAACATCTTAACTGGAGCTTCTGGAACTTCCTGGAAGTAGAGAAGGGCGTCTCTGCCTCTGAGGTATTTGGTGAGCATCACTATCTTTGGTGGCAGCAACTGTCATTTGAAAGTACTTATTGCTAAGTCCTTTCACCATGAAGGCATCTCAACGTCCTATGATATGACAGGTGGGAAGTCTGAGGCCCTAGGGTGGCAGGTTTAGGAGGTAGTAGAGATGGGATGGACAGGTAGCAGCATGAAGTCCAACCCGGGAATACAATGTTGCAGTATGTCACAGATTGTTACAATGTGACACCTCGGGTCTGTGTCTGGAAAGATGAACCCCTGTGCTATCCAGTTTGAAGGTAAGGCTCTGTGCAGGAAAATGAGCCGGTTACCAGGTGGCTGCTTGTAGCCCAGGCTGGAGCAGGCTCTTACCATCTTCTCTTATCCCTCCCAGATGTGGATGTCCTCCAGCGGCTGGGCCTCAGCTGGACGAAGGCTGGGGGTGGCCGGAGCCCTGCACCCCCAGGGGTCATTCCTTTCCCATCTGGCTTCATCTTCACACAGCGGGCCAAGCTACAGGCCCCCACGGCCAGTGTCCTTCCCACCACCCTGGGGCGGGAGCTGGCGTTGGTGTTGAGCCTCTGTTCGCACCGTGTGAACCATGCCTTCCTCTTCGCCATCCGCAGCAGGAAACACAGGCTGCAGCTGGGTCTGCAGTTCCTCCCCGGCAGGACACTCGTCCACCTGGGGCCTCGGCAATCTGTGGCCTTCAACTTGGATGTTCATGACGGGCGCTGGCACCACCTGGCCCTGGAGTTGCGTGGCCGCACTGTCACATTGGTGACAGCCTGTGGGCAGCACAGGGTACCTGTGCCATTGCCTTCCCGTAGGGACTCCATGCTTGACCCCCAGGGCTCCTTCCTCTTGGGGAAGATGAACCACCGTGCCGTCCAGTTTGAAGGTGCGCTGTGTCAGTTCAGCATCCATCCTGTGGCGCAGGTCGCTCACAATTACTGTGCCCACCTGAGAGAGCGCTGCCGACAGGTGGACACGTACGGTCCCCAGGTGGGAGCTCTCTTTCCCTGGGACTCTGGCCCAGCCTTTGCTTTGCATCCTGAACCAGCCTTGCTTGGCCTGGGGAACCTGACCAGAACCCCAGCAGCCCTAGGGGCCAGGCCTGTAAGCAGGGAACTCATAATGACTATGTCTCCTCCCGTGGCCACCAAGCCCCTGAGGATTGTCCACCCAGATGTCTCCAAACACAGCTCTTCCCAGACCCCACTGACGCCTGCCAAACAGTCAGCTACAAAAACACGTTCTCCCTCCCCTTCAGCTCCTCTGGCTAATTCCACCAGGGTTTTTCATTCAGCTCCTGCCCAGCCACAACCGATCACAGCTACTAGCCCTACCAAACGCCCCCCCATCATGCCTTCTGTTTCTTCCCTTTCAGTTACCCCCATGAAAAGTTCCCATGCAATGCAGAAAGCCTCTTCATTCACAAAGCCTGTTCCACCCACCCAGAAGCTAGCGCCCCTTCCCTCCCAACTAGCGCCTTCCAAAACCCCTAGTCCCACTGCGAAACCTGCCCAGAAAACTTTCATGAAACCCCAACCTCCAGCCCCCAGTCCCCAGCCCCCGCACCCTACGACTGGCTTATCTAAAAAGTTCACTATCCCCACAGTAGTGAAATCTAAGTCCAAGATGACCAATTGGGCCAACAAGCCTGTCTTGGCCCACACCAATGTCCCTAAAACTCGTCAGCAAACTGTTGTGTCCCAGTCTCCTGTTCCCTATCTGGGCTCTCAGACACCGGCTACAGCCCTCCCTCCTTTGGGTGTTGGAAAGCCTAGAGCGATGTCTCCCACACTTGACTCTGCTTTGACTTCTGCTGGAAACAAGAAGTTCACACGACTGGAAGCCTCCAAGAAAACCCGACATAAGAGCAGCCCCCGGAAAGCCATACCTTTCAGCTCTGGGAAGGCAGCCAGGGATGCCTCACCAAGAGACCTGACAACCAAACCTAGCCAGCTGTCCACCCCAGCCCTGGTCCTCACCCCAGCCCACCTCCTGTCCTCCAGCCCCCAGCCCACCAGCAGCAGCTTCCCCTTCTTCCACCTGCCGGGACCTACACCTTTCTTGATGCTTATGGGGCCTCCAGGCTCCAAGGGAGACTGTGGCTTACCGGTAAGACTGTTTAGGGTCTGCATGCTACTTGGTGTGTAAGTGGGTGGCTGTGGGGTAGTGTGGTTCAAGAGAGCGCCCCCTGGTAAGGGTGAGAGAGAAAAGGGCTACCAGGGGCAGGGAACTAGTTTGGGCCCCAACACCTTGGCCTTACTGTCTTAGCAGTTATATATCAAAGGGCAGAGTTGTGAGCCATTGGGGCTCACTTGGTAAAAGTCCTTGGGTTTCAGCTACCTCATGTCTAACCCAATGCAAGAGTCCCGTGGCTTCAGGAATACCACAGATGACACACCTAGGTCACCAGAGTGAGCTGACAAACAGCCCCTCCTGTGGCCCCACTGGCCTGTATGCCTGTCCGGGAGCTGTGGACAGTCATGGATGAGTATCTTGGGATGTGTTTTGCTTGGCACACACGGCGTTCTTTTTATGAAATCTAGTAGTTACTGATATTGCAGAGTGGGAGGGGTCATAGGAAAGTCTAGTCCACTGAGCTCGCCTGGAGGGTGGGGTGGCTATCGGGTGGTCTCTACTCACCGAGACCCCCACTTTGCAAGATTCCCACCTGCCCTTCAAGCCCATATGCTTCACAAACCTCGCTGGCATCCTGACTTGATTATCCAGCCCTAGTCAAGAAGTTGAAGATGAGGAAAAACCTTATGGGACAGGAGAGACAAAGAAAGGACATAACATATGCAGAGGCTTGCCTGGGACTGTATCCAGGGCCAACGACCTTCCGTGGCTGAAGGCCAGTTCGTCCAGGCAGGGAGTAGTGGGGTGGGGGTTCCAGAAAGCTCAAGCCCCTGCTCTGACCTTGGCAATGGCCACTGTGCAGCAGTTGGCTCCCCTCCTCTGAGCCAGGTCTCCTACTGGGCTCTGGGTTTGAGGGTCAGGCACCTTGCAATGCAGAGACAGTGGCAGATGCTGGGACTTCCTGGGCCTTGTAAACATGCTTAATGAGTTTTAATAATCATTGGGAATAATATTTACCCAGCCCGTCTCCAAGGGGACAGAGTCTGCTCACTATAACCATATTCCGAAGCTTATGGAAATTGTGTACATTACTCTGTGGTTAGGTCAGCGCTCACTCGGCTCAAGTTTCGGGCAGTCTGGAGTCGGGGATCACGGGACCTGGGGAACAGGACAAAGGAACCTTTGCACCCATCTGACCCCGAACTGGGTGCTCTCGGTTCAGCCAGCTCCGAAAACTGAGCTGTGCACTCAAGGGCCCAGGAGCACGGGGCTGGAGGAGGTGAACTGCCTGCCCTCTTGTGACAGAGAGTCCTGACTCTGACTGTGTGGTTCACCACAACCGAATGAAGGAAGTCAACCACTCTCTCCAAGCCAGAGTGGAGAGAAGACAGGGCCGTGTTTGGGGGTGTGTGGAGGGGTGTGGAAGTGGGGGTAGTGGGGATATGAACACATACCCTCTCATTCCTCCTATCTACAGGACCTGAGCACAGCAAGGGGGGGGCTATGCTTCCTGGGTATGGGGATGCGCAGATCCAGGTTCAAATCCCGATTCTGCCCCATACATCCTCTGAGCTGGCTCTGTAGCATGGGGAGTGGCTTCTACCCCTCATGCAGAGGTTGCTCAGGGAACTGTCACAGGAAGGAAGCATGTAGGACTGTCTCCTTGAGAACCAGTGACTGGGGAAACTTTCACTCTTCTCGAGGGCTGGAGCTCCTTCTAGGATCAGCATTGGAGAGCAGTGACTATGGTGGGCGTGTTGTCATGGTTCTCAGGTGGGGTGTGAGGTCACCTGCAGAAAGAGGCGGGGGCCGTTGTCTAAGCCCAGGATCTAGTTCACAAACCTGCACGGACCCACATGCTCAGGAGCCTGCTGGTCTCAGCTAATTCTTGTGTCCTTGGGGAGACCAGGCCAAGACATGAGTGACAGTCCTCAGTGGAGATCTCTGACATGAATTTAATCCTTGCAAAGCCCGAGTTGTCCCAAGACCTAGGCCAGGATCCTTTAGGTCAAACATAACCCCCCCATCGAAGGAGTGGCAGGGTTGTGTGAACTTAAGAAGCACGCATGCTTTGTATTCCTGAAAAAAAAAAAAAAAGTCTTTTTATTTCTTAGCTCAGGTGGTGATAAAATTCCCAGTTGCTTTGTGCTGTGTGAACTCTGGCAGTTGACTCAACCTCTCTGAGCTGTAGCATCTGTGGACTGGGGATGTAGTAAGACTTCATGCTCCATAGGTTTGGGGGGGGGGTGGGGGTGGGGGTGGGGGGAGGTGTTTTAAAGGTCTAGGCAGCATAGGAGAAGCTAACAGGGGCTTGCAACCATGGCCGTTACCTGTTAAACCCAGATGACCTCCAGGTGGAAGGAACAGGAAAGGTGCTAGCAGCATCCATTCAGAACTGAATCCCGGAGCCCAGCCTTCATCACACAGTAGTGACAAAGAGTGTACAGAAGGAAAGGTACCATTTTCCTTGCAAGCCGCCCCTTGCAGGTTTCCATGTTGACTGGGCCCCACCAGGAGACTGAAGGAGCCAGGGATGCAGGCTTTGGGGAGTTGACTCTCAGGAAGCAGAGGAGCTCTGGGGGCCAAGAGCATCTGCCCAGAGTATACACAGGGACTCAGAAAATGGCTTATCACACTTCCATTTTGCAACTGGACACACAGCTGGGTTCCCCAAGTAGAAATTACACCCTGGCACAGAGGCTGGGTGCTCTGCAGACACCTATGATCTCACCAAGGGGTAGACACAGAAGAGGGTCCTAGGGACCAGGAGGTCATTGTTTAGGTCACCCAGCACAGAGCCACACTTGCAGGCCTGTACTCAAGTCCCCTAGACTCAGGCCTGTAGAGTTTCTCCCTATTTGCTGATTGCCGGGGGAGAGGAGGAGGCCAGCAGGTCTGACTTTTTGTGCTGGACTCAACTGCATCTGGCGCAAGATGGAGGCGGGGGGGGGGGTGTCTTGTTCAAGAGCAGGATCCCCTTGGACTGACTACAGGAGGTCAGAATACCAGGGGAAACCCACAGGGCTAATTCATGTTTCCATGGCTCTGTGTGTGTGTATGCACCCTGACCCAGGCCTCCTGCACTCCCCGGACAGAGACAGGCCTTCGGCCCCCGCCCCTCCCCAACTCGGGCCCTCTCAGAGGCCTCCTTGTTTCCAGTGTGGAGTGGAAAAATCCCACCCCAGCTCATGATTCATTGGGCTCCCCCGCTCAGGCTGTGGGCCTGGAAAGAAACAGCCACGTTTTCCACTGTGCAAAGGCAGGCACTTGCTCAGATGAAGCAGAGGGGCCAGGGCACCCACCATAACCCAAGCCAACAAAGTGAACACTGAGTACGCCAGTCACATGGCTGCAGCTAGGCTGGGTGGCTGTGGCCCAGGTCCCTGGCTGGTGCGCTGGAGGTGGTAGCTATGTCTCAGATAGGGGTCTGGATTGCTGTGTCAAGAGCCAGGCCATAGGCTGACTTTACCAAGATGAGCTATAGATGCTGTGTTGCCCTGGGGTGTGCTGAATAGATGTGTTAGATGAGGTCAGATTTGAAAATGTCAGAAGGATGCCTCCAGGCTTCCGTAGTTGTAGTCTCATCAGGGCTTGACTTTCTGGCAAATGGGAATGGTCTCATTACTCACCCAACTCCAGTCCCCCTTATAACAGAGAAGACGCCAGTACCTGGAAGGATGGGTGTGTTCATTTTCCAGGTGGCCACAGAAGGGAAGGGGTTTAGGACAGGTCACGTGGTTAGTTAGAGACAGCTGTCCGGCACTGGCTGTGAAGAAGTTGCCCAAGGTGAAAAATCAAACCCAGTGGTCCTGTCCAGCGTCTGTTCCCTGCTAGCTGTGTAGCCTTGGACAAGATACTTTGTATCTCTATGCTGTCTCTGTGATTTTTTTTTAACCCATTAGAAGGGCTCAGGAGACCTACAGCTGTGCATTTCCTCCTGTTGTGCGTCACCTGCCTGGGGAAAATTGAGCCAAGGAGGAGTGCCTACTGAAAAAGACACTACTCTCCCCAAAACAGTAGCAAGGGATGTGTGTAGCTTAAACTGCTGAATGGGGAAATCCCGGGGGGGGGGGGTGCCTAGCAGAAATAACAGCTCATGCTATTTGAGCATCAACTTCATGCCAGGCACGAGGATTAGCACGTTTTATAGATTATCCGTGGCGACGGGGCTATTATTATCCCCCATTGGGCAGCCATGGAAACCCAGGCTTGGAGAGGAAGTGAAAGCCGCTGGCATAAAGCCACCTCTGAATGGCAGGGTGCTGTGCCTGTGTGAGCTCTAAGCTGCACTCTGTGTCTCTGGGGAGGAGGATGGTCTGGACCCAGTCCCAACTCAATGTAGACTGCGTGGAGGGTAGTGTCAGCTGGGCTGGAGGCACCCAACGACAGAGCAGGTTGGGACATGCCTGAGGCCACATAGTGCTCCTCCTCCCTCTCATAGGGCTGTTCAGTGACCAGTGACTAACCTGCCGCTATCTCACTGTCTGGATCTGGGCTATGAATCTCAGGGACAGAAAGCCCCGGAGTGTTCACAGGCCATTGTGCCAAGCTGAGCCGAGTCGACCCGCGATGCCCGGTGTGAGGGTGTAGTCAGTTGCCAGCCAGAATGAACTCAGTTTTTAACACTGATTCTAACTCTGGGCAGGGAACCTGGAATCTTGTGGATGGTTATTTGAAACAAATGAATTCCCAGGCCTCGCACTCCTAGAAAGCCTGGCTTCTTTGGAGGGTTCTGGGCTCAGTCTCTCGAATGCACGTTTGCTAATCTCATTTTCTTCTTTGGGGTGGAAGAAGAAACGGGTCATTAGTTACCACATGCATTTTAAGGGGAGAAGCTGAGACCCCCCCCAGGCAGAAGGAAGTCCCAGCATGCTGTGCAAATATAGGGATGCAACTGAAGTGAGCAGTCCCCCTGCCTGCTTTTCTGAAAAGGGGCCTGAGATGAGACCATGCAGATGTCCCTCTGTCACTTCTGGCTTTTCTCAGTGCAAAGTGGGGAGCCATTAAACATTGGTGAGCAAGGACATGTCTGAGGCAGAGAGAATGATGGGGGTTTGTTGCAAGTTCCTAGGAAGCTGATGATGCTGGACCCCTCGGGAGCACGTGCGCATTTCAGTGCAGGCTTTGTGGTAGATAAGGCATACACTGCCTCTTGTCTTTAAGTAACCCTACAAGGACCTTTGCCCTCACACAGGCTAGGCACTCAGTGGCCATGCCACCAGCTGTGAGTGGCAGCAAGGCCATTTGAACTCAGGCCCAGCTGTCCCAAAGCCTCAGCGTGTGACCTTTGTGCTTCATGTCCTTCTGTGGTGCAAGGATGCTTGGTGTGACCTTGGCTAAGTCCCTTCTCCGCCCTGGCTCTGCCGAGGACTTGGCTGAGCTCAGAGTTTGCCTGCTGTTTTGTGTTATCAGACATTTGGCAGAGCCCTGGGGGTAGGATGACTCATTTTCTGTGTTAGAGCCTTTGAGGGGGCTGCCATGTGCAGAGGGAGCCAGGCTTCCAGGCAAATACTTCCCCAAAGGAAAAGAAGAGAGAAAGGGTTGAGAATTCTTCCTGGAAGAGAAGACATCCTAACAAGTTAACGGGGTGATAACCTGAGAAGCCCAATAAACATGAGTCCCCAAAGGCGGAGAACTCGGGGAATTCCTCTTCATAGCTGTGGGACTTCTGATGACTGCATTTTCTGCTGTCTTATATTATTCTTGCTTCTTCCTCAAGGGCCCCCCTGGGCTTCCAGGATTACCTGGGTCTCCGGGTGCACGAGGTCCTCGGGTAAGTGACGTGTGCTGGGTGTCCTCTGGGGATCTGGATGACCCTTTAGTTTGCAATCTATTACCCATGATGCCCCACCTTGCTGGGATCCCCAGACCTTTCCCTGCCTTTTTCTGTACTCATTTCCCATTGTGTCTTTTGGGCATGGAGATGGTGTGTGACGATGATGACATCTTGTTCTCTTACTGGTGACCTAGGGCAGGGCAGGGACTTCTGAAGCCCATCCGCATAAGCAGATACTTGATCTGGAAAACCCCAGTGTGGGAGGATGAGACTCTGGGGTGCCTCCTCCCACTTTTGACTGTTCAGAGTGGTTTGTGGGTCTGAAGGAACAGTTCTGTGGCCCCAGAGAAGGGCTGAACTCCGAGGGTGGAGCTTGGGGTCAGCTGGATTGCAGTAGATGTTGGAAGCACAAACCTATGAGTGTCAGCCACTTCAATACATGGTACCTGCCCGTCATTTATGCTGCCCGTGTGGCCCCACCCCAGCTGTAGCTTCTGCAGGCTACTGTGGGTATCCTTGTTCATGGATAATGTGTGACTAGCAATATCAGGCAGGCAAGCACCAGAGTTGGGAACTGCCTGCAACATATTTTTAGCTCTAAGCTCAGCAGTTGGTTTCAGTTAAGTACTTGGGCCCTGTTTCTTTCCAGACCTGGCTGTGTCTCCCTGATCCCGGGATTCTGGAACCTTCCATCTGATTTGTCTTTTCTCTTGGCTGCAGAGCCTGCTGCGGTACATGCCCAGGGTTAGGAACGATACAGGTGTCAGGATCTTGCACTGTGACCCAGCATTCCAGGTCCCCGATAGCTGATCCCTGTTCCCAGGCTTTGCCTGACCACCAGCCGGCTTTCCTTAGCGTCATCTCCTAGGTGGTTCTCCTGTGCAAAGTCTCAGTGTGCAGTTCAGAAGAGATTCCACCCCCTTTCCTGCTGAGACTCCCCATACAGAGCTCCTCAGCAGTTTGTCTGGGACAGTCACGCTCCCAAAGCTCTGTTGGCTAACCCACACGAACACAATACCACCATCCTTCCCAACTGCCCTGGGAAATAGGTGCTAGAGGTTTCCTTATTTCACAAAGGAGAAAACTGAGATCCCCCAAAGGCGTGGCTCCTTCAGATAAAGCCAGAGTAAATGCCAGGGGCAGGGCTGAGCCCAGGCAGTTTGATTCAATAGTCCCCTCACCTTCCCGAGTGTCCATTGTGCTGATTTTTCTATCAGTGTGACCTGGGTCCTCACCTGGCCTCAGTAGGAGATAGACCATCCATCTTACGTGATGTCTAGCAGCGGTGACTAAGAAAGCTTCCTACCAGGGAGCTGTGTTAACTTTAGGGGTTTCTAGTCCATCCCTCCTTCTGACTTCAGTTTCCCTACCTATGGGACCAAGGTCCTGTATCTTGGAGCATCCTTCCTTAAACAATCCTGGTGCCTCTGTGCACACAGTGGTTCTGGGCCCTGTGTGGGACAGGGTCCTACCTGAACTTACCCAGAGCCCTGTGGCCCTGTAGACTCCTTAATCCTATGGAGGGATGGGACATCCCTGAGGCCCCCAGTCACTGCTCCAAGAAACTCCATTTTGGGGATTAGTCTGCTTGGTTCACTACCAATTATGTGCCTATGTGGCAGTGGCTGACAGGAGGCAGATGGGACAGCTGTGACGGTGTATGTGGCACAGCCAAGATCGAGGAGAAGAGGTGCTGCTCTTGACCTTTTAAGTCACGCTTGGTCCTGGCAGGGCTGGTGGGGGCAGTGCTCAAGGAACCTTCTTCAACGTTCCCCATTGAGCCTGAACTCTGCTTACACCCCCAGAACCTTGGCGGGCTGAACACATGAGCTTTTCTTGACTCCTTAGAGAACCATAGGTTTGGGGTGTTCACAAGATAGGGAGACGGGGGCTTGGGGCGGGGTGCAGACTGAGTAAGGCTCAGAACCTAGACTAGGTCCTAACTTGCTCTACCCTTAGACTGTTGGAAGGAGGACAGGAAGGGCACGCAGAGCACTATAAATTCCCCTGGCTGAGAGCTCTCCGGAGACCCTTCCCACAGTGCTTAGAGAGGGGAAGGGTCCAAGTTCAGAAACTGATAAAGGGGGAGGTGCCCTGGCCTAAATGGACCCACTATATGCCATATTTCCCATCCTATCCACTCCTGACTGTTGCCTCTGAGCAAAGGACCCGGGGCATGACCCACTTCTGGGAGTTTGTGTTGCTGAGCTGGAAGTCTGAGGATGGGCCCTTGCTATGGGGAAGTAGATGTGAGAGAAGTTAGCTGTCAGAGGGGCATGGGGGATGGGTTGGGTAGAACAGTGTATGCAAAACCAGCCTGTACCCAGCTTCTGCAGAGTCCACTCTTGCAAGGTCACCCCTCTGTAGCGTGACCTTGACCAGGTCTCTTGAATGTCAGAGCACAGATTCTAGCTACGACTGAGCCTGCGGTCAAAAGGAAGGCTCTGGTCCTCTGTGGGAGTCTCTGTCCCTGAGGGACCATGCCCATCCTCCAGCGGAGGTTCTGCTAAAGTCTCACGGGAGAGGCTACTTCAGTTAGAGTAAACCTAGAAGGTTCTCTGAAGGAGATGGCCCCTGAGTCAAGCCTTGAGGGTGGGGGTCTAGTTTCTGAGGGGTAGATAGGCTAGACATTCTGGTTAGATGCTGAGAACAGCTGGGGCCAAGGAGAGAAAGTACCTGGAGGTTGGAGAGAAGCTAATGTGGCTTGGACCTGAGGCTGTTGTGGCAGTGTATGTCCAGGGGCAAAGGTTAGGCCAAAGATCGCTCTGCGCTTAGCCAACCAAGTACCCTCTGAATGCTGCCTCTTCAAAGCAAGGGTAATGCTGGCACCTACCTAGGTGGGTGGGATGATGGGATAAGGCAATGGACGTGCCCACGCAGCCCCAGAACTTCAGGGCTCCTCTCTCGGGAGAAGCAGAGGAGCTGACAGGGCTGAGGAAGGGGCTCACACAGAAGGCAGCAGGATCATGGGGGCAGGATTATCGGAAGTGGGATGTTCTTTCTCCTCATCTCTTTTTTCCCCTCTCCCTTTCCTTCCAGGGTCCTCCTGGGCCGTATGGAAACCCAGGCCCACCTGGCCCTCCTGGAGCCAAAGTGAGTATATCAGTGGCCATGGGGTGACAAAGGGTCGGGGCGCTCCTTTGGAAGACGCTTAGGGTCTTTGAGGAGAATTCCCTTCCAGACTGGAGACATTCTACTTTCTCCCTGCACCCTGCTCTATACTGGGGCTGTCTGTGCAGTATGAAGCTAACAGTCTCTGGGTTTAGCCTGTGGTTAGTTTCAGAGGTGGCAGCTCAAACCTGGAGCCCTTGAGGTGAGAACAGGCAGAAAGAAAGCAGCCTAGTGCTTCCCAGAGATTGCACTGACATTGAATGTCCCCCAAGGATATAGGTTTATGGGTTGGGAGATAGACCTTGGGGAGGTGTGGCAGCCTTAAGTTGGGAGAGTCGTGTACAGATGGATGGATAGAAGATTGCTGAGGCTGGGGATAGGATTGGGGTGAGGATTTGGCTGACCCTGGAGAGAGGAGTCATACTGGAGTGTGATGCAGCCCAGGTGCTGGAGTAGGGGAGAAAGATGGAGACTGAAAGGAGCTGGGACACTGGGACTCTGTCACTGGCTAGAGTGATGGCCTTCAGGCTAGAAGAGCTGAGAAGACATCGTGCTTGCAAACCTTCAGCCAAGCCAGGACTGGTCCTGGGAAATACCTGAAAATCAGGAGAGCTCGGAGCTGGAGAGAGAGTGGCCTCAGGGGTCAGCAGAGGCTGCCACCTCCCCTAGGGGCCCCCTTGGAAAACAAGGTTTGTTTCTCAGAAGACTGTCACAGCTGGGGCTTCCATGAGGACAGAACCCCAGCCACTGAGCTTCTGCCGAGGGCAGACATTAAGGTGTCAAGCCATTGTCTGGAGTAGTGTCCAGCATAGTATTTGGGCCATAGGGAAAAAAGTTTCTGGAACGGTCTGCCCAAGAGTAGGGGTGGGAGATCGTATGCAGCATGGAGTTAAGTGAATTACCCACCAGTGTAGGCCAAGAAAAGCAGAGTCTCCTGACTCCCTGGCTTCCTGCCCATCCCTCCCACCCATGCCGGTCACAGGGTAGCCAGGTGGACAACACTGGTCAGGGTCCAGGGTCACTCTTTGCTAAGCCAAATGCAAAGGTGAATGGATTAAAGAGTTTTAACTGTCTGGCCTGGGTCGTGCAGAGTAAGCAATGACTGACCTCTAAAAACAAGCTCTCGAGACTCCCAGAGTGGCTTTGGCTGGCCCATCAGATTCTCTTGAACCGGAAGACAAAGACTACATATGGGACTCCCTGGACAGGCAGATGCACAGGACCAGCGCCTTATGCCTGAGTCCTTGCACGGAGCTGCCTCAGGCTGCCAAGGTCTGTGGCTGTCAGGTCAGGCTGGACTGAGGTACCTTCTCGGAAGGCAGGCAGTGGGGCCCTCAAGAATCCAATGCCCAGCAGGTGCTGTGTGCAGCAGGTGTGGATCATTGCTTTCTCCCAGAAGGCACTGTGCTTGTACCTTACTCCCTGTCTCATTTCGTCCCATCCTGACGAGAAAGATAAGTGTGAGGACTCTACCCATTTTACTGATGGACAAACTGAGTCATGGGCCAATAAACACCCAATGCAGGAATTTGTCCCAATGGGTGAGGAGGAGCGAGGTTTTCCTTGGAGATTTTTGTTTGGCAGAGTCCGGGGGTCCATTGGGATATTTGAACGGCTGGGTTTGCCCTAAGCTTGCTCCCTCCTAACTGGTCCCTTGCTTGCAGGAGGATGCTCTGCTGGCCCTGGATACCCTCTTAGCACTGCAGGCAGCCTAGTCTATCCTACACGGTTTTGTGTGTGTGGCAAGAGTCTAGAAGCTTCTCCCAAATGAAGGGCTTGATCCAGGGCTGTTAGGGTTAGGGGTAGGAGTAGGGATTAAGGTTAGAGTTACGGTTAGGGTTTGGGTTAAGGTTAGGGTTAGAGTTGGAGTTAGAGTCCCTAGCAGGCAAATCTTCCTGCCACATGGAGCTTGAATATGTGGAAAGGACTGACTGGCTGAGTTATTCTGTGCCAATCTAATATGGAAGATAGTGGCTCAGTGCAAGCACTTTCTGACTGGTCCTAGGCATTTCAGAATGTGAGTGTTCATCCTTGGGTGTAACCAAGGGTGTGAGTTCCAGAGAAAATTATGAAGTGAAAGCTGCCTTCCTCACTGGGACTCCCATTAAACACCACACACTGTAAGGCAGAGGCTGTGGCCTTTACCTGGGTGTTTGGCACAAGTGAGTGGAAGTGATTCAGGGAAGAGCAGCTGGGTCAGAGACCTCGGTCTGCTGAGCTTGGCTTCGTTCTGTCTCTGATCAAGTGGTGTGGCCAGGTAGAGTTCCTTCTATCTGGATGGAACTGGTGGCTTGGCAGAGACAGAAGAGGAAGAGGAGGAGGAAGAGGAGGAGAGGGAGGAGGGGGAAAGAAGGGGGAAGGAGAGACAGGGGGGAGGAAGAAAAGAGGAGGGAGGAGGGGGAGAAAAAAGAGGAGGAGAAGGAGGGGAGGAGAAGGAAAAAGGGGAGGGGGAGGGGAGAAGGGGAGGAAAAAGAAGAGGAGAAAGAAGAGGAGAGGGGGAGAAGGAGGGAGGTGAGAGTAAAAAGAGGAGAAGGAGGAGGAGGAAGAGGAGTGTGTCTGGAGGGTCCTCATTGCTCACGGGCCCCAGAAGTAACCTGGTGGAATCCCAAGGCTGGCCTTGCTCAGGTCCTGCATGTAGCTTGCTCTGTCTTTAGCATGGTGTTAGCTTCCTCTAAGACTGCCAATCTATCTAGTCATCATCCTTGGTTTACTGAGACCCTATTATGCTGTTGACAGCTGTGGTGGCACAGAGCCTGCCTTACTCTGACTGGTATGGTAAAGATACCCCACCAGCCTCTAGGATGAGAGGCAAAGTCAAAATGAACAGAAAAGGGAAGGGAGAGACAAAAGGCTTTATCGTTCTGGGAGGTCAGGAGCAAAAGTGTCAAGGCTGAGTCCTACGTTCAGGAGGAGGAGGGGTCTCAGAGAACTGCCCTCACTCTGTAAAGCATAACTTACTATTCCACTCCCATTTTACAGAGGAGGAAAGCCAGGGCTCAAGGGTCACATTTCTAGTAGGTGGCAAGGTGAGATTCCCAGAGTCTGACCCCAAGACCGGGCGCAGAGCCACAGGATGCCTCCAGCCTCCCACTCTGGGGCTTGTCTAATACTGTGTGTGTCCCCTGCGGGATGTGGTTTTCCCTCACCGAGGCTGCTGTCTGGCCCTCCTCATTTTACATTCCGTCACAAGCATTTCCTGTTGTGAATGTTTAATCCTGAGTGTGTTCTAATGGCTGGTGGCAGGCACCCTGTCAGTATTCTTACCCCATTTTTTCCCCTGTAACTGTGTTCCCTGTTCAAAACTAACTTCTGTTAATATACATGTAACATCTTGAAGAATCTGACTATGCCTGAGTGTTGGAATATCTAATTATTGTACTAGGATACGCTCATAAAAAAGTTTCCAGCATGAACTCAGGAGCCAGAGGGCCCTATTGAATTCTGGTTTCACCCTGCACTGCATGTGTGACTTCGGGCTAATTATTTAAAAGCTCCAGACCTGGCTTCCATTTCTGTAAACAGGGATCATAATAGATCACACCCCTACTGCATTGTTCTCGGGACCGAACCACGTGTGTTTTCTGTGTGTCACAGTATAGATAGGTGTATGCATGCAGCATATGTAAATAATTTCTAACATGCCTGTACAGAAAAGCTGAGGCTGCCTAGCTAGCTGTTAATGTCTGTCTTAGCCACTGCCTTTGGGGAAGGTTGGGCTAACGCTGGAAGAACATTAGAGAAAGACACTGAAAAAAAAAAAAAGACAGTTCATTATTTTTGCTGATTATCTATGGCATGTTTTCCTTATGTCCATTTGAAATATGTTTCACCACTTACTAATTATTTTACTGGGGGTTTTGGGATGTTGTCATGTTATTGGCATACATATGAAACTTATGAGAGCTTCTCTCAGAAGCATTTTCCTGGTTCGGTCACTGCCCATAAGGCTATTGATGGTGATTTTCACAAGTGGAAGCTTTATTCTATTTGTAAAAATTTACAATACTAGGACTGGAGAGGTTGCCCAGTTGAGCAAAATGTCTAGGAATCTGAGTCCAGTCTCCAGAATCCGTGTTAAGGGGGAAAAAGCAGGTGTGATGAGACACATTTGTAATCCTCATATTAGGGAAACTGAGTCAGAAGGATCTGGGGCTTGCAGGCCGGGCAGCCTGAGCTACTCGTTAAAATCCCGGCCACTGAGAGGCTCAGTCTCAACCTCCACCTCTCTCAAAAGATAGAGGACATGTAAAGAATCATAGCAGAGGCCATCCTGTGGTCTACACATACATGTATACACATGTGCATGCACACTTGCACATCCATGACACATTAACGGTAATAACATTTTTAATGAACTTATAGTGAGTCTCATGATTTGGAGAAGGATCTACTGCCTAGTGTGGTTCTTTCCTTTTAAATGTTTAAAGTTTTCATCTATTGTTCTTGATATTATTGTGTATGGTTTTGTGTATATGTATGTATGTACGTATGTATGTATGTATGTAGTTGTGTGAGTGTGTGAGTGTGTGTGTGTGTGTGTGCACGTGAATTCATGCCATAGTGTGATTTAGAGGTGAGACGATGACTGTGGAATCACCTCCATCTACCTTTACATGAGCTCTGGAGAGCAGACTTAGGTTCCAAGTTTCCACAGCAAACATCTTCATAGCCGAGCCATCTTCCTAGCCCCCACTTTCGATGAACTGGGGATTGAACACACGGTCACATGCATGCTAAGCATGTGCTCTGTCATTGAGCTGCAGCCCCAGGTTCTTCACTTTCTCTCTCTCCCTCCCTCCCTCCCTCCCTCCCTCTCTCCCTCCCTCCCTCCCTGTCTCTCTCCCTCCCTCTCTCCCTCCCTCCCTGTCTCTCTCCCTCCCTCTCTCCCTCCCTCCCTGTCTCTCTCCCTCCCTCTCTCCCTTCCTCCCTCCCTCCCTCCTTGTCTCTCTCTCTCCCTCCCTCCCTTCCTCCCTGTCTCTCTCCCTCCCTCCCTCCCTGTCTCTCTCTCCCTCCCTCCCTCCCTCCTTCCCTCCCTGTCTCTCCCTCCCTCCCTCCCTGTCTCTCTCCCTCCCTCCCTCCCTCCCTCCCTCCCTCTAACCTTCCCTCTCTCCCTCCTTCCCTCCCTCCCTGTCTCTCTACCTCCTTCCCTCCCTCCCTCTCTCTCTCCCTCCCTCCCTCCTTCCCTCTTTCCCTCCCTCCTTCCCTCTCTCTGTCCCCTCCCTTGTTCATGTTAGAATCAGATGTGTCCACCTTTATTTCTAGTTATTCCACAATATAATTTGTACTTGCACTTCTTAAGCCATCTGGAATTAATCTTAGTGGGGTTGGGATGTGAACTAGCTCTTCATTGTTGCTTTCCCACCGCAGTTAACCATTTCTTCAGCAGTCTTTGCTCTGGTGTTTGCTGGGAGGTAAACCAAGGTCTGGTTTAAGTCACTCTATTGTGTTTCGTGTCTGTCTGCATGCTAGCGAAATGTTAGTTTACATGATGTTTACTGTCTTTGTAATGTGTTTATGTGTGTCCCCTCCTTGCTTCATTTCAAACATTTCCAGCAATTTTTTTCCCATTAGATAAATTTTATTTCCATTCCCATTTAAAAGTCATTCTTGTTTGTTGTTGTTGCTGCTGTTGTTCTAAGGCTGAAATTAAGTGCCTATATTAATTTGTGAAGAGTTGGCATCTTTGAAATAATAAGTTTTTCTAGCCACTACACACATGATATGTCTCCTGGTTTGGGTCAAGGCTTTTAAACATCTTTCAGCAAACTTTTATAGTTTTTATTGCATAATTCCTGTGAATTCATTATTCAGTTTAAACGTAGAAATTTAATGTTTTGTTGCTGTTAGACTTTCTGCTGGATTTCTGTGACTGGGGAGAGCTTCTTATTTTTGCACTTTTATATCTCATGTATGACCCAGCCTTTTCTCTCTTTACTGAAGACACTGTCTGCTCTGCTTGAGTGTCACTTAGTTCTGAATATTCAAGGCAGGAAGTCGTGTGGTTTGCAAAGGTTTGCATACTTTCGACTCCTCCTCCTATTTGTTTTTTCCTGCTTTATTGCATTGGCTGGGACTTCTGAACCCGAGAAACAGTAATAACCACAGAGGAAATCTTCAGAGGAAGACCCAGGACATAGCCAGATGTAGCTTCTGCTTCTCTTGAGAGCCTGCCTGCTTATTCATGAAGTGTTTTGTGATGCTGTCTCTGGGCCAGGTCCTATACTGTAGACTTGAAGTCACAAGGGAGTTATAGGGGATTCTTCCAGCCTAGCATTTCTTGATCCTTTGTGGTTTAGTCTTTCTCTGTCTTGTTGTCTTTTTGAGGCCTCACAGAGAGCCCTCAGTTTTCTACTCTTCTTCCTGAAGGGATGGAGCCCAGCACAGGTCCTCTTCCCACCATATTCTTAACACCTAATATTCATGTGTTATCCTTTTATGCATTCTACTTGGCTTTAAGGCTTCATGAACTAGTCCAAGCAGAGGCCACCATATGCCTTGTTCCTGGTCACCATGGGGCTTCCTTTAGGTCACATGGGCATGTTAACTGAATAACTGGGTCTAATGTCCAAACCCTTGTCCTCAGCACACAAAGAATTTATAAAATATTGTCTATTGTTTTTCTCTCACCTTTTGTAGGCATCTAGCTGTGTTTAGCTCATGGCCCACCGGCTACAAAAGGTCAAGGAGCACAATGAATGAAGCCAACACAATTATAAACTTACTTAAAACAGGCGATTTGTGATCTTTTTAAAACCTCTTTGGTGCAGATCTCAAGTGTGAACTTTGCAGATGACAACAGGGTCTTGTGACGTCAAGTGTGAACTTTGCAGATGGCAACAGGCTGTTGTGGTGTCAAAGGGCTGAAGACACCAGAAAAGTCTCCATCCTAGAAGCCATCATTTGTCTAGGCAGGATACCTTGAGATGGCCCTCCTTGTCCTCTTCTGTTTAGCCTCGGCTTATTTGCAATCCTTTCAGGGATTTATCTACTATTAGACAAAACTCTCAGCCTTCTCCCTGCCCTCCACTTAGCACTGGGGTGTAGATCTTCACTGCACTGTGCTGAAATGTAAAGAGCTTGCAGCCAGACTTCCTGGCCCTAAATTCCTCCCACTCGCTGTCTAACCTTGGGTAAGCGGCAAACCCTTGCTCTGACTTCCTTTCCTCTTCTGTAGAATGGGGCTCATGAATGTGGCTCTTTTATAGATTTGAGGGTTAAATGAACTAGTATGTATGAAGGGATTAGAAGAACACCCACTAAAGGTTAGGCTATTGTGACTGTTCTTTCTGGAGTCTCTTCCCAAGGGGCCTGACTCCTGAGTCTTATTTTTTTTACCACACCATTCCTGGTGTTCAGTACCACGCCTGGCTTGTATTGAGTGTTAATAAATGTCCACCATATTAGTCCATCTTTGGACAGAGATTATATCCAAACACTCTTGCTGACACTGTATAGGAAAATCATCAATTACTAAGGAGCCTAGCCAGGACTTTGGGTATCTATCCGTCTTTGTGCTCTGTGAAATGGCAGAATAGAGTTCACAATGACCTATTCCTGTGAGCTTTGCGTGCCAACTCCTCTGCTGGCTGCAGACCGTGGTGGGCATGGTGGGGTGGGGAGAATCTCTATCCATTTTTGGCCACAGGAATCCTTGGCAGCTGGGTAGCCTGGCCCAGGACTGGCACTGTGAACATAAAAGGCATGGAGCAGGGCTTCTGATTTACAGAGTGTTGGGGGTGGCTCAGAGGGATGACCATAATGTCAGGTGCATCTGGAGGTGGGGTTCTACAGAAACCCCACTCCCCTGTGGTGGGAGCCCTCAGAGTGATAGAATTGAGATTCTGGAATCTTCCAAGAAGGGCTGGCCTTCCCACTGAAGCAGCTGACTGGAGGAATAATGGCATAGCTGGAGGTGGAGAACCAAGAACCTCAGGCTGTAAATAAAGGCTTTGATGTTGGCCAACCTACTTCCTACCCACTGGTTAGCCCAGGCTATGGTGGCTTCTCTAAACCCCAGTCCCTGTCATTCATTTGCAGCAGTGAAAGCGTGTAGAACTTTACCTCAGTGTACACACACTAGAAGAGCAAGCAGAGGTTCTTTCCAGCCCAGAACGACATGGTTTCTGGTGAAGGTGGACCAAGTTAGGATTTGGGAGGTCTGAGTTCTCACAGAGAAAAGACTTAATGAAAGTTAAATAGAGTTGGCCAAGTCACCCTTCCTGTGTGTCACAGCCATTATCCCACTGGCCTTCTGCCTAGAAACCCTCGAAGCCAGTCTGTGTGCGAGTGTGCATGTAAGCTACACGGTCCCCTGTTATGAAAGTGAGGAAACCAAAGCTCAGAGAGGAGAAGACCCTTGGCCTGTGGTCCTACTGTGAGCCCATGGCAGGCTCAGGGCTTCCACCCAAGACTTCTGACTCTGAACTCACTAAGGCAAGGAGGTAGAAAGCTTAGGGAGAAGGAATGAGGGTGGCTTGAAATCTCCAGGCATTCTCCTGCAAGTGAGAGCTTTCTTTTGTCCCTGTGAGATGCAGCCAGTGAGGTCTTCAGCTTTTATGCTGACCCAGGTCCAAGAGACCAGGATCCTTGTGGCAGAACCCTCTCATATTCCAGGAATGAATGGTGCTTGCTCCAAATGGAGACTCCATATTACTATCATTCTCTGGTATTCTGCCCGCATCCCACTGGTGGGCTCTCACAGACCTGAGCGTCCTGGTTTAGGGCTCCGGTCTCAGTTCTGTGTGTCTTATTCTGAATTCCTGAAAGCTCTTACTTCTGGACTCAGCTTCCTTAGATGTACTTTGGGCTGGTGGGGTTGTCTATACTCTGCCTCGGTCTAGAGTGGGAGTGTAGTGCAGTATGCAGTTAGGAATGGTCTCTGGTGTGTTGTTTGTGGGCTCCTGGTGATAGAAGAGGCAGACATCAGCTTTCTGGAAAATTAGAGTCTAGGTGACTTTGGCTGTGTCCCTTAGGACAGGAAAAACAGCAAGCAACCCATGGACAGACTGGTTCCTGACAGTGACTGGGAGTTGGGCATCTTAAAGAACACTGTCTGGTTCTGTGGTTCCCCTCAGTTGAGCAAGGGCCTGGTGGCAGGTAGTGTGAGCCATGTCTGGGTGCAGCCTGGTGACAGTAGGTGGGGTGGAGAAGGTCAGGAGTGACAGCAGACTGGGTGGACATGATACACGGTGACACCTTCTTTATGGACTTGGCTGGTGACAGGAGAGCGGGGCTTGCACTGTCTGGGACCAGATCATAGAAAACTGGGAAGCAGGAAGGAATCGGGAGTCATGGAGTCAGAGGGAAGCTATGGATGGCGTTAGAACAGGAGCATGACAGAATTGAGGGGGAGCGTTTACGTAAGTGAAAACGGGCCAACTAGGAAAGAAGACAGTGCACGCACTGTGTGGGGACACGCTCAAGGCAATGTGATGACTAAGGTGGACTTGTTTTTATTTCAGGGGCAGAAAGGGGACCCAGGACTCTCACCAGGACAGGCTCACGATGGGGCGAAGGTAGGTTTAGAAGCCCCAATACTCCACCCTCCCCAGGAGCCCTCTTGTGGGAAGAGACTACACAGGTCCCGGAATGCATGAAGCCCTGACTAGTGGAGTGGTTTGGTGTTTTCCTTTAGGGTCTTGGTCTATCCCAACACAGAGACTGTGACCATTGCCAACACCACCTCCCTAGGCTATGGCTGGTCAAACAAATGAACAGATTTGTTCTGTGGACACCCCTTGGCAAATGTCCTTTCACCGAGTGCTCCATAGCTTTCTGTGGGACTTCCTTGGTGATTGATGCCGCCATTTATAACCTTCTTGGTGTTCAGTGCCCCGGAAACTTCCAACTGACCTTCAAAGCCCTTGAGAATGCTCACTGGAGCAGAGAGACCTCACGTCTGCAGAGCGAGGGAGGTGAAAAGTCAGGGCCTCAGGATGTCCTGGCTCCCTCAGGCTATGAAGCTAAATGGGTTGCTTGTGGAAGAGAAAACACTCAAGTCAAAGGACCTCCCCTCTTCCCAAAGCAGCAGTCTCTTTGCTGAGCAAGAGTCCTGGAGGTCAAGTAGGAAGAGAGGGCCCAAACTCCAGCATCTAATCATAGGCTTCACATAGCATACTCTAGAGTCTAGGGGAGGCCATTCAGGTCTACTTGGCTTTGTCTGTGTCTGGAAGGTTAGGACTCATATCTCTGTATCTGTATCCAGCTATTAGGTATAGACACACACACACACACACACACACACACACACACACACACTCACTCACTCAGAAGGGGGGCGGGCTCCTGTTGATCTTTTCTTGTCACAGGAGGCTCACTACTTCATTACTTCAGAAGACCTGCACTAAGTGACTCAGTCCCAGGACACTGCCCGTGTTTACTCCCCGAATTCTCAATAACTCCCAGGGCAGAGAGACCTAGATTGAAAACAAGAAAGCACAGACTCCAGATCAGCATATCGTTACACAGTGACCTACGGGTCTTTCCTTTGACCCTGCATGGCAGAGCCCCCCCCCCTCGCTTGGTGACCTCCAGCCCCCAGTGATGGTGACATTGATCAGGTCAGTACAGGGTAGAGTGTGCGTTCAACCATGCTCTTAACATCAGAACACACTCTCCATATGATGTTTCTGCATAAACCCTCAACATAACACACACACACACACACACACACACACACACACACACACATATATATATATATATATATAGAGAGAGAGAGAGAGAGAGAGAGAGAGAGAAAGAGAGAGAGAGAGAGTGGTTTCAGGGATTTTGGGGGGCTGAATACTCCACCCATTCTCCTGATCCCATCTTGCCCAGTGACTGCCATTTCTTCCTTGAGACTTCTAGGCCTTATTGAACCTCCAGGAGTAGTTTCAGCCATCGCGGTGGGGGTCACACTGTCCAGTTTCTCCCCTGACTCTCTGGTCTGTGTCTTACAGGGCAACATGGGCTTGCCTGGGCTCTCCGGAAATCCAGGACCCTTGGGACGGAAGGTAGGACTTGGTTCTGTGCTTGGCCTTGGCCAAGGACTTGCCAGCAAGCTTGGCCTTCTAGCAGAAGCATTGTGGGCCACCTATGCCTCCTGGTTGTAGCTGTGTTCCCTGGGCATGGAGTCCATTGGCAAGAGATGAGAGGGTCCTGAATCCTGAGCCTGCTAGGGTTAGAAGCCCCCTTGGTGGGAAGTGAACCCCGCTGTGGATTAATGAGGTGTGATTAGAAGTTACTCTGGATCACTGTATCCCCAAGATGGGTACCCCTGAAGCATGCTTTGGATGGTTAGAGCACTGTCTGAACTGTCCCACTGGCTGAGTAGCTTGGGGCTCAGTGTCTCTCCTCTTGTGTAAGGAGGACAGAGACTGTGGTTGGTTCCTCACTGCTGTGCGACTCAGAGGAAAGGTCTGAGTTCCATCCTTAACTCTTGAGCCTGAGTCTCCTCTCACTGATGGGCTACAGGACACATTCTGCAGAGGACACACAGCCTTTGTGTGTTCCACGTGGTTGTTATGCCAGCGTGGTTGTTATAAGCACCACCTCTTCAGCCATCCTGGGTCTGCTCTTGGATGATGTTGATGGGTTTCTGCAGCTTTCCAGGCTGGGATCTCCAGACACCTTGGACTCCTTCCTTTGTCCCCAGCCAGCACCCCCCTCTCCTTCAAGATTAATTGTACCTCCCCTTGAAGTCACTCAGACTTTGGGATCAATGTGGCCATTTTTGTTATGTTCAGGGACACACGACCCATCTTTGTTATTTTCAGTCTTGAATCTTGTCTCACTAGCAGGGTGGACATTGGGTTTATAACTCTGGTTCTTCTTCCTGGTAATAATGTAGCTTGTATACAGGAGGTGTCCTGGACAGGCAGGAAAGACAGCGTAGGCCAGAGGTCAATCACTTTTGAGGAAGATTCTCTTGGTCATGAAGATGTCCAACAGTCACGTGGGCCCAGGGCTCATTTCTACTCTGGTTACCAGATGTGGCCCCAGCTGTCTGCCCCCTAGACTAGTCATCTGGTTTTCAATGGGACAGCCAGGGTGTTTACTGGCCCCAGGCTGTTCCTTAATTTGAGTGTCTCCATTACACGGGGAATTTGGAAGCTCATAGCTGTCACTCCCTCCACTACTACCTTCTGTGGCAGAACAGTCTATAACTTAAATGCTAGAGGCCAGCCTGGCCTCAGAAAAGCAGTTTTCTGGCACGGTACATCTGCTACTTAGTACCTGGCCCATGTTCTTGCGCTTTCTGGTGGAGGAGCCTTGAGTGGGAAAGGCCCCTATGTCTGACTCATAAAGCAGACCGTGGTGGTCTCCCTTTAGATGGAGTATTGAGGCAGTAGAGGAGGTGGAGGAAACACAGGCTTGTGCCTCCTCCTGCCTAGCATTCTGGGGTTCCCTGTGTTTAGCAGATGGCCAGGGATGCTGAAAGTCCCTGCTCCACTAATCAGGGTTGGACATCTTCTGAATTAAGCGAGCATCTTCAGCGGTTGGGAAATTTACCCTGCAATCCTGGCCCAGAGACCAGGTCTAAAATAGAAGCGTTGGTCTAAAACAGGAAGGCTCCATGTCACCACGTGTAGAGCACAGGCCCTGGGACAGGGACCCTCTAATAGAGGGGGTGTCACAGAGGAGAGTGAATGGTTTGCTATTCTGTTCCGGGGCTTATTCCTACAGTCAGTTCCCTATCTCTGGTGACTGCAGGGCCACTTAGCCCTGCTGCTCCAACGTGACTATGTCTTCTCCGTGGGAACCCTGAGGAGAAGGAACAGAGGTCAACAGAGATAATGTCATCTGTCTGTGGCATTACATTTTGGTCCATTCATTCATTCATTCATTCATTCATTCATTCATCCATTCAGAATGTATTGAACACCCACTATGTGCTGACCTGCCTTGAAGGGCAGAAGCATGTATTGGAGAATAGGAAGAGGCTGTGGAGCAAGTGAACAGAAGAGAGTTCTGGTTGGGAATGCCAGTGGAAAACGGGTGGCAATTAAGAGCATCAGAAGTCATGATTGGAGCCATCTTTGTCAGTAAAGTGCTTGCCAGAAAAGCCTGAAAACCTGAGTTCAATTCGTAGCACTGTGTGAGAAGCCAAACACGGTTGGATGGATTTGTATCCCAGTGCTGGAGTCGGGAAAGACCCCAGAACCCATTGTCCTGTAAGTCTGGACTAACCAGCAACTTCCAGGTCCCACTTGGATGCCCTGTCCCAAACAACAGTACAAGATGGGTGTGGTGGCACACACTTATAATCCCAGTACCTAAGAAACAGGGACAGGTGGCTCTCCGGATTTGAGGCCAGCCTGGTCTACATACAGAGCGCTAGGTTAGCCAGGGCTACATAGTAAGATCCTGTCTCTAAAATCAAATAAAATCAAGGAGGATGTCCCTTGAGTAAGGTTGATCTCTGGCTTCCATATGCATGCACGCACGTGTGTGTGCACACATTTGATCATGTACGCACAGACACACACATACACTGCAGTCTCATCCAGCCGGCAAAGGTATCCCTGTTTCATAGTTAAGAAGGCCAAGACCCAACTTCTTGTTAGCACATGGGGACTTATGCTCTGAACCCTCATTTGACCCTGGTGTTGAGTGACAGGTGAAGTCATCAGAGCTAGGAGGTATTTTCTATGATGGTGGTCCTCAACACTGCCTAGTGTTGGTGCCACTGTGGGGGTTCTAGGCTAGGCACTAGATTCAGGCAACAGAGCCGCTGAAAGGCCCCAAGTAGGTCCCACACGCAGCCAAGACCCAGAGCCACCAACTTTAGAGAGAAATCTTCCTTATGTCTTAAAGCAGAAGGCTGTGGTCTGAACCTGGGTCTTCTGACCCTCTCGAGCCCCTTTTTCTTACCGCCAGGCTGACTGAGACAGCGTCTCAACCAAGAGCAGAGGACCACTCAGTTCCCATTCAAAGGAGGCTTCTTTATGACAGGGTTCATTTGAATGGAGTGGGATGGAGTCCCCAGCTCTGCCTCCTGTGGCTGTGAATGTGGGGGAGGGAAGCCGCCTCTATATGCTGAGCTTCCACTGTCCAGTGGATGGTTGTGAAGGTTAATGGGATGTTCTGGCCCCAACACTCACACAGGGCTGGCACATGACAGACACCATATGTATTGGCTGGATAAATAAATGAATGAATGAATGGTAATGGTGGTCCTGAAAGAGAAACAGCTAAAGAATCCTTACTCATCTGGTATCATTAATTCTCTAGCTATTTCATGGCTCACCAGATAAGCTGCCCTTCCCACCCTGCATGAGGTCTGGCGGCTGACCTGGCTGCCTTTGGCTGTTGTTGTGGATGTGACGCTGCTCCCCACCTAAGACTGAAAGAAAGGTCCACAGACATACTCTGCTGTCCAGGCTGGCCTCAAAACTTACAGTGATCCTTCTGTGCCAGGGTCCCTAGTACTAGGATAACAAAGATCCAACCATGCTTAACCTCGAGAAGACAGGAGGGTTGGAGCTGCTCAAGGGTGATGCCCTGCTTAGTCCTGCAGAGCACAGGGCAGTCCCAGCCCCCAGCGTGCCCCTCCACAGCAGAGCAGGAGTGGGCGTGGCATGCATGGCCCCTTACTTCAGCCCCAGTGTCTCCAGCCTTCTGCCTCCCCGTGTTGCTCTTTACTATGCCCTTGCCCTTCTCCACATCTGTCATTAATACTGTTTGCTTCTCTTCTCAAAAACTCTCTTCCCGTTTCTCATCTTTTGAACCTCCTTGGGATTCCCGACTGCATGACGGAGTTTTTTTTCCTCAGCGCACACTGGGCGCCTCCATCTGCCCGGCCCCACCCCTCCCTCTCTCCAGTACCTCTGGCCGACATCATCAATTGATCTGTCTTGCCAAGAGCTGATAATAGACCTCTGAGTCTTAGCACTCTGTGCCAGGCAGACATGACTAATGGAAGGAAGTTGGTACGCTGAGACTCATTTCTTTTTTCAACATCGCTTCCCCAGGGTCCTCTGTGGGTCACTGGTCCTCCTGTCCCGCCCAGTTGGTCACTGCCCTTGGAAATGGGATAAAGATGGAGGACAAAGATGATGACCCCTGCCTTTCTGAGAACCAGCTGTTCTCTCAGTTGTGACACCGAATTCCAAGCTGGGCTCTTGCGACCCATTCCCACCAGCCTCGTTCCTGTTTCAGACCGTTTCTACCCCCATCTCTATTGCTCTGCCCCACTGCCCCACTGCCCCACTGCCCCACTGCCCTTCTTTCCAGTGTTCCACTCAGGATACCGTACAACCTCCCCGCAGCTGAGCTTTTTGATCTCAGGCACCCAATTTTTCTTTTTTACCAACATTCTTGTCCTTGTGCCCTTAGTGCCCCTACCCTCTTCTAAAAGGTGGTGACCTCATTGCTTTTGTTCAATGTTATGTCTACTGCTGCCTGTCCCCTGGGTTTTGGTCATGACTGAGGCTCAGCAGATGTTTGTTGAAAGAAAGAAAGAAGGAAGGAAGGAAGGAAGGAAGGAAGGAAGGAAGGAAGGACAGAAGGAAGACTATATATATGAATGAATGAGCCACATGAAAAATTCGACCTTCCTGGCCTCCCTTCCTCAACTCACCGGGTGGGTTGGATGTCCTGCGAGCTGTCTGATATTTCTAGGCAATCCACAGATTTCAGTATCCTCTAACTTTGGAGCCCATATGCCGTGCTGAGAAATCAGTTTGGGAAACTGAGGCCCAGAGAGGCTTAGTCTCATTCAGTTTCTTCCTCGTTGCTCCTCTTTGCTGGTGGGGGGTGGGCTGCTGGGGTGGCAGGTGAGTTCTGTGGGCTGCCCCACACCCCTGTAATTGCCAGGCCCTTTGGGTCCTGAGCAAGACTGCAGAGTGAGATCCCCTGGGGAGTGGGTGGGGGATCGACCTGGGTCTGACACACACTGTTTGCTATCCAGACCCCCAGGCAGTGGCAGAACCCCCTCCCCCTTGCCTGAAATCCAAATAGCACCCCACTGTTTGCGGCAGGGGTGAGGTGATGTCTGGTTCCTCTTTGCCTCCTGTAGGCAGTGATTAATCTGGCTCCTAAACCAAAATAGAGAGCGTGCCTTATTATAAACACGGGGCCTGCGGAGGCCCGCCTGACTGGCAACCATGGCCCCAGCGCTTCTGTGGCTCCTCTGCCTCCCTTCGCCCACCTGGCACCCTTCACCCCCACACACAAAATCACTGCCCTGGGGCCACCTTGCAGGATGGACTGGCCCCCGTAATTGCCAGGGCCAAGAGAAGATAATGGTTTAGAGTCTCCTGTCCCCTGTGATTTAAAACTGTTTGGTAAACACCACTGAAGGGCCTTCCAGGGAGCCCCCTCTGCACCCCACCTCGCACCTTGACTGTGCTGGGCTGTACTGTTCCCACCGGCTCTAGAAGCATGTGCTTGGAGTCACACTTGAGGCCCTCTGGCATTCACTGACTGAGACAGCAGCCCATCACAGATCTAGAGTCTGGAGAACGGTCTAACCTTGGCCTCCGCTTCTTGCCGGACCGTCTTCTGGGACCTCAGCTTCTTTGTCAGTCCAGTAAAGCAAGAGGTGGTCAAAATGGTGACTCCAGTCCCATCCAATGTGGGTACTTTATTATCTGCTACTGACCTTTGCCCTAGGATGTGACCATGACCCATTGGCTCTGTCTCAGAGACCTGAATCTTTAAGGGGACCTTTCCTGTCTTTCTTCTGGGCTGCTCCCAACTATAGTGATTGGTGGTTAACATCTAAAGAATTTGGGCCATGAACCACATGCTCTTCCAAGGAAGCTGTGTGGCTTCAGGATGGTCCCTTACCTCCTCGAGCCTCCGTTGACTCACTGTAAGCATCCCAAGTGGTTCCTGCCTCCTAGAAGTGAGCCAGGGTGTTTGTGAGCATGCGTGCTTAAGGCACAGGGTGAGGCGTGGTGGATTCTGTGGTTCACCTCCATCCAGCTCTTTCCTGAGCATAGATTTGCTTAAACCTCATCCGGGATTTAACATCCCTTGTCTTTAGGGGAGAGTGATGCTTGGGGATTGGTTTTCAGTAGAGTATGGGAGAGCTAGAAGTCCAGCCTCACACTACCTTCATTGTTGCTGTTGGTCCCTGAGGCTCTGGGCTGTTTACAGTGATCCTCTAGGGCAAGCAGGGCTTGGCAGAGAGAGTTCAGAGGGGTGATTGTCAGAGCTCAATCTCACAGCCAAGCGCCCATGGCTCACCTTGCTGCTTTTGTGGGAGAAAAAGTGCTCACCTCATACTCTGTCAAGCCTCTTTCCCTGTCCCTAGGGCTTCCTGACACAGCCTTAATCGCTCTGACCTCCAGCTGCTTCTCTGCCCACTCCCCTTATCCTTTCTTCTGCAGTTCTGGGCTTCTCTGAGCTCACTGAGAGCATTTCTGCCTTGGGTCTTTTTGCGCTCTCTGCTCCACCTTCCGGGATGTCACTACCCTCCTCGGGTATGCCATCTTCTGTATCCTAACGTCCCTCGTTGATGGCAACGAGACATAGCATCAAACTTGCCATTTCAAACCGTTTCTCAGTGCATGGGTGATGGTGTTCAGCACATTCAAGTTGTTGAGAAGCTGATCCCCGAAACATATTCATTCATCTTGCAAAGCAGACACTCCCGGCCCATGGCACCCCATCTCCTGCCACCCACGGTTACCCTTTGTGCTTCTTTTCTTTCTAGGAATGTCAGCTCCCAAGGCAAAGGATGCTGCCTGGCTCTTTTTTTTTTTTCCCCAATGTGGAAAACCCTGCTGGCCCACGCACATTTCATCACTGTTGAATGAGTGAATGAATGAAGAAATGACGGCCACAGTCATAACTGTAGCTGGTGTTTCTAAGGCTGCTGAAAGGAGTGCCAGACACCGCGCTTGGCACTTCCCACGCAGACCTTACCACCCAGGCATTGGCTCTTACCACCCATTTTTAGAATTCTGAGGAAATCAAAGTTCAGGGAGGTAGAGTCATTGTCTCTGGCCACTTAACCAGCAAGGAGGTAACAGCCCTGGTTAGGGGTCAATCTGTTAGGTCTTTCTGTCCAGCTGCTGGCTGTGGTCTGGGGTCCACCTTGCCTACTTGTGGCCCAATGGAGGATTTTTCCCCCAGGGGCAGGTCTCGCTCTAGAGTGAGATGTATTTCGTGGGCGGTAGTCTCTCGGCATGAGACGATTCAGAAGAAATGCTGGCGAACTGCCCAAGCCTCTCCCTCAGACAGACTCTTCTGTTTATAATGAAGACTGTGACTTCCTGTGCATCTCCAGGGTCCGGGATGCTGACGTGTACCTGTGTGAGGTTGTGTTTGTGTGTGTGCCGATCAAGTGCATTTGGGGGCTGGGGTAGAGTGTTTGTCCAGAACGTTAGAGTCCTGGGTTTGACCCCCCCCCCCGGCACCCATAAACCAGCTGTGGTGGCACAAGCCTGTAATGCCAGCACTTGGGAAGGGAGGTAGGAGGATCAGAAGGTTGGGGTCATCCTTAGCTACATGGCAAGCTGAAGGCTACATGAGACTCTCTCTTAAAAGAAAGGAAGAGTAGATGGAAGGGGGAGAGGAAGGAGGGAAGGAGGGAGGGAGGGAGGGAGGGAGAGAAGGCATGGAGAGAGGAAGGAAAAAAGGAAAGGGGAAAGAAAAGAGAAACAAAACAGAAAGGAATGGAGTGGGGAGTTACGTCTACGAGCTTTTCAGGGGCCGTGCTGACTTGCAGACTGCTATCCCTTGTCATAGACTCTCGGGGTCCTAGAAATTGGAGTTAGAAGATAGAATCTAAGGGGCCTAAGAGTTTCAAATCCCCCATTAGAGGCCCGCAGACGGTCGATCACCCACGCAAACTTGCACAGTAAGTCAGAGACAGTGTCTCTCCACAGCAGAGCCCTGGCGTGAGCGGCCTGCCAGGCGGCAGTGCGGTATCGCTGAATGAAGGTGAAGGGTCAAAGCTGCCACCAAGCACCGGGGCAGCCTTCTGTTCCTTGGAGTAAGAGCAGAGCCAGCAAGGAAGGAGGCCGTGCCTCTGGGTGACATGGTCACGGTATTGTACATGAGCTGGACTGGGTCCATCAGCCACCATGTGTGTTCCGGTTTGACCTTGTTTCTGTTCCTTATGCGACAGACAAATGGCTCCTGTTTCTGACTGCCTCCAAGTCTCTGGATTTCCAAGGCAGGGTTGGGAATGTGGAGCACTGGCCCATAGTCTCTCACCCTACCCCCATTCTCTGCTCTAACAAAAGATGTCCCCAGAGCACTCTGTGAATGCCATAAAACCTGCCTCTGTGCAGGTGATGTGCTCCATGTCCCTACCATAAAGCCTGTTGCCTGATGACGGTTCTTCACCCCACAGGGACACAAGGGCCATCCTGGAGCAGCAGGGCACCCTGGAGAACAGGTGAGATCTGCCTGCATTGCCCTGTACTGCCTGATATTCCTTCTTCCAGTCCCTGCTTGGCACCAGCCTCGTCCCTGGACAGAGATTCTCTGGGACCCCAGAACAAGGCCTTAGGATTTCCCCCACCCATCACACCCCCCCCCAACCCAGTCAGTCACACTATCCTAGAAGAGTCAGTGTCTGCACTGCCGAGCCCAGCCCAGGGCTGGCAGGAGCCCCTGGACTCTGGTTAGAACCATGAATGGCTGGCCTGTCCCCGGCAATGTTAGGCGATATTATCCCTTCCATTCGCCTTGGGGTTTGCAGGAATTCTGGCCTCCTGGCCCAACTCAAACAGCAGCCCTGCCAGGGGACAGCCAGCCAACCCTCTTCTGTGCTTTCTTATTTTGAGCCTGGAGCAGAAAGATTTGTCCCCAGAGCTGGTCTGACCAGTTTCTAGAGAGGTGGGCTTAAGGCCCAGCAGACATTGCTTGCCAGTCTTCCTCCTTTGCCTCACATTCTTGCCCCTTTTTCTGTCCATTGTCGGTGCTCTCCCAAACACCGGGACCCTGAGCGAGCAAAGAAGGACCTCATCTTCCCTAACATTTCTCTTGTTCCTTCGCAGGGGCAGCCAGGACCTGAGGGCAGTCCAGGGGCCAAAGGTTACCCTGGCAGGCAGGTGCAGTATATACTCTGGAAGCTGTGGCCATGGTGGTAGCCACAGTGCCTCCAGGAGAGGGAGGCTGTGGATGGGGAGCCAATATACTGCCCCTGGGGGTAGGCCCTCAGGAAAGGGCTGGCTAGGGATTAGACCCAGCCACAATGCTGCAGGTTAGGGGGTTCTGTAGGAGAACTAGGGCTTAGAAAAGGCATTCCCAAGACCAGTCTCCCCCTGAGCTACCTCTGGTTCAACCCATGACATGGATGCTTTTAAGGACAGCTGAAGCCCAAGACAAGACTGGCCCCGAGACATTGGCAGCAGGGAAGGCGTCTCCATGTGTCCTTGCCTTCCATATTTCTGTTTCAGGGGTTCCCTGGACCTGTAGGAGACCCTGGCCCCAAAGGCAGCAGGGTAAGTACTTCTGGGCTAGTCCCATACAGGTGGAGCCTGAGTAGACATCACTGGACTGTCTATGGGTTGATGGGAGACCAGGGCTGTTAGAGGGATGGGGCTAAGCCTTGACGATCATTAAACTCCGTCTGCCTAGAACTGCCAAAGTAACACTTCTTATGGGATCTCCCAGAAGGGAGGTAGAGAAGGTTCTGGGTATGCTGAATAGGGAAATGGAGGTAGAAAGACAATGGACATTGGCCTCGGAGGGCATGGGTAGCTCTGCCAAGCTGCTGCCGAGACTGGATTCAAGTGTCTTGAAGTGGGGTCTGCTGTCTCTCAAGAAATGCTCAGCAAGTAGATCACATGGCTGCCAGTCTGGGAAGATCCTCAGTGACATGTCCTTTTCTGAGCTGTGGTAGATTGGAGGGCCAGTATGGATCCATTACTGGCCTTTGTCTCTGCAACAGTCTAATAGTTGTGGTGGTGGGCACAGCACAGGAAGGCAAGGTCCCTTAGACATACAGGACATGCAGAGTCAGTGCAGTTCTTGTTCTGGGGTTCTGGGTCTCTCTCATGAGGCTCCCTTGAGTAGTGGCCACAGAGGGAACATCTAGATGCTATCAAAAGTACCCAGGGCCCAAGGCAGCCACCTTCCCATTCTGCCTCTTGTATGTAAAGGAACACCACCCACACCAGCCTTGCCTCATGACTGACTCAGAGACCCCAGCGACAGACTCTGTCACTGACCCCAGATGGTCACTAGGCTTCTCTAAGGACATTAATCTGTGAACACAAGCCACGAGTCTCTACAGAAGAGGCAGGGAGGGCATAGTGGTTAAGATGGTGGTTGTTGATCAAGCTGAGTGCTGAGGTATTCGGGGGAAGAAGAGCTGGTACCAGTCTTCCTGAAATGAGTGTTTGTGACACTCTGGTTAGGGGTGTGAGCCTAGGAACCACAGTTTGAATTCAGGGACCAGTTCTGCTATATTGCAGCTGTGTGACCAGGGGAAGATCACCTTACCTCTCTGGACCTAGATGTACTCAGCTGTCTAGAATTTTAATAACCCCCACCAGGAGCGTTGTGAAGACACCATGTCATCATGAGTAGAGTCTGTAGCCCGTGTACATTTGTCCTAGGGATAGCTATGGATTCAGCCCAACTCGATGAGAAATAATAATAAACCCAGAACATTCCATAAGATGGAGGGGGGTCTTTCTTTTTCTTTCTTTTTTTTTTTTTTTTTTGCAACTTGATTGTGAGGTTCTCGAGTGTGAACTTTACAGTTGACAACTTTCTCACCAAATGTCCAAGTTAGGACTCGTGCGTGTGCTTAGCGTGTGCAAAGCGTCGAGCCGAGCCTAGCAGGTAGCTTGAGCTTGGCAGGCATAATTATTGTTGGGCTGTGGTGCAGCGTCTAATGGCATGAGCCCTGAACTGCATCCTCATCCTTGAAAAGTTATCAGAGCACAAGGGAGGCAAAGAGAGAGACCGTGTACCAAGATGCTGAGGAACGCTAGGGAGATGAGCTTGCTCTGACCTGCATTCTTGGTACTAGAAGGGAGAGCCCTGGAGGTAGGCTGTGTGTGTCATGGTTCTAACGCCATGAGGTAGGCAGGGGATGCCGGGTTGGGGGCTCACAGGGGACTCAGGCTTGGGGTCTGGAAATCAAGTACATTTGCTCTGGACCACCGACATAAAACGGTGACAAACCCGTGTTCTTAAGTCCACTGGGGCCCGGGTGGCCTTTGAGCTGAACACAAATTAGCCGAATACAAATTGGTACCACCTCTGGTCTCTGGGGTTCTTGGCAGAATTAACTCAGGAGCAAGCACCCATGGGCCTGGCACGGTGTCAGCTCTCTGGGGTGGCCATGCTGACTGGCAGTATTTGGCAAGCTCTAGGAGGAAGCACTGTAGGGCCCATCCGCAAGGCAGGCAGATCTGACAGCCCTGCAGCATCTAACCTGGGTACTAGCTTCCTTCCACAGGTCGCAAGCTGGGTGCCGGGCCTCTGCCGTCCTATGCTGCCCTCCCTGGTGTGAGCGTATGTGCCTTTGGACTACATCGTGGACACAGCACCATGCAGTCCACGGGCATATACACTTGCCTCAAGGTCTATGTCATCGAGGACCCCTGGAGTCGCCACCACAGAGGACCGGGCCGTGGGATGGCAGCAGGGAGGCTGGGCTAACTGCACCCCGTGCTTAACCTCTCTGATCCCCACCTGCTCTTTTCTAGGGTTACATCGGGCTTCCGGGGCTCTTTGGCCTGCCAGGGTCGGATGGAGAGCGGGTAAGTGTGTTTGTCTGTGCACCGTCGCCCTTGACTTCCTCTGCGTGGCAGACTGTCTGCTGACGTCATCCATGAGCGACGCGCCTCGGCAGGGCGAGGACCAGGAAATGGCATCCATGAGAGGCGCGCGTAGGCAGGGCGAGGCCCAGGAAACAGCATGTGCATATTTGACTGTTACAGCACTGGTGGTCGGGGACAAGGCAGGGGGGACCCCAGATTTGGTGTTCTATGTACTTAGAGCAGTGACGGTGGACAAGGGGCTCAACAGAGGAGAGTGTTCTGCAGGGATGGCCAGTTGGCTGTTTTGTAATTAAAGGTTTATTGACCGTAGCTATGCGTATAGATTACCACTGTTTATGACTTTCCTGCCACCGTGACAGGGGTTGAGTAGCTAAGACAGAGGCCACCCACAGAGCTCCAAGTAGTCTCTCCTCCCTTTGGCACAGGCGTGCACTGGCACGGGCGCCTGGCTGCTTTACAAAGTGTCGTGAGGCTTGTCTGGTAGAAGGGTGGGGACAGAGCCAGGTGTCAGATGCCAGGCCAGGGATCCCGGGCAGAAGCATCGTAGCTGACGTTGGTGGCAGCAGGGACAGGGGACATCATGGATGCCTGACTCTGTCCTGGGCCCTGAGGATGTATATAGATTGGCTTCAGGGTTTCCCAAGATACTCTGCCCTCCAGACCAAGTGTCCAAGTCAGGGAAGAGCTTCCCACAGACCTTTAGGGCGGGCGACATTAATACATGCTCCTTTCTCCCCAGAGCCTGTACTTGGAAGTTCAGTTGTAACCCTGTCATTAAGCTAAATACAGAGCATTACAGGAAAGCAGACGAAGGTGCACTTAGTGAGCACCTGCTGAATGCTAGGAGTGCTGGCTGCTTTCTTTAGAGTCTTCCCAGTAGGTGTTTATGAGCCCCCCCGCCACGCCCCCGCTGCCGCCCCAACCCATAGCTCTGCAGTGAACATGCAGCTGGAGCCATGTTCTGGGCAAACATTCCAGACTACCCAGGGCTTTTTTATGGGTGTGGTAGGTGACCCCTAGAGCTTGATGATAATCTCTCTTCTCTTTCCTCTACAGGGTCTCCCTGGCATTCCTGGCAAGAGGGGCGAGATGGGTAGGCCGGTAAAGATTTTCCGTGTCTATTACGCAGACTCGATAAGTACCCCACCTCCCACTAGCCGCGCTACATTGCTGGTCCCTGAGACCTGGCACTGTCTGCCTCTGCTCTGGGTGGAGGGCGGGGTAACCAGGTGCAAGCGCTGGCCGGAGATGCTGCCTGGGGTTCTTGCTGCTCTGGGTGGCCCCTCTGTCTCTATGTGCTTCAGCGACTTGTGGGGAAGGCTTTATGTCTCGGGCTTCTGTGCAGGTATTAGCACCCCGCAGGGGACCTGAGTCTTCACCTGGGCAGCACATCGTCTCCATGGTGTCAGACAGTATCAGGTCACCCATTCTGTCTTCGTTCATGCGCATGCGAGGCTAGACTAGGAAGTGTGATAGGCCACAAGAGTAGTCCCAGAAATGATTCAGTGTTGACTCCCACCCAAATCCACTGGCTCAGTTTAGGCCTCTTCGTCGCCATAAGAAATTAGTTTTCCTCTTCTCCAGACATCTATAGGGCATAAAGGGAAAAGCAAGGCTCAGGGAGGTTAAGTAATGTGTCCAAGGCATTTCGGCCTCTGAAGAGTTGGAGCAGGGGCCATCCGGGACTGACTCTTGGAAATACCAAATAGTACCAATATCATAAAAGTAGGTGTCCTAGACTCTGTTAGGAAAGCCATTGATTCCGGAAGTGGAAACTGAGGCTCTAAGAGATAGACCTTTAAATAAGGCCTTGTGACTGACTGTCACCAAGACAACTTTCTTACAGGGCCGATTGGTGGCTTAGCTCTCTGCTGCCACCCTGCAGGTTGCTTTCCAACCTGAGGATCCCGGTCACCTAGTTCAACTGACCACTGGCTAGACAATGCAAGCCACTTGACCAGGGTCACACAGCAAACTGGTAGCAAAGTCCGGATCCGAACCTCAGACCCTTGATAGCCCAAAGTGTTTCCCACAGGGTCTCTCCCCATCAACTCCTCTCTCCTCCAGTGGAGCCTAGAGCTCTTATCCCTGCTTTGCCTCTCGTGCTAGAATGAGAGTGTGTAATGTTGGAAGAAGGTCCAAGTATAAAATGTTGGCAGTTGCGTAGAGTTGGCAGGACTTCTGGCCCGGCTGGTTCAGGGTTATGCACAGCAGATGGCTGAGCCATAACCTAGCCAGACTCTCTCATTGATTCTAGAAAGAGGCTACAGTGAGTCTTCTTGTCTAGCGTTCTCTCTCTCTCCCTCTCTCTCTCTCTCTCTCTCTCTCTCTCTCTCTCTCTCTCTCTCTCTCTCTTTCTCTCTCTTTCTCTCTCTGGATCTGTCTTCACTGCTCTGGGGACTCCTATCCCCCACCGTACTGCACATGGGCCTGGACCTGGCTGCTCTAACTGAGCCAACACAGAGTGAGGAAGGCAGCCCCAGCTCTGTCTCTCACTGTGTGACTCAGAGATGCTGAGAGCTTACCTGAGGACACACAGGAATTCCTGCCCCGGGCTTTTCCCAGTCATCAGATAGTGAAGGAGAGAGTATATAATCCCCACATGGGGAAACTGAGGCCTGAACAGATGAGGGGGAGGGTCTGGCTTTTCATTAGATGTGAGTCCCAGGTGTTGGTGGCCTGTGAGTCTTTGAGACTTCTGCCTGCCTGTTTCCATCTTTCTCCCTTGATAGCACAACTCAAGTGATTTTTCTAGTTTCTTTCACAGGACAGCGTAGAACATGATCTGCATCATGAAACAAGGGGTCTGGGGACCTCGGGGGCCTTCCCTATCAGCTGATTTCAAGTACAGTAGAACACATGCAAGTTAGACGTGTGGAGAGACTTCCAGAAATTAAATATTTAGCTATTACACCTCTCTAGGTTCATAGCTCCTCCTGGAGGCTGTTGAATAGCCCTATGATGGATATCACCCCTGACTAGTAGTGTAGTGTTGCATTTGTGCTTGGCACGGATTTGTTAATGATGCTTAGCTTGGCCTTGCCGAGGACTTGAAGGGGTAGCTGGTTTGCAGGCTAGGAGACAGAGCCTGGAAGCTCAGTAGGTCATCTGTTGAATGCTTAGGCTGCCCTGGCCCTGACTCCATCCTCCGTAGCAGAGAAGTAGATTCTGGAGGCAGGAGCTTGGCTGGAATGCCTTTAGATGTCTGGGCCTTGGCACATTGCTGTCCACACCTCTGGCCCTGTGGGCTGTTGCCATCCAGAGGGAGGAGGGCGGAACCTTGCCTTAGTCTATTTTCTTCCGCCGGGGCCTGGTTCTGCTCACAGTGTAAGGCAAGGCGTTCAGACCCAAAGGGGCCCGACCTGGGGAAATGGAGGAGCCACGTAGCGGGGTCCGGCAGTGAGCCAAGTTCATTCCTTGGGCCATGGGCCAGGCTGCTGCAGTCAGGGGTTGGGGCACCGGAAGAAGGAAGTGCCTGCTGCCATAAGCTAATGTGTCTTCATCACGCATACATAAGGCACAGCCAGTAGGCACTGGATGGCCAACTGGGCAAAGAAGAGAGGCCCTGGGTAGCTGCTGGATATGGCCGTCTGCTAGAGGGTGGAGTGGCAGGAGCTTTGAATCTCAGTTTCCTACGGGTGCAGAAAACTTTCATTCACCTAAGCTGTGGGCTTCCTCCGTCTCAGGCCACCTTTAATTGTTCCCGAATCTTTGAAGCTTCAACATTGCCTAACAGTCTTTTTAAAATAAAAGGCACAAGACTCCATCAGTGGTGGAAAACCGGAGATGAAAAAGGGTTGGTCCCCTAGGCCACTGTCTATGTTCAGGCAGAACTGGATTTGATATGCATTTGTCTGGAGCAGTGATGTCCCTTTGAGATGCTCAACTTCTAGTTCTTCTGTTTCTGCTTGACGTCACCACATAAACCAGCTCCGGGGCCAGACTGCCTGGATTCAAATCCCAACCATGCTACCCGATAGCTGTGTGACTTCGGACAGGTTTCTTAACATCTCTGGATCTCTTGATGTCTGAAATTGGGTCGGCACAGAGTCCCTTTCCTGGGTCTGCTGCGGTTGGTTGTTACTGTCATGGCTTTGTCTACTGTCACTCACAGGCTGGCCCAGTCTGCTCCTGAACTGCAACACGGCCTCACTGAGGTTTAAACTCAACCTTCAGAAGGCAGTGTCTTGAGACCCTCCCTGGTCTTAATAGTCTCTGAAGTAAAGCAGACATAACTCAGCTTCTTAGAGTCTTCTTGGCGGTAGAGCCATGGTGGTTTGGAGCTGTTGGCCTGGCTGCTGGGTCTGAGGAGAGTAGTGGGCCAGCTTGGGGCACCGTGTGCTGCTACCTAGAAACCACAGGTCTTGTGCCCAGGATACACCAATACATTCTCTTCCTCGCCAGCCTTGTCTCTAGATCACGCTAGGCTAGCATATATTTTGGGATCAGCCCTCAATCAGCACAGTGAATGTCTACCCAGCCCATCACACAGCTGCCTGGAGAAGACAGGGTGGCCCTGGTCTCCTCTAGACCCTGAACCTAGAGTATAGAACCAGCAAGTCCCAGGTCTTGCCACTGGGACCTTATGGAGCCGGCCAGGGTGTTCCCTGCTATATTTTGTCTTCATTTCATGAGTGACTGCCCTCACACCCTGCCCCAGCCTCTACAACCACCATAAAGAGAAAGTCAGTGCCTTCAAAAGCTGTCCTATACCACAGCCCACCTGGCAGATGGCTCCTGCCCCAAGAGGTGGCACGAGTCAACGGATCTCGTTCGGAAAAAAGGCTAGTGTCAGCTAGCCGAGACTCCTAGGACACAGGAAGAGGAAGCTTGTGTGGGTTGGGTGCATGCCACAGAGACAAGACTGTGCGTGGCAGCACCCAGTCACCTGTGTCCTAGGTGGACACCGTCACTCCTTAGACCAGGCTACTCCATTTGGAACTCACAGGAGTGAGCCTGGACAGAAGCAGAACCCAAGCTCACCTGAGCCACAGACTGGTTTTATCAACTTGGTCAAGTGACTTCCTGCCTGAGCCTCAGCATTCCTGGTCAGTGAAATAAGATGAGTCCCGTTTCCCCAGGGGTGGACATCAGACACACGTGCAGCCTTGCACGCCAGACAACAACCCAGACGACAACCTGGTCCCAGTCCCATCAAATGTCTCTGCATTTTCTGGGGTCTGAATGAGCCCATGAGTCCTGGGGAATGAATGTCACTGTTCTGTGCCAGTTCAGGAACAGGACCTATATGCTCACATTCCTACTAGCTCAGAAACACAGTCAGGGTCCTTGCTCAGTGGTACAGACTATGTGACTGTTTCCTAGGGCTTCCTTCCTTCACTCCTTCCTTCCTTCCTTCCTTCCTTCCTTCCTTCCTTCCTTCCTTCCTTCCTTCCTTCCTTCCTTATTCTTTCTTGTTCTTGCTGGATGTTTGCTGGATATCCAGAAAGTACTAGCAAGCTAAAGCCTGAGGCTCCTCCGAAGGGGTTATCACAGTCTGGCTGCCTTTCTTTTCATTCCTTCTGTCAGGAAAATGTGAGCTGCGCGCTTGTCATTTATCTTGGGAAAGCCACAGTTGGAACTGGAAGAGGGGAAGGAGTTTACAGGCTCTAGCTAAATCCCTCCTTTCCCTTTGAAGTAGGAATGGATTCCCCACCCCCATCCCCCAGGCCTCCCCACAGCTGATGTTTTTCCAGCTGCCTGGCTCCCTGAGGACTGTGGAGCTTCTTAGTCAGGTCACAGAAGGGCTGAGGGGCCAGACCTGCCCAGGCTGGTGGCCACAGTGCCGATCCTCCCTTGCAGTATGGCTTGGAGTGACCTTGCCACTTTCCTGGTCACAGCCTTAGCTTGTAACATAGGGATGATAATTCCACAGTATGGCTTCTGAAGTGCACGGCACAGCCACAGAGCCTTCCTTTGACCAGTGGGGAAACTGAGGCCAGTAGGCTCTGAGGAAGATGCAGTACAAACTTCGGCAATCTGCAGTGGTCTAGGTCTGTCACTTCCTGCCCCGGTCTGGGAGTGGTGCCTGTCCCATCTCTCAGATCAGCTGTGGCCTGTCCCTTGGTTCCATTGTGCCAGTGTTTGTGGATAGCAGGGAAGACTTCAGAACCCCAGATTGAGAAGTGAGCCTGCTCAGATATTGTCCTTGCATCCTGCTGGGGGTGTGGCTCAGCGCCAAACTGCAGTCTTGAACACTAACCTCCACATTTCTTCTCTCTCATTCCTTCAGGGCTTCCCTGGAGACTTTGGGGAAAGAGGCCCCCCTGGACTTGATGGGAACCCTGTAAGTATCCTCCATGCTTGCTAACGGGCCAGAGTACAGGGGACTGCAAGAGCCTGTGTTTGGGGTTCAGACAGACCTGGGTTGTTTCCTGCCCTATGAGTGCCCTTGGAAAAATGGAAATACTTCTCTGAACCCCTTTCTTTTGTGGGTACTCTGTGCCCTCCTGGAGAGTCCCTGCCTGCTGAGCTGCAGGCTGTCCCCAGTCTCTGGAGCTTCTGTCTGATGGAACTGCCACCATAGGAAGCCCCAGACCATTTATAGGTGGATTGCTTTGGTAAAAGGCCCTTGCAACAGCTTTGTTGGAGGCAGAGCCAGGTTTATAGGTCTTCAGGTTTACAGTTTGTAAACATGCAGAGGCCCAGCTTGCTGCAAGGAGATAAATTGGTCTCCCCTAGGGTGTCCATTTTCCCTTATTGTTCTAGCTCCAGACCCTGGGTGAGATATCTCAGTCTGGGGTGCAGTGGCCAATATTCTCAGGAACACCTACTGTTGGGATTCTGTAAACCCCACCCCTCAGTTACCTGGCAATAGCCAGGTATGCTCCGCCCCAGTGACCTGACACTATAAAAAGGGGCTGCTTGACCCCTCCTCTCTCTCTTGCTCCCTTGCTCTCCCACCTTGCCCCTCCTCTCCCCTTTCCCTTCCCCCATAATGTACTATACGATTATGTGGCTGGTCCCTCAGGGGGAAGGGATTCCCAACATGGCCCCCCCAAAGGCATCTCCCTTGTCCCCAGGCCTCACCACACCTCCATGGGCAACATGCCCCCAACTCTCTTCATCCTTCCCCTAACATTGGTGCTGAAACTGAGACGTCATCTTTTCACAACATTGGTACCCTGCGTGAGGAGATTAGATTTTCTCACCACCGGATATCTTTTTTTTCCTTTCACCTACCTGTTCTGGTCCTCATCTTTCCCTGGGGCTCTCTACCGGCAGCCAGGCCCAGCCCTGCCCAATGGCTTTCCATCAGCACCCTAACGTTCGTCAGTCCATTTCAACTCCGTAAATACTCCTGAGTCTGACCTAGCCAGATGTTCTGGGGACAAGGCTGTGGCCTTAGAACCAGGAGCCTGGAGTGTGTGCGCCCTGGGAAACCAGTTCACACCTCTACACCCCAGTTTCCCTCCCAAAGTGCAGGTCAGAACACACGCTTTAGAGGATGGGAGGCCTTAGCCATTGTAGTGGACAGTTGTCATTGGTGCCAGGCATCCCCAAGGTGCCACGCATCCTGGTGTCACTGCTACCCCTTTAGTCCATTGCACTTGGCTGGGGAGAGCTGGGAGGAATGGAGAAGCTTGGCAGATTAGGAACAGCCCATGGGGAAAACAGAAGAACTGGGGTGGGGAAAGAGAGGTGGAGTCTCTGGGTGAAACAAGATACCTTTCAAGGGTTTGCAAGAGAGCTAGGACCTTCCCCCAGTCTAGGCTTACTAGATTAATGTCCTAACCAACGGAAGCGACCTTTCCTGCAGTTCCCTTGGGTTGGGGAAGACACCTTTTACCTTGGGGCCTGAGGAATAGAACAATCCTCTGGCCTTGACACCAGCTCTGCCGTGGAATGGCTGAGAGACCTTGGTATTTCCCTTTCGGTAGTCCCGCAGTTGTACGAACAAGGACAGCCCTGACGGGAGGCTGGCACTTCTCACCATGAGTCTGTTGGCAGAACCAGTTTTTATTCCTGACTTTATGCTTTTGAGCTTGAACCAGGCTCTTCCCCCATGTTCCCCCCCACCCCTGGTGTGGACATTAAATGGTCCATTTATAAAGCTTTGGAGGCCTGGAGTTGGAGGGTCAGTCTCACATTGCCCCATCCTCTGGACCCTGCTGTACCCTCAGCACCTTGGAAACCCCAGGAATGGCAACAGGACCTCCATGTGATGTCTCCATTGCTTGCCTCTGACCTTAAGCATACCACTCACCTCTAAAATCTCACCAAGAGAAAAAAAACACCTCCACCTGCTTAGGGCCTGGTCCAGCCCCACCCGGCTGTGACCTCTCCGTCTAGAGTCTGGAAGGGGTTGGGCTTGGAAGTTACAGATGGGGTAGATAGTGGAGGGGAGTGTACTACACACCCGACAGTAAGCTTGTAAGACCACTTAAGGGGCTGTGCTCGGGAAGAGGGAAGTCGGCTCCCAATGGTCCCACACAGCACCCGCATGAAGCGTGGTGTAGGGGAGACAGGGCAGTAACCACCTTGATTTCTGTATTTCCAGGGAGACATTGGTCTACCAGGGCCACCAGGAGTGCTCGGGCTCATCGTAAGTACACACGTGCCTAGGACCAAGTTGGGCAAAGGTGGGGTAGCCAGGGTGTGAGGAGCAGGCAAAGGGCCTTGCAGGAGAGTCAAAAGGGGCCTCTTCAATCAAGCCTTCAAAGGGATGAGGGGGATAAGGAAGATGAGGAGGAGGAGAAGCAAGGAAATAGAAGAGTAAAGCCAGAGCCATGCATGCGGTGACAGCAGATACTTTCCTACCTCCCTGGAGTCTTCTCCCTCATCAGTTAGATGAAGATGAGTCTCGGAGCACAGGGCTGCCAACCATTCTTAGGCTTGTTGCCTGGCCCTTGATTTGCAGACCAGTAGGTCAGTGTGATAGCAAGCCATTCAACCTGTGAAGGGCTCAGGCCCAGAGGAAGACTGTGGCTAGCAGTGGAGCAGGGACTCTAGTCCTTCATCACCCTTTTCCTTAAAGCATTGACTTTGGAGCAGGAAGGCCAAGTTCAAGTCTCACCTCGGTCACATCCTGGTCATGTGACCTGGGCCATGTCACTTGGAATCTCTATGCTTTAGTTTCGTCATTGATGGAATGGGGGTTGGCCGGAGTCCTCTTAGACTCCTCGTTGTGAGAATGAAAGGGGGTGTGGGTACGGTGTGGCCTGCTCCAGCTCTCTGTAAATAATGAATCAGTGGACTATAGTGTTATTGGCATGACTGTTACCTGCTGAGATGCCCAGGCCCAAGAGGCTGAGGAGCTGGAGGAGACAGAGACTCTGATTGTTCTGGGCTGGAAGGGCCCTGGCAAGTGGCTCTGCCATTCAGTGTAAGGACTTGCTGCCGGACCTCCAGAGCTATTCTTGGCCTTGGAATCAGCCCCAAGGGCCAGTGAGAGGCCAAAGCCTGGAGATAACCGCAGAGACCCCCCCCCGAATGTGCTCCTCTGCTCTAGTCCTATGAAACTTGTGGTGTAGCAATAGCAGGTACAAGATGCCCCCCCCCACCAGACAGGAGGGCTGGCTTCCTTCCAGCAACTGTGCTGAGAATTTCGTTCAGATGGAGGCTGGAGGTGGGGTTAACAGGAGTATGATGAACCCCGTTCCCCAGCGTAGTCTATCCTTAGAAGAGGGCCCTGAGTCCCCCAGATTGTCTCTTCTGCCCAGGCAGATGGGAACAGAGCCTGGTTAGAGGACATGGGTCAGGTCGACCTCTTGGCCCTGGTCCTCAGTGACAGTCTCGCCTCTATGAACCTCAGAAACCCTCTGTCACATAGGATCTTTGTCCTTATTTGTTCTGGGATCACAGATGCACATAATCCAGTCTAGGCCCTGGAACCCCATCGCCCGGGTTCAAGTCCTACTTCACTCATCCATATAATCCCAAGTCCTAGATACATTTCCTGCCCTCCTGTCCTTTGGTTTCTTTACCTATATATTGAGTATTATTCTAGTAATTGCTTTGGCGGATTGATCGGTAATGTGCGTAGCTTAACACTTAAGCAGTATTTAGAACATGAAAAGGCTTCCAGAAGAACTCATCATAATAATAGCTATTTTTTATTTTTCTGTTACAAGTCTGGTAGCATTGTACATTGGAACTTAGTAGGAGAGGGTATTACAGTTGCCTAGTGATGTCTGCCTTGGCTGGGAATGCTACGGTTAGCTAGTCATATCCTTGGCTGAAGACGCTACAGTCGACAGTGATGTCTGTCTTGGCTAGGGATGGGAAAGTATTAAATCAGACACTCATCTCTGATGTTCATTCAACAGAAATTTGCTGACTACTTGCTTTGGCAGTATGGGCCATGAGAATCTGAGCATACGCTGAAAGTCTTAGTATCTGTTTTTATCGAAGCTCTGAAGGGATCACTTCAAATGCTTGCTCATTAGGCTCCAATGTGAACACCTCAGCTGTTAGAAACTCCATCCGAGCAGAGCCCACATTTTCCATTGCTGTCCTGTCTTCAGCCCAGGTTACCCTGGGAAAGGCTGTTCCTGAGGTCAAATGTCCATTGAGAAGCCTTCTCTTTTCAGACTCCTTCGGTGTGAGCAATACTGGTCCCAAACTTTTCTGAGGGGATATTCACACATCCCGATAGCCATCTTTGGGGATATTCACACATCCCGATAGTCATCTTTGGCAAATGTTCCCATTTGGCATTGTCCCAGCATCCTCTAGGTTGGGACCTAACTGAGAGGAGAATAGGTTCTGTTTGAGTGAATGAACAGATTCTGTGGGCGCAGACTATTCTGCCTCTGTCCCTGTTCCTCCCTCAGACTATACTGCCTCTGTCCCTGTTCCTCCCTCAGACTATACTGCCTGTCTCTGCACCTTCTGGTATTTGGCAGGTTTCTTCCAGCCTCAGGATTAGCCAGACAAAATGTTGGTTGCCCTGGTGGCTTTGGATGCCAGATGTAATGTGTAGGACGCGTTTGTGCTAGAGTGTCATTCTACTTACCTGACATTCAGATTTGACTCGGCCCCTCGCTTTCTGTTTTGCTTCTCAGAGTGTCTCTTGGAAGGTAGGAAAACGGGCCCCAGGTCAAGCAGGAGATGGTGGGGGTTTGCTTGGAAGCTATAACCCCCAGTTTCTATGCCCAGTGCCCCTTTCCTGCCCTCTTCTGGGTCAAGCTCTGGTGTGTGCCTGCAGTGCGCAGCCTTGTGCCCATGTGATTTCCAGACAGCCTCTTCCCTGCAGCCTCCCTTGTCTCGTGTCCTCCTATGGCCACTGTCCTTATTTTCATATTCGCTTCTCTGCCAGAATGAATTATCTCTCACCTGGGCACCTTAGGTGGGCATCACTGGGTTGGACCTGAGCCCACCAAGACCGGATCGAGTGCCCTCTCTGGTCCTGGAACTCTGAGTGTAAAACTCTGAGCCAGGAACTTCTGGGGAAAGGAAAGGGACGCTGTTTTGAGGCATCCAGGAGGATGAGAAACTGAGTCACCCGTGGTTTTCTAAACTGTGGATGCTCAGATGCTTTGGTGGGGGGGTCTATGTTTTGATGGTCATCTTGTAATAGAAACCAAGTCATACTCTGCCCTCTGTGGGGTCGGCTGAAGCACCTCTCTTGCAGCCTGCCACCTGTCCCCGTTTCCCAGGTGCCCAGGCAGGGGACATGCCACAAAACTAGGCTACCTCTCACTGGGCGCCTGTCTACTTGCATGCTTGTGAGATATCTGCTATGCTGGAATTCTGGAAGTCGTATAGTGCCCTGGCCCACTCTTTGGGGAGTGGGGGCGTGTCCTGCTTATAACACGTATCGGATGTCCCCAGTCCCCGCTTGCCACCGGTGGCTTCCTGCTGGCTCCAAGCCAGAGGACTTAGAAGCTTCTGTCTTGGTATCAGAGCTCACGCCTGGCATGCCGGGACACTGCTCACGTCAGAATCTGCTCCGCAGAATTTTCTCTCGGCTCTTCTGTTCTGAGAGACATAGGGACTATTGGCTTCTGCACTGAATGGGAACAAAAGATCTTGTGAGCTGTCCCTAAACACTGCTGTCACGGATGGATCGGGGGCGGGGGGTGCTATCCTCTGTGCAGGGAGTCCGTTAGGAACCTGGTCAACTGGTGTTACCACCTACTGTATTTCTGACCCTGATCAGAACTGAATGAGTACACACTCGAGCCCTGAAGAGGGAGCCCGTTGCCTTCTGGTAGGTAAGAAAACAGGCTCAGAGAGGGCAACACACCTACCTGAGGTCACACAGCCCCTTAGCAAAGGCTCAGACTGTACACACCACTGAAACTCTATCGCTACCACTGGGTTGCTCTTGGTGTAGGATCAGAGCCCCCAGATTACTTTCCTGTCCCTAACCTGGGGCCCCCAAAAGGCTTGATTTTCTTCAAGGCTAGCTGCCTAGCTTCAACAACATACTGTTTGTGACTCTATCCCACCGTACTGGATGCTTTGAGTCCTGGAGGGAAGGACCTCCACGGTGAGACACAAAGTCTTAGTAGTTTACATCAGGGAGGTAACAGTTCTGGGGTGCAGTTACAGGAGCTGTAAGGTGGAAGGAGAGATTTCTGGGAAGGAGGGAGCATCCTGACTTGCAACCCCCCACAGGTCTCCAAAGTCCCCTGCAAACCCAGATTGAGATGCTCTTGGGATCTTGCTCTCTGTGGCTCCTGCAGGACTTGTAGGCACAGATTCACACTGGGACAATCAGATAACTCCTGAGGGCTGGTCCTGCCTCCGTCCCCTTCAGTACTTGCAGAGCAGGGAGAGCTCTGACAGCTCTCCTGATTGCATTTATGAGCAGCCATGAACTACTAGCCCTGGGCCGGCCGGTGTAGCCAGAGTCTGGCTGGATTGAGCTTGGCGGCTGCCCCTGGAATTGGGCTCACAGCAGGGGGGCTTTAATTGCTTACAGCTGTGTTAGTTGTGATCTTGGTGGGGGCCTTAGAGGAAGGGGATGGTGGGAAACAGTGTCTTGGAGTTTAGGAATGGCTCTGGCATAAGGGTCCTCATTGTTCTCATGAGAACACTCAGCAATCGGGCTCTATGAGATGCCCTCTGGGGACAGTGGCTTGCAGTGTCCCTTCCCTTCCCTTGGTAGCCACTCTGGAACCCTGTGTTTCTAAGACTTAGCTTGTGCAGCTACTGCCCCCAGCACTGGTTCTCCACAGTTGCAATCTTCTGCATGTAGGGTTCTTTTGCCAGGTATTCCCCCTTGGGAATACATAGTGTCTGTTCCAGGCTCCTTCCCCAACACCCACAAAGCCTTTGGATGTCCCTCGCGCCCATCATCCAGCCTGTGTGATTCTAGCCCCCTTGCAGGCTACCTTTAGGTTAGTCTGTCGCAGGAAAAGCCAACCTGAGTTCCTGACCCGGAGAGGAGCTGCCTCTCACAGAGTCTGCGCTGGCCACCATTCCAAGGGGACCACGGTCATCTCTCTCCTTCTTTCAGAGCTGGACATGGTGTAGCACCAGCATCTTGAGCTCTTGATCTCTTTGGTGCATGAGCCATGGCGTAAAAAGCTGGAGTTTTGCAAAGCAATGGAGTGCAGGAGAACCGAGGGCTCTCGCTAGGTGCCCTGCAGTGCTCTTATTGGGGTGTGACCGTCCTTGTTAGATCGAAGTGCTCTCCCCCCCCCTTGGACCAGCTCCTTGATGGGGTCTGAAAGCAAGGTTCGCAGTGAATGCAGAGGCTCAGCAGGGAGGGCTGAACCCAGCCACGTGGGAACTGAAGTCCTGAGTGGGGTCAGTCAGAGCTAGTCTCTGTTCCAGCAGGAGGGATGGGCGTGTCTAGTCTGAAAGCTCCTCCCCATGACCCATGTCCTGGCTCTCTAACCTTCCTGCAGCTCTCCATTGGCAGTCTCCTCTACTGGGCTTCTCCTCTCACTCCAGAGTATGAGAAGCTCCAACGGGAGCTGGAGGTCAAATCCTACAGCCTGGTTATCCAGGGCTGGCCTTGGTCCCCAACCTCAGGACCTTTGCCAAGAGCCTGAAGCAGGGCAGTAGGGAACCGATGCCAAGAGAGGTCAAGTTTGTCGGTTGAGGCCACAGAGCCAGTCCTTAGGTCAGTGGGGGGAGATGGACTAGCTGAGATGAACAGCTCTTTTCCTGGAACAGCTCCAAGTTATGGTCATGCATGGGGGTGGCAATGAGGCAAAGGAGAAGAGTGACATTTGAGAGAAAGGAGTGGGCTTTGAGAGAGGAAATCGGACTGGAGAGATGGCTCAGTGGTTAGAGCACCGACTGCTCTTCCAGAGGTCCTGAGTTCAATTCCCAGCAACCACATGGTGGCTCACAACCATCTGTAATGGGATCCGATGCCCTCTTCTGATGTGTCTGAAGACAGCGACAGTGGACTCACGTACATACAATAAAATTTTAAAAACATAAGATACAATTTAAGAAAGGAAATTCACCCACTTCACGCTAAGCCTAGATTCCCCGATCTCAGCATCTTTGAGTCCGGAACTGTGTTACCCTATTTTATGTACTCTGGGGCTTTTAGTGCCCCCTGGATGACCGCTATCTGTTTGATGGCAGTGATTTCTTTTAAGTTGTGACAATGCCCCCAGACAGTACCACATCCTCTCACCTGCTAACTCGGCTACTCCTTGGAACAGCACTAGGGCACAAAGTATTGTCACTCTTCCTGTCTCATGCTAGTAAGCATCAAAGGGACATGTTGACTGGCTTCTGAAGTGTCCTACCAGCCATCTGGAGCCCCTGTGGAAGACACCACTGGGGTCACTGTATCTTCCAGGCCCAAGAATCCTGTTATTCCTGATCCAAAGCTGAATCCCTATCTATAGTCCAACATCTTGGAGACCGTAAACAATACAGAGCATCCAGATTGCCCCGTTAGTGCTGCCAAGCGAAGAGATAGTCAGCTGCCCTGTGGAGCAGGAAGTCTTTCTCATCCTTTACCCCAAAGAATCAGCCTGCAGTTAACTCTTCCCGTAGCCCTAGTGCAGAAAATCCTTGTCCCCATTTTGCAGACAGGACCAATGTCCAGAGAAGTCAAGAATGAGTCCTTTATGGTGTGGACAGAAGTCTTGATGTATTTTGAGAAGTCCTGGGAGGAGTGAGGCTGCTACTGAGGCATGGCCAAACTCAGGGATGGTAGCTGGCCAGGAAAGCAATCAGTGCAGAATAGTTCTAATTCCAAGATCAGCCCTAGGGTGTGAACTGTATCTTCAGTCCAGCCCCCTGGACCTTGGGGATTCTCCATCCCAGTTCTGTCCCCAGGGGCCACCTCTCATGATTCTTTCCTCTCTGTCCACTCCCAGGGTGACATGGGAGCATTGGGTCCAGTTGGCTACCCAGGACCGAAAGGCATGAAGGTATGTTAATGCGGTCTTTCTAAAAGTTCAGCCCCTACCCTAACTGGGAACCCCAGACGGAAGTCACTGGGAGGGAAGATGGGAGAGGCTGCCTGGAAGCTTAGTTCTTTGGCCCGAGAGCTAGCCAGCATGTGTGTCATTTAGGCCAGACATCTTCATTGGACACTAAGTCCACAAGCTGATCGGGAGGCCAATGTGTTTCTGGGATGTAGGACGCATGGCCAGAGACGTATAAACTCTCATGGCAAGCAGTGAGCTTGGTTCACACAAGTGAAAGAGACTCTCCAAGGATAGCCGATGTCCTCACCATCAGCCTTTCCTACTCTGGGGTTGGTTCAGGGATGAGGTTCCCTGCAGCTTCTCTTTGCCCTGAGAAGTAGCCATTCCCTGCCCCCTTTGCTCATAAGAACACAGAGATCCAGGGTGGGCACGCAGCTCGGGGTCTTGAAGCATGCCAGTTTCTGACCTCTGTGGCCTTGACCTGTCTTGCAGGGACTGATGGGCGGCGTGGGGGAGCCCGGACTGAAAGGTGATAAGGTGATCGGAACTCTCCCTTACTGCCTGTGGGTTATCCAAATGCCACTGCCCCAGAACTCCTTGCTGCTTGGCTCCTCTGCCTTCCACTGAGTCTTCCCTTCTCAGTCCTCTGCACCCTCCATCTGGCTTCTTCTGGCTTCTTGGTGTGGAGGTCTGAGGGTTGAGGCAGACAGGACAAGAGGGTTCAGTAGACAAGGATCTACGGTAAGCCAAGGCTGGCCTGTGAAACTCAAACACAGAGCAGGACAGCAGGCATACAGGGGTCACCGACTCAGAGAGTGGAGGGTGGTGATCCCAGAGGACCCAAAGCCCTGTGTGGGTTTGAGGGTCCAGTCCTAGAGAATCCAGCACCTAGGCTGAAGCATTATGGAAACCCAGACTAGCCTCAAAGCACCACTGATGCTCCACTGTCCCTGGGAAGGTCACTTCTAGGCCTGTGCTGAACAGTCCAGCCACTGAACTTCCACTGTCTCAGCCCTGTGCCAAACCCTGTTGTGAGTCCCAAGGCCCAGAGACAGATATTACCTAGCCTGGATCACAAAGCATCAGAATGACTGATGGAGATACGGGGAGGGGAGGGATATTGGAGGGCTCTGCCATGTGCCAGCATCTCTTCCTTTCCCATTAGTTTTGGTTTGAATCTGAAAAGCCAACGCACGTGGCATGTTTAGGGGCAGCACCGTAAGAATCCACAGGGAATGGCCTCACTGTTCAGTGCCTTCTCAACCAGCCTCTTGTGCCTATATCAGATGGCTGGGTCCTTGAGTCCTCTGGAGGCACGTGGGTCCCCGGAGAGTTCCACCCATGAACAGAATGAAAGTCACAAGGTCGGAGTGGATTAGGCTCTGAGACGTCACTTACTCTAGAACCTTCAAATTACAACTGTGGAAACTGCAACCCAGAGTAGGGAAGATATTGATCAGATCAAAGTCTGTGCTTGGGGATGAAGCTAAATCCAAATCCCTGGGCTCTGAGGAAATGGAATTTCCCAGCCTCCCCCCACCTCCAAATACATAGAGCCAGATGGTTTTTATTCAGGCCTCCTCGGGCAGCCATCGAGATTGGGTGCCAACTTCAGCTTCAACTCTACCTGTTGCTACCTCTGTCTTCTCCTGTCATGCATAAGCCTGTGTTGTGGCCCTTCTAAGCAGCACCTGGTACGGGCCTTCCATGCTTCTTCCTTCTCTGGAAGTGAAGGGTTTGTGGGGGTCATGAGGCATCCTGTCTGCTCTGAGACGCCGGACAGCCGCTCCGTGGAATAGCTGAAGCCCTGGCCAAGGAGAGAGGGCATGAGTAGACGCCATCACCGCAGAGGGCTTTGCAGGACTGCCTGCCAGTTTGCAGGACTAGGATACATGGAAAGGACCAATGGTGCCTTCACATCCTTGTCACGGCTGCTGGTACCACCAGGGGCACTTCTGATGTTTAGCTCTGAAATGCACCGAATGAGGAGGAAGTCGCTGGAGGCTGTTTTGGACGATGGGGGGGGGGGGGGCTGTCCTGCCTCTTGGCTGAGTCAGGGTCTCTGGCTTGGGATCTGGAGGCCACACGCATGCTGCCTCTATCCTCTGAGGACCGTGGAGCAGTCATTCATCCCTGTATCCTCCTTCCATGTCCCCACTTGGCCCTAAGCCAGGCTGTCTGGGTCATGGCTTGGCTTCCTCCATGACTTTTAAGCACTCCTCCATTGTTTTCATTTGCAACACCGGTCTCTCTCTCTCTCTCTCTCTCTCTCTCTCTCTCTCTCTCTCTCTCTCTCTCTCTCTCTCACACACACACACACACACACACACACACACACACACACAGAGAATCTTCCCAATTCTATGACCTTGCACAAGACTTTCCAAATAGAAAAAGAAAAAGAAGCAATTTAAGAAGAAATGTTTTTTCTTTTTTTCATAATTTTATTTATTATATATAAGTACACTGTCGCTGTCTTCAGACACACCAGAAGAGGGCATCGGATCCCATTACAGATGGTTGTGAGCCACCATGTGGTTGCTGGGATTTGAGCTCAGAACCCCTGGAAGAGCAGTCAGTGCTCTTAACCGCTGAGCCATCTCTCCAGCCCGAAACTTTTTTTTTTCAATCCCAATTTTGTTCTGACGCTCTATCTGTGTGCTACATCACAGAGTCTTCTGAGATTTCTACTTCTTCCTGCTGCTGGATGAGGCCTCCGTGAGCCGCTCTAGTAAGCTACCAGGAAGCGCTGTCAAGATGGCTCCCGCCCTAAAGGGAGGCCTTTCCCTCTGACCTGGGCATCGCTTACTTACCAGATTTGGACCAGGAAGGAGCAGAGGAGGTCTCCCATTGCCAGTCCTGTCACCAAACATTCTCCATCCATCTTAGAAGGGAACCCACCCAGAGCTCAGCCAGGGCCCATTTGACTCTCATTGCACACAGTCTTAAGAAGCCAGCTCTCGGGTGTCTCCCGAGATCGCTGATTGAGCATTTAATTAGAAGCCGGCTGCTTGTACGGAAGGAAGACATGAGAACTCACAGCGGGCAGTGCCTGGGCTGTCATCCCTGTAGCTCTCACCCTTTCGCACTGACATCATCGGCTGCTCAAGAGGCAGAAGGATAAAGAAATTGTCCTACGAGAAACCCAGTGTTCTCTATGAAAGGGCCAGGTGGCCTTCAGCGTGCTCTGAGCAGCTTCCGAATGGGAGGGATCCCCTTGCTCTACCTAGGGGATGGGTCCTTGACCCCTTTAGAACTTCTGGCCACAAGAACAGCCTCCACAAGGCTCCTTGGGGTCCTCTGCTCGGGGTATGGGGGTGGGGGCGAGCCTCCGGGTTGCATGGACCTGTCCTAATCTCTTTGCTGGTGTGTATTCAGGGTGAACAAGGAGTGCCGGGTGTATTGGGAGATCCTGGTTTCCAAGGAGACAAGGTAATTGTTACTTGCGACCTCCAGCCCTACCTCCAATCCTCAAGGCCTGTCTGTCAAGTGGCATTTCTCATCTACCCACCCGTTACTTCTCCTTGGACCTCATAATGGCCTCTAGATGTGTGTTTCCAGGCCCTTGTTACATATCTCAGTCTGCCTTTCCTCACTGCTCCCAGATTGTCCTTTTGAGGCCACACCTTTGTTCTGTTCATATACCGCCCGTGGTTTCCAGCTGTTCTTAGGGTCAAGTCCTGGTGCCCCACCCAGTGGCACGGGAGCCAGGTCTCTGGACCCCTCTGATACTTTCCTGCTTTTCTTCTCCCTGGCTGTGTTTCAGGGCCGCTGAACTGTCCTGGGAGCACCAGGCTTTTTGGACAGAGCTCCTGGCCTCTGCACCACTCTGATCAGACACCTTTTTGTTTTTATCTTCTCTGCTTTCTCAGACAGAACGTGGCCTCTGATGTCCTGGGCCGATGTCTGTCGCTCGCTCAGAGTACTCTTTCTCCTTAGTTTGGGGACCTGTGCTTGGCCTCCTGCAGACTGATTGCCTTGAGGAACAGGACCCTAGACTGGCTGACAGCACTGCTGGGGTCCTGCACTCCAGACAGTGAAAATTAAGGACAAGTTGGCCAGAGGGAGGGAAGGAAGAGGGAAGGGACTAGCCGTGCCGACAGAAGGAACAAGGGATGAACCAGCATGCCCTTGATCTCCAGAGGCCGGCTGTGGCCTGCTGAGAACAGCTCCTCTGCCTGTCCCTTCCTCCCAGCCGGCCCGTCTCGACCCAGTCATTTTCTATGTGTGTGTCATAACATGCAGGCCTGGCTTTTCTTCTCTTGGACTCTGGTCTCATGAGACCTGAAGTGCACTGCAGGGCAATGTGGACCAAGATTCCTTGGGTCCCGTAATTAGGCCAAGGAAGCTCCCAATCCTGGTACCCAGGCGTTGGGATACAGGCAAGTATGAGCTCAGTGGAAGAGGGAGGCCCTTGTCCTTCCTGAAGGTCTAATTTCTAGGCCTGGGCTAGCAAGAGGATACTGCGCATGCTCTCGGCATGGTTACCCTCAGATAACCTAGTTTGCTTTTTTTTTCTCCACAGGGGAGTCACGGTTTGCCAGGGCTCCCAGGTGCCCGGGGGAAGCCAGGGCCTCTGGTAAGTTCTTCTTCATCATCCATCCACCTTGATGTAGCTTTGGGCTGTTGAGGCTTGTACCCCTCCATCTGCTTATGGATTATGGATAGAATTCACCCACATCTAAGACTTCCCTTAGTCTTCCAGAAGTCCTGGGGCGTGAGCAACGAGAGGCACACATGACCCCAGGCCAATTTTCTGGATAGAGTTTCCGAAACTGAGGGGCAGGAGTCACACTCGGTACTAGATAGGTCCCAGGCCCAGCACACCACTGCTCTCCAATTGGAACTAAACTCTACATGCTCAGGGACACCACTGATGCCATGCGTCCCATGTCACTGAGCCACACCTTTTTTAAAATGTCGTCACTTTCTTTGCATGCAAGCTGGCCACACTCCAGGAGCAAGCCGTGGACAGGGATGGTGACTTCCCTTTCTTGATGTGGAAGTCCAGAGTCTGAAGGTTGAAGTGACTTGCCCGGGTCTCCCGGATGGGACACATAGCAGGAACCATTGCAGCAACTGCTCTGTTTTTTAGCCAGCTAGGCAATTTCACTCGTGTAGTTCCGGAATACGTGAACTGCCCTCAGCCTAGGATAGGATATTCGGGAAGGTGGGGCCGTGCCCATCCTGTATGTGTAGTGATTCTGTGTCTTCCACAGGGCAAAACTGGAGACAAAGGCTCACTTGGGTTTCCTGGGCCTCCTGGTCCCGAGGTATGTGATGTCTGTCTGTGTCTGTCTGTTTGTGTGTCTGTCTGTCTGTCTCTCTCCATCTGACTAGGGCTCTTAGTGTTGTGCCCAGAGATGGTGAAGGAGTTGGTATGGATCACATAGAAAATGAGATGAAGCCTAAGCTAGAAACGGACTCAGTCATGTGTGCTAAGATCCCAGCACTTGGATGGGGTGGGGCGCGGAGGCAGGAGGATGACTGGGAGTTCAAGGTTGGCCTAGGCTATGTAGCTAGACTCTATCTCAAAAAACTGAAAGGAAAACAAAGAGAGCATCATAGGTCAGTGACCTCTGCTTTCCTTCTCTCCTCGGCTCGGCTCGTCCCGTCTCACTCAGGGGCTACCCAAGCTAATCACAGAGCCCTTCCCCAGTGGTGGCTGACCCAACACTTGTGGTTCCTACTGAGCCATCACCAAAGCCCTCCAGGGCTGCTGTCCACCCCCTTGGGCAGCTACAGGTCTATTTGTAGGGGGTCTCCTCTCAACCCTTCTTGCCCTGACCACTTTTTGAGGCTCAGTGCTCCTAGACGTGGTAGAGTAGGAGGGGAGCTGCTGGGTTTGGGCTGGCTGGAGGACATAAGACAGGAAAGGGTGGTAATGCCAGCTAAGTTGGGGGAGAGGCTGGAGAGCATCTGGCGGCAGCGTGTGCTCATACACATCTCAAGCCTAACCCTAGATGCCAAGTGGACGCTCACTCTGGCTTCCATAACCTGCTCCCCTCTGACAGTATTATGCTACCCCAAACAGGGCTTCTGTCTACCTCAGGCTTCCTGCCACCTAGTCCCTGGCCATGGCTCCCATCCTCCATCCAGAGCTCCTTGGCCTCGGGATCCTGCTCTTCCATGAGATTCCTGCAGCCAAGGGAAGATCCTGGCCTTACGGGCTCTCCCAAGCTTTCCAAAGATTACTCATAGTCTTCCCCAATGGATGAGGGCGTGCTTCCTAAAAGCCACAGTCTGACTCTCCACTTTGTTGACTTTGGCCAGGACACAGCCCTATCTTTAGACAAATGAACTTGGCCTCTCCTCCATCTGCTGCTCACTGTGGAAAAAAGACTTCGGAGTCTGGCTGTTCTGGCAGCCTAGCCAGTGAAGGAGGAACGCTCACTCCTGACCACGGACTGATGAGGCTCTTTGTGGGCCAGGAGTGGAGGAAGAGAACCTGCCACAGCATGGCAGGGGTGGGTGGGGAACAGGAGAGCTCTGTCTCTGTTTATGGATGGGAAAAACAAGGCCAGAAGCCCAGGAGGGACAGCCTTAGGGTCGCTGTTCAGTAGCAATTCGGCTTGACTCTGGCTCTCAGGGTCCCTGTGGGGTCCATCGAGCTTACCTTTGCATTGCTTTGATTGGCTGGTTCCTTAGTCAGGAGTGGCTCTTGATGTGGAAGGCAGGAGCCATGAGTATGCTGGTATCTTTACTGGCTAGCACCTGATCCTTAGGACCATTGAGGGAACCTCTGCTCACAACCCCTCGACTGAGTGGATGCCTTTATTCAACACCAAAACCGAATGAGCATCCTGGCTGCTCAGTTCCCAAAGAAAATGGCAACCCATGGCAGGGATGGTTTCCCAGCATTAGGGACCAAGCTCTGTGAATGCAAGCCTGTAAGGAGTACCTACTGTGCGCTGACAGTCTAAGCACTTGGCTTCCTTCACTCATTTCAGCCTTGGCACTGCCCAGTGAGGAGTTTGATCTACTAACTACTCTATAGGCTGAAGCCAGAGGGACTGAGCAACTTGCCCCTCACACAGGGAGTGAATAACAGGACAGGATTTTGGTCACGTTTTGAAGAAATGTCAGCTTTATGTGCCAGTTTCCAAAGTCAGGACTGTGTGCCTAGTGTGGTGAAAAACACCTTTAATCCCACATTCTCAGGAATCTCTTGGGAGTTCAGGACCAACTTGGTCTACATAGCAAGTTCCAAGCTAGCCTGAGCTACCTAATAAGACTATCAAAAAAAAAAAATATTCAGGACCATTTTGTGGCTTTGCCAGAGGGGGAAAAAGACAAAAGGATTCTAACAGAAATTAGTAGTATACAGTTAAAAGGAAGAAGAAAAGACCAACCTCAGAAGACAAAGAAGAAGGGAACATACTAGTCACCCACTGAGAGTCATGTTGGAGGAAGGGTCTTGATTTTTATCTGCCCTAAGCTAATGGGTTTCTAGGTCAAATTAACAGAGGTATTTCACATAAAACATGAAGAGGTTTCCATATTGGCTTATGGAAACTGGCCCACTAGACAGCTAGTCCTAAGAGCACTTTGCCCTGGCTAGCAGCTCTGGTAGAAACAAACCTCTGGGGTGAGGAAGGGGGTCCCCAGGAGAGGCACCGGAGTATGCAGGGGAAGGAGCCCTCTCTGCCTCTCTGCCCCAGACTTGAACTGTCTACTGCATGGTCACCTGCGGGGACAGCCTCCTCAAAGCAGGTCAGGATGGGAGTGTGTCACAGCACTGAGCAGGAGACGTTAGGAATTCTAGCTTCTGGAAGGAGGAGCCTTGATAAAAGATATTAGCCCTTACCTCTGCTCAGCCAACATGGCAAGTCATGGCCCAAAGGGTGAATGTGGCTCATGGGTAAGGCTTCTCAGGCAGGGCAGCTGATGCAGAGTTCATTGTCCCCAGAACCTGGGACTCTGTTCTCCAAGACAGATGATTATATGTGACAGTCTTATGTGTTTCTGAATGGTCTTTTGTATCTCTGTTCCTCCACCTCTCTCTCAACAAGTACCATGCAGGAAGACTCTATAACTTAGGATGGCCCACGACTCTTTATCACCCTGTCTCTGCCTTCTCCTTCCAGCGCTAAGACTAAGGAAATGTGTCCCCACACTCAGTGCCTTCTGCATTTTCTCGGCCCCTCTGAAAAGTCAGGCTTGAAGAGAAGGGACTGTGTAGCTGACCTACCCCAGGTCACACAAAATTAGTGGTAGCGGTGGGTGGACACCAATCAGGGCTTGTTTTGAGCACCTGCCAACCAGAAGCCCAGGTAACCTGGCCTTCTGCTTTCCCACAGGGTTTCCCAGGAGACATTGGTCCTCCAGGGGACAATGGCCCTGAAGGAATGAAGGTGAGTCCTCTCCCACCTAAGGTCCTTGGCTGGAGAAGCCCCAGGGCTCAAGGTGGATGCTGCATCTGGAGTCCTCCCAACCTAATGTAAATGGAGATACTACCTCTGTAACATTTCTGTTCTCTCTCCCAGGGTAAGCCTGGAGCCCGAGGCCTGCCTGGACCACCTGGGCAGCTGGGGCCTGAGGTGAGATGGTTCTGTTCCCTCCTGTCCCTCTTTGTCATCTCTAGTCTGTTCCAGCACCTAGCTGGCTCTGTCCAGGGTACCAAAGCCACAAATGGGGCCATGGCCACTTGAGATTCATCACCAGAGCATCTGTTCCCTTACAACCCTGCCTAGGGTTCTTCTCTGGCTTGGTGGGACAAGTGACTTCCCATCCACACCTCTCACAGTTTACCAGTCTCAAAATGAGAGGATAGGACATGTTGGATCCCTTTCATAAGTGGGTCCTTGGAGACCCAGGGAACAAAAGGACTGCCAGGCCCCATGTTAGGGGCAGGCAGGGTCTTGACTAGAATCTAGTTGTGCCTCAGCCCAGAGTTTATACTCAGATCCTGTGCTATTCTCACAAATGCTCTTGGGAGGCACTGGGGTATCATGGAAGTACCATGCCTTACCAGGATGGTATGTCAGTAGAGTTCAACTGCACCTAGTCAGGAGGAGCTGGCTTCAGCCTATTGGCGTTGTGGTGCACAGCCATGGGAGAATGGGCAACCACAAGCGGGCCTTTGCTGATGTGAGCCTTTCTCTAAGCTGGCTGTGGGTCTGGCAGAGTCCCAATGCTGGCTCTTCAAGCCACTGCGTGGGGCTGCTTTCCTGGAAGCGGCAGATGCTTGCTGCAGGGGTGGCTTTAAGGGGCTTGTGGTCAGGCCCCGGCTGCCAGAAGGATCAGGCTGGAGACAGTTGTGACCTTTCGAGTGCTGGAGAGTCCGGCCCAGGAATAGGGATAGAAGGAAGAGAAGGGAGAGAGAGACAATTGTAGCCAAGGTTTCTCTTCTCGTGCTTACACAGCTGCCCAGGAAAGCCCGTGCTGAGCCAGGCTCTAGACTTGTGGGCCCATTCACCAGGACACTGTACCCTCCTGAGGGCCGCGTGCAGGGTAGTGTGGCATCTTTAAAACAAGATGTCGCCCCTGACCTCTAAGACTCAGCTGAAGCCTACCATCAAGGATTCAGTCTGGGGAAACTGAGGCATACGTCAGGGCCAGTGTCTGCTATGGAGTAGACAGCAGGGCTCAGAACCGAATCTGTCTCTGAGCTGGAGCTTGAGGTACTGTTCTTGAAAAGCTGAGACACTGGGATTTGTGATATGATCCTTAGGTGGAGACTGGTGGCCATGTCCCAAACCATGGGAACAAGGCCATGAGCCAGCCACTCGCAAGGGCTCCACACACTGTGCATTTCTCTCCTTACAGCAGGAACTCTCCCAGAATCCCACTTTAACTTTCTCCTTTGTCTTTCTTCTTTTCTTATGCCCCCTCCCCCACTCTAGGGAGATGAAGGACCCATGGGGCCACCAGGAGTCCCGGGCTTGGAGGTGAGTGCTGGCCAGGGGAAGGTGGGGCTTCTTGGAGCTGAGCCATTGTGCAGAGGCAGGACATCATTTGCCTAGTGCTCTGGAGAACAGCCATCAGGGTGGCCTCTGGCCAGTCACAGAACCTAAGGAGAGAAACTGAAGGCGGGTGCCAATGGCCTTACCTGCCTCTTAGATCTGTTGGATTTTCTGTGGCCGTTTCCTCGTGTATTTTTCCAGAAACCTCTCACTTTGATCAGTTATATCAGAGAGGAACAACGGAGGCTGAAGAGCAGATGTCTAGCCTTGGTCCTACAGCTGGAACGTGGGGTTGTCTGCCAGAGCAGAGGCACACATTCTCTCCCTGGCATCCAGCTGCTTTGAAGGACCCCTACCTGTTCCACCTGCACCCCCAGCCGTGGTGTTGACTGGCAGCCCGTGAGGTTTCTGGTTTCAGTTCCCCTTCACATTCAGAAATGATGGAGCAGCCAAGAATATCTACTAGTGCGGGTTATGTCTTATTAGTGTAAATAATTAGAACAAACATACTCTGGGCGTGTTCGTTAATTCTGTGGAAGTTAATGAGTCAGTTCTCATAAGCAGAAATCTTTTAATTTTTTTTTGTCCCAAATCGCTATGTTTTCTAAATCAGAACAAGTCAGTGGGACAAAAGTGGTGTGGTGCTCCCATTACTGCAAAGCTCTTCAGTGTCACTCTGCTGAAGTCAGCTGGCTTTTTACTGCTGTGTCTGTGTTGGTCTGTTATGACCCCATGAGTCACGCAGTCTCTGAACAATCCATCAGAGAGAGTAAGGAAGGCAGGTGACAGACATCCCAGAGCCACTGTGAGGCAGACTTTCCCACCTGAGTCCCCTAAAAGGGTCCCGGGGATCACAGAGTTCTCTGACCATGTTTGGAAGACCACAGCCAGGAAGTCTACCTTACCCTTTGCCTAGGTGCTTCTTCCTATCCTCTCCCATAGAAAGCAGAGGTTATTGTCCCTATTTATGACAGAACAGTCCAGGGAATGAGGAAGCCATGCTGAGGCCACCTAGCTAGAGAGTATCTTTGAATTCCTGTGTCTGGGTGCCTGGTGCCATTAGATCTTTACATGGCTGTTCTCTCCAGCATGTGCTAGACATCTAAGGTGCTCCAGGGTCCCTCGGCACTGTCCCCGACAGCTCTCTTCCCGTGTGTCTCTCTGTTGCAGGGTCAGCCTGGAAGGAAGGGGTTTCCTGGGAGGCCAGGCCCGGATGGCTCTAAGGTGAGGAGACTTAGGCATGTCTGGGTGTGGGGGGGGGTAGGGGGTAGGGGTGGGTCTGACATATAAAGCCTTGGACAAGCATGGAATCTCATGGCTGATGAAAAGGGATGGGGAAAAGTGGTCCTCATTCATTCCAGGGTTACAGGGTGGGGGAAGAAGTAGACTAGGTGTCCAATATAGGGGGATTGTTCAAGGGTCCGGACACTGTGGCAGGCTGTGAGTGGGAACATTAGCTGGGGAGTCTCCTGCCTTCTTTCTATACTGAGCAGGCCCGAGTCTGACAGTGTTTAACGGGAGTAGACAGAAATTTCTGTCTTCTCCTCTGAGCCTCTGGTGTCTGGTAGATGCATTGTGTTTGTTAGTGGGCCTTTTATTATTATTTTTTTAATGATCAAAATAAGTATTGACCCCAGTAAGGGAGTGGACTACTTTTCTTATCAGAAAACTAGTTAAGGGAGCATCTTAATTGGGGGGTCACTACACTGTGATGAAATGCCCTGACCAATTTGGAGAGGAAGGGGTTTAACTGACCTATACTTCCACATCCCTGTTCATCAAAGAGGGAAGTCAGGACAGGCACTCAAGTAGGACAGGAACCTAAAGGCAGGAGCTGATGAAGAGGCCCTGGAAGGGGGGTGTTTACTGGATTTCTCTTCATGCCTTGCTCAGCCTGCTTTCTTACAGAACCCAGGACAACCAAGCCCAAGGATGGTCCCATCCACAATATGCCGGACACTCCCTATCAGTCAATGTTAATAAAGTGCTCTACAGGTCTGACTACAGCCTGGCCTTATGGAGGCATTTTCTCAACTGAGGCTCCCTCCTCTCAGATAACCACAGTGTGTGGATCAGAAAGCAGGGGATGGTGGCTGCTGTACAATATTAGATCTCAATCCGGGGCTGATCATTCAGTTCCTGGATAAAAGACACACGACTTCTATTATTTACAATAAGCCTTACTCAGTCAGCACTAGAGCTGGGCAGATACCCGTCCTGTTTGCTATCAGAACCTACCTTCCTGTAGATAACCTGGGGTTATCACTTGGTATGCTTCATCTGGGCTGCTCTTAACTCCAACTGGCCAGCTCTCGTGGCCACGCTTTCTTGACTCCTAACACACTGCATCTTTCTCTTCTCTCCTCCTTTTTCTCCCCCTCCTCGTGGTTTTCTTCAACTTCAAGTCCAGGAACACCAAGCCCCGCCTATCTCACTTCTGCCCAGCTATAGGCTGTAGGCGTTTTGATTTACCAATCAGAAAGAACTTGGGGGTAAGGTCACATAGCATCACCTTGGTCTACCTGCAGACTCTCATCTCTGGGGCAACCAGGCCCTGGAGGCCCACACTTAGCATTACAATACACAGCAACAGACCAAACATGGCCAGGTGGCTGTCCCCTTTCTTGCTTTTATTCACTTGGGTGCCCAGCCCCTGGGACTGTGAGGCTCGAAGTTAGTATGAATTTTCCTGTCTCAGACAAACCTCCCTAGAAATACCGTCAGAGAAAAACACATGTGTATTGATGCCCATTTCAAATCCAGTCAGGTTGATACCAAAGATTAACTCTCATTTTCTAGGAAGGCCCTTCCATGGAAGCTAAGTCTATGGATATATTGGAAAGAGGAGGGTGGGAAACAGTTCCCTTGGGCCCTGGTGATAACCTTCATCTAAGGGAGTGAATGGCCATGTGTCTGTCCCAGCTCTGCCAGCATTTCTGACATCTAGACTATGGCCCAGACACATGAGCTGTATTTTGTTTCTAAGTTTCTGCCCTTGTGAGCCTGCATCCTGCCCTCTGAGGTCTTGCCACAGACCAGTTGGATTTCTGTGGTAGGCAGATTCATCCCAGGACACCTGTTGACCACGAATCTACACATCCTGTGGAGGGACTGTGGTTGTTATAGCCACATATTGAGTAATACCTGTTCAGCAGAGTCCATGGCTGCCAGGCAAAGTCATCCCAAGTCACCAAGTACTAGAAGCTGGGAGGCTGAACCCAGCTCAGAGACAAGACTACTGAAGAATATCTGTGCTGGTGATGAAGCTTGGGAGGGAGCCTCAGTTTCCTAATGATCTTTACCTGCATTTTCATACTCTTCCTACAGAGGGCAGCCTACATGGAAATGGGTGTCAGTCAAGTTGACCAAGGTCCCATGTCTGGCCCTCTTTGTAGCTGGTTCTGTGACCTCACAGCCCTTTCCACCTCAACAAAATTAACTAGGTTGCTTGGTGTCTGAAAGGAGTCAGGATGCTGGGGAACTTTGCTAAAAGGGAATGAAGACTGTAGTGGTGTGGTAGTGTTCCTTGGTTGCTGCTGTTTGGCATCTTCAAGGTCAAAGTTTCGGAATTGGAAATCTGATTCATCATGGCCGATGACACCTAAGACCACTTGTCCCTTAGCACTTCCTCGAGTGGCTTCAGTGTCCCACCTTCTGACCTGACTTGTCTTCTGTTTTTGTTCCTTTGCAGGGAGAACCAGGGGATCCTGGACGGCCAGGGCCAGTGGGTGAACAGGTAAGTTAGTGGCGGTGCTAGTGGCGTGGGCTTTCCTGTGAAGTGCTTGCCTGCTGACAGTGAAGTCTGTCACTGCTTGGCAGTCACTCTGGCTGAAAACCTTCTGGGGCCAGGCCTCTCGCACACTCTGAAAGAAAGGAGGTTCCTGAACAATAAGGCTTTCCTCTTTAATTTTTGATGCATTTGCTCAAATGGTTGATGTGATTTTACCTACTAGAACTGGGGTTAAACCGGAGTTCTCCTAAAAGAACTGTGTTTTTTTAGCTCGGTGATTTTCATCCTTTATAGGTTACGAGCCCTTTGGGGGCAGGGGATCAAGTGACCTTTTCACAGGGATCACCCTAAGACAATTTGTATGTCGGATATTTTCATTACAGTCCATAATGGTAGCAGGACTACAGTTATAAAGTAGCCACGGGAAAAAAAAATGGGTGGTTGAGGTTGTCACACCACGAGGGGATGCAGCCTTAGGGAGAAATACTGCCTTATCCAGAGAAATAGATACACTCTTCAGAGGCTCAAGGTCCAAGCTCCCAATGTTGTAAAAAAGAAACTCAAAACAGAGGCGCTGGGTTCTGGAAATAAGAACAAGGTCTGCAGCAGAAAGGCTGCCACTTGTCAATCAAAGAAAGTCTGAGGATCCTCACCCTCCCCTGCCAGTTAGAGTCACTTCTGGGGGCTGCGGTGGATGGCTACCTTGGGGCCTCTCTCCAGGCCTCAGTGCCTCTTGCCAGCTTGGCTTGAGGGCCCAGACATGGGGTTAGCTGTATTTCCTACTCCTCTAAATGAGGACCCTCTAGGAACCTTGAAAGCCAAAGAAGGAAGGCTACAGGGAACCCAGAACGATTCAGTGGTGGCCAGAAGTGCCATCCATGGTGTGAGACTCACATGTGACAGGCTTCCTCAAAAGACCTGTGACATCTGCTGGCGGGGGGGGGGGGGGGGGGGTGGGGAATTAGAACCAGGGGAGGCCAACGTGTTTGAAATCTTTCAGTGTTACTGGAGCACGTTCTGTGGGAAGCCTGGAACTTGCCTAGATGGATTTCCTGATTGAAAGAAACAGCAAGTCAAGTTCATAGTTTTGCTAATGGTTAGCCCTGGGGAAATGGATATTTAGAACCTTGGGACCTTCGGGACATAGGGAATGTTTGGAAGTCTCTTTCTCCAGGGCCCTGTTTTCTGTGCCTTAGATACCATTGCCCAGCTAAGGAAGCCTGTGGACCCTTCCTTGGAATAGATTTAAGTGAATAGTATCTAAAGTGGAGGACTTGGAAGGCAACCAGTTTTACAAAAGCTAAAAGCTGTCTAGATGTGGCACACACGCATCGACTTCCCCATTAATACTCTCGACAATGACGCCTACCAGTGACCGCCACGTTGAGGTGCAGTGAAGCCCCGAGATCTGTGTAGGAATGATTGTAGTGACTGACCAGATGGAGAACCTCCCGTGTTAGATACCACTGGGGCTGGTTGCATATGCATTCGGTATTTAGAGGACGATGCAACATCTTAGTAGGAAAAGCGATGCATATAAAAGTCACAAGCCTTTCTGTTCAAGTTCCTGGATTCCATCGGTTCTGTGTTCCAACCTTAGACGCTTAAAGGGAGTGCCCAGGTTAAGGAACTCTGGTTTCTGGCCCATGCTGGCAGTTTGTGTCACAAACTTGGGAGGACAGATGGAGTCAACGTATGCTCAGACGGAGCAATGGCTGAGCTGTGGTTCAGAGGTGTAGGCACCGTGCCTGGGGCGGCCCTGGCTCACTAAGACAGTTACAGAAAGGAAGGCTGTCTGAGCTGAGACTCCACACTGGCCTCTGCATTTTCTCTACAGCGCGAAAGGACACCATAACATGTGACCATAGAAAAGGGGTGGGTGTTTCCTGTCCCTGGCAGAACTACAGGCTCCTGGGGAGAGATCCCCCAAGCTCACACCATAGGCCGTGCTTGGAATCACAGTAACGGCTTCATTTACTGCTCACCCATGAGGTACCAGGCTCCATGCCAAGCACTTAGACACACTCTTCTGTGGCCCCTCCAAAAGTTCTGTGATGGGACTGTTCTGGACTCCCAATTTGCAAATGAGGAAACTGAGGCCTTGAGAAATTAAGTAGCTTCTTTAAAGCCTCATTGACGGAAACATCACTGGCAACCAATTGACTCTTCACCCAGCGTCTGCCCTGACAAAAATTGAAAAGTCCTTTGATTCCCCAGAACCCTTGCACTTTTCTACGAGTGAACGCAGACTGCTTGCCAGACCCCAGTCCTAGGTGCTGGGAAGAAGGTGTGAGCCTTGCCTTCCCGGAGCCCTGTCCAGGGACAAGGAGCATGTGAACACCTATCCGGAGTGGTGGTCCCAATGTGGTCTCACCGCTGTCTGGTTCTCAGAAGCTAGAACCTCCTCTCTCCCATGCCCAACAGAATGCTGTGAGGAGAGAAAATGCCACCCTATCTTACCAGTTAGAGAGGAGCAGACTGTGCCCTTGACTTTCGGAGCTGCGTCTCTGGCCACCCTTTCAGGAGGAAGCCCTGTGGGCCTCTGAGAAACACTGCTTCTCTTCCATGTGACTTACTGCCAGTCCAAACCCCTCCCCCAGGAAGGCACCCCGTGGGGCTCTGGAGGCCGGGGCAACAGGCACTTGCTAGTTGGCTCGTTCAGATTCCCTGCTGGGCTGGCTTCTAGGCTTCTCCTTGGAGATTTATGTCTTCTAGGTCTCAACAAATAATAAATTTAAAGTAGCCATTCGATTTCTGACTCCAGGCTGGTTCCTCTCCACAGTAATTGTCTGGCTACTTTCTGGTGGGGGGTTCTGGTGGTGTTTTAGCCCTTAAAGAGCATCAGAGTTTCGAACAGTCAGAACCATCAGGAGGTGGGAGGGACCTTTATTAGGTTGCTAGTTCTGTAGGTAACATGTAGGTAGACCAGTTATCTCAGGGTTTGTATGCTAGTAATAAGTGCAGGGCTAGGCATACTACAAGCCATATTGATGTCACTGTCACCTTAGAAAGACCCCAGTTTATTTGATTTATTGGTTGTTTTGGTTTTGAATTTTGAGACAGGGACTCACTTTGTAGCCCTGTCTGTCCTGGTACTTGCTACATGGCTCAGGCTAGACCTAAACTTCATTTTATGCCCTAGCTTTTCAAGTACTAGGATTGCAGGTATGAGTTGCCGTGCCTGTGTTTCTGTAGTTGTTGCAAAAGTGAGTGCTTGGCTCTCCTCCATGAGCCCATAGCTCATACTGTAGCTCCTTTAGATCACCTCTGAGTCAGTCCAGAGACAGGCCAGGAGGCCATCCTGTGGGTAGTGATGGTGCTGGCCCACTCCCATGCATACCTTTGGGGCCTACAGTGGAGAAAAGGTTCAAGAGCGCTGGGAGGGGCATTGTCTGAGTCCCCGCCTCCACCCACTTGGCTGCTTACCACAGGATGCTCACAGTCCCTGGGAGCTGACCATTTACAACTGTTTGGGAAGTGGGAGGCAGGAAAAAATGGGCTTTGTGAACTGAGTAGCACCTCCCCCACTCCCAGCTCCCTGGCAGGTAGCCTGGCTTGCCAGCTTAATTGAGCACCACCAGGCCTCTGGGCTGCTAACAGCCCCAGGTCAGAAGTGGGGCCCAGAGAACAGAGTTCACAGGACAAACCCACCCACTCCTGTATGTCCTAATTTTCTGGCAAATGCCTGGCTGTACATCTGGGGTCTCCCAAAGTTTCTTTTTGCCTTCCTGGCCTACACTGGAACCCTCTGAGAATGTGTCTAACCAGAAAGAAGGTGGGTTCCAGCAAGTGTTTGCTTTACCTCCTTGGGGACTCTTGGCTGTTCAGCTGCCCTAGACATAGGCATGTTCAGGGGGACGGCAGGACCTCTAAGAAAAGCCTCTGGAACCAGAAAGCAACTTATCACACACAGAAGAGTTTTAAAAAGGAGTCAAAGAAGGGGAGTGTGTGTGTGTTTGTGTATGGGTATGTATATATATATGTGTGTGTGTGTTTGTGTATGGGTATATGTGTATATATATATATGTGTGTGTGTGTGTGTGTGTGTGTGTGTGTGTGTGTGTGTTTGTATGTGCCTTGCATGTCTATGTGTATCTGTCTGTGTGTCTGTGTATATGCATGTGTGTGTGTGTACACATGTGTGTGTTTGTGTATAGGGTATGTATGTATGTATGTATATATGTGTGTGTGTGTGTGTGTGTGCAAATGTGTGTGTTTGTGTATAGGGTATGTATGTATATGTGTGTGTGTGTCTGTGTGTGTGCATATTTATGTGTACATGTTCGTGTGTATGTCTGTTTCTTTCCGTGTGTGTCTGTGTTTGTACTGTGTGTGTGTACAAGTATCCATGTGTGTCTGTGTGTGTGTCTGAGTACATGTGCTTTTAGCAAAGGAAAGCCCTTCAGTAGAAACCTTCACTCCCTAGATTCCACCCACGTCTCTGCTATAGGCTGTTAGGGTTTTTTAGGGTTTTTCTGTTCCAGTCAACAAGTTTGTTTCTCTCTGAAACAGCCCCAGAGCCCCCAAAGATGGAGACAGATGGCCTCTTCCCAGCTCACCCCCGCCCCCTCCACTCCAGTTCTCCAAGCGTGTAGGGATCCCAGCCTGCTTCTGGCGCGGGAAGAATGCTCAGCTCCCAGGCTTGCTGGCAGCGGCCCCACCGCTTGGCTCTCAAATCTGAACCATCTGGCAGAGTGCAGAGAGAAGCAGCCCAGAGGCTATGCTCAGCCACGGCAGTCCCAGCCTTAAGAGTCACTGGGCATGGGCTGATGGGGGTGGGGGAGGGGATGGGGGGGGTGATGGGTGGGCTGGGCCCTAGGGGAGAGAAAACCTTGAATACTCAGCATGCCGCTGATTCACTCGTTTTTCCTGATGTGTTCATTCCCAGGGACTTATGGGGTTCGTTGGGCTGGTCGGAGAGCTTGGAATTGTTGGGGAGAAGGTAAGTTGGGGTGTCGGAGACAGACCCTCAGAGCTTATACTTTTGAATCAGGAAACTCAAGGGCCAGTGAGCTGGAGGCTATAAGAAATTGCACTACCTCCCTCTGGTTCTGGCATCCTATGTTCTCTAAGAGCCTATGTCCCTGTCTCTGTACCCCATGTCCCTGTATTCCAGAGCCCCTGTCTTCAACCATACCCATAGTCAGAGATTGGCATGGCCACCAGTTGATGTGTGTACACCGGGACCTCTCAGCTGCCCACTGCATCACCCAGCATGGGTAGCAGTGATTGGGTTATTCTTCAGTAGACACTGCTTCAGGTTGCCTCTATAGCCCCCGAAGCTCTGTCCTAGAGACGAGGCCAATGAGATTCCAGCAGAAGGGGTGGCTGGCTCAAGGCCACCCAGATCGTAAGTGTCAGAGCTGGGATTTGAACCAGGTTCATCATTGCAGGCCTGGTAGGTCTGCAGACTCAGGTGCTTCATTCTTCCTCGATTCCTAGACCCTCCCTACACTCTTCCTCTTCCGCTAACTCTAACACTGTCTTAAAGCAGTTAGCCATTCACCAAAAGCTGCGACGTTTGTACGGGAGAGCCCCAGGAGTTCTTACTCTATGTCCCTTAGTGCTAATAGCTTATCAGGCGGCATCAAAGTCAACCCTGGTCGTCTGCTGCTCGACTTCCTCACATCCACTCTTTTCCAGTCACTTGCTGGGAGTCCTCCCGTCACCAGGTGGTGACACCCCTTGGCACTGCCTCCCAGCCCTGCACCTGTCCCAGGATGCATTTCTAGATGTCCTCATCATCTCTCCACCCCGCTGGGTGTCTTGCATTATAGGGATGATCTGTTTCTTCTTCTCAAGCGTCTGATACATACCAGAGTTGGCATTCAATGGATGGCTAATTTTCACCCCAAGAGGAGAAACTCAGTCAGGATGGCTGTAGCCTCGTGTGATACCCTTGACTCCCTGGCCTGTTTGAATTGCTCTAGAGAACATGAGTGATGTCTGTCCATCCGGTGTGCCAAGGGGAGAGAGTGCCATGAATAGAAAGAAAGGTGGCTGTGGCTGCTTCTGTCTCAGCAAGCCCGGTCCAGGGGCTACTAGGCCTAATGAGAACCACATGGTATGGGTTGGCATCCAAGGGTGGTGCAATCTCTCATTGGGACCATCTCTCATTGGGACCATCCTGATCCAGGGACATTCTTTACATTACCCTGGTAGGAAGCTGAGGCTTACTGTCACGGAAACTTACTAGTGAGTAAGCTCGGAAATGGCTCTGTAGACAGTTGTCAAGTTCCTGCCTCCCTTTGGGTTCCTTCACCCAGAATACCCCAGCCCCAGCCATAACCTGTGTGCCCTGCTGTCTCTATCACAGGGAGACCGTGGAGTGATGGGACCCCCGGGCGCACCTGGACCCAAGGGGTCGATGGTAAGGAGTAAGTCTGCATCCTCTCCCCCTCCTAACACAGCCTCAGATGATTTTCCTGTTTCTGCCACACATCACATGCTCCAGACAGCCAAGATGGCTAGCTCTCTGCATCCCTGGCCTGGCATGACTTCTGACCTCCTCACCCTGGGTTGGAACCAATCCCCTGACACAGGGCTGAAAGAGAGAGGATATGGCACCTTATCAGCTGACTCGTCATTTTCCTTCCTCCTTGGCAGGGCCATCCTGGGACACCTGGTGCTGTTGGGAACCCTGGAGAGCCTGGACCCTGGGTAAACAAATCTTTCGTGTCTCCTAAGCACAAGCATATGGAGTCCAGACCTCAAGTCTCAGACCTGAGTGGATACCCAACCGCTGGCCCCAGGCTCGGTTCCCAAGGCAGACACTACAGCTTTCTCAGAGCTCACATTCTGCTCATGTGTTGAGGCAGTAGTAACTGAACTATAGGCTGAATGGAGCTCCGGGCCTGAGGTTCCCTACGGAAGCAACCTGTGATGCGCAGGAGCATTTGGTTGTATCCTTTCTACCCTTCTTAACCTGTCGCATGCTCGGTCAAGACAGGGAGTGATCTCTGCAGGTTCTGGAATTGGGGACACAGATGTCAATGGGGCAGAGAGCTCTCCATCCTCAGGAGCGGTCAGGTCATAGAAAATCTGATAAACCGGGGGTGCCTTTGTAGGAGTTTTTGAGGCTTCTTGGTATGGTGACAGAGGCCATGGGAAGGTTCCAGAGACTCTAGGCAGTCTGGGAGGAGTAGTATTAGAGAGGGCTGCAGGAGGTATGTGGCCTGGAATCCCCAGAGGTGGGTATACCCCTGGTGGGTGGGTAGAGGCTGCTGTTGTTTGGGATAAGTACTTGAAGTAGATGAAATGCAGAGCACTCACTAAGACCAAGGACAAGGCTCATCCCTGGAGCCAATCAGAGTTGGGAGGCGGGGACTGGAGGTGGGGAGCAGCCCCATCCCTAGACAGATTTGGGAATGATGAGTCCTCATAAAGCCAGCTCTGTAGTGTTGAACAAGAGGATGCGGGCGGTTTTGATGGCATGAACTGGTGGTGGGGTTTCCCATGTACCAGGTCTCTGTGCTGAGGGAGAGAGAAAAGCTAAGTCCATTTCTACCCCGGTTAACATACGTACCAGCTTGTGCTGGGTGTATGGTCTGTCCTGGGGGTACAAAAAGGGCAGGAAATGGACCCCATTCCAAAAATTGCGTCTATCCATTGGAGTATCAACAAAACCATCTTCTCAGCCACTGGCGGGTGTTTATTGAGCACCTGCTGCGTACGAGACTTACATTAGGTACCGAGGAGAAGCTGCAGGAAAGGATTCAGATTCATACAAATAAGATAAACCTAGACACGTGTGAAAGAAGAAAGCCACTCTGGCTAGAGATTTGGGGGCGGGACTATGGTGGAAAGAAGCAGGAGGCAGAGGATAGTTTCCAGTCCAATGTCCAGCAGCCTGTGTTCAGAGCTGGGATGGTTAGAGCCCACCGGCATGCGAGTAGCCCACTGAAGCCTGAGCCCAGGAGTGCTTAGGGTCTGCCATCAAATTCTTTCTCTGGGCCTGGGAAGATGGTTATTTTGGCAAAGTCCTTGCTGGGCAAACACCAGGACCTGAATTTGGACTCTCAACATCTGTGTGAAAAGCTGAGTGTGGTAGTAATCACGGGGAACCCCAGTGGTGGGGGAGGTGGAGATAGGAAAATCCTGGGGGCTGTATGATTGGCCAGCTTAGCTGGTCAACAAGCCTAGTTGAATTGGCAAGCTAGACATTTAGTGAGAGACCCTGCCTCAAAAAATCAAGTGGAGATGGACAGAGGGAGACATCCAGAATTGACCTCTGACTGCCACACATACATACATAGTTACGTATGTACATAGTTATGTACCTACGTACACACACACACACACACACACACACACGCCTGTGTGAACCTTCATACCTGAGGCTTCCTCTCAGTTTCCCCAGCTGTCAGCCGGCATCGTGCAGTCATGACAACGGCGATAAGAATCAGCAGGTATTCTGTGTGCTGTCATGCCTGAGCACCTCACAGATGTCACTGGCTACTTGTGGGACAATGCTTGCCACAGTGATGGTGTCTACCGTTGAAGTGTCATTTCGGGCCCATCTGATGAGCGTTTTCCTGACCTATTATTTAACTTCCTCACTCTGCACTCTGAGCTCAGTCCCAGACCAATGACTGGATAGAGGGAGGCAGGTCCTAGGACCCTTTAGATTCCTTCAGTGCCCACCAGACTGAGGGAGGAGGGACTGTCATCATTCTATCTGTAGATGCTGAGGTGAGGCAATTTGCCCTAGGTCTCACAGCCAGTGGCCATGGAACTGTGCCCTTCTGTGGTGCTGTTCCCTCGGGCCCTTCAAATAACTTAGCTCATGTGGAACCTAGCTCCTGAGGCCTCGGAGGATGTGCTATATTCCTTCCGAGAAAGCATTCTGCAAAACAGCCTGTTACTATACCCACCAGCTGCCGGCCAAGTCTGCCTGCTTAACCGTGCAAGCCTGGGGTTGCTGGGGTATGTCAGGCTGAGTGCTGGCCCTTGCCTATAGCCCCAGCAGTGGCAGACCCAGAGGGTCTGTGTGCTAATATGTCTGCACCTCAGGGCTGTGGGGGGAGCAAGATGGGGCTGCGCTGCTCACTGAGATCCAAGGGGATGCGGCTGCCCCCTGTCTAGAAGACTCCTGCCTCCCTCACAGGGCGTAGCTGGCTGCACAGATGGTTGTTTTTCTGTGTTCTCTGCGAACCCAGCCCAGCCAAGGTGCCCGAGTTTAAGGGACCCAGCTATGTAGCCATTCTGACCACCCTCACCTTCCTCCTTGCCTCTTCCTGTCTCCTCCCTCCTGTCTTCCCTCCTCCCTGCTTCCCTCCCTCCCTTCCTTCCTGTTTGTATTTTAGATAAAGTCTCACTGTGAAGCCCCAGCTGGCCCAGAACGCAGACTAGGTCAAGCCAGGGAGCCTTGAACCCTTTCCGCTCACCATCCCACAGGCGAGAAACTTTGATGTAACTCTGGGTATATAGGTTTATAAAATAGCTCTACAGGCCAAACACCTACTGACACTAAGTAGTATCTGAATCGTTTGGCCATCTGTTAAATCTGAAAGCAAGCTTGCATACTGCTGAGATGTGAATGCTTGTTAACTTTTACATAGAGGATTACAGCTTGGCCGAACATCCGATACTGCCAGACCCCGGGGCATCCTCGCCAGTTTTCTGAGGTGATTGGCAGATGTTTTAAATTTAATCACCAATGTTGAAAATTCTGCTTTGCATAAATATGTAATAAAAAATGGCAGACGTGTGTCTGGGACCATTCAGAAATTGTTGGAAATGCTGTTCTAATTCCAAACCAAACTTCGCTCAATGATTTTTTTTTAAAGAAAAATGGAACTCAAGTCAGCAAAGCAATTTTCAAAATCAAACATTCTAACACAATCTAAAGATATGTTAATTTGGCACTTGATACTTGCGTGTTGAATGGGGTGATGGGGGGTATGTAAAGTCTTTGTTTTTCTTTATTGGAGTGACGGATTTCTGTGTGGGCAGAGATGAGTCACAACACTGCAGTTCAGAACGACCGTCATCTCAAGTCTGAGCCCAAGTATTCCAGGCAGCGTTTGCTGAGATGGCACATGTGTTGTGTGGTCACAGCCATGGCTGCTGTGGAGCCACACGATATAAAACAGGCGAGCACGACCTGAAATGTCTGACTCGCAGTTTCCATTTTAAATTGAGTTTTGGTTCATATTATACATTCAGAAACCTCTCGTTATTGCCAGATTTCTCAGCCTCCGTGTTCAGTTACATGACCCCATATGGGGTCTCAGACCACAGTTTAAGAAACTGAACTGGGCTGGTCTTGAACATATGGCTGGGCTCTGCCTCAACCACTCTAATGCTCTGAGTACAGTTGTGAACCACTGTACCTAGTTCAGTCCTGACCCTTCATCTCTGCCTTGCCCCATTTCTGTCCCCACCCTGACCCAACAGACTCCCCCTCCTCTCCCTCCTCTTCTTCTTCCTCCTCCTCTTTCTCCTCCTTCTCTTCCTCTTCCTCTTTTTTCTCTTCCTCCTTTTCCTCTTGCTCCTCCTCCTTCTTCCTCCTCCTCTTTCTCCTCATCCTTCTCCCTTCTTCCTCTTTCTCCTTCTCTTCTTCCTCCTTCTCCCCTTCTTCCTCTTCCTCCTTCTTCCTCCTCCTCTTTCTCCTCATCCTTCTCCCTTCTTCCTCTTTCTCCTTCTCTTCTTCCTCCTTCTCCCCTTCTTCCTCTTCCTCCTCTTCTTCCTCCTCTCCCCTTCTTCCTTCTCCTTTCTCCTCCTTCTTCTTCCCTTCTTTCTCCTCCTCTTTCTCTTCCTCCTTCTCCTCTCTTCCTCCTCCTCTTTCTTCTCCAAGGCTCCTGATGCCTCACGTTGGGGAAACCTACCCAGGGCTGTGTGTGTTGGGAATGAGGAACACGACTCAGGTGCCCTCTTAGGAGAGAAAGGACACAGGAATGAGAGGAGTTGCCTGTCACATGTTGGGTCACCTCTCATTGCTGATTGTGAGATGAGAAAATGGTTTGTCCAGAGAGGCTCTAACCACCCAGACCCCCAGAACAGTAGCCACACCCAGGGTTGACACTTACCAGGAGCCTCTCCCAGCAGGCCAGAGTGCCTGCTTCTCAGCCCTGTGGCTGCTGACTCCCTACCCCACCGATGCTCTGAACCCCTGAAGGAGCTTCTAACCAGTTGCCCTCTCCTCCCCACAGGGCCCTCCAGGATCTCGAGGCCCACCGGGCATGAGGGGAGCCAAGGGGCACCGGGTAAGCAAGGACATTTCTGCTTTTTGTTGCCCACCCAACTCTGGGATTTGTGATTTCCGTAGCGCTGACCAGGGGGCCAGGCACAGCCACAGTCTGATGCTGGAGGCTGAACCAGAGCCATCTTCCCGGCCCGTGTCTGAGCACCACACCTGGCTGTCCAAAGGGCACAAACAAACCTCGGCCATTCTCCACTCATTCGGCCACTGTTCCCACTGTGGGAGCCACTACTGCAGGCGGACACGTGCTTGACCTTGTGACCCAGGCATAGGTCACAGACACTGGGTTTTAACAGTCAAATCTATGCACTAAAGGTAGTGGGGAACCATAAAGCTTTAAGACAAGAGCCTAGGGGATTCACCAATACTTTGTGCTGTCTGTCACATACAGTGACTCGTTTAACCTTCAGCATTACCCTGCCAGGGAAATGTCGACACAGATTGGTTAGGACGCTTGCCTCAGGCTGCAGAGCTCATTGTGGTTCTGCCTCAACCTCCCTAATGCTTGGAGTGCAGGCGTGAACCCGTAGAACAGGTAGAGCCGAGATCTGAACCCAGAGCACCTGGCCCTTTGGCGTACCAAATTTAGTCTGCTTTTCAGATACAAGGGGGTACATGGAACGCTCTCCTATCCTGGTGTGAAGGTATCAGGGCGTATGGCTTGCTGGTGAAGAGGAAACAGGATGGTACAGGCTGCCCAGGCTGCTTACCAAGGGCCATGAGGGGTTCTGATACCATTCTCCCATTGGCCTGAGCAGCCATCTCGTGGCAGGAAAATGCGACATTGCTTTGGACACGAGGGTCCCTCCTGGTACCCATTCCTTTTAGGTCTCTTAAGTGAGACAAGGCCTAGGGATTTCTGGGTGCCCCCTGACCTAGCTGCAGAGTGAACTATGACAGCCTGGGTTGTCCACATACCAACGAGTGAGCTGACCCCACACCCCTTCCCAGCAGCAACTAGGAGACTCCTCCACCAATGCACGTATGCATCCCAATTGAGGAAAGCCGGGCTCCTAGTAGAGTATTCAAGACATGGGGTTGTCCTTGGGGCAGAGGACCTAGAGAGGCACCCACTGCACCTATGAAATCTGAGGTCTGGCCAAGCTTGTCCTATGTCCTTTGCAAAGCTTTGTTCTCTGGGTCTCAGTTTCCCCATGGGTGCCATGGGAGATCTGAGAGACTATGTTGTCTTTCCTGCCTATGTAGGGTGTGCGTTCTATGTTTAGAGAGAGGGTCTGGTGACAGAGGGAAGGCCTGCTGATTTCCCATCCTTGGCCTCTGCTTCTCCTTCTGTAAAATGGGCCAGCAACAGAGCCAGCTTGGTTGGGTGTGCCGACCCAGTTGCTTCCCAAGAGCTTTGTCCTTAGGGTGGCCACAGATGCTGGGCTTCCCTCTCTTGCCTTTAGCCCTTACTCTGGAGGCTGTGGTATGCTGGGTTCTCTGCCCCTGGCAGGAGTGGCTCTCCTGAATCTGACTGGACCCAGCTGGAGGGCAACCCCACGGTAGTCCCTGGTGGGGGCTATCACATGGCTCCGATGGGAACTCTAGCATGCCTGCCCTAGGAAGGCCTGCCTGAGACACCGGGAAGGAGGGTAGCTGGGATTTGATAGGCTAGCTGGTGCCATGCCCCTGGATAATGACTGGGCACCCATGGTGGCTGGTATCCACTGTCTCTTCCCTCCTCCTTGCACAGGAGAGATGGCTCTCCTTTCTCTACATCTCTGGCTTCGAGATGTTGCACTCTCCAATACTCCACCCTGTACAGCCTTCTTGGAAGGGAAGCTTAGAGGTCCTGGCCCTCTTACTGGTTCCTGCGACAGCAGACCGTGGGGGAATGAACAGGCATCTGGTTGGCTTGGGTTCCGATTCTGCTCTGCTGTCAACTACCAATCACAGTCAACCTCATTTGCATGCCAGACCCCTGTCCATATAATCTCATCCTTTCCCCTAAAAAGGCTTTGGTCCCAGGCAGGTTGGTCAGTGGGCTGCATCCCTGGGGCCTCTGAGCCCCTGCTCCAAGGGCTGTGCCCTTCCAGGGAGGTGTGAGCTTTTGTCACACACAGAGCCCAGAACCAGAAATATCTCTCAAGTCCCGCCCCGTCTGTTGCCTGGGATACCCTCATCCTGCCTGCCTCCATCTCCCCAGAATTGAGTCATGAATGAAGGAGGGTGTAGGAGGCAGGAAGCTAAGGCCTGGCTTTGGGAACACAGCCACAGGTTTCTCTGCTTCGACCTCTAGTCTCCGCTTCTGTGACACAGGTCAGCTGGTGGCAGCCACCCAGGACCCTTTAGACAGAATGACCCATACATCCATTGCATTTAGGGTCTCCAGCTGACTCCCATAGGCTGTGACCTCTGAGGAACCACCCAAGCCATGGCAGGTGACCTACCTCAGACTGTGTATGGAAGAGGAGGAGCAGGGAAAGCCAGAGGCTCTGGGCAGTCTCATCCTCTTAGTGCACAGCCCAAGGGAGACCCCTGCCGTCCAGTCCCCTGTGCTGGAATCTTCTTCCTTTTCCAGGGCCCTCGAGGACCTGACGGACCAGCTGGGGAGCAAGGGTCCAAGGGCCTGAAGGTACAGACATCCCTGTATTGCTCCTCCAAACTCTTGATCCTGAAGTGTCACACTCCAGAATGAATCAGGGCTTGTTCCCAGGAACTCATTTTGCCACTGTCCAGCCTTGTGCTGCTGAGGGGGTGGGGTGAGAGGGGGAGGGAGAGAGAGAGCACGCACTCCACTGGGGAGAGCACATATGCATTCCACTGTCCCCTTCCACAGGAAAGGTCCTTGCTTTCCAACCCCAGTCCCTCTGTGGTGACTGTGGCAACCACCCCCTTGTCAGATCTTAAGTATGTCCACAGGCGTGTGTTGAGGAGGACACTTGGCTTCTTGGGACCCCTCCTTTATGTAAGGGGTCCTCACAATCCGCTATGCTCTGCTTCCCACAGGGTCGCGTAGGGCCTCGGGGCAGACCTGGCCAGCCAGGACAGCAGGTATGTCGGGCCCTACCTATAGTAGGTCCCTTGTCCCTCATCAATTTGTGTGACACGTGCCTCTAAAGATGCCCCTGTGCTTCCAGGGTGCAGCTGGCGAGCGAGGCCACTCAGGTGCCAAAGGCTTCCTTGTAAGTAGCATCAAGTCTGCAAATTCTCCATATGGGGCTTCGGGGCAGGTCGGGAAAGATTACCATGAATTACTGACCGTCACGGGAACCTCCGGGTGACTTTCTCTCTCAGCCGTAAGGGTGGAGTGGGGAGCCTGGATATACCACAGGACTAGCCTGAGGTTAGGGGGAAGCATAATGGAGAAGCTTTGAGAAGACTAAGGTTATCTGCACTTTTCCACAGGGCATTCCTGGTCCCTCAGGCCCTCCAGGTGCCAAGGGCCTCCCAGGAGAACCGGTAGGTGTCTATCCCCTCTCTCCAGTACCTATGCCCTGAAAGACTGTTTTCAGTCTGATGGTAGCAGGAACTGTTGGCCAGGTAGACAGATGGGGAAGGATAGAAAGGCCAGGGCTAGGCCTGGCCTGCAGGGGCGGAGGGCTTGGCTCTGAGTTCTAGGGTGAGTCTCCGCTTGGCCACTGGGTCCGTTACTAAATGGCTTGTACTTGCTATGTGGCTGTGGAGAAGGCCCGAGAAATGTCTGGGTGGCACACTTAGCACTCAGAAAGGCAGAAGGCAGGAGGGTAGAGAGGTCCTTGTGAAGGGCAGGGGAGCCATTGACATATAGCTTGTCCTTCAGAAGATGTCCCCAGGAATGGGTTTGGGGGAAGCATAGGAACCCCCTCAAGGAGGCTGCAGGGAGCCAGACGGGAAGCCCAGGATCTCTGAACTCTGGAAGGCCAGGAGTAGTTAGTTGGGGCTGGACGGGAGAGGGCAGGACAGGAGAGAACATAGTGATCAAAGTTCCAAAGTTGTATGTTGTGGTGGGGGTGAGGTGGGGGTGGGGCAGCCCCGCTGGGGTTTCCTTGAATGCAGGGGAAGAGGAATTGTAAATTGTTGGAGGTACGGTGTGTGGCTCTTCTCTCTTAGTTACTATGCCAGACTGTGTGACTCAGCCTCGCCAAAGCTCCCCCCATAGGGGAACCCAGGCTGTCTTCTCCTAACTGCGTGTCCGTCTGTCTGTCTGTCTCCAGGGCTCTCAGGGACCTCAGGGACCAGTTGGTCCTCCAGGAGAGATGGGACCCAAGGTAAGTGCCAAGGAGACCTGGTTCGTCCTTTACTGCCACCGGGGCATCCCAGCCCTCCTGGTCAGGAGTCAACCCCTGTCCTGATCGACAGAGATGGTTAAGTTGGTGCTGCCGACTGGAAGGTAGAGAGTCTACAGACAACACATCGATGCAGGACACAGGGTGGGGGACAGGGAGCCTGCCTCACAGCACAGGATGAGGTCTAGGACCTTCCTGGGGGTTCCCCCCCAACTCCTGCCTTGCTAAGACTGCACCTGTTACACAATCATGAACTCAGCCTGCTGAGAGTCCCCCTTTCCCGTCCTCAGCACCCTGGCCCAGTGTCAGAAAGAAGCAGGCCTAGGCCTGCCCCACCATTGGCCTTTTCCTCCCCACAACCTCGTGCAAATCCTGGATTTTCCTTGTCTATCTGCCAAAGGCTCCTGTGTGGTAAACCGCGCTCGTGGGCAGGCAGAGGGTCCAGCTGCTAGGCAGTGTGAGGCTCTGCCAGCCTGCAGCCAACCCTATAGTTCTGCCAAGATTCAGAAGCTGCAGCCTAACCCCACTTCTGCAGCTCCCCGGTGTGACCTGAGCGCACCCCTTGCACTTTCTGGGCCTTCGCTTGCCCGAAGCAAGGGGCCAGCCCTTGCTCCAAGAGTCCTAGTGACTTCTTTCTTGCAGGGGCCGCCGGGTGCAGTGGGAGAACCTGGCCTTCCTGGGGACTCCGGCATGAAGGTGAGACAAGATGAGAGATGGGAAAATGACTTGTTGACACCAGTTCCCAGCTGGCAGCCTTGCCTTCTCCCTGGAGGAGAAACAGACCTTTCTTGTGCTTGGGATAATGGGGTCTCTGTCTTGGCTAAGGAGCAGGCCTAACATGCCCACTGTAGAGTTCCCAAGCAGCTCAGAGCCCCTGCGCTGTCCCCTGCCCAGCTGTGTTTTGTCTGGCACCTGCTTTGGTTCCTCCATTGGGGCATCTGCCCCTCTTGGTCTGCATGATACCATCAGCACTTCAGCACAGGTGACCCCATTATCTGTGAGGACACAGGCACCTATTGATACCCAGCCCTGGGGAACCCCCATCTGTCTTCTACTATTGGAGGAGGACCCGGCTCACCCTGCGGATCTGAGAGCCTAGGAGCCATGCTGGCTCGGGGGCACCTGCCAAAGGACTACAGGGCTGGAAGTAAATCATTCCTGTCCCATAGTCCAGTGCCCTGTCATTCTAAAGGAGCTGGACCAGGCTCGGAGCTCCCGGCCTTGACTCAGCTCTGCCTCATTTCGTCCGGGGAATAAAAAGCCCATCTAGGTGTAAAGTACCACTCACATAGAAAGTACCGTGCTTCACTTCCTAGTGCCCAGACACCAGCAGGGAACATGGTACGCATGCGTGTCTCCAAAAGAGGGGGACTCATTGGAGACCTTTCAGGGGAGGGTACAGCATTCTGGCTCCCCCTTGTTTGGTTTCTCACCAAATATCAGGGAAGAGGAAGGATGGCTGGTGTTCATCAGCAATGCTCGGCAGCCACGGCTGTCCTAGCCATGCCACCCACCTTGACCTCGAGTCTGTCATTTGGGCTAGCTTCTGAAGGACAACGCTGCTCCCTCGGGAGTTTACAAAGGCCCAGCTCATTCGGATGAGAATGTGTTTAGAACAGCATGACCAACTCCAATGGTAGTGATGGAGGTGACAATGGTGATGATGGTGATACTGATGGAGTGATGGTGATGGTGATGGTGGTGTAGTGATGGTGATGCAGTGATGGTGATGCAGTGATGGTGATGGTGATGGTGGTGTAGTGATGGTGATGGTGATGCAGTGATGGTGATGGTCATGGTGGTCCAGTGATGGTAAATGTAGTGATGGTGATGGTGATGTAGTGATGGTGATGGTGATGATGGTGCAGTGATGGTGATGCAGTGATGGTGATGCGGTGATGGTGATGCAGTGATGGTGATGGTGATGGTGGTGCAGTGATGGTGATGCAGTGATGGTGATGGTGATACAGTGATGGTGATGGTCATGGTGATGTAGTGATGGTGATGGTGATGTAGTGATGGTGGTGGTGATGCAGTGATGGTGATACTGATGCAGTGATGGTGATGGTGATGGTGGTGTAGTGATGGTGATGGTGATACAGTGATGGTGATGGTGATACAGTGATGGTGATGGTCATGGTGGTGCAGTGCTGGTAGTAGTGATGGTGATGCGGTGATGGTGATACCAATGCAGTGTTGGTGGCGGTGATGGTGATGCAGTGATGGTGAAACTGATGCAGTGATGGTAGTGATGCAGTGATGGTGATACTGATGCAGTGATGGTAGTGATGCAGTGATGGTGATACTGATGCAGTGATGGTAGTGATACAGTGATGGTGATACTGATGCAGTGATGGTAGTGATGCAGTGATGGTGATACTGATGCAGTGATGGTAGTGATGCAGTGATGGTGATACTGATAAAGTGATGGTAGTGATGCAGTGATGGTGATACTGATAAAGTGATGGTAGTGATGCAGTGATGGTGATCCAGTGATGGTGGTAGTGATACAGTGATGGTGGTGATGCAGTGATGTTGGTGTTTCTGATGATGGTGATAGATTGATGGTGGTGGGAATGGTAATGATTGTGTTGGTAGTGATGATGGTTTTGGTGATGGTGGTAATGCAGTCATGATGCTAAAGGATGGTGATAATGGTAGTAGGGATAATGATGGTGGTGAAAGGAATAATGGTGGTGTTGGTGGTGAGGCAGTGATGGTGGTAATGCTGCTGCTGGTGGTGGTCATGCAGTGGTGATGGGGAGGATCTTGCTGGTTGTGATGGTAATAGTGATGGTGGTGGTGGTAATGTAGTAGTGATGGTTGGGATGGTAGTGGCAATGATAGTGATTATAATGCTGACTGTGATGGAGATGGTTGATTTGGTGTTCTGAGTGCTGGTAGTAACGGTGCCGATGAAGGTGGTGCTGAAGGTGGTTCAGCTGCCTAATGGAGGACCATCCCATGGCCAGGCCTTAACCTGGAGCAGGGGTTTGGACTTAAGTGTTAGAATTTCTCAATTGTTCTCAAGAAGACTGGCTTCTCCAGTCCTAGTCAGAGCTGGAAGTAATGTCTGGCAGAGGTTAAGGCTGGCTGCACACACCCACACGGATTGTATTTGGCTTCTCCTAGGGTGACCTTGGACCTCTGGGCCCCACTGGGGAGCAAGGTCTCATTGGGCAGCGGGTAAGTAAAGTACATTTTCCTTCTAGAACCCCCATGTCGCCTGTGAGCAGTGGGCAGGAGAAGGGCTTGGGTCAACCCCCAAAACTCTCATATTCCCCAACTGTGGAAACAGTCCAGGAGTTCTGACAGCTTTGGCTGATCTCCCTGGGGACCCAGCATCACCACAGCGAGTATTTAACCTCCAAATACATCCCTTCAACCATGCGTTCCTTCCAAACCTATTCTACATTTAGCCTCTACCTTTCCAAATGAAACCAATAGGGTTGCTTTGCTCTAAGAAGCCCCATGAGACCCCAGTGTCCATCTCTCTGCTCTTCGTAGAGTCCTGGGAGATGTGAGGACACAGCAGGTATCCTTGGCACCTTACAGATGAGTCAGGGAAGGCTCAAGAGTGAATGAGTTTGTGCAGTCAGTCTTCAAGGCACCAGGTCCTCACCCATGCCCTCAGCCTCCATCTTGTCTTCCTTATAATGCCTCATGCTCCCCGTGCCCAGTCTCCAGAGACTCCACAAATAAGGCAAAGTAAGAAGGAAGGCCCCAGGGCAGCATAAGAGAGCTTAGAGTCCAGAAACGCTAGCCATGCGTGGCTACAAAGCTTGATCAGTTGAGTCTCTTTAGAAAACGGTGTTAAGAAAACCCCATCTAGATCCAGTATGCTCGAGAGGCAGATGAGTATTCCCCCAACATCCACTGTGTACTAAGCATATTTCTCAGTCTGGGAGCATACAGAGTAACAGGAAGCCTGTCTAATGGAGCTGATGGTCTAGTGGATCGATTATTGATGTCTGCCACGGGCACAATCTGCCCACTTGTTGCACCTTTCCCATTCCTGCATTTGCCAACCTGGGCCCCCTCCTAGCTCTACTGCTGGATAGCTCTGAATTCCAAAACCAGAGGGAGAGGCCAATTTAGGCTGGCAGCTGTTTGGAGACCTGGGGCTCTTGCAGGGCTGGGAGGAACAGCAGGGGCATCAGACGGGGCCTTGGCCTTCTTAGCATCTTTCTAGAACTTGCCCACCCAAGTCTACCAATTAGCCTTACATTCATCTTCTGAGATGAGGTTCCAGGAACACACACTCCAGCTCTCAGGAGGCCTCAGGTGGCTGCCGCTCATGAGTGGGTCACCCCTTCCCTGTAGCCGTGTCTTCCAGATAAGAAAGGGATTCCTATAGAAGCTGCTACTTGAGGTCATGGAAGCACCCGTGATGCTGAGGTTGGCATTTGTCGGAAACCATTTTTACCCACCAGTCCAAACAGTGAGGCAGGGTACCCGGTCCAAAAGGCTCTGTGACCCTTTTTCTGACCCACAGAAATCTACTTGTTCAGCTTCTGAGAGCCAGTGGGTCCCCGACACCCCCCTAAGGGGAAGGGAATGACCCTTGCGCTCCTGCCCAGTAATATCTCTCCATCTTTTTCTCCCAGGGAGAACCAGGCCTGGAAGGAGACCTTGGCCCTGTGGGGCCAGATGGGCTGAAGGTGAGTTGTTTGGGCCAGGATCTGGGAGTGGCCTCTAACCCTGCTCCAGTTCCCACGGAGCACAGTGCCCTGCAGAGGGCAGTGGGCGGGGGATTAGCCGGGTTCCAGGGCTGCCTTTGCTCTACCCGGGGCTTTCATATCTCCCCCTCCCAAAACACCCTTAGAGATCTGAAAAGTTCTGATCATCACCAGAGGTCCCCCCAGCACTCCAGGGGAACTTGTATGGAGAGTGCCAGAGCCCTGTGAGTCACCCCCATTGATGCTAGCAGAGTTCGATCTTCAGATGGCGAAACAGACTCAGAGAAGTCAAAGGGCTTGCTGTAGACACACAGCACAGTAACTGTATCCCCCAGCAGCCATTCTGAAGAATGGGGAAAATGAGGCTCATGGGAAGGGCAAGGAGGCATGGATTCAGAGTCTGGCTGGGAGTGAAGGATTAGCTGATCGCAGGTGCTTCCGTGGTCACTGCTGCTCCCCGTGGGAGCTGTGAGGTCTCACCTGAGCTCCAGGTGGCCCGGTGATGAGTAGAAACAGGTGACAAGTATGCACAGCCGCACCCTCAGACCCCCCAGTCTGTCCCAGTCTCCTTCCGAGCCTTGTTCCCAGTCACACCATAACCCCAGAGAGACTCCCCCTATCGTGTATCTTCCCTCTTACCTCCCCCCTCCCTCCCCCTCCCCCCATCTCACAAAAGCACCTCCGCTGTTCTGAGTCTCAATTTCCCCACAGCAGAGCCAGGCCCCTGGGCGCCTGCTCAGCGCTTGTTTTCCTTGCAAGTGAAAGCTCGCCCCCTGTCGGCCATTTACCCACTTGCTCTTAGCCCCATCTCTGCTGCTTCCTGGTACAGCTGCAGGGGCGAACTGTTGAGAGCCCTCATTGGCCACGTGCTGGCCACACCCCAGTGGTCAACAGACCTAACGTTGCATGCACTCTGTGTGTGTGTTTGTGTACACCTGAGCGAGCGCGTGCACGCGCAAGAAATGTCGATCATGGTGTACCTAAAGGGCTTGTTGCGAATTGACACATCCGGGCGGATCCAGCAGTCCCTCAGCTAGAAACCGAGGCCTGGCGTTACAGCCTCCTCACCCCTTTCTAGAAGGCCAAGTTTCTCCTGGAGTCTCTACCCCCAGGGGAGGAAGGACGGCAGGTCCAGGCTTTGCAAAGTCTCTCTACCTCTGCTTTGCTCAACTCTTGCCTCTGGCTTATGAAGTCACTCACACCACCGTCCTTGGACTAGAGTGGTCCCTCGGATGCTTAGCACCTTCCCGATCCCTGAGTGGTCCTGGGAGAGAATTCTTCCTATACTTCCTGTCCAGGGGTCACCTTTGTGCGGTCAGCCCCCTTTTCAATGGACGCAGCACTTGAAAAACTCTCGTTGATAGCAGCAGAGGTGGCACACCCTCGGCGCACACTGCCACGGGCAGTGTGAGTGAGATGCACGGTCTTGCACACTCCATCTATACAGGAGCTCGTTTACAAATGAGCTAGCTGGCCGGAGCCACAGAGTTACTGAGCATGCTTAAAGGATCGTGACTGGAGCATGAGGAAGACTCTGTCCCCTGAGCTCAGATCCCTGCTTCTCCTCGGGCTCAGTTTTTCCATCTGTGTACTGGGAGGATTGAGAGAGGCCACCCAGAAGGCTCTCTGAGCCTTGGTAGATATCATGGGTTCCAGAAGACTCCCTTACATCTCATTCTCATAGGCCCCACAACACCCCTTTCCAGCTGCGTGGGAGTCAAGCCATGAATAGTCACTGGTTCTGGCCAGGGCCTAGACCTAGCTTGGCTACCTGGAGCAACCAGCCTACAAGTGAGACAGCAGGTGGCCAGAGTGACAAGCCAGAAGCATGGTCCTAGAGCCAGGGGAGTCTGTGAGAGCCGGGTCTGGGCCAGCAGGCCTCTGTGCCAGACTGTGCTCGGACTCTGACAAGCTCAGTGGAAAGGGACCGTGCGAGCCTTCCTAGTGTCCAGCTCTGCTCTGAGCTGGCCTGTCCCCCAGTTCGAGCTGTCCTCTGTCATGTGACACCTACAGCTGTCCCCCAGGCCAAGCTGGAAAGTATCTATGACTCTACATGCCAGTCTTATGTCCCCATAGGCCGGTCTCCAGCCACCATGTCTGTATCCAGAGTCTCTCTTCCTGGTCAGGCCAAACCAGATTCCTTCTGCTCCTCTCCCACGGCTCCGAGCCCTGCATGCTGTTGTCAGCATTGTCCCTTGCCAAGCCTACTCCCTGCCCTCCCCTTCCCCGAATGGGACCCTCTGCCCTCTTTCTTAGGACCTGCAGCAGTCACATCTAGGCCACACCGACATGCTGCAAGACCCGTGCCCTTCATCCCTTTGGAGGTGGGCTTCTGATAGACACTCTGACCCTGCAGACACTGCTGGGACTGTGGCCCGCACTGCCCTGGAGGAGCTCAGGCAACTCAGCTCTGCCAGGGGCATGAGGGAAAGACGGTGAGGCTGTCACATTGCCAGAGCGCACATCCACGAGGGTCACAGCCATGACTTGCTGCAAAACCAGTGCTGTGGAGAACCCAAAACGCATGAGCCTCGGGCTCCTGAAGCCCATGCAGTGGCTTTGCAGGAAAAGCTCTTAGAGTTCTCGGCCTCAGGGGGTCCTTACTACACCTTCCTTACTCCCAAGAACTCCTCCCTTGGGGACCCCACTTTCAAGGACTTGGTGTCAGCTGCAGATTAGCCATACCCCAAATGGTGGCACTTGGGGCCAACTGGCTTGACTTAGCTCTGCCTCAGTTTCCCCACAAGTGGCAAACACTAGAGAAGCACCCGCAGGGAAAGGTTCTGATGAGGCTGACTCCCAGTACTGAATGCATGTCGGCAACTAGCTGCCGGGGGTGTAGGGCTTTCGATGACCTGGCTTCTGATGTTCTCTCTCTCCTTCTGCCCTCTGACCCAGGGGGACAAGGGAGACCCGGGTCCTGATGGCGAGCATGGTGAAAAGGGCCAGGAAGGGCTGAAAGGAGAGGACGGGCTCCCAGGGCCCCCAGGCATCCCCGGCATCCGGGTGAGTGTGCAGCAATGGACTCTGGGTAAAGGATGCTCATACGTGTCCAGACCTCCTGAGAGTCTCTACTTTGTCCCTCCCCTACTCAGCTTTCCTGCGGGCCCCGTGCCCTCAGACAGAAATCGTTCCCTGTGGCCCTGTAACTTCATCCGATCCAGCTCCACACCCAGCCTGAGTTCTTGTCTCCTGGGACAAGCTTGCCCTGCCTCTGGGCCTTTGCACCTGCCCCTCTTGTTTGAACAGACTCTCCCTTCTCTCCTGATCTTATACCCTTCAGTCATCCTCACAGACAGACAGTTCCTGACCTTGGAAGCCATCTCTGACCCTGCACTAGGTCTCTGTCTTTCAGGGTCATTCAGAGTCCCCAAGGAGGCCAGGACCTTGTGTGATTTACATTTGTTTTCCTTATGTGACATCTGGGAGGTCACCCATTGATGACTGAAAAGGCAGCTCTACCCCTCACCCTAGGAGAGCTTTATTCAATCTTGACCACAGACTCCATGAGTATCTTCCCAGGGCCCTGGGACCCTGGTAGAGGAGAGAAACTATTTTGATTCAGTGTTTGCAGACAGCATGCCTAGTGCTTTCTAGGCTGTTCTTTAATCAGCTAGCATCCTTGAAGGCTGGGAGACTCAGGCAGTTAAAGAAACCTGACCCAGGCCACACAGTAAGAAATGGCAGAACCAGGATTTGAACCCCTGTATGTACTGTCTGTCTGCTTAGACTCACTGGAATTCAGAGCCCGTACAAGCTGCGAGGACAAGGACAGATAGCATTCTGATATTTGGCTAATGGCTTTGAGTTTTACTGTGTATCGGAGCCAAGGGTGTGTGTGGAGCAGGGCTCTGGAACCCTGCCACCTTGCAGCAAGCCACCAGACAGAGGGTCAGGCCTGCAGGTGTCCGCTTTGAGCCAGCCTTGGCCTTAGCCCAACTCTACAGTTCCCCACTGCCCACCCCACCACTGACAGGTTCTTGCTATTAAGTGGGCTCAGCAGCCCTTGTTTCTTGGAGCCTGTTCCTGACAGCTCTTGAGCGTTGAAATGACCAGTCTGGGATCCAGATTGACCAGCAACAGTACTGGCCGTGGGAAAGTATTTGTTACCTAAAAATAGAGCTGAAGTGCTAATAGCCCTCAGAAGCAAGGGGATGAGGTCACTGCCCAGCCCAAGAGTGCAGGAGGGGTGTCTGTGAGACCCGCCTACTGATGCTTGCCTCAGCCCTGGGGATGTGGTTGGAGGGGATGGTTCTTACCTCACGATTCCCTCGTGTGACTTTGCGTGTGACTTTGCCACTTTGCGTGTGACTTTGCCGCGGCTCCTAGCCCACTCTGGCCTCAGTCTGTGTTGAAAATTCAGAAAGAATGTGTGCCAAGGTGAATTTGAGTTCTAAAGTCCCGCGGCCACTTTCTCGGCGAGCACGTGGTTCTGCTGGTGAGTGGCGAGCAGCCGACCTGGGCAGGTCCTCGGAACCTGAGTTCAAAGGTCAGACCCGGGTTCCTGACTTGAATAACGCCCCCTGCAGCGTGTCAGGCAAACAGCTGCCCTTCTCCCAGCCTCGGTGTTCTGGGTTATAAAGAGAAAGGGGGTGTGGGCTGGTGGATAAAGGGTTTTCTCCACAAGGATGAGGACCTGAGTTTGAATCTTCAGCATCCCTGTGAACATCTGGATGTGACCAGTGTGTGCTGGCGACCTCAGTGCTATGGGACTTTGATCCTGGGCTTGATGGCCAGTTGGCATAGCCGAGGCACAGCTTTCTGGTTCAATGAGGCACCTTCTCTCCAGGCAATAAGGGTGAGAGTAGTAAAGGAAGTCACTCAGTGTCCTCTGACCACATGTGCACACGCAGGCATGTGTCCCTACATACTCCGTCCGATGAGTGTGTTTACAACAATGTACAGAAATAGGGGAGTTTGGAGGGGAGCGTGTGTAGAAGCTGCTGGTGGTGGCGGTGGCGGCCGTTGGTCACATGGCTGCAGTAGCCATAGCAACAGTGTGAGAGATTCGTGTTCCATGGTCCCTCGCAGTTCTCATATGCCAAGGTTGGCAGACTCTCTCTGGCCTACGTGCACACTGGGCTGTGGGCACCAGCTCTGCATTTGGGTTTCTTTGGCATCGTGGCTGCCCAAGGAATGCTTCGTGCTCCGCGGGTTGAGTACTTGGAAACTGCATTTTATAAGGCACCAGGGCCTTTCTGGAAATGTGTCTACAGTCACACGCTATGTGACGATGCTTCATCCTCAAGGGGACGGCCCATACACCATCTTATTCCTCCCACATCTTCTCTGATGACAATGACCAAACTGCCTAGAAACGCGTTTCTTTGCTTTGTCCCCAGCAGTTGTTGACTGGTGCCTACCTATGATAGGACATAGCGGGTGGCTTTGATTTTAGCCCCAGCCTCAGCCTCTTATGATCTCAGGACTTCCCTCCCCCCACAGCAGGGTGCTCTGGTTCCAACCCCTCCCACTGTACCAGTTCTGAGAGTCACACTGAGGCGGGACACTGTGCCTAAGAAGCAGTGGGGAGGGTCACAGGTTGGCCAGGGTTTCATTTTGACAAAGCAGCCTTGTTCCGAGGCTGTTGTGCGGTAGAAATGGGAGGAGTCGTACATATAATTTAAAGTCCTCCAGTGTGTGCTGAAAAGGGAGAAACAGACACGTCGGGTGAATGGAGGAAGCATCTCTTTAACCCAGTAGTTCCCAAATAGTCTTTCAACATGGCGCCAATACGTGGCATTAACGGTCCAGCGAGAGGGCTCAGCAGGTAAAGGTGCTTGCTGCCAAGCCTGGGAACCGCAGTTCAGTCCCTGGAACCCACCTCGTGAAGGTAGAGAACGGACTGCCACAGGTTGCCCTGGGCCTCATCTCCTCCCCGTGGCACGCGTTTCCTGCCTCACACAAAAGACAAATGAACGAGAACAGAATTGAATAATTAAAAAAAAAAAATAGGGTAAGCATTTTAAGATTTAAAAACCATTTGAAGAGGATCTTTCTTTTAATCCTCTTCTCTGGACTAACGTGTTCAGATCCACCCACAGACAATCCCAGCTCGGATGAGAGCTTCCCTGAGCCCACTCGACCTGTGACTAACTATGTGCAGACTGAGAGCACACGTTACACATACAGAGGGCGTGCCCTGCGTACCTGGGAGGGGAGGTTATCAGGGTCCCAGCGTGATGCTCACTGTGAGGAGACCCCCGGGGAGTGGACAGCAGAGACTGGGAATGGAGGAGACCAAGTGCCTGCATCAAAGCCAACTGCACACAGTGGCCCCAGGGCCAAGCCCTCCTCTGGGAAACAGGGTGGCTGTCAGTAAAGGCAGTCCCTAGCAGGGTGGGACAATGACAGTCAAAGGGGGGGGGGTCTCAGTGCAGAAGGCTGGACCCTGTGCTTCACACACCTATGACAACGGTGGACACAGCAGGACATCCCCGTGCCAGTGGTGCGGACCTAGAGAAGCCACCTCCACACTCCTGTTGCGAGTGACACTGTCTGTGAATGTGCCAGTGTCACCAAGTTGAAACCTTAAGCTCTGTGGGGCCACCTAAGGTGCAGTGTCCATGGCACAGAACAAGACACCAACCAGGAAGTAAAGTTCTGCCCAAGGCTGCACAGCACGGGGACTGGACGACATTGCGGGTTTGGAGGCGGGTGTCTGGTTCCCAGTGCTTCTTGGATGCTCTGGTTCCCTTGGTCTTGAACTGTATCTCTTCTGCACTTGCCTCTGTGTTCCCTCAGGGTCGTGAAGGAAAACCTGGCAAGCAGGGTGAGAAGGGCCAGAGGGGAGCTAAGGTAGGTCCCCTGCCTTCAAGGGTCACACCTCTCTCCAGCTCATCTCCCTGGGCACTGGGCGGGGCAGCCACGGGCTGATCACCTCCCTCTTCTCTCTCTCTCTCTCTCTCTCTCTCTCTCTCTCTCTCTCTCTCTCTCTCTCTCTCTCTCTCCAGGGTGCCAAGGGCTACCAAGGACAGCTGGGAGAGATGGGCATCCCTGGAGACCCTGGGCCCCCTGGAACCCCAGGTCCTAAAGGATCCCGGGGCACCCTAGGACCGACGGTGAGGATCTGGGCTGAGGAAAGAGAAGACTGGGGAGGAGTACTGGCTTCCCTGTAAGAACCACCCACCCCGCTGCTACAGAATCCCTAGGTTACCCGTCCCAGCCACCTCATTTCTAACACGGATCCTTTTGGGAACTGCCCAAAGCCACAGCCTTGAATATACACAGTCATGGCAGACAAAACACATGTTGCAAACCACAGGCTGCAGTAGGTCCTGGAGCTTTCTGTGGACACTGGTTGATAAAAACGCTGAGGGGTGGAGAAGGATCCAGACCCCTGGGTACAGGATGAGGAGCTGCAGGAGAGAGGTCCTAGGGACCTGCTAGATTATCCTGAGGCAGAGCCCACGAGGGGAGAGAAGACTCCATCATGGAGCAGAGGAGGGGTTGTAGCATCTTTGAGCGAGTAGAGCAGTCTCCTTCTATGTGGTGTGAGAGCTTCTGCTGTGGTGGTTTCCTGCCACATGTGTGATATCATGGATAAAAATTGGGAAGATTCACAGTAACATCCATTAGACAGTGCTTTACCGGGACGCCAGACTCCGGTAATGGTAGCATTCTGCTGGAGGTAGCCAAGTAGGGAAAACCCCCTTCTTTTTTTATTTAAAAATTTATTTATTTATTTATTTAATACAAGCACACTGTAGATGTCTCCAGACACACCAGAAGAGGGCATCAGATCTCATTACAGATGGTTGTGAGCCACCATGTGGTTGCTGGGATTTGAACTCAGGACCTCTGGAAGAGCAGTCAGTGCACTTAACTACTGAGCTATCTATCTCTCCAGCCCAGAAAAACCCCTTCTTAATACTTACTTAACTGGAAATCTCAGAAGTTTGAGCAGTACAGCAGCTTAGCGCAAGATGCTTTTAAGTGTCTGAAAACAACAACAACAACAACAAAAACGTCTCATCTTCATAAACCATAGGAGAACAGGGAAGAGAAGGCTGGGGAGGTGGGGGCCTGGGAGGGGGCCTCTTGCCTTCTTCCTTGTCTGTCTGGGTTCAAGACATCATATAGGTGCAGAGTGAACTGAGTGGCTGGGGCCAGGGGAGGAGTCACTACCATGTTTCTCCTGTGGGAGACATACTGTATACCAACAAGGGTCTTCTCTCTAGGGTGCTCCGGGACGGATGGGAGCCCAAGGAGAGCCAGGATTGGCTGGTTATAATGTAAGTGACACACATTTAGGGAAATGTCCTTATCTCTGCGTGCAGAGTTCAGTCTTTCCCATAAGAGGGGAGATGCAGGTCCCATAGCCTCAGGGGACTCCTGGACCCATAGATAAGAGTGGGGCAAGGGTAGGAATGGAGGGACAGAGAGAGAAAGAGCCAGTCCCCACCCCAAGTCTAGAGTCCTTCCTGCAGGTCGGGTGCAGGTCCCTAAAGAGGGAGCGCTGTGCTCCCTGATCTGCCAAGCACAGCCGGGAGATGAAGGCTCAGAAAGCACAGTCTTGGTTAGAAAGGAATGGGGCCTCCTCGGAGAGTTAGGAAACAGGCCTGGCAACTTCATGCTTTTGGGGAGTGGAGGCCACACCCAGCCTTAGTGGCCTTTGCCAGACCCAGGGACTGCAGGAGACATACGGGAAAGAGAGAGGGGAGGAAAGAAAGAACAGAAGAAATCGAAGGGAGGGCTAGAAAGGGGGTGTCAGCTCAGAGTGGCCAGCAATGGCAGGAAGGTCCTTTCCCCATAACTCTGAGGTAGCTTTCTACTTCTTTGGACCCCACTCTGCCGCAGGGCACCACAGTAGGGCCCTACTATCCAAGTTGGCACAGGCCTATCTGGAAAACCAGGGCAGGATGGGGGTGGGATCCTCTTACACTGTCCCATGTCCCCATCTCTGAGTCCCTGTCCTTTTTCATCTTTCTCATGTGACTTCAAATCCTCTTCGGTTCCCTCCATTTTGTTTGTCTGCAGGGACATAAGGGCATCACGGGACCTCTTGGGCCGCCCGGGCCCAAAGGCGAGAAGGTAGGTATTGCATCTTTAAGCAGTAGCTAGTAGAGTCAAGGTCAGCTCTGGGGCTCTGGGGATGGGGCGGCATCAGGAACAGGACATGGCACTCCTGGCTCTAGGGTCCCCTGGCAGAAACGAATAGTTGCGTCACGACCAAGCCTCTGTTATTTCTACATGTTTGGAGCATGGGGAGCTCACTCAGTATGGGGATGAGAAACACCGAAGAAGGAGAGGGCTCAGAAGGAGGGCCCCAGGGATCTATGGCCTTCCAGTAGGGCTCTAGGATAGGGAGAAACTACAGGGAGGGGTGCAGGGGGGAAGCTTGGCTGGGTGTCACTGTTCACAGAAAGGAGCACATGAGAACCTGAAGGTATGAAGGATGGCTTTTGGGTCACACCTCCAGCGGAGCCCAGCAGCAGGAACTCTGGGTTCTCTGTCTTTCCTCCTCCCCATCCTCCCTCTCCTCCTCCTCTTCTCCTTTCTCTCCATCCCCTCCTCCCCGTCTTCTCTCTCCTCATGGCTGGAAGGCTTCCTAGCAGGCTTGTCCCTGGCCTCCCCAAAAGTCCTTTCTTTTGCCGACTCAGCTTCCCACTGACTAAGTCCCGCTGTGGTGAGTCACGCTGGCTTGGTGTGCTGTCCTCAAGCCTCTCCTCCTGCCCACATGAGTGCAGATCTACAGTGTCCCCGGCCCTGGCATGGTCCCTGTGAGGCTGTAGGGACCACACTCAGACCCTCGGCTCTCCGTAGCCATTGTAAGCCTGCCAGGGATGACATAAACTCCAGGGTCAGGTGGAGACAGAGCCCCAAGTACCACCTCCCAGGGTCAGAAGTAATCCCCACAACATAGATTGGCATACAGTGGAGGGTTATGACGTCTCCAGGTGACATAATGCACCGGGGGTACTACCACATGCATAGTTCACTGTTGGTGCGAATGTTGTTGTGTGGCTCATGACCACCCCCACAGTGAACAGCCAACCACCGACTAGCCAGGGCTGGGAGGAGGAGTGGGGGAGGGTGCTACTGAGCCCAATTTTCTCTAGCCAGACCCCGACCCAGAGTGTGAACCAGCCTGCGCTTGTAGATAGGTGTCTTCGTCTATACAGGTGGCCAGAGGAAGGAGGTGAGACGTAGAACTAGGCCACAAGGTTCCTCAGCCTCGTTTTCCTATTCTGTAAAATGGGAAATATCCTAATATCCCAGGGTCGCTGCAGAATCTGTAAGACAATATATAAAATGAACCTAAAAATGCCTGACCAAAAACTGTCTAGTAAACCCTGGTGCCCACTGGAGATTTTGGTCCCCTGACACCATCCACAGTTTAATCAGAAGTGTGGGCAGGAAGGGAGAGTGCCCCACCCTCTAGGCCACCTCTCTGGGGTAGCCCCAGGCTGGCCTGACTCGCCTTTAACTGCTGCCTGTGGGAACCTCAGGTGGCTGGGGGTAGGGGCACCAACGATCAGACTGGCCAGAGTGAATCCGAGTTCTGACCTCTTCCCTCTTCCTGTTCCTCATGACTCTCCAATCCTGTGGGCGACGGGGTTCTCAGCGTACCCTGGCTAGAGTCTTTTGTCCAGAAGGGTTTCCCAGGAGAGGTGACACCGTGTTTTTTGAGACTTTGGGGTCCCATTGCCCTGTGCAGCTGCATTTAACCATCTGCAGAGCTGCCAAGAGGTCATCCTACAGTTGGACCAGGTCCTGAGGGTGGCCTGCCTTGACCCAAGGTCTCCGCTGTAGCCTCTGCTCCTTTTTCAGCCTGCCCTAAGCATCCATATGGCATGTGGACACTTGCTACTATTACCTACAGTGGCTCTTTTGACTTCTGGTCTCCTAGTCTGCCTGCCTACAGAGGCTGGCCTCCATCCCTGAGGACGGTGCCTTCCAGCCTGAAGTTTACTAACTCCCAGAGTGGCCTTTGCCTAACGCTGGTTCTGTGGTGTCCACAGGGGGAGCAGGGCGAGGATGGCAAGACTGAGGGCCCCCCCGGGCCACCAGGAGATCGGGTAAGCTCCCTTTCTGTCCCCCCACCCCGACCTCTCAATGTGATCGGGCACAGGCTGGGCAGGGCTAGGCTGCTGAGAACCCACGGAAGGTCTGGCTCATGTTTATCCATTGTCCCTGTCATTCAGGGTCCTGTGGGTGATCGAGGAGACCGTGGGGAGCCCGGCGACCCAGGGTACCCTGTAAGTAACAAAGCTCTACCTTTGGGGAGGGTAGAAATAGTGGGAAAAGGGAAGCCAGTCTGGACTGGACACAGGCCTCTTCCTTCTTTTCTCCACCGGCCATAAGGGGCAGAGAGCACCCCATTGTAAAGCCAGGTTAACACCATGAAGGAAAGGCTCATACTCCCCTGAGGATTCTTTCCTGAAGGTTCTGGGGGATATAAACAATCCACACAGCTAACTTGGCTGAGTTTTCTTCCAGCACGGTCCTGGGTAATGACTTCTTCTGGGGGTGAGGGGTGGGAACTGACTCAGTTTCCCCATTTATATCTTGAGATAGCCTTCCTAGCTGGTCCACCTACCTAGCAGCTAAGGAAGCCAGGACTTAGAGGGTTAGTGGCATGGCCAGGAAGGACATCAACTCCCTGGCCATGTCTGTGGGGCCTCACCTGTCTCTCCTCCGCTTTCAGGGCCAAGAGGGACTTCAAGGCCTCCGTGGAGACCCAGGCCAGCAGGGCCAGCCTGTGAGTCCTGTGTCTTCTGCTATAAGCAGGGTGGAGCATCAGAAACAAGCTCTTTTAAAGTTAAAGGGATCTGCCCTGTGGGAGGACACGGGGAAGCTCTGGGACTTCCCTAGAGCCTGCATCCCCAAACCCCTCATCACCCATCCCCCTCCGGGCGGAGACTGGCCGCCCTCCCCAGGAGAGAGGCCTGGGGCTGCCTTGAGTTATCTCACCTTGGTTTGCAGGGGCATCCAGGACCCCGGGGGCGCCCAGGACCCAAAGGATCAAAAGGAGAAGAGGTGAGAAGAGGGGGCTTCAGTGAGGAGGCTGAGCCCCTGGGGCAGGGGCCTGGGCTAGTCAGCAAAGGCAGGGCCGGAAGGGGTCAGCCTCTGAGGAGAAGTTGGTCTGGCCAGGAACTCAGCCCACACCTCTGCTGGGCTACAGTGAAGGAGTGAGAAGAGAGAGAAGCCAGCTGAGGGATGAAGGGGAAGGAGAGACAAATGGTCGTGGAGAAGTCACTCCTTGCTGTGGACCCCAGGCCCCTGTGCTTCCTCCTCTAGGCCTGAGAAAAACCTTCCTCACTAGGCTAACCTGGGCTCACACTCCTCAGGGACACCCACATTCGATGGCCCGGCTGGCTCTGGTTTCCAGCTCTGGGCACAGATATTGTGCCCTTGAAGAGTCGTAGCAACAAGGGAGCCAAAGAAACAAGTCAGGACCCAGAGCGGCAGAGACGGCCCTGGTGACTCTGGGAGTGTCACACTCACTCTCTGTGCCTCCTTCCAGGGCTCCTGGGCCCTGCTAATGTGTGTCTCTTCTTTTTGCTTTCTTAGGGCCCAAAGGGAAAGCCAGGCAAGGCGGGGACATCAGGCCGGAGGGGGACCCAGGTGAGTTACCGTAGCTTTTCTGCCACTTTCTGCGTTCTCCTGAGGTTTGACCGGCTTCTTCTGTTCCTCCAGGGGCTTCAAGGGCTGCCCGGGCCCCGAGGCGTGGTGGGGAGACAGGGCCCTGAGGGCATTGCTGGACCAGATGGGAATCCAGGCAGGGATGGTCGGCCAGGATTCCAGGTGAGCAGGACACTGGGTGGAATCTGGTGTTAGAGACTTCCACAGGCTACACGCAGGCCTCGGGGCACAGGCCATGGGACTAAAGAATCAGGGTGTCATATAGGTCTTTCGTCCATTGGGATTCTTATCACTGTCCTCGATGTTAGCACCTGGGTCACTAGGCCCTACCCCTTGGCAAGTATGACCTCCTCCCTCTTCCTCCTTCTACAATTCCTGGGGGTCCCGATCAAAGAATGTGTCCTCCCCTTTACAGGGAGAACAGGGAAATGATGGGGACCCTGGCCCCATGGGTCCGGCTGGGAGAAGAGGAAGTTCAGGTGTGGCTGGCTTGCCTGGAGCACAGGGGCCTCCGGGATTCAAGGTCAGCTCTCATTAATCTATCCTTTCTGCCCTGGTCCTGGCTGTAATGGTTCTTGGAGCATCTAAGCCCTAAGACCCGTGTGATATTTCTTGGGGATCCCTGCCTCCGAGTTTACCCAGGGTTAAAGGATGGTTTATTCAAGTGACAATAAATACTGCCCCCTACTGGACCCTAGTAACCTTCCGCTTTAGCTACACTATGATCGCCCTCTTGTGGATCTTTGTGGGACAACAAGTTGCTTGCCACTGGGATGCTCTAGCCCCTCAGGATGCTTCTCTGTCTAGCCTAGGTCCACACCCCAGATATGGTGTTTGACTTCCCTAAGTCTAGTTGAAGAAAGGTTGGGACCCTCTATATTGGGTGAGGGAGGTGGGGATGGGGGACAAGCTTAGAGACGAAGCCCACATGTCTTTCTGGGGAGGAAGTGAATGGAGAACTTTGCTGGGCACAGAGAGGAAGCCAGAGTCATGAGGCAATCTTCCATCAGAGGTCTGAGCTTGTCCCACCATCCTCATGTCTCCTCTGCCATCCTGAGACCTCATGAAATCCCTGCTCTACTACCCTAGATCTAGATTACCCCTCCCCCCTCCACTGGCCTTGGAACCATGTATTCTTTTGACTGATGGCTTTGATGTGTTTTCTGAAGGGTGAGAGTGGGTTACCCGGACAACTGGGTCCCCCTGGAAAACGAGGGACAGAAGGTGGAACAGGGCTTCCTGGGAACCAGGGCGAGCCAGGCTCCAAAGGCCAGCCGGTGAGTCAGACTCGGGGCGTACACATGACCATGCACCCACAAGTGCAATGCACTCACATAGACATACACTCAGCGCACGCGCACACGCACACACAAACACATATTCATAAGTGTATGCATGGGGGACAGAAGCTGCCTGTTCACCTGATAGCAAAGGCAGAGGCATACACCATTTATCTTCTCCTGCTCAGAAAGGAGGCGTCAGGGGGTTGGAAGAAGGAACCTGTGCAGCCCATTCAAAATGGGAATCAGAATTCATTAGTAGAACTTGGCATCCTGGGTCCGAGGAACAGTATTCTTTCTGTAAAACACTTTCGCTGTGCCCTACCTACCTGGAAACCATGTAACTGACATCTAAATGATCCCTGGGTCAAAGAAGGAATCAGAAGGCAAATCAGCATATCGAATCAAGTGAACGTGAGAAGGCAGTGCACCAGAATTTGTGGGACACCGCCCAGGTTACACTAGGGAGTGTTTGTAGCAATTTAAAACAGTGGCGGCTTCAGAGTCCAACCTAAGAATCTATGACAATTAGAAATGATATAAGCCGTCAAAAGCACATGATGATGATCATAAATACAAAATTGGATCTCCGAGAAAGTCAATAAAATTCATATATGTCTATCCAGGCTTCTCAAGACAAAAGAAGGTAGGATACATATATTACTAGTGTCAGACTGAGAGGTGGTGTCTATCAGTAAAGACTCCATAAGAAGGGTAACGCATTGAGTCCAAGTGAAGCTTGGATTGGGAAGTGGGTCAGTATAACTCACACTAAGTCAGTTTGCAGACCGAAGGAGAAAAGCCAGCTGTAGGTGCGGGGAATGCATGTCTCGAGATTGCAGCTTTGTTTCTGAGCCGGGAGAGGGGAAAAAGGAACCCTCAGCAAAGTGGGTATGGAAGAGAACTTCCTCAGCTTGATTCAGAATATCCGAGCAAATCCTACAGTTAATGGGCATCGTGACGACTGGCTGGGCGCTTTCTCAGAAAGAGCAGCAGCAACCTACTGCTTTATAAACACACCCAGCTACTGCTTTATAAAAGGCAAGAAAAATAAAGCCATGCCCCAAAGGAAGGAGTAAAACTTCATCGTATAAAATTTTTCTGAGCAGCCATCCACGGAGGGTTTCTGTCAGGAGACTGTGCTTTACAGAGCTGTTTGGGTGGGCAGGAACATCTGTGGGTCTGATTGGCTTCTCCCATACGGTTTGGGACGGGAGCTGCTGTCTTTAGAGCAACGCCGTGGGGCTCTGAGCTGAGGGCATGGCATGGTGCCTGCCCACTCCACTGCTGGACTGGCACCTGGTTCCACTCATACCATTTTGCCCCGCTGTCCCCACAGGGTGACTCCGGCGAGATGGGCTTCCCAGGAGTGGCTGGCCTCTTTGGACCCAAGGTACCGTGTCCCATCTCCCCCAGCTATCCCTGGTGGCTCACTGTATGAGCCTTTACTCTGCCCTCCTCCCAGGGTGGGCCAGAAGCCAGCTGCAAGTGTGCCCAGCCTCCTGGCTCCGTGCCTCAGGCACAGGACTCAGTATAAGCCTTGCTTTCCCAATCTGTAAAGGGGAATAGATCAATAAGGTAAAGAAGACTGCTGTAAACATTAGGACCAGAGGTGTACATGATCTACCACCCTGATGGCATATAGCTTGTACCTGCCTAAGAAACAGGAGCCTCTACTGTTCTTCCCAGGGCATCTCATAAAAATTAAGAGGGCACAGGCCAGCCAGAACTCAGGACCATGGAGGCTGCTAGGTACTCCCCAGACTGTCCAGGCACAACCCTTTTCTGCTTCTCACAGGGCCCCCCTGGAGACATTGGCTTCAAAGGCATCCAAGGCCCTCGGGGGCCTCCTGGCTTGATGGTAAGTCTTCTTCCTTCCTGTCCCAGCTCGGTTGTCACCCCTGTTCTGAGGCTGGCCACCAGCTGGTTGAACACACACCACGTGTCTTTCTGCTCCTTTGCTCTTAGAGCCCTCTCTCTACATGCAGCTGTTGTAGCTTCATGCCCTTGCTCACCCCGTCCCCCCCCCCGCCACTACCCCACCCTGCCCTTCCGCACTCTGTGGCCCACCCTATCATGCAGAAAAGGCCCGGGAGATGCATGGAATGACCCCACCCAAGCATGCAGGAAAGTTCAGGGGATGATGCATGGCCTGAGCCCACGCCAGCATACAGAAGATGTATGGCCCACCCTGCTTGAAGGGGTATCCTTAAGATTCCTGTGGGACATTCAGCTGCCACCCTCCTGTCCCTCTGTTCCCCAGGCCCAGATCGAGGACTCATAGCCTCTCTCTCCTTTAGGGAAAGGAAGGTATCATTGGGCCCCCCGGAATGCTGGGACCTTCTGGACTCCCGGTATGTGCAGAGGGGAAGCTGCAAGGGGGTCTCCTGTACTCTGAGACCAAGTGTTTTGTGACCCGGTGTTGTTAGTCTGAGCCTCAGTTTCCCCATGTGGGAACTAGAACTTCCCTCTGAGCCCTAACCCAATGCTACGGTTTGTTTCAGGGTCCCAAAGGTGACAGAGGCAGCCAAGGGGACTGGGTGAGTGGACAACCTGGCAGGCGGTAGTATGGTGCAATGGGTGGAGAGCCCCTGCTCAGAACACATCTCCTAACTATCTCTCCCCTCAATTCTATCTCCAGGGACTGCAAGGCCCAAGGGTAAGTAAAGTGCGTGTGAGGATTTGAGACTGGGGACAGGAATGGGGAGTGAGGGTGTTCTCAGGCTTTCCTTTCTCTCCCTCTCTCCCTTCTTCCCCCTCCCTCCCTCCCTCCCCCTCCTCCTTCCTCCCTCCCTCCTTCTCTCCCTCCCTCCCCCCATTCTCTCTCTCTCTGGATATTTCTCCCCTGTATTCTTTTTTTTCCCAGGGGAACATCATCTCTGGGCCTGGGTAAAGAACTGTCCAGAGCTGACTCCTCTTTTTTTCACAGGGTCCTCCTGGTCCGAGGGGACGGCCAGGTCCACCGGTAGGTATCTGCACGCTGGGTATTTTGGTTTCCCAGGGCAGGAGACGGGTTCCCCTGAATGAGACCCAGGTTGCTTTTGGTTTTTTAAAGATTTTTTTTTTTTAATTTCATGTGTGTGACTGTTTAGCCTACATGCATATTAAGTGTACTGCAAGATGTCTGGTGCTTTTGGAGGTCAGAAGAGGCAGCTAGACCACCTAGAACTGGAGTAATGGATGATCAGGAGCCACCATATGAGGGCTGGGAACCAAACCCAGGTCCCCAGCAAGAGCAAGGGGTCTTAACTTCTGAGCCATCTCTCCAGCCCCTAGACCAAGGTTTTTATGGCAGACTATGCCCTGACCCAAGGCCATATGGCCTCCATATGCCTTCCATTGCCTACAGATTTGTAGGGAGCACAGGAGAGGCAGATGTGGACCAGCATCTGTCCACCTTAGATAGAAAATTGGCAGAGCATATAAGCCCTCCCACCCCAGTCTAACTTAGTGTGCCAATGTGCTTATCGGGGTTACTTACGGGAACATCAGCGGCTCAAAGGCAGCTGTGTCATCAAGAAGTCCCCCCCGACATGGGTGATGACTCCTGATAGCTACATTACTAGAGTTTTCTCTCCAGCTTACAGGAAGCTTGGCTAGAAGGAGAGCGTCTACCACCCCACCCTTCCACCCCCACCACCCCAGGGAGGGCCCCATCACTCCTTCAGAGCCCTAGGAGCCCCCTCATCCTTCCAAGAAGAAGTGCTCCAACTCAGAAGGAGTAGCTATCCAAGATGCCCACAGGCTTTCGGCCTGGCAGGCTTTCTCCTGCTGGATAGCTTCTTCAGTCTCCAGCCAGCCTCTGGCACAAGTCCCTATCAAGTACTGACACTCCACCTTCTTTTCCAGGGTCCTCCTTGGCATCCTGTCCAGTTTGTAAGTGGCACCACTGTTTTTGACCCCCTGAGATGATGTTGTGGGTGGGTAAGGGAGATGCAGCTCAACCTTCTCTGGCCACCGTGGCTTGGAGCCTTGGAGCCGCTAGGATACCCATTAAGCTGAGCTATGGGCCTTGAGCTACAGGAAGAGCCCCAAGCAAGAGGCTAATCCAGGTCTCCAACTGTGAACCAGTTGGCTGCTCCAGCTCCAGCCCCCAGGGTCTGTCTTTGCCCTCCACACACATGGGTTAGTGACAGGCTCTCTCCTCCTCAGACCCAGGGTCCAGAGAGTCAAGCATGCAGGTGCATTTGGACCCCTTTACTTCCTGGTGGGCACAGCATCCCTGGGATGTGCTAATAGGAAAGGCTGGATGAAAAAGAAGCCCTGAGGCTACTAGACTATTGGGAACTATTGACACTTGGTGGGAGGGAGTGACATATTCAACACTGACTCTGCAAAGGAAGGGAGAGCTCAGTAGAGGATGTGTGCCTTTGTCAAGACCCTGTCACAGGAGGTGGGGTGGGGGTGAGTGTGGTGGGGTGAGAGAGAGGATGCTTGGACCCCTGGCCCCTAGTTTCAGAATCTGGCTTCCCCTGGGATGGGTACAGGGCACATACCTTGTCTTTTGTCTGTCACAGCAGCAAGACGGCCTTGGGGCAGCTTTCCAGACGTGGATGGATGTTCATGGAGCAGTGAGATCGGAGGTACTGGCAGGATCTCGATCACATGACCTCTGGTGCTAGGAGAATGAGAAAGGTCACAGAGGTCAATGCCATGCCCATGGCTGGCACCAAGAGCATCAGAGACAGTCTCTTAGTGATGTCTCCATAATCAGATGGAGATTATCGCTAAGGCTCAAATAGAACCACAGTCCAAAGTGGTACCTCAGCCTGCACTGCCAGAACCAGGCTGGATGCAGACACGGTGTCCTTGCACTTCTCGGAAGCCTCTGGATCTGTCTAGTGTGTGCTGGCCTGTGTCAGGGATGAATGCACATCTGGTTCATAGCTCACAGAATGTTCTCAGGATCACCCAGGAATTGCACAGAAGCACGTGAGCCCCAGGGCACTGCTGGCCCTGGTTTGTGGTCAGCTCTGCTGCACAGCTTCAGGCTGAGATGGGTCTTGGTTGTTCTTTACTCCAGCCAATATAAGAGCCCACTTTGCTGCCTTATGTCCTTCTCATGGTGGGGAGCTCACTCCCCCTAGTTCAGACCTCCTATCTGCACTGGTGGGTTTCATAGACCAGGGGCAAGGGATCAGCCATCGTCCCTGCTTCATTATGTCCCTGACCCTCCCTCTCCTTTTCTGTTATAAGGCGGAGTAGCCAGTCTAAGTTAGCCATGAACTGGCTGGTCACCAGATTTCCCCCCAGACAGTGAGGATTTTAAAGCAATGTGTCTGGGACTTTGGGCAAGGCCCAAGCACTTAACGGGCCAACTGCCCTGTTTCTCCAAAGCAGGGGTACAGCTATCCGGACCAGCTGGTGCTAGACCAGGGAGGGGAGATCTTCAAAACCTTACACTACCTCAGCAACCTCATCCAGAGCATTAAGACGCCCTTGGGCACCAAGGAGAACCCAGCGCGGGTCTGCCGGGACCTCATGGACTGTGAACAGAGGATGACAGATGGTAAGGGGGTCTGTGAGGCTGAGGAGGGGCTTCCTGCCTATGTTGGGGTGACACAGTTTCAAGAAGAGCTCAGGTCCATGGAGTGTTGGGGTCTTTGGCACATCTCAGCCAAGTTTCTGTTCTCATAGAAATAGACACGTAGTGTCATTTATTGGCTAGCAAACAGCCTCTGTTCCACAGTCTGCCAGATCTGTGGTTCAAGCTTTGAGGCTATTATACAGAGGATTGTAGCCCACAGTGCCACAAGCTGGGTCCATTCAGAGATTAAGATAAGAACTTTGAAAAAAGTAACAACCCCCCCCCCCCAAAAAAAAATAACCAAACACCTTTTAAGGGTTAGGAGAACCCCAGAAAGTTCGTTCAGCAGGTATTCTAACCTCATCTAACTTCTCATCTGTGAGTGGAGACAAGCCACAGTGTCCCCTTATCCCTCCCTGTTGTGCACAGAGCTACAAGTAGATGTTGAGACACCCCTTCCTTGGTTGCTGTGCTCTTGGCATCCAAGAACCCCAGCAGAGAAGCCAGGTGTATGCAGGAGTGCAGATGTTGGGAGGCCAGAGTGTGGCCCTGGGCCCTAGCTCTCTGGGCAGTTTCTGGAAGCAAACCTGGGCCTTGAAGAATCTCGAGGAGCTGAGAGCCCAGTTGTCTACTCTGTAGAGTAGATGCAGCATGGGGGTGACACGGGGGTGTTGCCTGGGCATGAGACACTCCCGAATGTCAGCTCTCCCTGAAGGCATCCTTCTCTGCCTATGTCTTGAGATACCCTATGTGTGCCTGTCCTGCTCTTAACTTCCCACCCCACTGCAGCCCTGTTGAGTCACCACAACAGGTCCTACAGAACCGCACCCCCGCTCCAGCCTCCTTCCTGATACACACAGTTCTGTCTTGCTCTGCTACAGGTACCTACTGGGTGGACCCCAACCTCGGATGCTCCTCTGACACCATTGAAGTCTCCTGCAACTTTACACATGGTGGGCAGACGTGCCTGAAGCCCATCACGTCCTCCAAGGTACCAACCGCTCCCCACTGCTACAGGCTCTGTCCACCTTTCAGTAACCACCCTGAACCCTGCTTGTCTTCTCAAAAGGCGGAGAGAAAACCCACCTCTTGAGACTGAGTTAACTCACTTAGAATTTGTGTAGAACTTTATAGGTGATTAGCAAACTCTTTCACACTGCACAGCGCTGAAGACTCCAGCTTCTTGGAATAGTCTGTGTCGGATCGAAAGCAGAGTAGTTAGTCCCGGAGAATCGTGAATTGCTGGCATAGACTCAGAAGACTGTTTATCTGAAACACATGTTACTCTTGCACGGGTGCTCCTTAACTCCTGTTCAGTGCCTGAACACCATGTCTGTCCCTTGGCTAAGCATTTTGGGGTGAGGCCAGGTGACTCAACAGTGAAGCAGGCTAGCGGCAACCGAGAGGCACGGTCATTCCCGTCTGTTCTCACAAGCCTACTAGAGCAGAGATGTGTCTGGACTGACTGGACAGTTACCCAGTGCATTGCCACCTCCATCGGGAACAATGACAGCTTTCTTTAGTTAGCTTTGCGTTACTGTCACAAAATAGCAGAGACACAACCCCGACGGGAGTGGGGGTTCTTTGGTCTCATACTGATGGGTTGACTCTTTTGCCCTGGGGTCTGTAGTGAGGACTATAGAAGAGAAAAGCTACCTACTCCCTGGCTGTCAGGAAAGGGAAAAAAAAAGACTAAAGAGGCTGGATCTTAATAGCTTCTTGAAGGGCACATCTTCAATGAACTAACCACCTTCCACTAAGCCCTGCCTCCCCACAGCCACATCTCTGTTAACTTTCGAGTCTTTCATAGGCTCTGTGCTTTTCCTCCACACTCAGCTTGGGCAAAATCCTTGCTGTCCTCTGGATTTGGCTGAGCCCTTAGTCCATCTACCTGGGGGAGCAGAGAAAACAGCAGCAAGACCCTTGGCCTTCTGGTTCTAAGACTGAGCAGCAACTAGGCTACAGGATCAGTTCACACCGAACTCAGTTTTCCTGCTTTTCGGGTGGGCAGATGACACAGGAAAGCCTACTCCGGTGCCCTCCAGAAAGGTGAGGGACCTCGGGGCCTCAGGAGGCAGCTTCCCACCTGCATCTTCCCCACAGGTGGAGTTTGCTGTCAGTCGGGTCCAGATGAATTTCTTGCACTTGCTCAGCTCTGAGGGGACACAACACATCACAATCCACTGCCTGAACATGACGGTGTGGCAGGAGGGATCAGCACGCCCCTCTGCCGAGCAAGCCGTGCGCTTCCGTGCCTGGAACGGACAGGTCTTCGAAGCTGGGGGTCAGTTCAGGCCAGAGGTGTCTATGGATGGCTGCAAGGTAATTGTTTGGAGCCCCTCATTTTTTCCCTCGATGCAGAGTCAGTAGGAGAAACTTGCTTTATGGGTGTGTCATAATTTTAGACTATTCTGTCTGCAGCTTGGATCATCATGTAATCAATCTTATTAGAATGATTTTATTTAGCCACATTGGATTTGCTCACTTTCTTCTCTAGGCATTCTTTGTGTTCTCGTCCATGTGCATATGTATGTGCATGTGTGTGTGTGCACACATAAGTTGCTGGGAGTGAACCCAGGGTCTCACATAACCCAGGCAAGTGCTCCCTAGATCAACCTCTCTGGGAGCCTTCTAGGGGAAGCCTGTGCTGTTAAACGTTCTTCAGGTTAATAGGAACATTTGTTATTTGCAAAGGCCTCTTCGAGTGTTCCTTCTCTTTGCCCCACCAAGCGCACGGCTTGCTTTCTGTCTTTGAATACCTTGGCTCATTTTTTCAAATGTCTTAAGCGTGATAGGTTCTAAGGGTTAGGGAGGCAGCCATAAAAGGTGAAACTACTTTCATAAAGTAAAGCTTTATGAAAATGATACACAGTGTCATTCGGGATGTGGGAAAACTGGCTCCCCACGTGAAACTACCAAGAAAAGGACGTTAAAAGACAGCGCTGTGTAAATATGAATCCAAGAAGTGTGTATTCAGAAAGGCTGGCTGTCCTTGGATCTGGAGACTCTACTTGTAGAATGGGAAATAAATAGGAATGTGCCCCAAAGTTAAAACACGGTGAATTTTTACACAATATTACTTAAAAGAGTAAAAGACCAGAAAAAAAAATAAAAGTAAAAAATTGAGGTCAGTGTGATGGTCCACACTTATGATCCCAGATAGATATGGGTGGATGGACAGATAGATTGGTAGACAGAGAGATAGGCAGATAGGCACGCAACCGGAGTTCAGTTCTTAACACCCATGTTGGACAGTTGATAATCACTTGAACTCTGGCTCCAGGGAATCTGATATCATCTTCTGGTCTTCAAGGGCACCTGTCCTCACATGTACAAACCTACACTCAGACACACCTCAGACATATTTAAAAAAAAAACTAAAAATACTAAATAAATAAATAACTTCTTTATAAACCGGAAGCAACCAAGCCAGAAGTGTGCTCAGATACGCCACCTACAAGCCGTTGCTTCTGAAACTGAAAGGTGGGAGATGCATCTGTAAATGTCAAGAATCACTTTTACCGTCGTCTCCTGCCTGCTTCCAGGTCCAAGATGGCCGCTGGCATCGGACGCTGTTCACCTTCCGGACCCAGGACCCCCAGCAGCTGCCCATTGTCGGTGTGGACAACCTCCCACCTGTCTCATCAGGGAAGCAGTACCGCCTGGAAGTTGGACCTGCATGCTTCCTCTGACCTCTGACCCCTGACCTCTAGGCTTGTCTAAGCCTTGTGGGGAAAGGGAAGAGATGAGGGACACCAGGTCCCAGGAGATGCAGGCCCTTGTCTTAGGACCCTGGTGCAGGTCCCTGCTGTTATCTGCTTAGTGGGAGTTGAGAAGGGGTAACAGGTCTGAGGCTGTCCTGGCGAACCACGGATCCCAGAACCAACCAAAGAGCCAGTCAGAAGCAAGCTAGGTTTGCAGCCCAGTCCAGCCCATGGCCTGCTGCCCAGCTCTGTAGACATCCCTACTCCCCAACTGCCCAAAGACCCCACCATTGATGCCACCTCAAGGGAAGGGGGCATGTTACCAGATGGTCCCTGCTTAGGGAGCTTTCAATGTGCAATATTAGGAAGGAGACATGGGGGAAAAAAAGAGGAGAAAAAGGAAAGAAAGAAATCTATCTATATATATTATTTAAGCAGAGAGAAGGTGTGTTACTATTTTTTCACTTGGGAGAGGTGAGGAAGAACAAGAGAAGCTGGGGGTGTGGACAGGCAGATCCCCCAGGTTGGGGTGCTGGCCCCTAGACTAGGGCACTGACCCCTGGGCTGGGGGGCTTGTGTTACCTCCCACTGTGAAAACGCTGGTGCTCACAATTGTCTCTTGTAATGTATGTGATTTTCTTTAAGAAGAAAAAGAAACTTATTTAAGATTCTGAAGGTGCTACTATTTTTGTTGCCACAGGCTTTAAAGAAAATTTCTAATCAGGGCCTTGCCCACTTACCTTCCCTCCTCCAAATGAGGAGTTAAAAATGTTACTAGCATCCCCCGCCTGCCCGTGTAATCCGCTGAAAAAAAAAAAAAAAAAGAAAAAGAAGAAAGAAAGATAGAAAAGAAAAGAAATGAAAAGAAAAAAAAAAAAACACCAAAAAACAAAAAACAACAACAACAAAAATCCTCCCAGAAACCAGAAGTAGAAACATTTCTGCTAATTCTGGGCTTTGAAGGGTACGTCTTTTGAGGGGGCATTTTGACGTGGTCCTCCTTGCTTCTGGAGGGGCTTGGTTCCCTTTAGAAAACCTGAGAGAAGACCTCTTGGTTAGGGATGATCTTGAAGGTGACCAAGTAGAGAGCCATCCCTGAAGCCAGGTGATGTCCCCCAGTCTTCTCTCCCAGGAGTCTGGCCTTGCAAGTACAGCCGACCTTTCTGCTCTCCCGTCACTGCACAGCTGTGTAGAAACCCAGTGTTCTTTCCCATCAGCGACAATGTGGGTGGGGAAGAAAGGAACAATTATGGGAACCCCATCTGTCTTCCATGTCACCTAAACAAGTCAGGACCCCAATTGGATTTTGAAGTTATTATAACTATGGAATTATTTTTTTAGAAGAAAGATCTATATTTGTGTGTTTCTAAAATCGTGTCTTGTGGGGGAATTGGATTCAGTTTTAATTATTTAATACCTCACTCCACCCGCCCTCCCCCGCATACTGCCTGTGTGCCCTGGCCTGTCCCCTAAGCCTAGACGTGCTTTTTTGTCCTCCGATCCCCATCTGAGTGCTGTTCCCTGTGTCTCCTGCTGTCTCCTTGTCCCTTGGTGTGCATTCCCTGTTGTCCTTTCACTTCCGTCTAAATGTCAGTGTGTTCAAACCCCCAGCGGGTCCTGTTTCTCCCATCCCCTTCTGGACTTTTAAATAAATATTTAAAACTGAGCAATGGAAAGATGGGTCTGTGGTCTGATGCTTCTTCACCGCCGCTCAAAGGCCGTCTCTGCAGGAGGTAGGAAGATTCGATTCGTGGAGGGTGTCCTGCTGAGACGGAGGCTGGCACTGGGGCTAAGAGCTTAAAGCTCAGGACAACAGAAGTGCCCTCTGCCCACTTCTAAGGGTGGGTGTCAAAGTACAGGAAGAGCCATTCTCTATCCAATCCGCTAAGCTCTGAGCTGTCCTAGCCCCTCCCCTTTCAGCTGCCCTCCACACTCAGGGCCCAGGGCTTTGCCGGGATGTTGAATCATACATTGTTTCTTTATTCATTTTGACAGCAACACTGTTACATCGTATTGTTCTGCGTGGTCCCACCCCAGAATGTTAGGAGGTGACTGCGGGTGCCAAGGGAGCAAAGAAAAGAAGTGGGCTGTAAAGGGGTGCAATTGATTTGGGGATCTACTCCAGAAAGGCGGGTCCTGGATCCAGCAGCACCAAGTGAACAGTTGTAGTTTGGGTGAGAAGGAAGGGTACGTTCCTGCCACAAGGGCCCTGGTTTGAAAGGGCTGGGAAGATGACTCAGTCAGTTAATGCTTTGCTGAGCAAGGGTGAGGACCAGAGTTCAATTCCCAGACCCACACGAAACGTCACACACGGTGGTACACACACTTGCAATCCTAGCAAAAGGACAGTGGAGGCAGGAGGATGCCTGTGGCCTGTTGGGCAGCCTAGCCAAATCAATGAGCTCCGGGTTCAGTGAGAGAACCTGCCTCAAAATATAAAGCAGACACCCGAAGTCACTGGCCTCTACCTGCATACACACACATGCACACTCATGCATTTATGCATGCATAAATGAACACACACACACACACACACATGTGCACAAGAACAACACATACCATGCTGACCTTTTACCTATTTACAGTTTGCTGAGAAACTAAGCTAGGGAAACAGAGAAGGGCCACCCAAAAGTAGTCACGGTGCATACAATTCAAGATGGCTGTCGTTGAGACTGACTGCATCTGTCACGGACAGATCTCAAGTGACCCGTTCGTGGGATGACAGACAGGACTGTGTCCCCCTTCTGGTATAGTGAGTAGCATCTTCATGTGAGAGAATTCACAGCATCGCCTAGGAGAATAGGTGTGGGAGAAAGTTACTGGTCTGAGACACTTGTGTGTGCTGAGTAATACGGACCCCGACTACTGACACAGTTAGACAGGCGTCAGTGTGGCTCTGGGTCCAAGGCTGCAGGGAGGTAAACACGCCTTGCTCATCTGTGTCAGGAAGAGCCAGGGATTCCCTTCAGGTGACAGGGTAGCAACAGAAGTGGCTGGTTTGCCACGAGGGTTCATGGAGCCCAAGCTGCAATGGGAGCCTGGGGCCAAGCTGAGCAGGCGGCAGAGCAGGAACACAGAACAGAGGTTGGCCTGCGGATCAGAACCCTGGCGGTGTCAGCAGCTTCTCTGTGGCTTCACGGCTGGGACACAGGAGACAGGGAGCCAGCAGGAGAGGCTGGTTCTGCTCTATGGGGAACTGTGACCTGGCCAGTTGTGTTGTTTTTTTGCTTTTTGGGGTTTTTGTTTTGTTTTGTTTTGTTTTCCCAGAAGGAGCAGGTTGTAGCTTTTTCACTAAGCCAGAATTCCTACATTTCCTAATCTTCCATTGCTCAACCTAGGTGTCTGGAAGTTACCAAGATGGGCTCCCCTGTAGGCTGGGCTTCTGGGAAAAGCTTAAGCCTGTTTGGTCTGTCCACACAGCCAAGGCCAGCTTACCCCAACAATGTCCAGCAGCCTGTGGAAGGAAAGAGGAGGACAGACAGACAGACACTGAAAGTTCTGGGTCTAGCTTTTTGCCTGGGGCAGGGTCTTGAGATGGGCCTGCCTTTGCCATTAAAAAAAACAAAAAATTTGTAGGGGACAGCTACAGATGGTTCAAGCCAGGAAAAGTACCATGCACGTTCATAGTGAGGGAGGTGCTTCCTGCTCACTGGCCACACCCCCTGTACCAGGACAAAGTGTGCTATGTTTTCATCTCAGGTGTGTGCCGTGTGCCGTGATGAGCTTCCAAGACAAGGGAGTCCGTAGAGGTCAGTCCTTTGGAAGTTGACAGTATCTTCTAACAGGACCTAGGCTTGTCCCGACAGTCTTTTGGTGTGTTTTCTCAGCCCTGACCCACAAGTTCTGATTAGAACCAGCAGTTCCCCTCGTGGCTGCTGCTACAGGAGGTGAGAGGAGTCCTCGAATCTTAGCTGTAAAGTCACTTGAGTTCTCCTGCTGTGTGTCTTTTCTCAGCACACTTAACCTCTCTGTGCTACCAGTTTCCTCACCCATATACTGGAAGGCTATAGACTATTTTCTTGAGCCAGTGATAGGCATGTTTCTGCATTTTAGTGCCTTTAAATATGGACTCCCGTGTGTGTGCTGAACAAAGCCAGGTCTGGCTTTCTCTATTTTTCCTCTTCATTACCTGTCTTCATCCAAGTGTGTCACTGAGCTGACGGTGAAGGTTACTCCATCAGTGGAAAAACATCTTACAGCTCAGAACCGATGGAACCCAGTCAGTGTGGTGGTCTCTATATTACAAACGAAGACATAAAGCACAGAGAAGTTAAGTACTTTGCCTAAGGTCACACAGGGGCCTTTTCCCCCTCTCTCCTTTCCCACGGACTTTAGCCACTATGCCAGGGACAGAGAGACAGAAAGGATAAGACTTTCCATCTGTAAGGTGCTTAAGAGTCCCAGGAGGGCAGGTGCTGGGCGCTAGGTGTCCTTGGAGGAGTTACTCAGTCAGTCGCAAGTGACCAGACTCCAAGGGGCAACCTAAGTGACCATGAGGATAGCAAGAACCACACACCCTTTTTAACAAAAAGAACAGCATTTCCCTCCAAGTCCCCCTTGCCCATGCAGGCCACCCAGTGAACTCCTGCTCTTGAACCGGTGGAGACCCATGCACCAGCGATCTAGAGATCTTACTGTTCTAAAGCAAAAGTGTGCAAACAAAGCTGGTATTGTAATGTATATGTTTGGTTGTCCCACAGGAAAACTAAACTGCACACCTCTTACTTATGTGCACACTCTGGTTGGTGGTTCCGTTTCTAGGAGCCCCTATAGGCTCAGGTTAGTTGACTCTGTGGGTTTTCTTGTGGTGTCCTTGGCCTCTCTGGCTCCTTCAATATTTCCTCCCCTCTTCTAAAAGATTCCTGGAGCTCAGCCTGATGTTTGTGGGTCTCTCCGCTGCTAGGTGAAGCCTCTCGGACAGCAATGCTAGGCTCCTGTCTGTAGAAGGGTGGTTCTGATGCTTTGATTTGATCAGGAATATGAATGTACTGATGCTGAAGGCCCTTGTCCTCAGTTGGTTTTTGATCGATCAATAAAAATGCCAGTGGCTAATGGCTGGGGAAAGGGAGACAGGGCGGGACCCTTAGAATTGCTCACGTGGGGAGAGAGAGAGAGAGAGAGAGAGAGAGAGAGAGAGAGAGAGAGAGAGAGAGAGAGAGAGAGAGATCACCATACTTGGGGGAGAGAGATGGAACACACTCGGAGCTGCAGGGGAGATTACCCAAAATATAGACAGATGGAAAAGAGGCCCACGGAAGGGCAACCCAGAAATGTCTTGGGCAGCAAAGACCAATGGGCATCACAGAAGGTAACTGGGCCACAAAGCTAAAGGTAGATTTGGAAGGTGTTTAGTCAGGAGTACTAGAGGAAAGGACATGTTAGCCTCGGGAGGCTTACAAGTGTCCAGCCACTGAGCTAACAAGACATGATAAAGATAAGCTAATGTGTGTATGTCTTTCACCCAAGGATCCAAAAGACCTGCCCCAGAGCTTAAAGTGGGGTAACTAAAATCTATACACTACACCTGTCTGAAAACATCATTAACAGTGTCAGGGTGGGCTTCCTCTCATGGCATGGGTCTTAAGTTGCATCAGTTCTCCAGTTTCTGCTTCCTCTTTATCCCTGAACATTTTTTAGGCAGAAAAAAAAAAGTGTGGGTCAAAGGTTTTGTAGCTGGGTTGGTGTACCCATCCCTCCATTGGAAGTCTTGCCTGGTTACAGGAGGTGACCGTTTCAAGTCCTCAAACACTAAGAGCAGGGGCTGACTCTGACTCTGTTGCCTGCCTTTGGATCCCTTTCCCCCAACTGGGCTGCCTAGTCTAGCCTCAACAGAAGAGGACGGACCTAGTCCTGCTGCAATTTGACATGCCAAGGCGGGTTGATAACCATGGGAGGCCTGCTCTTTTCTAAGGAGAAAGGAAGGGGGGATGGGAAAAGGGGAAAGGGAGAAAATAGAAGAAGAGGAGGGATGGGGAGCTGTGATCAGATTTAAAGTAAATGAATGAATGAATGAATGAATGAATGAATGAATGAAAACAAACCAAAAATTAAAGTATACATTTGGAGGACTAATTTCATGAATCATATTTTGTCCTTAAGTTTTGTACAACTAGAAATTATTTACAAGGCTAACATTCAGGCTTTGGTTGTCAGTGTCTAGAACCTCCTTTGTGTGTCTTCGGCTTGAGTGTGTGACAGCCATGGTCAAGCTGGTTCTTGGCACCTTGCACCGATGCCTGGCCTCAATGCTGAAGTATTTCCACAGCCTACTTTGTAAGAGATGGACTTTTGTCCTTACCTGAAGCAAGAGCCCGTGATGAAACAGTTCACTTTATTTATGCAAAGTAGAAGGAACTTTCCCCCTCTGGGTTCTCCCAAATCTCCCCTATTCCCTGAAGCCACATTTGTCTCCTTTGGCAGTCAGATCTCAGCACAAGGCTCAGATGTGGAGAATAACTCCCCTGCAGCAGTGCTGAGAGATTAGACTACACCCTTGGCTATCAGAACCAGCCTTCCATAGATAGATGAACTTAAATGTTGTCTAACAAATCCACCAGTGTGTGCTGGTGTGTGTGTGTGCATGCGCAAGTGCAAAAGAGAGAGAGAGAGAGAGAGAGAGAGAGAGAGAGAGAGAGAGAGGGAGGGAGGGAGGGAAGTAGAGAGAGAGAGAGAGAGAGAGAGAGAGAGAGAGAGAGAGAGAGAGAAAACAGAGACAGAGAGGGAACAGAGAGATTCTGGTTTTCTGTGCATTGCTAAATTGGGAAAGAACATATCATTGGTGCTTTTGGACTCCTCCTGTGTACTTGACACAAGCTGGAGTTATCACAGAGAAAGGAGCCTCAGTTGAGGAAATGCCTCCATGAGATCCAGCTGTAAGGCATTTTCTCAACTAGTGATCAAGGGGGAGGACCCAGTCCATTGTGGGTGGAGCCATCCCTGGCCCAGCCCATTGTGGGTGGAACCATCCCTGGCCCAGCCCATTGTGGGTGGTACCATCCCTGGGCTGGTAGACCTGGGTTCTATAAGAAAGCAGGCTGAGCAAGCCAGGGGAAGCAAGCCAGTAAGTGACATCCCTCCATGGCCTCTGCATCAGCTCCTGCTTCCTGACCTGCTTGAGTTCCAGTCCTGACTTCCTGTGGTGATGAACAGCGATATGGAAGTGTAAGCTGAATAAACCCTTTCCTCCCAAGCTTGCTTCTTGGTCATGATGTTTTGTGCAGGAATAGAAACCCTAACTAAGACATCATGGTTATGATTTTTTTTTTCTCCTATGAGAGGAGATAAACTTTCTTAAGTCTAAATAAATACAACAAAACATACATTTTGGGTCTCCAGTTCAGCCAGTTCTCCTGGGCCCTGAACGGCACACCACTATGAGGCACTTTCAGGACCATCTGTGGCCCCTTGCTTTGGCCCTAGGTGATCCCTGTCACTGACTTGATTAATATCATTACAGATTAGTGTGGAGTCTTCTGGAACGTTCTACAAACAGGATCACATGATCCGACCTCTGGGCTATCTGCCAGCGATTACATCATTGAACTTCATTTGTATTGTCAAATCCATCAGTATTTCACTCCTCTGTTGCTAAGCAACACTGTTCTTGCATGAAATGTCACAATCCATTTTCTCATTTTCCCGGTGGTAGGCACTTAACAGATTCGAGCTAGGGTCTACTTTGAATAATACCGCTGGAATCGTTCACCCACGTGATACGGGGTGTGACTCACGTTTTGTTTTGCTTTCTGTTAGGTGGCAGAGTACTTTGAAAAGGTAATTCGTTGTTCAGGATTGCTTATCGTGAGGGGAAAATACAATACCAAATGCCACAGGTTAGAGAAAGGTCCTCATGAAATTAGAATAATAGTAAATGAACGGCACGTTATGCATCGTTAACAATATAACCCTGACTAAGGCGAAATCAGAAAATGTGTGGATGACACAGGAAATAGATCCCCAAACTGTGAGCGTGCTCCAATACTTTCACTGCTGTTGAAGTTCTGAAACAGCTCCCTGTGTGGTCCCAGGCTGAGCTCCCAGCAGTAATTCCATGCCTATCCGTAATGATGCTTTTTGGGAGCATTCATTCGTGGGGACAAAGACCAGGCTATGTCAGGCAGGAACTAGAACCAGATAATTATCGGATGCTGGGCGCAGATCCTGGATGGGGCACACGGTCTCACAGACAGATCCTTTCCTGCAGTGGGTACTGGGAGATTTGCCGGACTAGATGTTCAACTCAGATTCACCCATCTTTGTTGGGCACTTGGCTGGCTTCAGGGCTGGGTAGGGGTCCTAAGGAGCATCATACTTATTTGGAAACTAATCCATCTTTATTCTTGACGCCCTGTCTTCTAAATTCCCTGACAACCCTGACCTGACACCTCTTCCTAACATCCTCAGGGGTTGATTTATGTATAGATCTTACTCCTAATAGACAGCTCCACTGCCTGATGGGACCATGGCTGGGACCTATATTAAAATCTAGGACGGGGAACGTGTCACCAAGCTCGCCTTGTACCCACCTCTCAATCAACCACTCTGGTTTTCTAGCAGCTATAGGGCAGGAGCCTGTGTCAGGTGTCAGGACTGGCAGGCTGTGGGAGCTGCACAAAGCTGGCCCGGGGGAACATTTTGCGCAAGACATTTCCCAAGTGCTGGTGAAATTGTGCCACGGCTTGGCAGGCCCTGGCTCTGCTCCCGTCTCCTCCCCACACCTTGGCTATAAAAGTCACTGCACCCTCCAGCCGCCAGTTGGCTCTTCCTGGGTCTGGTGCCTCTGAGTGTCTCCGGCATGATGCTGCACGTGGCTCTTGTCACTTTGAGCCTCCTGCCGTTGTTGGGAGCTCAGAACCCAGAACATGCCAACATCACCATAGGCACACCTATCACCAATGAGACCCTGAGCTGGGTGAGTACCTGCCCCGGACCTGGGCCTGACCGTTGTAGGTGGCTATTTTTCCCCCCCGGGCTTTCTGGTGCTGCCCTTCCCTCTCCTGGGGACTCCGGTGGCATCCCCCTGCCTCCAAACCCAGAAGCATCACTCTGAGGCCTCTTAGCAGGGGACAGAGCAGTAGGGTGGCTGAGTTGCCCATGGGATCCCATCCTGGAGCTGCAGTCTTCCCGTGGATGGCTCAGAAGCCATGGCTTACCCGCCCCTCATCACTGCTGACCTCCGAGGACCACGCTCCAAACCCTCGTTCCTCTGTGTGCCTGCTTCTTTCCAGCTCTCCGGCAAATGGTTTTACATGGGCGGAGCTTTCCGAAACCCCAAGTACAAGCAGGCAATTCAAACGCTGCAGACGGCATTTTTTAACTTTACCCTCAACCTGATAAACGACACGCTAGAGACTCAGGAGTTTCAGACCCTGTGAGTCCTTGCGGCAGCCAACCAACCCGGGGCCCCGACCTCCATTCCAGGGATGCCTAGAGACCTGAGCAAACTGCCTCTGCCCGGTCTCCCCACCCACCTTCAGGAATGGGGACAGCAGTTCTCTTCCACCTGCCTCTTGCCCCCTCCCCCACCCTGTGCTGCTCAGATCACCCCCCTGCCTCAGTTGCCCACTTTCTCTTTGCTTTTTAGAAATGGCCAGTGCATCTATAACTCCACCCATCTGGAATTTCAGAGAGAGAACGGGACCTTCTCCAAGTATGGTGAGGGTGCGAACTCACAGCTCTCCGGGAGGGTATCGCGAGGATCTGAGGGCGGTTAAGTCTGCTAAGTGACTCTATGAGGCTTGCCAGGAGAAGCAGGTTTCAAACCAGAGTCCAGCTCCCCAGGCCAGCCTTTAACCACTCTGTATGATTCTTTGTGAGCTCAGAGTGGGGACCCATGGTATGGGAAGCCAGTGACGTCAGCTACACCTCCGTGCTGCCAGGGACAGCAGAGAGGCAACCAAATGCTGGTGCGCCAGATCAGACACTCCTTAGCTCTTAATCGTCCCTGGGAGGGGGGCGTGTTTTAATGTCTAAGGGGAAGTTTTAACTGTGCCTCACCACCACATCACCCCACCACCCACCGCACCTCCCCTCCGCCCTGCCACCAAGGCCCCAGTCGTTCCATACCTATGAAGTGAAGGCTGGCGTCCAGCAGAAGCTGAGCCTATGGCACCCCCAGGGAGCCACAGACATTTGCCCATAGCCACGCCCATGCTATCCTCACCTTCGGGGACAGCGACTCATGGAGCCCTTCCTCCTGCAGAAGAAGGAGTAAAAACCTTTGCCCACCTGATAGTGCTGAAGAAACACGGGGCCTTCATGCTTGCCTTTGACCTGAAGGATGAGAAGAAGCGGGGCTTGGCCCTCTATGGTAAGCCCCTCACAGCCCTGGACCCCACCTCCACTGGGCCTTAACCTTGGTCCCCCACCCACATCCCACATCCTTACCTGGCCTCCCATCTGCTGGACCCTTACGCGGTGCACCCGCACCCCTTTCTCCCTTGCAGCTAAAAAGTCAGATATTGCCCCGGAACTGCGGGAGGTATACCAGAAGGCTGTCAGATATGTTGGCATGGATGAATCAGAAATCTTGTACGTCGACTGGAAAAAGGTAAATGAAGAGGCGGTGGTGCCATTTTCAGCGGCCCTAGAGGCTCAGAGAGGGTAAGCTTCTGGTTAAGGCAGCACAGCAAGGCAGGTATCTTGTTAAGAACTCTCCTGCCCCCATTACAGCTGAGATTCGCAGAGATCTTAGATGGGCAGTGAGCCTGAGGTGGGTGGGCTTAAGTAGGAGATCCTGGAAAGACTGTGGAGGATAAAAGGGGCAAGGCTAGGACAGGTGACAGAGGGAACAGCTGGTGCCAGGGATCCAGGTTTCTCCCTGTCCTTCATTTTCACTACCTATACAAGCAGGAGTTGTGGTCGAAGTCTTCTGTGCCACGACAACTCCAGTGTGCCCGGTGGCTTTGATGGGAGGCAGGAATAACCCACACAGAGTCCTCCTGATGTTCTCTCTAAACTTGGGCTGCCTCAGCTTTGGCTTTTCCCCAGCCAAGGCCATGGGACCAACCAATCAGCTTGCACTTAGTTTGAGAGCGGTTTAATACTTTTGTGACTCCAGTCTCTGGCCACCAGCCTTTTCTGGCGTCACCAGAGCCCGGGTTCACAGGGGGCAGGTGCCTTCCCAGCCTGCCTTCCCCACCCCCCAATGGGCGGGGCGGTAGCATCAGCCTTCACCTGTGGGCAGTATAGCATTGTTCAGAAAATGCCTCTGTTTGGGAGACTCTGCTTCCATTCTTGGGGTGAACAACCTGGAACCTAGAGACCGGGAACGACTTGCCCTAGACCTGTGGTTCTCAAGGCTGATGCTACCCTGCCTTTTCTAATCAATCACTGTGCACCGCCCCCACCCTGTACCCCTCTCCCAAAATGTATTCATTGCTAGTGCGTGCGTGCATGTGTGTGTGTGTGTGTGTGTGTGTGTGTGTGTGTGTGTGTGAATGCACCTGCACAAGCATGCCATAAATGTGTGTGGGTGTTGGAGGACAAGTGTGGGGGCATGTCCTCTTCAGCCGTTCTCTAGGGGGCTCTGGGGATTGGATTTAAGCTGTCTTTCAGGGTTACTTACTTTGCAAGGTTTGTTTTGTTTCATTTGGTTTTTTTTGGGGGGGGGGTTGTTGGTTTGTTTTTGTTTTGGGCCTTTTTGTTTTTGTTTTTTGTGGTTTTGCTTTGTTCTGTTCATTCCGGTGTTTTTTTTTTTTTTTTTTTTTTTTGTCTCTGCGTCTCACTCTGCAGCCCAGGCTACCCTGCAACTCCTAGCAATCCTCCTGCCTCAGTACTGTGCCACCACACCTGGCACAGTCACTCTGCTCTCTCTTCCCTGGTACCTTCTAGGATAGGTGCAGTCAGCAGCAGCAGCAGAAACATCTCGAGCTGGAGAAGGACACCAAGAAGGATCCTCAGGAAGGCCAGGCGTGACCTCAGCTCTCTCGACTCTGTGGGCTGCCCCTATGCCCACCCACCCCCTGACCCCCCACCCCTGTGCACTTCAGTTCTATCTCTGCAACAATAAAGGTTTGGTGAAACAGTCCATTTCATTTCTTTGCTTTCTTTTCTCCCTCCCTCCCTCCCTCCCTCTCTCCCTCCGTCTCCCTCCCTCCCTCTGTCCCTTCCTGGAGAGGCCTGTGTGAGTAGAGCCTTCACTAAGGCCAATAAGCCCTGCCCAGGGAATCTGAGAGGGCTTCCTGGAAGGGGCATCTAAGTCAGGCTAGAAGGAGCTGATAGAACCTGATGCTCTTGCTATAATCCCCAAACTCCAGAGGGTACATTTGGGGAAGATGAGGCCGAAGACCCAAGCAGCAGTGGGTAGGGGTGGGGAAACCCAGGTGTACAGTTCCTGTCACAGGAGCCTCACTTCAGAAGTGCCATAATAGTCACTGGCAGGGAGGTGAACTGGAAGACAGGGAGATGTTAACATGGTCAGTAGCACTTAGGCCTAGGCTGGAGGGGCTGGATGTCCCCAGGAAGAGTCCTCCGGGTGCCCATATGGGACACTGTTAGATAACACTGCTTCCCTGGAGGCCAACTGACATCTATTTCACAGCTGTGACTGAAGTCCTGAGGCACAGTCCACTCGGTGGCAAACACAGGGTCTGAGGTAATCTTTACACTCGACGTGACTGGCGGTCACCTAGGGGGTGTGCTGCATGTGTGTGTTTGAGGACATTTCCAGCTGCCTGCCCTGACTGTAGGCAGAGCCATTCCTCAGGCTGGGGCCCACTTTAACAAAAATGGGGAAACAAGCTGAGCACCCACAGTTCCTCTGTCTGCTAAGCTTCTGACTATCCTGACTGGGATGCAATGTGACACAGCAGGTGTCCCTACTCATCCACTAGCCCTGCTGTCAACTATTTTGTCACAGAAAGGGGAAAAGCAGCCCATGCGGAGCTCCACAGAGCCCCACTGTCTGTCAATGTACTGGGGACAGTGGCTTGCAAAGGCTGCCACATGTGTGCCCAGAGTCAAGCTGGCCACAGGCAGAGAGGGTGTTGTCTGCTCTGAAAGGTGACTCTAGCTTGGGGCTTTGTCATTCTCCTGTTGAGTGTCTCCCACCCATTTTGGCCTGAGGATTCATGAAGGGCCTTGCTCAGGCTGGGGAGATGGGTTGGTGGTTAGAGCAATGACTGCTCTTCCAGAGGTCCTGAGTTCAAATCCCAGCAACCACATGGTGGCTCACAACCATCTGTAACGAGATCTGATGCCCTCTTCTGGTGTGTCTGAAGACAGCGACGGTGGACTTAAATAAATAAGGCACAGGAGACTGATGTCGGGAGGGGGGGGGGCAGAATCTGGAATGATACAGAGTGAGTACCCTGGGGGAGACCTTAGCCGGATGTCCACTTCCCTGCCCGCACCCCCATCGTTAGAAACCACAGGCTCCCAATACACGGCACAGACACAGGCGGCTTTAAGGATTCCTTTTCCCGTTCTTAAGTTCATTATTTATTTTCCTCCATTTGCTTTTTATAACAAAAATAGATTTTTAAATGCCTCAAATATATAAACAATCTGTGATAACACACGCGCGCGCACACACACACACACATCCCAGAAATATTGAGGTCACTCTGCTATGGGATGGGGGGAGGGGTTCTGGCCTGGTCTCAGGCCGGGGCCTGGTGGGTAGCTTGACCCTCTAGTGGATGCTAACAAAATCCAAAGACATAGAGGGAAGGTCTGAGTCTCCTGGGTGCTTTCTAGCCCTACATGGGCAACCTCTATTCTGTGGGCTCACGGGACAAACTTCTGTCACCATAGAAGAGCTGGGCATGTCATCTGAGGCCTCTCAGGTATACCCCTGCTCACCAGTTACTAGTTCTCCCTGACAACGTCTGCCTCAGAGCAGCAACTACAAGCAGTGAGCAAAACGCTTCAGAGACCCCAGCCTTTTCTTGTCCTCTCTGGCCTTCTGAGATGGGCCGGAGCTCAAGTACATACATCTCCCCAGTGTAAAGACATATGGTCCAGCAAGAGCCATATTGTTAGCTGCAGAAGCACACGGGCAGGAGGGGGACAATGAGGAGAGTCTCAGAGGTCCTGACTAGACAGATGGAGCAATGGTCACCACACCTGTTAGACAGACGTGGTCCCTGGACATTCATCCACTCCTGACCCGGCCAACGTCTTCCCATTTTAAATACGCCACATGGACCAGGCAGGTGGCACCCTTGGGGTGGGGCATGACATCTACCAGCCATCAGTCTGCCTGCCTACTCAGTCTCAGAGACTCCAGGGAGTCAGAAAAGGCAGGAGCCTCGCAGGCTACGGGCATGGCGCAGGTCTGCAGACAGGGAGCGGCTCAGCTGGCGGGTGGTGGAGCGGACATTCTCGGCGGCCTGAGCAGCCTCTCTGAGTGCAGCCTGCAGCTCCTCCAGGTCATTCAGACCCAGCTGGACAGAGTGCCGGGTTCTCCGAGGGCCCCGAGCAGGCTGTGGGGGAGCTGTCTGGGCTGAGGTAGGCGCTGGGGTTGCATAGTACCTGGAGAAAGAAGGAAGTGCGTGCGATACGGCAAGAGTCAGGCAAAGCCACCCCAGCTATGTTTATGTGTGAGTGATTGCCCAGGAGCAGATGTAGGCACAACCAGGTCACACCACCCTCTGACAGCAGTCACTTAAAGACCACCCAGGCCACCCTGTGTGTGCGCACTGAGGCCGCAATGGAATTCAGCATCTGGAACTTTCTCTAATCATCAAATGGCATGGGGGCTGATGGAGAACACCAAAGTGAATGGCTGGGCTTTCTGGAAGTAGCAGAGCAGCTCACACTCCCTCCTGGAGAGAGAGCCTGGGCTCACTGTGGCTTCCAGACTTGCAGCTCACAGCGGGGCCTCAGAGTTCTAAGCTTCCCCTGGCAGACGCTAAAGGCACGGGATTACAGGGTCTCAGTGGGCTGCAGTGCCTGCATCTGGCCAGCAGGTGGCAGCACAGCACCACTGCAATTTCTAGTTCAACCATGGCGCAAGCTCAGTCCTGCTGTCCAGACAGTAGGAACCTGAGGTGCGTTGGTCACCCTTGATGAAGGGCTGGCTTCCCACATATTCCTTCATGTAACCATATTGAACATCCATTTCTCAGAAGAAGAAACAGGCCGGAGAGCCAAAGTGATCAGCCCAAAGTCATTCTCCAAGCACTGACCACTTAATTGCCCCTTCCTTGGGGGCACCACACCCTAGTGAGCTCATCCCAGGTCTGGACTGTAAAGACGTGCCTTGAGGGTCCCAGAGAGCTGCTAAATGGCACCAAATCTCCCCCGCCCAAGGACAGGAAACATGGGTAGATGTCCTTACCATGAGAGTTAGGGTTTAGACATGAAGCAAAGGACCCACCAAAACTTAGCAAGAAGGCGGAAGAAAATGTGTGTACCTCAGGCCTGGCCCCTCATACTGGTGCCTTGGGCTTCTCTTCCTGCTGACATCAGCTGCCACAGAGACATCTGCCACCCCGTTAACCACAGAGGCAGACTATCTATTGGTAACAATGCATCCCAATGGGCCCACTTTACCGTGAAGGAAACTGAAGCTGAGAAATAGTTGGTGGCAGTTAAAGACTAGAAAGGGGTTTGGGGAGATGGCTTAGGGTTCCACATTTCCCGGAGTCACAGGACAGACCCCACAAATATCCAAGTGGGACCCTGACAGTGTCTACCTTCATCCTCACACATCAGGACCTAGTAGAGCCATTGAACAGATAGAGAAACTGAGGCTTAAAGAAGCCACAGAAGTCCCGTGCCTCATCCCTAGCAGTCATGAGATGTTGGCAGGTACTCGGGTAGGATGGGTAGGAAAGCTGGAAGGGAAGACTCACACAGTGGGTGCTGCATAAGACATAACAGGGGCTGAGATGTAGGCCAAGGCTGGTGGGGCTGGGGCTGGCGGTACAGCAGCCAGGTACCAGAGTCCAGGGGGTACTCTTATAGGCGAGCCCGTCTGCCTTTTCTTCCGCTTAAGGCTGGGGGTGGAAGGTGCAGGTTTTGGGGGGGTGTTCTTCTCTGCAGGGAAGGAAGGACACAGAGACACTGTGTGAGGATACCAGCAGGGTCAGCCCACCGCCCCTCCACTTGCAGACGATGGGCAGTGTGGGGCCACCCTAGGCAGAGCATCCTGCTGGGATGTTGCTCCTCTGCTCTGTTTATTTTGCTCTAGCCGAGCTTACAGCATCCCAAAGGTCTGGCCAAGCCCACGACTGGAGGAAGATGCTGAGCTCTCATCCCTACCTGAGGCGTCTGAGCTGGGGCCATCTGCTTCTGCAGAGGACTTCCCGCCACACAGTGAACAGTGGATTGTATCAGCAGCAGATGATCCCGGTGGCCCTCTAGAGACAGCTCTGCCTGGAAGGGAAGAGGGAGGGAGGTCTGCCGACGATGATTGACAGGTATATTACCAGACATGGTCCCCTGCGGAGACTACCCAGGCTGCCTGCTGGGGGACATTGTGGACAGTAACCATGATGGTATAAACAGGCACTGACCACATGCTAGCTGCTAATGACTTTATGTATCCCTCCACAGCACCTAGCAGCTCACTGGGCTAGCTATTCTGCCCGTCTCCCCTCTACAGTGGAGAAAACAGAGACGACTCCATGAGGAAGTACTTTGTCAAAGGAAGGTGCCATCTGATCTCAGGCCCGGGCCCTCCAGATGACAAGCCCATTTTGCCTTTGGGACAGCCTCAGTGTGTTCACGGGATTCCAGAACAAGGGACACCAGGGCCATTAGATGGCCAAAGGAACAACAGTTCACAGCAGAGATCATGGTTCTTACCTGCAGCAGATACCCAGCGCCACCCCTGCCTGAGCATCAGACTTGGTCACTTGCTTTCCAGGCCAAACTTGGCCAACACATCCTCTAGGACCACCCCCCCTTTCCCCGCTTTGTGTTTGCCCTGACCACTCTGCTATGATGCTGGCCCGTTGGAGACAACATTGGTAGGCACTGAGCAAGAAAGTGGATGAGTGAGTCGGAAAGTCTGTCAGGACATTAATCCATGGTGGTGAGGGGGCCAGCGCTCTGGAGTATGAGGACCTGAGTTCAAATACTGGCTCTACCACTTGTGAGCTGTGTGCCCTTGAGCTCTTTTCTCTCCCCTAATAACACAGCCTATGTTCAGCTCCAAGAAAAATTCCCAACGGGGAGATGCTTAAGCCTCGGCTGAACACAATGCTGTCTCTTACCTGTGTCCTGGGTCCTAATGGGCTGGCAGTTGGGACAGGACGCTGTGCCACTGTCCTTCAGGATGGCCTTTGGGGACAGAATGTGGTACTCCTGGCCTGGAGAAGAAGCCAGAAAGATCAGTGTGGACTTGGGACCGGTTTAATTGTCTCTTTTCTCTTTCAGCGGTTAGACTAGTTTCTCTCTGCCGATCTCCTGTGAAACGTGTGAACGCACACCCCACAGATGGACCCACTGCATACGTGTGCATGTATTCACACAGATGCCTGTTTACTACTGCCTTCTCCAGGTTCCCGGTTGCATCTCTGCTTCTAGAAGCAGCTCCCGGTTCAGCATTGGCCCTTCCTGGCCCCAGGCTCAGTTGAGGGACCAGCAGCATCTGGCCTCCGGCTCTAAATAGCTAGAAAGGGGGACGTCATAGGGCCATTCTGGGATGCTAGCAAGGACAGGACGGGTCTGTATTAGACAGCCAAAGAAAAGTTCTCACATTACTAGATACCTGGCTAGTTGCAGCATGGTCTTGAGCTCCCGAAATCCCACTGGATAGAGCTGAATATGCTTTGAGTCTCTAACCAATTTGGGCTACTTAATAAAAACAAAATAACAAAACCAAGGGCTAGCTAAGGCTGGAGAGATAACTCTGTGGATAAAGTGCTTACAGCACCCATGTACAGACCAAGGTTTGGATCCTCGGCCCTCACATAAAAGGTGGGTGGGCACAGTGACCACCTGTATATAATCTGACCACTCAGAAGGCAGGGGGTTGGCGGGAGAGATGGACACCCAGGGCAAGACAGCCACCTGAGCTACCTGAATTGGTGAGACCCCGTTTGTGCTGACTGGTTTTGTGTCAACTTGATATGAGCCAAAGTCATCAGAGAGGAAAGAGACTCGGCTGAGAAAATTACTCCGCAAGATCATGCTATAAGACATTTTCTTCATTAGTGATTGATGGGGGAGGGCCCAGGCCATGGTGGGTGGTGCCAGCCCTGGGCTGGTGGCCCTGGGTTCTATAAAAAGCAGGTTGAGCAAGCCATGGGGAGCAAGTCAGTAAGCAGCATCCCTCCATAGCCTCTGCATCAGCTCCTGCCTCCAGGTTCCTGTCGTGCTTGAGTTCCTGTCCTGACTTCCTTCCTTCCTTTCTTCTTTCTTCCTTCTATTTCTTCCCTGAATAGCCTTTCCTCCCCAACCTGCTTTTTAGTCATGGTGTTTCATCACATCAATAGAGACCCAGATGAAGACACTGCCTCAGTCGATAAAGTGGAGAGACAGCAGACACGCATGCACACACATCATGCACATACACACAAACATGTTCATACACGTGTGTACATAAACAAGGTAAATCTAGGCCAAGGGTTGAGGAGGGGCTCCGTGCTTGAGTGAGTCCACAAGCTCACCTGTGTATTGACCCCGGAAGGAGACTCTTTCCCGCCGCTTCACGCTGCCCAGTGGTCTTGTCCCCCACTGGGCAGCCTGGGGGTGCTCCTCAAAGGTTCTGCTCTTCTCGGATGATAGCCAAGGGGTAGGCGATTCGGATCCAGAACCTGTGTTGGAAAGGGACAGGTGAGGGGCTCACCTGAAGGAGCGAGCACGGTGTAAGGGTGGGGCTCAGGGTGGTGGCTGGGTTTTTGTTTTTTAGTCTTCCCAGGGGACCAGGGACACCTCCAGAATCTTAGCCTGGAGCCCTGTGGCCATCACACTCCTGTGGAGCGACCCCAAGAGGCAGACACTGCTATTTCTATGTGGTTGGCTGTCACTTTATCTGGCCAGGAACAAACTGGACAGCTCTGCTCTGCCTGTGAGTAAGCTGCGCTCCCCACTGCAGGGTGGTCAGCAAAGCATACACCCCGTTTACAATGGCGGCAGTCCCATCCGTCATGGTAGTGGCAGAGTCCAAGGGGCTAGGACTAGAGATGTGCTTTGTCCCAGAGCACAGCAATAACTCTAAACATATGTACTGAAGACCTTCTTCTCCAGGCTCTTCTAGGATCCCTGACCACAGAACCAACACTGACTAGGATCCCCAGAAACCAGCCCTGGTCTCTGGTCACTTACTTAGGAACAGTCTGGGTACATCCCTAGGCACTGAGGAGGACCTGGCTCTCCGTCTTCCCACTGGCTCATCTGACTCTCCGCCGTTAGGCCCCCCAAACAGCTTCTCCGTGGATTTACTAGCAACATGGAAGAGAAGATGGGACGTCACTGGGTGAGGTTTCAGAGGCAGCCTCCACAGACCCTGGCAGATGTGGATCCCCTGCACATAAACTAAATGCATGCAAAAAGTAAAGCTTAAGAATAGACCGATGACCACGCCGGCGTGAGGGGAGGGTGTAGTGACTGAGTCCGTGTGCCTAGAGAGCTAGAGACTGGCTAACTCCATAGGGAACAGAGGTAGGAGTTGGGGATGGAGCTTCTACCTGCCACAGTGGGAGGCCCAGGAGGGTGAGGAATCCACCAGTTTTTGCCGGGTCTGGGTGGAGTGGTTGAAGGCTACATCTGGGTGTGGCCGATGGAGGCTGTCTTCCAGTTGTAAGCGGAGCCGTGACACCTCGGCCTGTAGATCCTTGATAGCCTGGCTACAGTGAAGGTACAGAAACAAGAACATTAGAGCTGCTAACAGAGCTAGCGGGACCCCAGTGTCTCCTGGGTGGGGTGGCTTCTGTCTACAGACACAAGATCAGGCTGTACAGTACAGGAACACCTTGGCTTCTCTCTGAGTTCATATTCCACAAGCACATCTGGGTCACCTACCTGTGACCATGAGCCAGGCAGGCTCAGCCTCTCAATACAGTGACTAAGAATAGAATAGAAAACACTGAATCTGGTTCTGAGGCAGGAGGATCACCATGAGTTCAAGGCCAACCTGGGTTACCTAGCAACACAAACTTTTGAAGACTTCCCATCCTGGCCTGCCTGGGTCAGGGCTGCCCTGCCTTCCCGACCTCCTTTTAGAAGTTATAACTGTCTGAACAGGGCTCTCACTTCTGTTCCTGCAGACTGTGGTCATTCCCATCAGAAGACACTTGTGTCCAGCTTTTGTCTCCCCAGCCCTGACCCACAGGCAGGCAAGATAAGCATCCCATCCCTGGGGAGCATTCCTAAATTCAGGCTTCGAGAGGGAGAGAGCTGAGAGTTCTCGAGACAAATGCTTCTGGGTGTTACGGAGTGAGCTGGCTGGAAGATGAAGGTGTTAGCAAGGCTGTCTGCTGGACCCCACCCCCGCCAGACCTCTAGACACAGGCCCACCTCCTGCCCAAAGGAGTAAAACTGCCTGTTCCGGCCTGCTAGGCCCTGCCTCACTAGCTCCCAGAGTCAGAGGGGCTTTGCCAAGGACAAACCAACCAACACCCCGACACAGACCTCACATAGGGAGCACCACTGGAGGCTGGACTTGGCATAGTTCGGGCTGAAGTGGGCTCTGTAGCCATTCTGTATGAGGTACCCAGGCTGGGAACTCCCCTCAGGATCCCTGCAAACATGACCTAGTGTGGTGACTGCTCAGGAAGGCTTGGCGATCTCGCTCTGGTCATGTCCAATCAAGCCATGTGTGCACAGAGCATGGTCTCCTTGGTGATCCCCAGGGAGATGCTTGCTGGGGTTTCAAAGGCAAAGCCCAGGGGCTGTGGTAGCTGCAGGAGAGCTCCCAGCAACTGGTTAATCCTGGAACACAGCTTGGTTCCTAGTCTGAGACCTGGAACACAGCCTGGGGTGACATCTGTCTTGGGCTTCCTGACTTAACACTTTGGTTACCTGACAGTCCGGTGGGGACTGCAGCTCATTTTTCTCTGCAGATTCGATCTGGACCTCACCCAAGAACGGGAAATCAGCTGAACAGCCGGGTCAGAGTTCTTCAGGTCCACCTTCCCCAGCACACACCCAGGCTTAATGACCACTGGTCCTCACTCTGCCCAACACAGGGACACTGCCCTCACAACAGCTCCTCTTTAATAATGCCCCTCCTTTCCTGAGTCCAGGCTCACCTTTTCCATCTCGAGGCCTCCTTGGCCTCTACCCCTTGGCCTCCGTACTGACCCCAGTGGCAACCAGGGGACATATAAGAGCAATGGTGACATGACACTTTGCTATTTCAAGTCCCTCACTGTCCTCAGGATAAGCCTTCACATAGCCATACATTATTCTCTAAGATAATCTATCTCCTCCCCTTTCCTCTCTCTCTCTCTCTCTCTCTCTCTCTCTCTCTCTCTCTCTCTCTCTCTCTCTCCACACACACACACACACACACACACACACACACACACACGAACACATGCACATGCACACCCACAAATGCACACGCACAGTCACAACTACACTGAGGTCCACAGACCTCAGGAGTAGACAAATTCAGTTCAGACCACGGCACAGAACAACAGCTGCTGGTCAGAACCGCGCACCTAGCAACAGACATGACTGCACTGGCCAGGGGCAGCCCCATTCCCAGTGTGTTCCAAGAAGTAACAGCAGACGGAGCTTCTATTCAATCGAGGAAGGATCTCAGAGGTGCCAGGCTTCCACGACCTATCCCAGGTCTGTATAGAGCCCATAATCTTCCTGCCTCTGCCTCTGAGGTGTTGGAATTACAGGGGCATGGCCCTGATGCCTTGATTGATATTGATCAGGAATGCAGATGTTTCATGGCAGGGTGAGTGGGGTGAGGGGGTCTCAGAGTCAGAAAGATGCACCTGCTGATCATCTCCCAGTAGCTAAAGAAGAGTTCTTAATGCCAGTACCACTGAAGTCCCGTAAAGCAGTACTGAGCTAGGAAGCAAGACCCAGGCACGTCTGGCCCCGGCATGGGCACCTTGGATGTGTAAGCCAGGGGTACTGCCATGGCTTTTAGCCTCCTCCACTCTCCACCCTGTGGCAAGGTGGCATGTCCCAGACTGTGCCCACTTACTCGCGCTCTGTCCTGGTGAGAAGGAGGTTGGCTGCGCTCTCTGCTGATCCATGGGGCACGGAGGCAGCTGTGGGAGTTGGGGCACCGTCATGGCTGGTGGTTCCACTGGGAAGGAGCTGTTTGGAGATCTGCTTCTGTCTCTTGAACTCAGACCTGAGAACGGCTAACAAGGTAGAGGAAGGCTGACGTGAGCAGCAGAAATGAGCCTGGGAGCTTCAGCTAAAGGGTGATGTGCAAAGAAGAGGTGGGAAGGTAAGTGTGTGGGTGTGTGTGTGTGTGTGTGTCCGTGTGTGTGTCTGTGTGTCTGTGTGTATCTGTGTGTGTCTGTGTGTGTGTCTGTGTGTGTGTCTGTGTGTGTATCTGTGTGTGTGTGTGTATATCTGTGTGTGTGTGTGTCTGTGTGCGTGTATGTGTGTATGTGTGGGACACTCACACATGCATGTGGGAGCTGCTGCTGTACTGCAGACCTGAGTGTCAGAGCCCCCTGGGGCTGGAGGTATAGGCACATCTGCGAGTCTGGTGGAGATGTTAAGAACAGAACTTAGATCTTCTGCAAAAGCAGTAAGAGCTCCTGACCAATTAACATCTACCCAGGCCCTGTCTGTTGTTTTGTTTGTTTTTGTGAGGAAGGTTCTCTCACCGGCCCAGGGCTGCCCATTAGGCTAGACTAGCTGAACAGAACGCCCCTGCAGTCCACCTATCTTTGCCTCCCCGGCACTGGAATTACAAACGATACTCGCTTGCCTTTTTACTTGGGTTCTTGGAAATCAAACCCTGGTCCCCACACCTGCAAGGTAAGCGGCTGGCCAACTGTAGCATCTTCCCCGCTTCCCTGTCTGCAATCCCTGTCTTTAATTTCCCGGTGGTGAACCTCCACAGTATCTCACATCCTGATGTCAAGGCTGTCTGTCTGATGCTTCCATCCGGTCCCTCCCAGATGGCAGGCAGCCGACCCCGACTCCCCACTCACCTATCTTAGCCACTGGTGTCTCCTCTGGGTGGTAGCTCTGTGCCCGTCTCCGGGGAGAGCTCAGGCTGGAGAGATGCCGCTGGGTTCCGCTTCTGGGTACGCCAGCCTCCGTGGCTCTTCTGGGAACCATGGGACCCCTAGATTTGGGATGGGAGGTTCCATCACCAGGCACAGAGACAGTGAGGTGTTGAGCGGATGGCCCTGGGGTGCTGTAGGCCAGGGAGGAGGGACACTGAGGTTAGGTTCAAGCCACGGTACCCAGGCCCCTCTGTGTGCTGAGGCTTGAGCTCTCAGCCTTAGGGCTGCATTATCTACAGCATCTCAGTACATCCGAGGACCAAGGGCAGCCTCATCTGGGGCTTCCTTGTTCTGACGTGTGGACCACAGTGAACCTGTCAGCCATATAGGGAAGAACTGAATTGTCCATTCCTGACAATTCTAGACCTTTCTTCATGGGCACACTGAGTTGCCAGGTGACCGATGCCCCACCCTGAGGATCATCAGTTACCATGGTGGCTTCACCATGTTCCGTTTCCTGCAGAGCCCCCACCCTCGGCTTTCCCTTGAGTTCCTTCTGGTCTCTCTCCACTGGTCACCCTGCCGCCATCTTTGTCTGTCACCTTACACCACCCTCCCTGCTGGCTCCACCAGGCACTCCGCACTCCATTTCTACAGTAAAAAAAAACAATCCCCCAGCAGCTGAGAATGGGCTGAGCAATATTCAGGAGGTCAGTTTTGTTCTCTGAGGCTCTCTGTCGGTATGACAGAAATGGGACCCATCCCTGGGGTTGAAGTGGGGGTGCGCAGATGCTGAGACCATTGGCCCCCGTTCTGGGCTATCAGACATTGACATTCCAAGATGTCCCGGGTGGGATACAATACCTGACGTGGGAGACCCGGTGCTCTGGGGTCTGGGTGAAGGGTGACACAATGCTGGTTTCTGAGCCCACGAAGCCACTGTCTGTCTCTGGCGACACCATCCAGGGCTCCTAGGACAGACCACATCCTATGCATTGGGAAGCCCCTCCCAGATCCTGGCCTCATATTCCTGGGGCTCCAAGACCCCGCTGCTGTCTGACCCCACAGCCAAGCTAGCATACAGCTCCCTGTCCCAAGAGGCCACTGAGCAGGCCTGTCTGCCCTGAGGAATGGGCTCCATCTGGGCTCTCGGGAGAGATGCTAGGGCTTTCGAGGAGTAGAAAGAGGAGGAGAAAGCATTAGCCCAGTGCCTTTTGGTTCAGGAAGTTCCATGTGCTGAAGAGATGCCGCAGAGATGCCTAGGACAACCTTCATGATACACGAGCGACTGGCACATGAGTTTCACAAGGGACTCAGGAGACCTGTGAGTTCGGAGGGTGCCCCGCCCCCTCAGTGTTCTTAGGTCTAATGCAGAGACTGCCAAGCACAGGACTATAGTAGTATGCCGCTGTTCCGGTCTACATGCATGCACATGTGTATTTGCATAATGTATAGTCATGTATTGTGTGCACAGACGTGCCTCTGTGTGTGTGTGTGTGTGTGTGTGTGTGCAGGTAAACATGTATGCAGTGATATCTTGCCTGTGGCCTTTCGTCTTTGCAACAGTCTAAGAATCACCACTTGTGGGTACAATGGCACAGATAGAAACCAGGTCCCAGCTCTGACACATGACACATGGGCACAAGTCACAGCTCTGGAAGGAGGCTGCTGGCAGAGGACTGGTGGCACTGGGTTCGAAGGCTGACTGGCGGGCAGGCTTTATGGCTGCAGAAACAGGAGCAGTGCTGTGCAAAAAGGGGGGGCACATGAAAAGAGCCAGTGCGGGCAAAGGCCAGGAACAGAGCTCAGACACCAGGGGAATCTTCTGACCACCCCCACGAGCACACTCACCTCAGTGTGGGGACCGCCAGCCCGGAGCCGGGCTTTTCGAGGAAGGAGCTCTGAGGGCCTGCTCTCTTCCAGACTGGCCAGACTGCTCAGATGTGATGTCATGGGTCTGGTGCCCTGCTGAGCCACTTCGGCTGTATCCAGCGCTGGTGTGTACCGGTCCCTGGCCATGGATGGCTGGAAGTTCGGTGGCTTCACAGATACCATCTGTTCCTCATCCTCCCTATCACAGGAGATAAAGAGTTTCTGAGACCCATGTGAGCCTGGTGACCCAGACCTGGGGCTCAGCACCAGTCCAGGGGCAAGCACCGGCATCAGACACACATCCTGGGGATGCGTCGGTTCTGTCACCTAGCTGTGTGACCATGGACAGCACTTTTCATCTCTGAGCCTCATACTCCTCTTGACTGGAATATAGGAAGTTAAATAACATCCCAGCACACCACGGCAGGTACCCCGGAGGACATGACGGAAGCTCAGCGTCTCAGGGCTCACATACCTCCCCCCTTTCCTATGTTAGCCATTTGCACAGATTTCCACGAACTCAAAAGACAATGTTATTATAAATGGAAGGCCAAAGTACTGTATTACAAATAGAAACTAGCTTTGAAAATGATATAAGAAACATTACAGGTTGGATACGTTCCCCACCCACCCCCCGAAATGGGACTTGAACTCAGGGTATGCTAGGCAATGCTCTGCTCTACTAAGCCACATCCCTAACTCTTTTGTTTGTGATGCCAATGGCTACCCCTTTGTGGGACACTAGGGTTTGTGACAGAGGCCAGTGACTTACTGGCTAGCAGCCCTATGGCTTCCCTCAGCCTGTGCTGGGTGCTGTCCTGGTGATACCCTCATGGTTTCTGTTTTCCCTGGAGCTGCGGCTGGACCATCAACTTTCAAGGTGCCATGATGCTCCTCCTCCTCCTCCTCCTCCTCCTCCTCCTCCTCCTCCTCCTCCTCTTCCTCCTCCTCCTCCAGGGCCTCCTCATCTTCAACCCGCAAGGCTTCAGGGAGTGACTTCATGCTGAGGTATCTGCAGGAGGATGCCCAAGAGGGTATACCACCTATGCATACAGGGACAAACAAGACCCAGAGTGGCCATCCCAACAGCGAACAGTGACTTCACCCTACGCACACTCACCTCTCCAGAAGACCATGGAAGTCCTGCTCCACCTGAAGCTTCCTGTCCCTGAGTGGAACCGGGAGACTTCTTGGGCTTTCCTCCATCTTGATGCCCAGGCTTACCTCCTTGTTCACAGGGAGCATACCAGAGCTTCCAGGAGAAGTGGTGGTAGCAGGCTGGCCAAGCAAATGGGGCACAGAGGTTAACCATGGCCTTGAGTACCTGTCTCTGCCATCTCATGACACATGCCCAAGAGCAGGAAACCGTGAACTCGGTGGCCTATCTCCTGTCATTCACTCATGTGTGTGACACTATGAAAACCTCAGGGTCTTCATGGCTGGCTCCTGGGAGCTGAGCATCTGGTGCCTGTCAGGCATACCACAGACACAATTTCTCCTCAGTGTCCCAAAGCACACTTCACACAGAAACTGAGGCTGGCGTGATGCGCTAAAGCCATACCAAGGCCAGGGCAGTCTGCCTGCCGGGGGCAGCTGTGTTCACCTTCCCCTATAGCCTGGCCACCAAGGCCTCCTGTCAGCACAGGGAATGCCATCTGCCAGGTTGTTCTGCCCAAACGCAGGGCGAGCATTCTCCCCCACTCACCTACCCTGTTCAGCAGCAGCAAGCAGGTCCCAATGGGCCAAGAGCAGAAGCTTAGGGACACAGGAGTGCCACCACTGACATGTGTGACCACAGCTCACCCACCCAAGGGAGAAAGTGGCTGCCCCTTAACAGACCACGCTGTGGAGAGAGGGCTCTGCCGAAAGCACGTTCCACACAGAGGCTGTGTCTGGTGTCTTAGCTTTGTTAGCATCCACACCCTTTATTCTTCATGGAGGCCTGGGAGCCAACCAGCTGCCTTCTCTCTCGCTGTCATCCCAGTCAGACCAAATGAACTCCTGAACCCTGTCTAGGCCCATGTACTCAGCTCTCCCTCTGCCCTGTCACTTCCCAGCCTCATTTCGGCTGTCCCACAAGTGCCTGCTGCCACCCTCTACTGAAAACCCAAGGAGGGTCTAATTGTGACATGAACCACAGGCTCCTGCATCACAAGGCCCATGCTGGAGTCTCCAGCAACATGGCCGACCACAGAACCCATTGACTCTCCACTGAATGACTTGCGTCAGGCACTGAGCAGCCCCTACTTCCTCTCTCATTTCCTTTAAACGCTTCAGAGAGAGTTGGTGTTTCCCGTCCCGGTCGGTTACGGTGCCCTCCCTTCATTTCCACGGAACCTGTATTTCTCTTTCAGTGTGCTATCAACGTAAGTAACCCTGCAATTCATTCAGGTATTCAGAAAACTCCGTAAGGGCGGAGGTCACCTCTACCTCCTGTTTCCATTGTGTGCCAAGGGGCCTAGAATAGGGCACACCCTTCCTAAACATGCAGTGAAGAAATTAACATGCAATGACCGAGAGAAGCAAATGGGGACTGGACCCATGAGATGAGGCAAAGCGGTACCTCCTGGTAGGTTTGGACATCTGTCGAGGAGACTGGTCCTGAAGGCATGGGTAGATAAACTGCCTGGGACAGAAAGGGTATGGCTGGGGTGCTGTCCTGCAGGTCTGTCCTGCATGGTTCAGGCTCTCCTTGGGTCTGGTCTATGTGGTCCTGCAGCTCTTCCAGGCGCTGCCCCAGCTGGTAAATCTCTGCCTCTAGCTCCCTTGAAGGAAGAAATATCAGCGTGGTGACAAGTGTCAATCAGAGACCCTGGGGGTGTCCTGAGCCCACATAAGCCATTAATAGATGGCCGCAAGAACTTCAATAGCAAGATGATTAGACTCCAGTGGGGGACAGGAGGCCTCAGCTCAGTGCCTTCTGCCGTCCCAATGCTGTGTGACTCTAAGTGGACTCCAGTTTCCTATGGCCTCCATTTCCTTCTGTTGAGAGGCTCTGCAGTTCTGATCTCCAAAATGTATCTGAAAGGACTGGATTCTCCGCTCTAGACTCGTTGCTTGCTAGGACAGGGGCTCCTGTGTCCCTGTGACACCATGATGTATGTGAAATGTCCCTTCTGTCCTCCAGGGCCTGTCTCTCCGGTACCCACCTGCAGAGGTTGAGGGTCCTGGGGCTCCCCTGGGAAGCATCAAGCTGAGGGTCCAGGTGATCTCCTCTGCGGGCCTGCAGGTACTCTGCCTCTAGGGCCACGTGGGCTGCTCTCAGTTGCTCCAAGCTCTGGAACACAAGGGCCAAGAGCTCTGAGTGCCTGTCCTTAGGGGCTTCACGCTCATACAATGGACAGGTGGCTCCTGGGTGGGGGGCTATGGGGCTCACATAAAGCTTGAGAAATGGAGGCTGTGGCTGAGCAACCCTGGAGGCTTCTCCCCAGATGGGGCTCTCTGTCATCAAACATCTAAAGCCTAGGAACCAGTCCTGAGACCACTAGGTCTTCTTGGGTAGATTCCAGGTCCTCTTGGCTCCTGGTCAACAGCAGCAGCAAATATCCCACCACGTGTCCCCATAGGAATCTAATGCTCCAGAGAGCCCAGATCTCTGATGTGGAACCCGTGCCATTCAGAAAATAAAGATCACCCCCTTCCCAGTCTTTACAGATGGTGATGACAGATACAGTTGTCACCTCACAGTATGGATAGAGGTGACCAACAAGGTGTTTCTTAGATAAAGCATTCTGCATTCATTTCTGTTCCAGGAGAATGGCAACGAGAGAGATAATTTGCCAGCATAACACACACACACACACACACACACACACACACACATACACACACACAAAATTAAGTTGTTGAAACTCACACAGTAAGTAAGCAAAGTTGTACAGGCAAAATGTGACTCTCAGGCCCATTGGGCTCAGAGGTCCTGGTTCTAAAAACTCTTCTAGACCCTCATAGCAAATGTAAATGTGGCCAGTGTATATATGGCCGTAGGTCTCTCTCTGTCCAACTAGCTCCTTCCTATAGGAGCCTAGGAATAGATTGAACCTAGAATGTAGTTTCCAGCCATGTCTGATATCCCAGAAGCCCTCGGGGCCCCTAGATATGGAGGAATGAGGATGGAGAGGAAGAAAATGGCACTTTTAAAACTGTCCTTAAGCTAAGTGAAGACAGACAAGGGCTGAAGTCACTTGCTCTCACTAGCATGTGGGAGCTAAAACTGATGGCACAGAAGAGGGACAAAGGCCGGAGGGACTGGGAAGTCAAGGTGAAGGCTGGGCTTCAGGCACCATAGCAGTCATGTGGGAGGAATACATTTACTGAGGTCCTGAAGCTGCGGCTAGATTTCCCTGTCCCCACATGGGTCCTTCCCCATTGGCTTTGTCTCTGTCCAATGAGAGGGACCCAGAAGAGATTCTGGAGTGGGGACAGGTCCTCCTCCTGGGTCTCTCCAATCTCTGTAAGGACCCTGATCTCACCCAAGTCATACAACCACATCATACAAACTCCCAGGCTTGGGGGTCCCATGTGCACCTTCCTGGGGCACTGACTGGCAGCTGGCTATGTCTGGCTGTAACTACCTAAAACCTGAACCCAAAGGGAACAAGAATATCCAGTACAACAGTTTCATGGGGAAAATGATCCCATCTCCTATTTACCCCTGGTTCCAAATTTTTGGAAAATAATAGGGAAGTAGGTCAGAAAGCAAACGTTCTTTTCTGGAGCCCAGAGGGGTGGTGGCAGGAGTCACGACTTGAGAGGCAGTGGCCCCAGCTCAAGGCTCTGCCACCCACGGCTACGTGGTTTTGGCGTAGTTTCTCTCTGGGCTTCTGCTTCACCAGAGTTAGGCAGGGGTGATGGACACAGCTCCCTGGCGGGCATTTATGATGAGGTAAAACAGTGACAACATATCCAGACTGCCTGGTAAGTCACCATGGCTCAGAAAGGGCTTGCTGCCGTGACAAAGTCAGAGCGAGTCTCAACCTCTGTGAGAAAGACTGGTCTGGGAGCAGGCTATCTGGTTACTGCTGGTGCAGCAGCCACACTGGGGAGCAATACCTTGATTTGGTCCTGGGGCGGAAGGTGTCCGGCCAGTACCAGCTCCTCCAAGGACTCCACCTGGATGATAGGAGGGAAAGAAGCAAGCATTATGAATCTAGACCCCGTGGTGACCCTCACACTCAGCCGCGCTGTGCTCTGGTGGCGAGGTCTGGGTCTGCCTTCAAATGCAAGGCATCTTCCCAGCAGGGAGGTGGGTCCTGGATGTAGGTAGATTCCACACCTCTGTCCTTGGCCAAGATGGCCTTGGGAAAAATGTAGAAGGTGAGCTCGGGTGTGGGAAGACCAGTGAGGGACACTTCCTACAGTCTGACTGATAGGAGCACCAGCACACATGCTGTCTGAGAAACAGTATGCAGCCACCAAGGACTCATGGGATATTCCCACATACAAAGGCTCCAAGAGCTAACTTCCAGGGCCAGTCAAGATAAGGGTGCTGCCTGAGACATAGTACAGTGAGTAACCATGTAGCACAGGGATGTTGCATCTCCTAGGAAACCGTGCTGTGTTTCCACAGAACCTGCTCAGTCCTCTTTGGGTGGAGAAAGACTTCAGCTGTAGGAGAATCTACAGTGTTCGTCTAGGGGTGACGGTGTGGCTCAGTGGTGGAGTAAGTACTTAGAAACTAAAAGGATCTGAGCTCTGGAAGTGAGTGACGCTGCAGACGAAAGAAAAAAAGAAAGACAAAAATATTTAAAAGAAAAAGCAAAGCCGAGCACGGTGGTGCCTGCCTTTTAATCCCAGGACTCAGGAGGCGGAGGCAGGAGGATCTCCATGAGTTCCAGGCCGGCTTGGTTTACAAAGCTACATAATGAGGCCCTGTCTGGAAAACAACAACAGCAACAACAAATCACAATGCGTATTTATCGAGGGAGACTAAGGTAAACTGAATAGGAAAATTTACATAACTACGTTATAGCATGTCATTTATATGAAGTAGAAAATGTGATGAGAAAATAGGTGAGCTATGCAGCTAAACATGTGGCAATTACAGTGTAAAAACAGGGAAATTAATTTTAATAATATATATTTTTGTTTTGAACTGCATTTATTATGTGTGTGCGCGCGGGTACATGCAATGGGTGTGTGGACGGACACACTGGTGACCACGTACACACCGTGTTGTGCATATGGAGGTCCGAGGACAATTCTCCATATGGTATCATGTCAATATATAATCAGTTAAAATAAAAAAAATCGCCGGTGATTCCAGTGAGAGGTTTTGTTGATTTTTTTTTTTTTTTTTTTTTTTTTTTTTAGCATGGCCTCACTCAGAACCCTATGCTGGCCTTGAATTCAGTGATTGACCTGCCCCAGCCCGTCAAGTGCTGGGGTTACAGGCATGTGCTGCCAACCTGTGTCATTGTTGCAAATCTCATTATGTCCTTAAACTCCAGTGTGTTTTGCGTGCCCGGCACATCCTCACTCACGCCTATCCAGTGTCAAGAAGTAAACAGCCCAATAAGAGTCCCTGGTCCCTAGGTGGGACAGCCTGGCTCTCCATGGGGCCTCAGCCATGGCCTGTATCCACGCAGTGTGCCCTGACTGCCAAAGAGAAATGCTGTCCCCAGTTCAGGTCCAAAAATGGTGGCAAAGGACTGACACACTGCTGGACCACAGAGGAGCCAGAAAACACCAGGGAAACTCCAAAAAAAAAAAAAAAAAAAAAAAAAAATCAGACGCAAAGGGGGAACATGGCTGATTCTACTTATGATACAACCCACAAACTGCAAAGACGAAGGCAGGTAGGTGAGTGGGATCGTCAAGGGATGCTTCCTGGATGTGCCATTCTGGTGATGAAATTATTCAACCATGAGTCTTGATGGCTTCAGGATGGTGACACAGGCCAATATGACTGTCATGAAGTTGTGGTATGTTAATTAGACCTCAGCAAAGTCGCTACCCTCCCCCCCCGCCCCCCAAAAGAAAAAGAATGTTGGTAGTGGTGAAAGAAATTGGGTTTTTTTGGACAAGATACTGTAACAATTGTGTTTATATTTTTGTAATGGAGAGCCGAAAGCTCTAATTAAGTCAAAAGGTATAATTCTGGTCGAGGGCTGGGACCCAAGAGAACATTTCGTTTGCTGGCTTTGAGCTAGCTTAATTTACTCTTCTCTGTGTGGACTTCCCCTCTGCCTCTGCTCCCCCACTTCCGTTTTCAGAATGTGGTTAAGGTGTTGTGTCTTCTTAAGTCTCTTTAGACACCTTTGGGCCAGAGCCAAGTGTGAAGTTAGACAAAGACCCGCAGACAGCTCTGAGCTGCAGAGCCGGCTGTGAAATCTCAAGAGGTCATAGGATTGGCTTCGGTAATGAACAGATGAAGAAAGGGCTGTCTGTCATAAAGAGGAAAATGTCGGGTGGAGGGTAGAGAGCTGAGGGTCTCCCTGTGGACAACCATAGGACACCTCCAAGAGGAACTGGGTAAGCTGTAAGGACAGGCTACTGCTCAATAGACAGGTCAACCTTCTCCTGGGTGACAAGGAAGCTGGATCCTATGGTGACTGAGGGCAAGGGATATGGGTGGTCAAGTTCCTGAAAAGCTGTTGTCCCACATGGAGGTAGAACAGAGGCATCTGGGACTGGTATAAACATCTCACATACACAGAGGCCTCGTGCTTCTGGAATGAGATGTCTTGTGGAACAAAGCTGGGGTTTACTCACCTTGGCCAGGAGCTGGTTGGCCTGAGAGGTCAGGGCCTGGGTCTGTCCTGTGAAGGGCTGGTCTATGGCAAGGTCCTGGCTCTGAGGAAGTCGCCTTGGAGTGGCCATGCTGGGGGACGAGGAGGGACTCAGGTCTGTTCGTGGGAACGGCCACCCTGGAATACACAGCCGCTGAACCCTGGGGCTGAGGACTGTCCCCCAGTCCACAGAGGTGGAAGCCCTGAGGAACCTCAGGCTACCATATCATCGGGCTATAGCGTGGTCCCTTCTGGCTAACCTCCATATTAGCCCAGGAAGAGGGCCGGCCACTGTGATTGATGCTCCACTACCAGAGAAACTGAGGTATGGATTGGCCGTAGATCAAAGCTGAAGGGGGTGGTGTCGGGCCTTGGGGATGGATCTCAGTTATAAGTGTGGACGCTAATTCATGGAAAACAGTTTCGAATCCTCACCCTTTCCTTCCCAAGCTGTGACCCCGGGATGCCTTTGCCTCTCTGAGCCCTATGTTTCCCAACTATCATGGGGTTATAAAAGCTGGTGTCCGTGTGAGGACTAGCTGGGGTCATATGTGCCCATTTTAGGGCCTACAATGGGCTCAAGGAAAACAATGTTCGTGCCGTAGAACCAAGAGGCCAAGTGGCTGAGCCAGGGCTCTTCCCAGGATGGTCCCCAAGGTGAGTCCAGTGTCCTTCATGACCAAGAGAATGCTTAACAGCCCTGCCTGGCTCCTTCCCCAACTCACCCGTGGCCTCGGAGGTCTGTGAATCCTGGGCAGGGCCAGGCCGCCACTCTGCCGATCTGGGTTGCGGGATAGAGAAGGACAAGACCTTGCTTCCTTGTGGCATTGACCCAGAGCGGAAGCTCTGACTGGACTGAGGCGGGTCCGAATACAGGTGCACCTGAGGAAGAGGGAGGCAGGGAGGGGAGCAGTCAGGTGGGGTCCAACTCACTGCAAGGAGGCCTCGATGCATCTGTCATCCGGACTTCATCCAATCTCCACAAAGGAGCCCCATCCTTAGCCTGGGAATCATGAATACCACTCTTCAGTGGGGCCTACGCTGGGCCGAGGATTTAAAGGCCGCCTCCAATTATCTGTACAGAGGTCCCGGAAGGGAGGAAGGTTGGGATGACTTTCCCTGTTTTTTTCTTATTTTATTTCGTCTCTCATACAATAGATCTTGACAGCAGCCTCCCCTCCCTCCATTCCTCCCAGTCCCCTGCCTCAGCTCCCCCTCTCCCCCAGATCCACTGTTCCTCCATGTCCCTTCAGAAAAGAGCAAGTCACAGCGGAACACAGCTTAATAATACTGGGCGTAAACTCTCATATCAGGGCTGACGAGGCAACCCAGTAAGAGGAAAGGGGTCCCAAGAGCAGGTAAAATAGTAAGAGACACCCCCACTGTTAGGAGCCCCACAAAACCCTCAAGCTAAACAACCACAACATACATAGCCGAGGACCTAGCACAGACCCAGCTGCTGCTTTAGGTTCTGTGTGAGTGCCTATGACGCTAAGTACCACAAAGAATTAATCGACTAAGTACCTGGACGTGAGCCCAAGGTCTATGACTTTACACTGGTAACAATAAGGGTTACTAGAAATATTTGCTATATGTGTCTAACACATATATAATAGTCATTAACATCTTAATGAAATATTTCCAGTAGTAACTACATTGATAATAATAAATAGTATTATTTTTATTATAATAATAAATAGCTGTTTGAATGAATGAAGGAGATGTCTCCTGCACACCTAGGAGTTGTGCACTCACATTGAAGATGGCGTGGGAAAGTGTGTAGGGGAGACAGCGGACCAGGAAAGCACACTGGATTCCAAGCAAGGGTGTGAACACAGCTGGGGAGCCAGGGTCTGCTTTTGTATCCAGGGGCTCGCTGGCCACAGGTACATATATGTCTTATGTCCCATCAATGGCAGCTTCCACACCATAGCAGCCGAGTTGGGCAACCCTGGCTGAGGTTGTGGAAGGCACAGCTGAAAACAGTCTGGCTAGCTTGGCTGAATACGTGTGCTCCTAAGTCAGAGCCCCGGTATGATCTAGCTCAGCTCTAGAGTGGATAGCGCAGTTGACTTCACCCCCATGCATGAGGTCGGTGCTCAGAAAATGGTAGCTGCCACCCGCACGTTTAGCACTGGCACCATGATAGTCCCCCATAGAGCCTTGGGATTTGAATACTTGGTCCCAGCTGGTGGCATTTGGGGAGTGGGGGAGTAGGACTAGGAGATGTGGCCTCGCTGGAGGAAGTGTGTCACTGGGGTGAGCGCTGAGGCTGCAAGTGTCACACACCCGTCTCAGTTTGCTCTCTCGGCTCTCTGCTTATAGTGTGTGATATGAGCATTCGCCTTGCTGTTCAGACACCATGACAGCCTACTGGGCTTCTCCACCATGATGGTGATGGGCTTCTGAGCCGTAAACCCACGTAACTCCTTCCTTCTGTAAGTTAGTTGGCCGTGGGATGTTATCACAGCAAGAGATGAGTAACTGATACAGCCACCAGCATCTCCAGCATCACCACCATCAGCACCATCACAGTCTTCACCATCATCTTCACCACCACCCCTCTCTCTCCATCATCCTCCCTATCCTAATGGGTACATGGCCACCATGAAGGTGGGCCAGTAAAAAAGACACACTCCCATGATGCCTTGCTACCCATCTAAGAGTTCCGGTAAGGTAGGCTATCCTGACTGCTCTCTGCCACCCCATGACCAGGACTAAGCAGCTGAAATGGGCCTGGCTTAGGGGTTCCACAGCCTCCGAGCACAGGAAACCCCCCTTTGCATAAACTGTTCTCTGGGGCCTCGCTGTGTCAAGTGCGATTTGGTGACACCGCCTCCCTCTCCTCTAGCCTGAGCCTCCCTGGTTGAGAACAAAGCTGGATTTTCATAATCCTCTGGGCCATCTGTTCAGTTTTGCCTGTCATGGCCTGTCCATCAGCACCCCTTTCTTCCTGAGGTGACCCAAATCTCAGGGGAGGTCCCGCCCCCTTGGCTCCCTGCCCACCGTGCCAAAGCCCCACCTGAGGAACAGTGGGAACCTGGCAGCTTTGAGATACAGAGGATGAAGAGGAGGGAAACAAAGCCCCAGGCCTGTGAGGCTCTGGCCATCCGGAGGAAGTAGGGAATAGGGAGGGGACTTAGCAACTGCTGAGCCACAGGGCCTGTCCCTGCCATGACCTGCCATCCTTGAGAGTAGACACTGCAAAGGTACTCAGAAGCCCTCAGGACTCTGCACAGGGTGGATCAGAGAGTTTGGGAAACATCGGGTTAAACAGATGAATATTCTGGGCACAGATGGGGTCTCCAAGCCTTTAAAATGGAAATGAGCTCCATGAATGGGAAAAGGGGGTAGGGAAAGGCGTGCTCCCGCTGGCTGCCTCCCACATACACTGAACCCCATCCATCCGGAAGCTTCTGTGCCCAGACTGGCAGCAGAAGTCACTTCAGGAGAGGTGGTGACATCACCCCCCCCCAATTCCTTTAAGGGTGGCTTTCTGTCTCCTCAACTGTTTCACATCCCCCTAAAGCTGAGACAAGGGGCAGGGGCTGGGAGGAAGGAGCAAGACAGCAACTGGTGACATCATCACAGATGCTAGAGTCAGCATACAAACTAAAACTTACCCATGACTCCTGGTTAGTCCTCATCCCCTATCCCATACTCCCAGACCCCGGTTCCTAGATGCTCCTAGATCTAAGCTTGGCCTTCCCTGGGCGGTTTTTCCGGCTACAGATTCAGTGAGTGTGGTTTTGGCAGAGTCGTGGACCCTGCAGCCAGTGTTTAGGGTCAAACCCTCCCTCTGGCACCTCCATGCTGTGTGTCCATGCTTAACCTCTCTGTGCCCGGTTGTAAATGACTTAGGACAGCGGTCAACAGAATTGCCAGTGGTTACTCCTATCATGCTGGGACTGAGCCAGAGATTCCAGACCTGAGGAAACTATACCATCCTGCAAGAACAGATAGATCCAGGAGGATGTCCCACTTTTGTGTCTCACATCGGCTCTAAGACACTCGTGGCTTAGCCTTGTGTCTGCAATCCCTTAGTCTGGGACTGTGCTCTGCCTGGTTCAGCCAAGGCTGGTCTCAGTTGCATCAGATTGTGGTTCTCAGTTACCACAGAGGTAGCCTAGGTATCAGGGTACATTCCATCCTGGTTCCCTCCTGGGTGGGCCTAGCCTCTCCTGCCTTGTCTGGGCTCTGGACAGAGTGAAAGAGCTCAGCTGGTCCTAGAGAACTCAAACCCTCTCAGGTTTCTTGAAGTGGGCTTTGAGCAGGATATCTTCTGGCAGTGAACTTGGAGTTCAAAGAATGAAGCATCCGTGGGCACTGGCCCCCTCTTGTCCTCTGCAAGTTGGGACCCTGAACTGTGCCCCAGTCACTCCCAGAGTGGCAATGAGGCTGGCTGAAGGGAATTATGGGCCATTTTCAGAGCAATCACCTGAAGAGACTCACTCCTCTTTGGGGCCGAAGAGTTCTTTCCAGAGCGCAGCAGAGGGTGGCTGAACCATTCAGCATCTCCTACTGTTTGTCCTGGGAACCCTCGCCAGGCCTGTCCTGATACTCCCTCGGAACTCTGGGACACCCAAAGATATCAGTAGGGGCTACTGTCTTCTAGAAGGTCTGCTCACAATCCCATAGACGTAACCCAGTAGATGTGTCCTGAAGACCATGTGGGAATGGTTCCGCTTGCATCTGGCAGGGCCACAGATGTGGAGCAATTGCCCTTTTCAACTTCTTGCTATGGTTGACTACACCTGTGCGTTCCCCAGAAGTGGCTGAAGGCATGAGGTCAAAGCATGACAGGGGGACCTTAGAGTGGGGAGCCTTCTGCAGGAAGGTGAGGTGTCCTCTTTCTAAAGTGACAACCAGAACAAGGGAAGGACTCTCTGTTCCGTGCTGCTTGAGCAAACAAGGGAAGCAGAAAGTCACAGGAGCTGATTGGCTCACTTCCTGCCTCGCCCCAGGAAAGAGACGGTCCCCATTCAGGGTTCTCAGCCTCCTCTGGAGACAGGTCGTGGTGGGATGGTCTGCTACCAAGTTCTCAGAGTGGATGAACTAATCCCTTCAGCACCCCATGGGTCTGTCCCACACCACTCAGTTCCAGTTGGATAAGAGAAGGAGGTTTGGGGGAGACACAGGAGAAAGGTGAAAGTGTGACCCCAGGAAAATGAGGTGGCAACGATTGAGCAAAAAGTTTGGCCTACAGCCTGAAAGTCACCCAATGGGATCAGGAATCAGCCTAGGTAGTGATACCGCCACAGTAACAGAGAAAGACACAGCTTCTGGTGATATTCCTGAGCACCCCAGACTCCATCACTCAAAGACACCAACAGTGTGAGAAAGACAGCCCAGGATGGGTAGATTATGCCAAGGTCAGAGAGAGGCCTAGTGGTGGTTCAAGGACTAGTATTCCACCAATACACAATCTCAGGATGCAAAACCCTAACCTTTCTCCAAGACCACTGGGGTAGGCCAGCTCTCTAAGCTGCTCCCCCAACCCCCTAAGTCCCCGCTCTTGGCTCCACCCACGCAGCTCAGCCTGCTCCAGTCAGTCAATACCTTGGCCCCAAGGCGAAGTTGGTCGATGGTGTTCTCAGCCTCCGCATACTTGGTGAGGAGCTTGTGATAGTCCTCCTGTAGAGAAAAGATACAGTTACTCCTGGCCACTGGACCCAAAATCCAAGTAAGAGTGCCATGTGTGATGGCACACATTTGGGGAAGCAGAGCCAGGTGAATCTCTGGAATTCTGGCCAGCCAGCCTAGCAGAATTGGTGGTTACCAGGTAAAAGTAAAACCTTGTCTCCAAAAATACAAGTAAGGTGGAGAACTTGGGCAGACAGACACACTCAAAGCTAACTACTGGGCTCCGTATGCAAGCGTCTACACATGCATCCACACATATATGAACACGTGCACACACATACACATAAACACAGAGAAAGGACAGAAAACTAATTAAAAGTTACAGTTCTTATATACTCAGGATCACTGGCCTTACACAAAACCTAAAGTTTTGTTAAAGCAATTCACTGTAGGGGGGGGGGAAACAGAATAGAACAGAAGTCATTGGTCACCTACAATGCAAGGAAATGACACCTGAAAATGAGTCACTGTTGTAAAAGGTCAGGTTCCGGGCTGGGGTTGTGGGTCTATGGGTAAAGTGCCTACTGTGTGAGCATCTCCAGTACCTGTATTAAAAAGCCAAGCATGAAGCAAGCATGGTGCACCTTTGTAATCCCAGCCCTTGGAAGGCAGAGGTGTTAGGATCTCTGTGGGTTCCAGGAAAGCCTGGTCTATATATAGTGAGTTCCAGGAGTCCCAGAGCTGTGTAAAGAAAAAAGACCTTGTCCCCCAAAAACAGAGACAGACAAGCTAAGCATAGCAATGCTTGCCTGTACCCCAGGAGTTGGGGGGACAGGAGAATCCATAGGTTTGATGGCCAGCCAACCCAAGTGAGTGGGTTCCACCCTCAGCAACCCTGGCACCACAGAATATTGTGGAGAGTGTAAAAGACCCCCTGGTGTTGGGGGAGGGTAAAGGGGGGCTAGAGAGATGGCTCAGTGGTAAGCGCACTTGCTCTTCTTAACCGAGGATCCAAGTTAGGTTCCCAGCCCTCAGAAATGGTTCAGAGCCATCTGTGGCCCCAATGTCATGGGATCTGATTGGCTTTTTCTGACTTTCCCAGGCACAACATTCACGCACTTAGAATAAAATGAATGAATCTTGGAAAGGAAGACTAGGAAGGAAGGAAAGAAATCACGCGACGATTTCATTTCTCCCATATATTCACGAGATCTTGGCTGGTGAAGGAAGGTTTTATTTCTTTAGAAGATGTAGAGAGAGGCGATTTAATCACAATGATACTATTTCACTTCAAGGGAAGGCCTGAAGCCAAGGCAAGGACTGCCGGGGACTTCACAGCTCAGGAGGGGCTGCAAGTGGCCATGTCTCCTGAAGGAAGCTCACAGCACCCTCCCCGGTGCGGAGCGGCACACATAGCAATACTCCAAGCTCCAAGCTCTGACCATACTGACAGTCGGGGTAAAAGGAAGACATACAAGGTCCCCTGAGATAAGGCATATGCCTCAACAGGGTGCAAAATCTGGATGACTACCGGAAAGACCTGACTCCATCCACAGCCATCATCTACCAAAAAGAGACCAGAGGAGAAAAGGCAGACAGAAGACATTTGGGAGGAAGACATGCAAGTAGGGGCTGCAGAGACTTGAAGAGCACACGGGCCAAGTGCCACCCACGAGCCTCACCGGACGCCAGGGGACGGAAAGAACAAAGCCGCTGCTGAGTGTGCGGGGACCCATTCCTGATGCCAACCGTGTAGATAGAGTTTTTAGAGTTAAACATAAACAGTTAACTACCAAATAACTGGGTACCTGGACTTCTGCTTACTTCAATGGGGGTTGCGGGAGTGGGGGAGGGGCTGTCGTTGGTGGGAAAGGATCCCAGGAGCTGCATCGTGTGAATGTGGGGTGGGGGGGAGGGGCGTCCACTAGACTGTCTTCCTTTTGTTAGACTATGTCAAATGTTACCCATGTTTGAAAATGAACAGACCGTCCAGAACACAAGATGGACGCCCCAGTCTCTAGTCCAAACTAGCCCAGAATCTGACCCTCCTGCTTCCCCTTTGTAGACTGCTAGGGTGACAGACATGCACCGCCACACTGAGATGGGACGTTGGGCTTTGTGCATGGGAGGCAAGCACTATGCCGACTGAGTCACACTCCCCGTCTCTCACGCTGCCCTCCTTTGATCAATGAGCACGGTCAATCATTAGCACAGAAACAACTCTACCTTCACCAGCAGCGCCAGCCCAAGCCATAGCTTCTCTAATCAAGAGTCTGAGTGACACAGACAAGAGTCTTGCTTACCTGGAGCTGGTGAACTAGCTCAGTGGCTTGTTCCGGCGTCTGGAACTCCTGGGGTACCCTGGTGATCGGGTGAGCAAGGGAAGATTCCTTGGCTAGGGATGTGTCTCCGCTACTCAACAGCACATCCCGAACAATCTCAGCTGGCGACTTGAAGATCAGGGGTCTGGTCGAGCCTTGTTGCCTATTGTGGCCTCTGGACTTTGGGGGTCGGTAGTTCTCATCCTTAGGAAACCTAACCCGGGGCCCCACCTTGGAGAAGTCAGGGAGTGGGTAGTTCAGGCGCCCCCTGCCATACTTGGGAGTGTGTGAAGACTGGCCGGCCAGAGTGGCTCCCTGCTTGTTCTGTGAGACAACTTTCTTTACTGCCCCAAGCCCAATACCCAGGGGGCTGACAGAGCCGGTAAAACGGGAGGGCAGTGGCTTAGGTGACGTCTTAGTTCTCTTCCAGCTTTGGTCCTCAGGCCGAGAGCTGGGTAGGCTGGTGGTTTCTCGCCCCCGTGTGCCTGTAGAGCGGTCAGGATTCTGGGCTGGCGCTGCTAAGGAGTCCCGGAATTCTGTGGGTGTTGCCGGAGCAACGTCACCTTCATTTCTGTCATCTGGGTGTGGGAGGTTGTGGCACGGGCTCTGTGGCAGGGCTTCGGGCAAGGTGGCAGGCTGGGGGACATCAGTGTCTCCTTCCCAGGTAGAAACAAGGCTGTCAACAGGTTGATGGAGGCTCGCGGTCCCACTGCTCCAAGACTTGGTTCGGCTGTGTCCAACAGATGGCTGCGCCTCAAGACGCTCTGAAGGTCTGTAGGTACTGCCTTGTTTGATAGAGGTAACCCAGCCTCTGGCTGGCCCCTGTCCTGGAACCGGAGGGCTGGAATCTCCCTGGTCTTCAGACTCCGGCTCCGTGTAACTCTCTCCAGCTAAGTCTACCTCGGGGCTCCCAGCGGCCTCATCCAGCTCCTCTTCAGACAGGTCCAGCTGGTGATTATGTCTGGAGAGCCAGGGCAGAGGCACGGTGGAGCCCTCTGGGCTGCTTACATCATCAGCTTCAGTCTCTGGAAAGACAGACCATTCCCTGCTGAGTGTGTGTTAGGTCTACAGTACCACCTGAGTCACTCCATGACCTCATGGTGCTGAAGATGACAAGAACCTAGAGCCACCCCCATGTAACCAGGTACTTGTGTTAACTTTTCCCCTGGTCAAAGGTCCTCCAAATTCAAACCTGAGATCAAATCTCTCCAAAGGGTGTCCCATTTCTACCAAAGGCAACACCATATAGTTGCATAAGACAAAATCTGAAAAGTTTGGAGGCTCGCTGAAAAGGTCAAATTCTCTCTCTGCAGGCTCCCACTAGCCTGGAGCCCTCTGCGACACACTGCCTACTGCAGTGACAGCTGGTTTTGTTTGGTCCTGGGAATGCTTTGTTAGCACAGGTCACTCACAACACTGCAAGCCTCCTGAGGGCAAGGGTAGTGTCTGCTTTTGTGCTCTATCGTATTTGAAGAGCTGGTGCTCAGTATTGTTTCTCAGTGGAGTAGAAAGAATGGGGAAAAGATAAAATGTGCACAGCTTCCAAGAAATAGGTAGTAATTCTTACATAGTACATTCAACATACCAACCATCCATCCTTTTAAGCATCCACTCATCCACCCAGCCACCCAACCACCTATCCACTCATTCACCCACCTACCCATCTACCCACCCATTCATCCATCCACTCACCCATCCACCCACCCACCTACCCATCCATCCATCCATCCATCCATCCACTCATCCATCCACCCACTCACCCATCCACCCACCCACCTACCCATCCATCCATCCATCCATCCATCCACTCATCCATCCACCCACTCATCCATCCACCCACCCACCCATCCATTCACCCACCCATCCATCCATCCATCCACCCACCCACCCATCCACCCACTCACCCACCTATCCATCCATCCATCCATCCATCCATTCATCCACTCATCCATCCACCCACCCACCCATCCATTCACCCACCCATCCATCCATCCATCCACCCACCCACCCATCCACCCACTCACCCACCTATCCATCCATCCATCCATCCATCCATTCATCCATCCACCCACTCACCCATCCACCCACCCACCTACCCATCCATCCATCCATCCATCCATCCACCCACCCACCCACCCACCCATCCATCCACCCACCCACCCATCCACCCACCCATCCATCCATCTATCCACCCATCCACCCACCAACCCACCCATCCACCCATCCATCCATCCATCCATCCTTCCAAGCATCCATCTATCATCTATCCACTTACCCATCCTCTCAGGCATTTATCTGTCCATCTATCAACCAGCCATCACCCAGCTATCCAAATGCAGGCAGGATGCATGTTCACAGGGTACCTAGTCTACTCTGTCTGGGATAGATCCAGCTTTTCATGAGACACACTTGGTAACACTGCACAGACTCTGCTCTGGATGAAGGTGCCTTTGTCATAACCCCTGTATTGGCTTGCTGTTCCACAGAGTCCTTCCCTCTTACTCTTGACACTGCATATCTCTTGGTCATTTACAACTGGCTTTGCCCAATCACTCTGTTTCACAGCAACACATCCAAAGCCAGAGCTCTGGGATGCTAAGTAACCAACCGAAGGATCACACTGTGGTTCAGAGCAGTCCTGGACCTGAAACCCAAGCAAATGTCTACCACCAGGTCACAAAGGGGCACTACTCAGTCCAGTCCCTTCTGATCCCTACTTGGGGACCACAAACAAGTCCCTGGTCCCTGGTAGTTCTTATTTATGCTTAGGACTTGTTATCTTACCTGCAGAAAGTTGTGTGGAGGGAAAAAAGTAGGTCTCAAGACACAGGGGTGGCTTCCACATCACACCAAGTATCTCTTAGTAAGAGGCACCTCTTGCCTGGAGAGATGGCTCATTGGTTAGTAGCACTGACTGTTCTTCTAGAGGTCCTGAGTTCAAATCCCAGCATCCACATGGTGGCTCACAACCATCTGTAATGGGATTTGATACCCCCTTCCAGTGTGTCTGAAGACAGCTACATCGTACTCATAATAAATAAATAAATGAATGAGGCTCCTCTGCTGGTTGCCTTAAACAACTCGGTGTCCATTTCCTCAGAAATTATTCTATCTCAAAAATATACTTTGGTTTTAGAGGCTGGGGATATAGCTCAGCCTTAGAGCATTTGATTGGCTTGTAGAAGGCTCAAATTTCAATTTCCAGGAAAACACACACACACACACACACACCAACTTCCAAGTGGTAGCCATGAAATATTTAGGATACTGGCACAACTGGTTTCTCTATGGTTCAAGGATGGTTCTATTGATTTGAGGGAGTCTAATGTGTGATGATCTATTCATAATCCAGCATCATGAGCCACCATCAAGACTTTCCCAATGGTGTCATCATGCCCATTTCATAGATGGGAAAACCAAGGCTGGGGTGCAGAAGGGACTTTCGATAGGCGAAGCTGAGAAGTCCTTTCACGCTGGTCTCCTGGCAGTGGAAGCCGGGCCACTGGTGAGGATGAAGAATGCTAACGCTCCCTCGGCTGACTGGGGTTTAGAATAAGCCCAAGCCCTGAGCCAAGCAACTCGAGTTACCAAAGACAGGATGCAAAGGGGGCTGGGTGTTATTGCCTCTGTGGTACTCTCCACCACACAAACCAGAAACTGTATGCTACAGGGCAGGATTATGGGACAGCCCCATTGTGTTCAGGTCCCAAGAGAGACTTGTGGAGGAATATTGGGGGAATGGGGAAAATATCCTTAGCTATTAAGATCACAGAGCGATCGACAATGGAATATTCTAGCACATATTTGCCTATTCATCTAATTTGCATACCGAAAAGAGGTCTCATCTGGGGAGGGTTGAATGAATGAATTTACCTCTTATGGCTTACATTTTCCCAAGATGCACAGTATGGTTGTACAATTTAAACATTAAAATAAAACAGAATTGGAAGGATGGCCTTATTTCCTTGCTTCTGCTAGAAGGTGGGCCCGTGGGGAAACAGGTTACCACTGCCGGCAAGGGGAGTCCAACTCACCTTCTGTAGAAGACTCTTCCGAGTCCTGCATGTCCGGGTCCCACTCCAAGGGTGGCAGGTGCTCCTGTGCCCGGCGGAAGTCCTCTAGGGGCTCAGGACTGGTGGCTTCAGGAAGAGACTGTCTGTTTCCCCAGCCCTGGTCACCTCTTCCATCTGCATCTTGTTTCTCAGCCCAAGCCCAGCGTCGCCTTTGGGGCCCTAGCCCCAGGCTTGACCCAGCCCATTGTGCCTTTGTCCCTGAGCTGGCCATGGGACCTGGCCTGGCTTCACCTGGGCCTCTTCATCTTCAAGAGACTGAGCTGCAGCTGGGGGTCCAAATCACAGGAGGCTCCTCTCAGCACCAGCCATCCTGCCTGTGGCCTGTTGGGGTACAACCAAGGGACAATGTCAACCTTCCAGGTCTTCCAGCTGGAGCCCCAGAGGCAGGCAGCCCTCTGCTGTGTGACCCTGGGTGACTAACTGTCCTCATTTGTCATCAACAAGATGAGGATTCCTCTCCCTCCAGGATACAGGATGGACACCGCAACAAGTGTCCCCCAAATGCCAGATCCTGTCACTGCATGCCTAGCTGTCTGTAGGCACTGGTCACGGGCCCTGTCCCACCCCTGACTGCCCAAGGGGGGGCATGCACAGATTAGCTGGCAGCCACCATCCAGGTGAAAAGGGAAAAGCATTTCCTTGGTGGCAGAGTTACCCCAAGCCCAGGAAGTCAGGGAAGGCACCACATGGTTTCCTCCGGGCACGGGACACGACTTCAGATTGAAATCAGGGAATGGTGAGCCACTTCCAATGCCTAAACTAATTGAAAGCAGGTCTCGTAAACAAACACAGCTCCACGCATGTCCCACCCAGTCATCCATCCATCTGCATGGAGAAGCGATTTGCAGTCTCTACACACAACAGAAAGGAATGGGATGGATTACAGCCAAAGAAGGAATGAAATCCTGGCATGTGTGATGTTGTGGATAAACCACTGAAGTGCTAGGCTAATGGTGAAAAAAACAGACACAAGAATCCTGTGAGTCTGAGAGTCCAAGGGTTGCAGTGTGCAGAGGGTGAGTCCAGGGAGGGATGGGGGGGGGGCAGTGATGGCTACCACAGTGATACAGGGGTGGGGAGAAGGTCCCTGGCTGCTCAATAGGCAGAGGATATTTTTAAGGGGTGGGGAAAATGTTCTGAAAGTGGAAGAGACATGATGTAACCATGTGATTATGCTAAGTGCTGCTGAGTGCCTTAGTTTCATGTTATATGAATTTTTGCCTCAAAAAAAAAAAAAAAAAAAAAGGAGAAATTACAACACAGTAGTCCAGGGGTCCTGAGAGTACAGAAGATGGGTGAGTGACAGCAGGAAGTGCTGGGGGTTGGGGAGGCCAAACCCAGCGAGCTTCTCATGACATCCTGGGCAGCTGTTTGTGAATCTCAGGCAGAGAGCCCAGCCAAGGGGCAATGGGGAGAGCCCTCCATATTGCTCATCGGACACTGAGCCAGAGAGCCCGGCCACGGGGGACTGTGGTGGGAGCCCCACCCCCACGCAGCAGGGGAGGTGGCCCGAGGAGGGCTCCCTCAACCCTCCTCGCCCCTCATTCCTTGTTCTCCCTTCAACTCTGCTTCTGGCACTTCGCTGGTATCTCCTGTGCCAATCACTGCAGTAAGCCCAGTAAGTCCAGCCTTGGGATAAAGGCACAGGACCTAGGAGCTGCCAGCCACTCCTTGTCAAAGAACTGTGGCTGTCCGCACTTAGTTTCCACAAAGGTCAGACAATGGAGGCCCAGAGGGAGTCTTCCCAGAGTAGCACAGGAAATGAAGACCAGACTGGGTAGAAGCCAGGTTCTTGGTACCAGTGTAAGCTCTCCTATCAAGGCTGATATGGGGCCCGAACCTCTAAGGTTGAGCAGCTGGAGTTGTCCTTGAGCCTCCGGGGCTCTTGGTCCCTGCTCTCAAAATGTAGTTGGCAAAAGTCATACGTCATTTTCTATTTCTAGACTCTGCTCCTCAGAGACAGGGACTGCTCAGGAAGGCCTGGCTTCACAAAGACTAGGCAGCAACATGGGCTAACTATCCTTTAGCTGTGACTCTGGCCCTGGAGAAAGGGGCTCCAGGGCTTCCCTCCTGCCCCCAGCCAGTCCTCTGGCCCCAGTCTCTGTAGAACCCCACACTGCCCCCACTCTGGTAGGCTAGCAGAAAGCTTGACAGATATCTGCCTTCCCATCACAGTAGCAAGACCAAGGCTCAGAGAGAACAGTGACTAGCTAGGCCAGGATCCCTTGACCAGTAAGTACTATGGCTAGAGGTCAGCCCTGGCCCATTTGTTTAGTAATCAAGCATCCCCAACAGTAAAAATCTGCATACCTATACCTCTATGCATACTTCTAACTGCATAGCCACAAATTCAAAGGCTACATATACTGGAAAGAGAATCTTAAAATGAAGCAAAAGAGTGCTGGTGAGATGGTTCAGCAGCTAAAGGCACTTGCTGCCAAGCCTGAGGATCTGAGTTCGATCCCTCGGACCCACATGATAGGAAAGAACCGACTCTCTCAAACGTGCCATGACCTCTACCTATGTACGTGCCGTAACCCGTACACAAACACATTCCAATAATTACATGCAATTTTTTTTTAAAGGATGAATGGAAAAGTTCATGAGTTGGGGCTGGAGAGATGGCTCAGCAGGTAAAATGCTGGCCTCACAACCCTAATGACCCGAGTTCGAGTCTCCATAACGCACATAAAAACTGAATTCGAGCATGTGTAATTCCAGCATGCCCCGTACCAGGAGACGGGAACGGACAGTATTATCAGCTAACCTGGCGCATGTAAGCCGTGACTGCCTAAAACAAGTTGGAAAGTGAGACTCACATCCCAGGTTACCTTCTGACCGCTGATGTGTACAGTGGCACACATCCGGCCCCGAACCCCACAAAGTATCGTAAATCTAAGTTCAGGACCTACACCCCTACTTCAAATCCCAGTGATAGGGGATCCTGGCCTTGAATGTGCGTGAGAATTCTCTAAGCACCCGGGTCTATGTCCGCGGCCCTGGGACAAGGCTTCAGAATCTTTTTCAAGCAAGGACCTCAGCAGGGCCTCTCCCAGCTTCTGGCTCCCAGTGTGGAGGCGTGGGCAGGTAGAGGGGTGCAACCATGCCTCCTGACATCTCTGCTGAGGAAGGGCTGTGGCATGTGGCTTTCTGACTTTTGAAATGTTACTTTTTTTCCCCTAGCCCACCGCAGAGCAGCCTGCCCCATCACGGAGGCCTCAATGTGCAAAAAAGAGGAACGGCCGGTTTTCTGCAATGACTCAGCCGCCAAAATCTCACTGTTCTCAGGAGAGCCCACACACGACAGGCAGCAACAGTCAGTGACAACAGTTCTGCACCCATTTCTCAAGTGCCTCAGCTTGTGAGCTTCTCCTGAGAAAGAACTTACTCTTCTGTGCAAGCCACAGCCCCCAGTGCCACGGGTGTAAGGAAAAGTCACAGGGCACCAAGGTTGTTAAAAGATGACGTCCCGGGTTTCAGCACCAATGTTAGGAAAAGGATGAAGAGAATGTGTGTGTGCGGGGGGGGGGGGGGGGGGACATGGCCCATGGAGGTGTGGCGAGGCCTGGGGGCAAGGGAGATGCCTCTGGGAGGCCCATGTTGGGCATCCCTTCCCCCTGAGGGACCAGCCACACGATAGTATAGTACAGAATAGAGTTTATTCAAGTCATGGGAGAGTTAAGAGGGTAGTAGAGGCAGAGAGAGAGAGAGAGAGAAGAGGAATAGAGGAGTAGAGGCCGGCCATCAGCGCGTGGCGGGAGAGGGGGGGAAGGGAAGGGGAGGGGTAAGGGGGAGAGAGTGAGAGGCAAGAGAGAGGAGGGGGCAAGCAGCCCCTTTTATAGTGTCAGGTCCCTGGGGCAGAGCATACCTGGTTACTGCCAGGTAACTGAGGGGTGGGGTTTACAGAATCCCAACAACAGGGTCTGGAACTGCCTAGACAGGGCGCTCAACAAACACACGGCAGTGCCAAATATGTACCAACCTCAGGCAGAGATGAAGTCGCAATAGAGGAGCAGGCTGAGCACCAGGCAAACAGATCCCAGATAATCAGCCACCCGAGGCATGTGGCTGACTGACCGAAAGAGGACTGGTGGCCACCTAGGCCTGCTACGGCTGCACCCATTACTCTATCTGGTGAGCACCCTAGCCTGAGATGTGCCAATGAACTTGGAGGTTCTCAGGCCCCTAGGATACAGAAACAACTGAGCTCGCTACAATCCCACCCTCTGTGGAGGACGTGATCCAGAAAAGCTGGTGAAGAAGGAAGTTTGGTGGCAGCTGTCATAGAGCAAGCAAATCTAGGGGAGAAAGAGGAAGAAGGGCTTTCGGGACAGAGGAACAGCACAGACAGGGGCGCAGAGGTCTGAAAATACAAGCTGAACTTTAAGGAGGGCTAAGGGCCTGGCTTCCTGAGTGCCACAAACAGGCAGGGAGGTCCGGACAGCTGTCAAGAGTATCAGTAGAAAGCTGGGGACAGAAACTGTCATGTCCTGAGCCAGGAGGTCCGGCCCCTCTACAACTAAGTGCTGCTAATGGTCGGGCCACTGGGCTAAGGGTTCCCACCTGCCCAGAGAAACTGCACTCCACCCCCAGTGTGTGTGTGTGTGTGTGTGTGTGTATGTGTGGGTGTGTGTATGTGTGGGTGAGTGTATGTGTGTGTGAGTGTATGTGTGTGTGTGTGAGTGTATGTGTGTGTGAGTGTATGTGTGTATGTGTAATGGTCCTGCCCTGGCCATTACAAAGCCTATGGGCACTCCCCTTTATACCACTCAACACACTAGGCTCCAGGAATGCTCCTAACCCACTGAAGCTACATAACATTCCACTGCCTTGGCATCCGAAAGCTTCACACTATCCAGCCAAGGATAGCCGGGGCATCCCCACCTTAACATCATTTCCAGTGAGAAGACAGAGGCAGGACCCTAATGAGAACAACCAGGAAGTTTAAAAGAACACTGTGGCTATTAAGCCAAGGCCATGAGATGTGTCGGAGGCAGGGGGATGGCAGGGGAAGACCGATATCTATCGATAGGAGGAATGGCCTTTGGCCTGCAGCAAGGGGAGATACCCAGACTATCCCTGACTCACCCAAGCAGCCCAGGAGGAACTAAAAAGGGGCCAGGCTATAGCTGACTGTCACCTTGCCCTACTTTAGGTCTAGGCTGACCTCCTGGCCCCTAGAACATTGACTTTGTCCCTGCCCTTAAGTGTAGGTAGGAGAATGCCATCTCCTGGGCTGCTCCCCACTTCTGTACATCTCTTGAGACCCTCAGCAACCCAAGCACTAACTGACTTCGAGATGAGCCCAGCCTGGGCACCAACACCGGTCCAAGTTCACCGGTGGAAGCAAATCAGAGCTGGAACTGGAAACTGGCATCTTGGAGTCCACTCTGGCCTGGAGGCCGGACTCTCAGAACTGGGCAGGAGTGGCGACAGCTGCGTAGCTGTGATTTCCTGTGCTGGGCTGACGGCCAAGGTTGTCCAGAGAGTCTGTGACTGGTCCATCCTGAGGGAAGGCGGCCTTCCCTCTGGCCCTCCTCCTGGCTCCTCAGCTCCTTACCTCACTTGGACTACACCGCCATCCTGCCGGCCTGGGCTCAGGGGAGCTGCCCACAAGGTCTTTGTTTCAAACCTGGGGAGCCCCTTGCTCCCTGGACCGCCTCCAGACCGCTCTGCCAGCCAGAACCGCCCCAGCTCACAGACAAGCATCGCTCCCCACTTCTCCCCGCCCCTGCAGCTGAGGCCTTGCCTCCTCCTCCTCCTGCTGCTCGCAGGAAGCGCCCAGCCTGATTTCCTACAAGTGTTTGTGAAAAGGAGGGGGTTTGCCTACAGAGCTGGCGCCAAGTGCTTAACCCTTTGCTGGGCAAAGTGTGGGGCTATGTTGATGGGAAGAGTTCACAGGAACTTCTGAGGCCTTGAGTTTGGGACTACCCCAGGATGCCCAGAGAAGGCCAGACACTTGGCTAAGGTCGCATTGCATGCTGGACCCAGTAAGAGGAGCCTGCCGCTCCTCCACGACCCCCCCCCACCCTGCACCTCCTCAAAATGGGTTTCTTCTGCTTATGTCCTTCCTGCTTTGACTCTGTGTCATCATCTCAGGGAGGATTTGGGGATTTCTGCCCTTCCATGCCAGGAGCTAGATGGAATTCTCTAGACAACAAGAACTAGAGATCAGACGCATGTCTCCTCTTGTAGTTTCCTCCTCAGAGGCCCGGGAGACGAAGGAACAGAATTATCTAGATGGCTAACCTGTGGCTCCTCAGGTCCTTTCACATCCGTGAGAGGTTCAGTCAGTGCTAGAAGCATGGCAGGGCACGGACCACCACACATGGATCTTCCCTCTAGAGTGACGTGTGTAAGATTTTAGGTGTGCCTGAAGCACAGTATGACCAATGTCCCCCCCGCCCCCCGCTGCTTCCGGTATTTCTGAGGCCTGAGGGTTTACAGACCCCAGGGGAGCACTTTCTAAGCACCAGTGGTTTCAGGTCCCAGATGCTGGACGCGCCCTGGCTGAAGACACCCGGCCTGAGAGTAACAAGCCGGGGAAGGTGAGGCAGAACCACCCGGAAGGTCTGGGCGGGGCGGCCGCAGTCACACAAGCGACCGGAAGGACAGAGGCAGAAGCAAGCCACAGGCATGCCTGGTGAGGCTTTGCAGAGAGGCAGTTGCAAAGACCTCAGAGCAGCAGGAGGGGCCCTGGAAACAACAGGATGTGCTGTGCAAGACTCAGGTGCCAGGGGAGTGGGTACAGAATTTGACCTTCAGGGTACCGGGCTGAAGTAGAGCAGCCTCCAGGACGCCGGAGCCAGGTATAAGGTAGCTACTGCAGGAGCCCCAAGTACGCTCCTGGATCCCTACTCTGCCCCCGCTGACCCAGAGAGTCAGGAAACTGAAGAGACGGTGATGAGATCAACCCTCTGACATCCAGGGGGACCTCAAGGGACCTCAAGGGAGCAACCAGGCTAGGGACCAGCCAAGTGTGATGGAGAACATTCCAGAAGCCAGGGAGTTCAATGTCAGCCTCACCTCCTGCTGGCTCTGTGTCCTCAAGGCCTCCACCACCTAGAGACACGGTTTCCCTTTGTGTGGAGAGAGTGGCCACTGCTCGGTACCAGTAGAGGACCCTAGGACCGATTTCCATCACCATAGTTTCTACCCCCTGGTCTCCTCTGGTGGGAGTGTCTGGTCTCCTCCAAGGGCTGGTAGCTGATGGATGAATGGATGCAATGAATGGATGCTCTTAAGGGCCAGTTGCCAGTATCTGGCTAAGTCTGAGCTAGCACCAAGCCCTTTCAAATGAGTAACCAGCCTCCCAACTCCTGCGTCCCTGTCTCTGCCTTGTATCCACATCTGGAGGCTGGGGCTCCCCCTGCCATCCCCCTGGGGGACTATGGAACAGAGCCAGATCTTACCAGGACCCTGCCGACTGCTCTGGCGACCATGTGGCCCATTATGTGGGAGGCAGGCTCCCCTGACACCCTGTCACTCACCCGCCCACCATCCCTGATCATTAACCCATCAACACCAGGTGGCTGCCGCAGCTGGCACACCCTCCGCCTTGCTGAAAGACAGCAGCCAGTGTTTACTGTCCTTCACTGTCACTGGGCCTTTTCCTCCCCCAACCCCCACCCTTACCCACACTATTCCCTTCTGGAACGCCATCCCTCAAGTTTACTCCACCAAAGCTACAGACAAACTGAGCTTGGACACAGCTTTCTCCCAGCTCCTGTCCCCACCTGGGCCCATCCTTAATTTGGATTCACAAGCCAGACTGGGTGGTCCACCCGGCCACTCCTTCATGTAATTCCTCTACTGTTGAGTCCTGTTTGATGAATTTCCGGAACCTCACCGAACTCTGGCCCTGTCTGCCCCCAGGAATCTTTCAGAACCTTTCTGTTCTGGAGAGACACTCCACAACAGCCTCACGGGAATCTTCTCAGACACAAGCTTTCAAAACCCAGCCGTAAGTACGTACGTAGGTTTGCCACTTGGGATGTTCTCCGCCCAGTGCTGGGACAAACAGAGGTGGCCGCCTGGCCCTGCTCCAGCCTCCCTCACTTTCTCTATGCTTGCCTGCTTCGGTCCCCAGCTCCCCACTAACCACCTATACTCCCTGTTGACTCTGAGCTGCAGGTAGACTTGGCTCTTGAACAACCTCCTTGGGGCCTGCCATTTGTTCTGACACCCACCTGTGGCCAGTGTTGTCCCTTGTCCCCAGCATGGGCTGACATGACAGAAACACCACAAATGCATTTGGGATCATCCGCTGCACTTAGCCCCAGGTAGGTAATTGCCTGTAGCCCCCAATAGTTATCAAGACTTGTGCCCATTTCACAGATGAGTACACAAGGTCCCCAGAGCCCACACAACTTGCCCAAGTCCACAAAGCTAGTGAACATGGTAGAGGACCTGACCAAGACTAGTGTTCACCCCACCCAAGCTGTGGGGATCCTAAGGCCTGTGCACAGGGGAGCCCTGAGTGGAGCCTAAGGCCTAGGCTACAGCTCCTCCTATGCAAAGGGGAGCCCTGCTTTCCCTTGAGGGCCTCCCATTGCTTCCTCATCCTTTGCCTCAGATTTGTCAGAAGTGTGTGTTTTCCCACAGCTCAAGGGGGTAAACTGAGGCACAGAAGGGAGATATTAGTTCTCAGCCACCCAGACAAGAAAACAAAAATAAGGCCCAGCACCCTGGCCACCAGCCACTGGAGCGCAGCAAGTCTACTGCTAATTGTCCCCCCATCTTGGGTCCAGAAATGCCCCTGGGCCTGCCTCTCCCTCGATTCTTCTGGAGGCCTGGAGCCAGGGGCCAGGAGCAGCCCAGTCATCTTAGGTGATCAGACTGAGACACCATAGGAGTGAGGCTGTCATTTCATCGTGACTCTCTTTTCCTGGGAAGGGTCACTCTCTCTTCCTGCCCAGAAGGCTGACCTTCCAGGTCTAAGTACATAGTGCATCCGGGCAGGGGCAGATGTCACAGGGGGACTAAGAAGAGTAATGAAGCCTGGTCTGACACCCAGGTCACCTGGGACACGGGTGTTCCTCTCTCTGAGCTTTGAACATGTGGCATCAAGAGATGGCCACCAAAAGGCTGGACAGACAGCTCAGTAGTCAAGAGCACTTGCTGCTGTCCTGTTCCAGGGGATCCAATGCCATCGTCTATCCTACGTAAGCACCAGATACACACAGAACACATACAGGCATGCAGACAAAGTACTTTCAAAATAAAAAATCTGGACAGGGAGAGGGGAAGAGGGAGGAGAGGGGGAGAGGGAGGGGGAAGAAGGAGAGAGACAGAGACACTATATCTGAGGTACCCAGAGGTCCACTGAGCCTCGTGGATTCTATTCCATCTGCCCACCCAGGCCCTGGGGTTTCATCTCTGCCACCACAGAAACACAAGTATACAAACACACACACACACACACACACACACAGAGAGAGAGAGACAGAGAGAGACAGAGAGAGACAGACAGACACAGATATATAGAAACACAGAGACAGACAGACACACAGATATACAGAAATGCACACAGAGAGAGACAGACAGACAGACAGACAAATAAACAGGCACACAAATATACAAAAACACATACAGAGAGACAGACAAATAGACACAGATATACAGAAACACAGAGATAGAGATAGAGACACACACACAGGCACACAGATAGAGATATATAGACATACACAGATAAACAGACACAGACAAAAAGCAAGATAGATGCACAAAGAGAAACACACACATACACACACACACACACACACACACACACACACACACACACACACACACACACCTGCATAGCAACACTCAGACAAGCCCGGCTTCAGTTTTCCCTTCTCAGAGTTAATGGAGTGGCTAACCCTGAGTATGTGCAGCTCTGACCCTCTTTGATGCAACAGTTCCCACACCTCCTCTTTTTGCTTACCTGATGCCTTGAGCTGTTTCTTGCTCCTCTGGCTACTGCACAACATTTGAAAACAACACAATGAAGAGGAGGCTCCTGGCTCCCAGCCTTGGCAACTCAGCCTGACTTGACAGAAGCAAACCAGCATTTACCAGACAAGGAAAGACTCAGAGAGGTCACACACCTTGCCCAAGACCACACAGCATATTAAAGACATTCATGAATAGAGTGCTTCCTCACCAGATGAGGCCCTTACTTGGGGGGCTTACATCACCTTCCCTCAAGTTTTTGGTCCTTGGCTGTAGTCCTAGGACCCCAAGTTGGGCATGCTAGCTGTCTTTGATCTCAGCTCCTTTCTGGAATAGGCTCTGGGGTGCAGGGTGGCTGGGTGCTGGGGCAGGGGCTAGGGATGGGTGGGGGAGGTCCTGGCAGGAGGGTCTGGCTTAGCAGTCCAGCTGGTTTGGCTGACATTTGGCAGTAAGGACCAGAGCCAAGATGGAACTGCAGGCTGCATGAATAAGAGACTAATGAGGCTGGAGGGCGGGAAACCTTGGCTGTTCTGTTCTGGAACCTCTCTGCCACCCTCCCCCACTGCCAGGGACCCTGGGTAGGCTGCAGAGTGCCACCCCAGACGGTATTCTGGACACACCAACTGTGTTCTATCCAGGCTTCCCCGGACACCGCCTCCCCAAGAGCCCATGTCATCCCCAAGAGCCCACGTCACCCTCCAATACTCCAAAGCTCTGCACAGGCTGCTGGGTGAATCTAAGGGCCCAGCCCCCCACACACACACCACCCCCGCAGACAGACAGCAGTAGGGACAGGAGCTTCACATGAATGGCTTAATCTCTCTGTACCCTACACTGCACCACAGGGACATTAGCGTCCACCTAGTGGCAATGCAAGGAAATGAAGTGACCAAATCTAGCAGGGCTCTGTACTGGGCAGGGGGATGACAGCCCCAGCCCACCACGGGTACCTTTATCTACAGCAAGAGTGGCTACAGTGGCCTGAACTCGGTGCACTAGCCACTGTCACCAGTGTCCATTGCTGTTGCTCTGTCCTTCCTCTGACATCAACTCCTCTCCAAACTTAGTCGGGGATTTTCAACAAAAGCGTCCTAAAGATGCCACCCACCTGGACTTGAGGATGGTACCGGAGGGAATAACACCCTGCCCATTTTCTAGAGGGGTAAACTGAGGTGCCCTCTAGGTCTGCCCAGGGAGGAGGTGAGCTGAGGCTCTGACTCACACAGTGTCTGTGGATTCTCTGAAATATGGCTCTGCCCACAGGGGTCGGCTGACTAACACAATACAGTGCAGTTTCCCAATGCAGCGGGTTGTGACTGTAGAGCCCCAGGCCTCTGGAAAGCCCGGCTCTAGCAGCTGATGAAATCCCCTCTCAAGAGAACCACGATCACATGGTTCCAATGCAAACCAGCTGGCCTCTGGGAGGAAATACCCGCGTGGGTACTTGTCCCTCCTGCGGAACACGGGGACAGCCAAGGGACAAAGCCTACTGCCTGCAACACCCGCAGACTGCTCCGCACATCAGCAGGTCAAACACACTCTGGACCCATTTAACACAATACAACTCTCCTGTTTCCTCAACAAAACAGCCCCAGCGTCAACCCCTACAGCTCCAGAAGAGGAACCTGGGGGATTCTTCGGGCAGCCTGTGTGTATCTAGCTTTGACCTTCATGCTTCAGATTCAGGCTATTTCTTCTCTTTTTAGAGGACAGAAACAATGCCTCTTTTCACTATAGCCGGCTCGGCTTCTTTTCTCTAAAACAGCTCGCGTTTGTTTTCAGGAACTTTCCTTTCCAACTTTCTCAAACGCAGAAGTGCTTTTGATTCTCTTCGTCCTGTCCTTTCAACTAAAGCCCGGGGAAGGAGCATCAGAAGTCTCGTCCAAGATCTCACAGCAAGCGGACGCTGACTGCCTCCCAGCACAGGGCAGAGATTGGCTTCGCGCCTCCCTGCTGTGCGCCTCTGGCTTAGCCGCGCCACCTCTCTGTGCCTCAGTCGCCTGTTGTGTACCAAGGGACTGGCCCTATTTTGACAGCTCCTCCTGGGCCCCTCCCACTGTGGAGTAGCCCACCCACCCCCAACCACCCCCGCTAGACAAAATAAAAAAAGGAGGAAAAAACTTGCGTTAGGCATCCGGGGACAGCGAGACTCTGAAGCTGCCTGGTCGCGAGTTGTTGCTGGGTGACCCAGCCTCACACAAATCCTAGAACAGCAGCGCCCCACCTCCCGGGTCACCAAGCAACAGGGCCACGCCTGCTACCCAAACACCGCCCGCAGCCCCGCCAATGACCACCCCCAGTCCCCCGGGACCCTTGCCTGGTAGGCGATGTACTGGGGCTGGAGAACAGAAGCCCACGCCCCCACTGCACGGAGGTGGAGACTGAGGCCGGAGAGGCGGGCCTAGGGCGCCCAAGGGTTCCGACGTCCCAGGGTGCGGCTGGGTCTGTGGTCTCTCGCTCCAGACTCCCAGAGCCACGATCCGTCCCCGCGCGCGGGTGTGGCGCTCTCACGTGGAGATATCTGAAGCCTCGTGGGTCCTATAGGGCCCAGTCCCGCAGCGCTGTCCGCTCTCGTCCCCACCCTCCCGAAGGGGAAACTGAGTCCCCAAAGGCTGAGTTGCACGCCCGCCTCGAGCCGGATGGGAGTCTGAGTCTCACCTGCTGCTGGCACCCGCGCGCCCTGGTTTCCTGGAATTGAGCGGCAGACAAAGGCCTCCAATCCGCGCGCGAGGCGGGGCGTGCCTGCTTTGCATAATGACCGCAGCCCGTCAAATACGGCAGAGGGGCGGGTCCCTGGAGGCGGAGCTTCTGTGAAATCCACCAATCATTGAGAGATTGGAGGCTCCGTCTGTCTCCAAGACTTTGGCGATCGCCAAAAGGTTGAAACAGGTTCCGAGGCTAAATGGGCTGAAATCTCAAATCTATTGGGCTGCATCTCCCTGTGCGAGCCTTACCTAACTTAGAAAGGGAAACTGAGGGCCGGAAGGGAAGATATCTATGTGAGATCCACCGTGAGGAAGGAATCACCAAGTTTGAGGACAGAGATCCGCTGCTTAATAACTGTAGCAATAAACTGTGCGATCACTTTGTGGTTCTAAGCTCCTGAGGAATAGTTAGGGTTACCACCGTTCTTCTGGCTACCGGGTGCTAGAAATGGACCCGGAAATGCAATCAGAGAGGGACGAGGTAGGAATCGTCAGGCTGGCCTGGACCCCTGCTCCAGTTAGTTACGCTTGTGATTTACCAATGCAGAACGGCAAAGATTCCAATTCAACGGCTGCGACTTTTGAGGGGTGCAGAGGGGATGTAGACAAATGGCTCCAGCTCTTCCAGGACACGTATCTATTTAACAACAGTCCTACTGCCAGATGTGTATTCCCGTGCAGATGGCTCCCTATTGCCGAACTACCAGATGCTCCCCACACAGCCAGCAGCAGCTAGCACAGCACTGGTTGGCCTCAGTCACCAAAGAACTACTTGGGTGTAATGGGCCTCCAAATTGTGTCAGCAATGTGCTCTGCATGTAAAGATGGCAAACGGTTCAGAGAGGTTACGTGGACTGCCCAAGGCTACGCAGCTGAGGAGCAAGAGAGTAGAATTTGAGGAAATACAGATTCCTAATCGACCCTTGAGCTCCTTACACCCAGCTACCTCACTGCACACCCTGCTTTCTTCCACTGAGAGCTGCAAGTAGTTTACAGGTGAACTTGGCGCTCCTTTAGGCAGGTCCACATTGCAAGAACCCCAAATTCTCCCTCTGCTAGAATTCTTCATGCTGTGGCAGAGAAGGGTAGGAAAGGCCTGTGTGCACATCCCCATGGAAGTGAGCTGTTCTGGTCAGTTTTTATTGTCAATTTGACACAACCTTGGGCTGCCTGAGAAGGAGTCTTTCTTGGAGAATTGTCTCCAAGATTGGCTTATGGACATTCTATAAAGATTGTCTTGAGAGGGCCAGCCCACTGTGGGTGGCACCATTCCTAGGCAAGTGAACCTGGTTGTACTTGACCAAGCTGGCATGAATGGCTCTTGCATCAGGATTTCTGCATTGAGTTTCTGCTTTGGCCTTCCTTAATAACAGGCTGTAACTTGTGAGGTTAAATAAATCCTTTCCCCGATAAGTTGGTTTTGGTCAAGGTATTTAACAGAGAAATACAAATTACAATGTGAGCTACTCTCCTGGTGGGGAGCAACATTCCCCTCTGAAAGGTTCTGGGACAGAGGGAACAATGACAGATACTTGGTGTCATCATCAGAGTTCCTGAGCAGGGATGAGGAGACTCCAGCCATCCACTCATCATCTGTGATAACACACACACACACACACATACACAAAGATACACACACACATACATACACAAAGATGCACACACACATACATACACAAAGATACACCCACATAAACACAGATACACACATAAATACACACACATACATACACACAGATACACATACACACATACACACAGATACACATACACACATACATATACACATACACACAATACATACATACATACACACAGATACACACATACATACACATACACACATGCATACACACAGATACACACATACATACACACATACATACACACACATACATACACACAGATACACATACACACACATACACATATACACACAATACACACATACACACACACACACGGTCAGGGAACACACATACATAACCAAGGTGGACACCTGACTCCACCCCCACCATATTGACACTCTCCCAAAGCAGTGGTATAGATGTCTATCCTGGGGCTCAGGCTGCTGAGGTTCTCAACTTGTTTTTCCAAGGAGTTTGGAGGTTTAAATTACACTGGAAACTGGACCCGGCTGCAGGTACAGCAGGATTACAAATCCAAGGCCAGCCTGGGCTACAGCGTTCTCAAAATAAAAATTCTAAAGGCCTGGGGATAGAACTCAGCTCTAGTGTTACCTAGCCCTGGGCTCGGTCTCGGGTACTTAAAAACTGGGTGAATGCAATCCCCTTGGAATTTAGGAGTAAAAACCCATTACGAATACACCAGTGAACCCCTTCATCAGAGCCAGGCTCAGGAATCCTGGAATCATTCTTGTCCTACCCTTTCACAGAGCAGTCCTGGGGGCTTGGGAGCTCTATCCCCAAGGGGTTGGACCAAGTAGGAAGCTGGTAAATTAGGGCCAGTAAAGCACATCTATCCTGTAGGTCAGACAGCAGCCCAGTGGATAGACCATGAGCTCTTGGCCAGCCAGTGACAGCTTGGACACTGTGTGTTTAGGACAAACTACAAGTCCCTGAACTGGAGAAGGCAAGGTATTCCTCTGTTATGTCATACAGAATCCCATGGTCAGGGCATCCCTGGGCCTGTGGCTGTCACTCCATGGCCTGTCCTTGTCACTTACTGTGCAATTCTGGATTCCAGGTGTGTGACTCTGATCACCTTGGGGTGGGGGTTGTTGGGCAGAGACCCTAAGCACAGGATGAGTCACCCGCCACGCTTCCTCAGACATCACACTGATGATGTCAGGAGCCCTGAACCCACCAAAGCCCTCTATAGTTGGATAGGGGCTATTCTCTCATAGAAGTGGCAGACCTTACAGGGCAGGGAAGGAGCAGCCATGACCCTAAGAGGGGCTGAAGCCTTGGACAGATGAAGGTGGCTACCAGCTGTCTTGGGAGAACCAAGGCTTTGGCTTCCTGGTGGTCTGCCTGGGATTGAAAGAAGGACAGTCACTAAGGCTTGAACTGAAACCATTGCTGGAGACTTAGAAGGCAGAACCCTGCCATATAAATGCTTTACCACTGAATTTCAATCCCAGCCCCAGAGCAGGAGCTTGTGCAAGTCAATGGAACTGACGACCCCTGCCTACCTTGAAGCCCTGGGCCTTCTGGTAAAGGGATGGGCACACCTTTTCCACCAGACATCCTGTCAGGAGGAAAGTGGCCCTGAGGCTGCCCTCGGGCAACAGGCCAACTCAAGTTTTGCCACCTTTTGTACCTGACCCCCCTCCCTCACGTCTACTTCCAACCCCCACTGACCTTGGATACTGCGGATGGGTCCTGTTGGGAGGGAGAGCAGGAAGAGCCCAGGACCTCACCACCTTGGCTGTGGGCCTTGCCCACATAGACAGGCAGGTATGTCCAAATCTAGCCCTGAGAGGAAACCTCTCTCCAAGCAACTCTCCCAGGACCCTGTGGGACAAGGCTGTAGGTGCAGTCTAGGAAGCATCCTGTGTGGTGGGCCCTCTCTCCTTCCCGAATGAGTCACTTGCCTATAAATCAGGGTTTCAGAGCTGGCTTTCTGCATTGTGCACAAGAAGGCCAGTCTGGCATGTGTGTGTGTGTGTACAGGTGTGTGCTTGTGCCCACGTGTGCACACTCACATGGAAGTCAGAGATCAAACACAAAAGTCATTCCTAAGGAGCTATTCCTTGTCTAGACAAAGTCTCTCACATCGGGATTGCTGATGGGGCAGTGCTGACTGCTCAGTGAACCCCAGGGGTCACCCTGGTTGTACCTCCCCAGACTCTGAATTACAAATGTACGCATGCCTCTGTGTCTGTCGTTTTATACTGGCTTTGGGGACTGAACTCAGGACCTCATGATTTTATGCCAGTTACTTTACTGACAAAGTCATTTCTCCAGCCCCAGTGTGTGTTTTTGAACATGATGCCCACAGTATACTCTATCTGGAAGCATGCCTGTGTGCCTTAAGTTGAAAATGTTAACTTCACTTTTTTTTTTAAGTAAATTTAACCCTCACAGCTTTAGTGAGGTCCTCCAATGGGCAGGTGAGGCAAACTCCCTGTCTCCTCTGCCTCTGTGTATCTCCAACACCAACAGCTGGTGTTCAGGATTCAGTTGGTCATGTAAGGATGCTCTGGGTACCCCACCTGTCAACCCCATCACATCTCCCCACGCAGGGCAATCTAAACCCCAGCCCACAGGCAACTCCATAGAACACTGCCCACCCCAACCTTGTTCAGATTTCTTTATTGAAAAAATTAAAGTCATAAGCTCTGTATATAAATACGCTGACACTGCTGGTAACCTGCAAGGCCTCTGGGATAGGCTGGGGGTGCAAAGGGAAGCTGGGCCTGGGGTCCCCTGAAGCACAGGAAGGGAAATAAATAAATAAATAAATACCATAGGGGCACAGAGCCAGGAGGAAGGGGACCGGTGCGAACAGACGTGCTGGCAGCTCATTTGTGGCACTGAAGGTGCCCCTGGCAGGACGCAGTCTGTGAACTCTCCTGTGTCCTCACAGCCAAAGACTGGGGTAGCATCTGGGGTAGCAGCACCCCTGTGCAGCCTAGAGAAACACGGTCTGCCTTCCTTCCGTTCACCTAGTGTAGTTTTATTGAGCTCCTACTGTTTCTGGCACACAGGTTTTGACCTGACTTTCTGCTTGCCTCATCTGGCTCTCTTTTTCTCCTAGTCTGGGCCAGGGGACCAGGCAGGGTGTGTGTGTCAGGGTGGGGTCGGGGACTCTGCCTGTGACCCTGGCTCATAGCCCTGACCTTGGCCCCACCCCTAGAGCATCACATTGAACTCAGTGACCAGAAAGTCGATGTAGTCTCTCTCCTTGGTCTTGAAGGCCTCAGCGATGATCCGGGCGGCCTCTCTGTGCTCCTTACCCCGAAGTGTCTGCCCGTTCACTTCCAGAATCACGTGGCCCACCTTGAGCTGCCCACAGTTATGGGCAGAACCTCCCCTCTGCATAAGGAGACACAAGCATGGGTCATGTGGTTTACTTGTCTTTCACCGCCTGCTAAAGCGACCGGATGATGCCAGTTTCTAGTCTACAGTCCTGGCAAAGCTCTGGCTGCGAAGAGGAAGAGGAAGCAGGGAAACCATTTGTGTTAGCCTATCCAGGCAGCATGACACATCAAGGAGCTTGCCATTCGTGAGGGTCCCTGTGCCTTTCTCCAGGATCTGCGTCACCTCTGGGAAGGCAAATCTTAAGGATGAGGAGGAAGGGAGACATATGCAAGGGGGCATACCTGAATTGTGACGATCCTGGGCAGAGGCTGGCGTGTGTTAGCACCACCCTCAATGGCGATACCCAGTGTGGCTGCACTTTTCCTCACACGGACCAGGGTGGACGTTGGCTCCAGCAGGCCAGGCTGCGGGTGGGAGAAGGGTGGCTTTGGTGCTTCTCGGTAGAGGGCAGGTGAAGCCTCTAATATGACGCCTGGTGTCCTTGTCTCTTTAATAATGCTCAAGACCCAGATGGCCTGGTGTAGCAGAGACTTGAACCCCAGGTCTGACCTCAGACTGCCTGAGCTACCATGGTACACTAGAGAACAGCTGCTAGTCCCTACCACCCAGGACTCCATGAGTCCTAGCACAGGGACCCTTCTGAATGGGTCCTTCCAGAAATGCATCCATCCCAAGGGTCACATGCCACGTGTCTCCTGATTCCCAGGCCCTTCCGTCCTCCACTCCCGACTCACAGGTTTGTTGGCACCCTCAGTGGTCCTCTCCGTCCGGGGCAGCTCCTTGCCGTTCTTGGTCTTAGTGGCTGCTGTCTGTCTGCCTCGGCCTGAGGTGCTGGCCTCCGTCTCCCCAGTATCCACGCCACTGTCCTCACTTAGAGTTTGCCCGCTGTCTGAGAGCTGAGAGAGAGTGGAGGCTGCTGGGGACACACAAGGGGACAACAGCTGTCGTGGAGGGCAACTTGGCAGAGCTGGGGATAAATAGCTATGAAAACTGACCACGCAAAGATGGAGGGATACAGGGACTGTGGCAGGCAGGGGCTATCCCTGCCACCTTCCCCAGGCCCGAGAGGCACTGCTTCTAGGACTCCAGCCCAGAACACCAGGCACTGGCATAAAAATAAAAATAGAGGTTAACGGGCTGGCTCCGCTCGCAGGAATGGGCTGCTGCTTTTGTTGTTCAAACTCACGTGATGTCACAGTTTAATCAAAGTTGTTTTGAATTAGGAGATTTTTCTTTCAAAGAGGTTATAATTTCCCAAGCAAACCACGAAAGGTGTGCCACCCTTTCCGAGACTGCCTTGGTGTGAGCGGAGTGGTGGACACACGTGTCCCGTCCCCTCATTCAGTAAGTGGCCACTGGACCCTGGGCTGGAGGCTCTGGCTTAAGAACATGAGCCGAGAACCCTGGTGTGTTGGGTAGCGACGCTGTGTGTCTGCGTGAGAGGCCTGTTCTCCCGAGCTGCCTGCCCTAGTTCCAATCCCAGGGAGTGATGTCAGCACCGGGTGTGCAGGGAGGAGCGGTGGGGGGGGGGGGGCGGGCCAAAGGAAGAGTGGCAGAATGCTGGCCTGGGGCTGATGGCGGGACTCCACCAGTTAAGTGTCATTGCTGGTTCCCGGCATCCCCTGCCTGATACATCTACAGAGGTCTGCTTGATCTTCTCACGCATACCAGTTTTTCCTTGGGGTGGGGACACAGTGTTCAGCATCTTTGAGTATGGCCTCAGGTCCCTGCTTGCCCTTTTCTCGGCTTCTTAGACTGCCTAACATCAGGTAATCACATCAGCCACAAGATGGCAGCAGAGCCTAGCTAACTTGCTGGACCACCAGCCCTTCCTCCACAACCTCATTGGGCGTCCCTTGGAAATACAGGGGGCCCCAGCCTGGGGCTTTGTTGAACTCTGAACTCTACACACCATTCAGAGGCCCAGAGACGAGGATCGCCACACCCCTGGAATCCAGCGCATGCTCTCTGCCAGACTGGGTGCTCGGGCAACAATGGCCTCCCCGGGGCACAACCTTCCAGGAGGCTGAGGGGTCCATCCCCACACAAACCCTCACTCAGTGACCGGCCTGGCAGTAACGCCCCCGTCTATTCCACATTATCAGGGAAGGTGTCACTCCTTCCGCCAACAAATGATTAGTCAGAGGCAGTGGTGAGCTTCAAATTCAAGTCTTGACTCCAGGCCATCGTTCCGGCCCTGAGCTAGACATGGGTTAGCAGACCACTCTGCGGCACCGAGCCATTCCCTGTGTCCCAGAGCTGGGTAACCTTACTCACTGCGAGTCTGGGGGAGAGCCCGCACTTCATTCACATCGGGTTCACTATCCGGACGGTGCACCTCCACCAGGACAAAGTGCTGGTTTGCACCCACGGCGGCGTCAGGGTGTTCAGAGGGTGATGGTGGTGGAAGGCAGGCCCCAGCTCCTGGGGTCTCTGCAGGAGGGCTCTTCAGGTGTGGTGGGGACTGGACCCGAGGGAAGGGGCCGATGGGGTGCTGGTTAACCAGGGCCAGGTGGGTGTCCAGCGGCTTTCTGGAGCTGGGGTTGGCATGGGAGATGGAGGCATAAATGGGGGAAGAGGGAGAGTTCTGTGCTGAGGAGGGTCCTGGGGTGGGTGCAGTGCCGGGCGGCGGGCTGCGATTCCGCGGAGCTGAGAAGCCGATGCCTGAGTGAGCAGCGGAAGACAGGGGTGCAGAGCCCTCCCTGCCTGGCTTCCGTGTCTGGCCGAGCAGGCGGTCGTGACCTTGAGCCAGAGGTGGTGGGGGAGGGGGTGGCTTGGCGCCAGGCAGATCCTCTGAGGGAGATTTGACATTGTCCTGCCAAAAGACCCAACAGGAGTAGAAGTCGGAGCCCATGGTGGCTGTGCTGGACCTGGCAAGGACTGGGTCCCCTGCTCCTCAGCTCCTGCCCACACTGCTTTGAATAATGCAAAGCTCAGTGGAAAACTGTTCCCTACATCTCGGCAGCTGAGGAGCGCCAGGATCTCGGCAGGTGTCTCTGGGGACCCACTCCATTCCTTTGGGAACTGAAGTTCTTGGCATCGGCAGGGGTTTATCACAAGTGACAAGACTTAATTAGCCACAGGGTGGGACAGGAGGCACCTGGGGGTCTGCAGGGTGGTAGGACTACCATGAACAGGGTAAAGCGCATCTCTGAGCTTAGTACACCTACGAGAAGTTTAATCGGGGTTGAGGTCAGGTGTCTGAGTCTTGTGAGCAGAAATGGACCAGGGCAGGCCACCACCTCCCGGGAGCTACTTAGGCAGTCTGCACTTGGAAAGCACGGACAGCCTCCTAGGGACTGTCTCAATGCTTTGAGCAAACCATCTGACTTTTTCTGGCCCCCAACTGTGAGCAAGGCACCCTGTTTTCATGTCACGGATGAGAAAACACCGGCACAGAGGGGCTAAGGAGTTTGCTCAAGGCCCCACGGGCAACAGAGAAGTGGGGCCTAGAATAGGCAATCAGCTGGGTTGGTGGGTTCTCGGCAGAGACTCTAACCTCCCCTCCCCCGTGCCCACCCCTCTGCAGCTATCCCAAGATCCCAGAGGTCCGTGAGCAAAGGGGGCAGTGTAACTGGGCAGGGCCTTACCACAGACACATCCGGGAGAGTATTGGCGCTGCCTTCGGTCGTCTCGCCGGTTCCCTCCAGGTCTAAAGTGTTCTGGAAATGGGTGGACAAGAGAGAAGCTGCGTGGACTAGAGCTGAGAGGAGAGCTCGCCTGTTTTCCAGGACCCAGAACCTATGACCTTACGGCACTTTCCAGTGGCTGAGGAAATCCTGGCACGCCCCAGTCTATGGCTAGTCACCTTATTCCTTCAAAGCAATGGCTTTTTCTGTTGGCCACTTTGAGGCAATTTATTATTATTATTATTATTATTATTATTATTATTATCATTATCATTATTATTATTTTGAGGCAGGACCTTATGTAGTTCATGCTGATCTCGCATTAAACTTGCTATGCAACCTAGGACAACCGTGAACTGACTCTGTCTACCTTCCAGAGTGCTGGGATTCGAGGTGTGTGGCAATACATTCAGTGTGTGATGCTGGGAATTGCACACAAGTCTTTACATACAACAACAACAATAACAACAACAGCCTACCAACTGAGCTACATTCCAAGCCAGGAAATCCATGTTTTTCTTTGGGACTTCCTGATCGAGTTCTGTTGCGCTACCTGGAGATGCTGGGGCCATCTTAGGCTTGAGCTTTAAGCAGTGTGCTCAGCAGATGCTGCGCTCTCTAGCCCAGTGGCAGACAGAATGCTGGGTGGGGGTGGGGCATGCAGAACAAATGAGGTGTGTATTAGGCTGCTGTGCCTGATAAGTGGCTTCAACCCCAAAGCGGTTAGCTTAGTGTAAAAGTGGGTCCCATCTTACAAAACTATCCTCGTCTTCCTGCCATTGGTCTGCGTTAGAGGGGGGGGGGCACATAGAGATTATTTAGACCTCGGAGGGCACCCCATGGCTAAGAGCATACAATACGCTGGGGGAGCAGAAGCAAGGAAGGCTTCCAAGACGGGGACAGGGCTGGAACTGGGCGTGACTGTGAGCAAGGAGCCATGTCTCAGACACTGGACTGTGTGTGTGCATAACCAGGGAAGAGCACGAAGAATGCTTGAGGGTTTTCTGTCAGCTCTTGGTCGTGCGTGGACTTGAACCTGAGGGCAGTGGGCTGCCTCGGGAGACGAGTTCAACTTTGCTTTCCACAAAGAAAAGTCATTTGCTCACGTCCCCTCCTGCCAAATGCGAGCGCTGTAGGCACCTTCTCACTAGCCTTTGCTGTGGCTTGACTGTAGACGGATTCTGCTGGCTTCCAGGTTACCTCCTGCATGGGTGGGTCTGTCTTATCTGAGCAGCCCACCCCTCCCCTTGCTCCTCTCTCCTTCCTCATTCCTCACTGTTCCCCATCCAGCACCCAGTCCTTAGAAAAGAAATCAAGTAGTGCTCATCCCCAGCCCACACAAAGCCCAAACTCACTGTTGCCTATGCAATAGCTGGCCCTTTCTTGCTTCCGTGCCTACTGCCCCAGTGCCTTTGCACTGGCTGTCCTAGCACCTACACCATTAGTGACTCACTTTCTCCTTTAGTTCTCGATGCCCGAGGCTTCACAGACCAGCTCTGTCTACATGGGCACCATACATGCCATCGGCTGTCTATCCTGACCCCTGTTCCACTTTTCTGCACTCAGGTCACACAATGTGGCTTTATTGCCTCTTATTCCTACTGGATATAAACTCACACAGGACTTGGACTACTAGGCCTTCTGTGCTCAGAGCCTTGGCTGCTGGGTCAGTATCTACAGGGTAAATGACCGAGTCTCCATGAATGAAAGGATCGCTTGCTTTAGCTGTCTGGGGGCAGGGGCTGAGTGAGCTGGGCCTGGAGGAGGGAGGTGCTGTGTTCTGGAACCAGCAGGAAGCATGGAGTTGCAGGCAGAGGGCCCAGACTCTATTGCCCTGAGGCAGAGCTTCCTGTGTATGGATTCCTTTCTCAGAAGCTTGGGCAACAGAGGACTTAGCGATGAAGCCACATGCAGGTCTCTGGGTCCACGTCTCAGGCCACCCCTGAGTTTCTTGAGCTCACATTCTTGCTACTTCTCCAGCATGATGACACCCTACCTGCCACAGGGCCTTTGCACAAGCTCTTGAGCCCTGTCTCCAATGGCTGTGTGACACTAGGCAAGTCACAGAACCTCTCTGCAAAGTGGGTAGCACATAATGTCATACTGCTGATCTAGTAACCCTGGGTGGCTCTTCCCACAGGTTCGGGAACTGTATTTTAGAAGCCTAGGGAGCCCCTGGGTGATGAGTTTCTGGGACAGAAAAAAAAAAATGGAGTCTTCCCATAATCCCTTGCCAATTGCCATCAGCCCAGTGCTCCCTGGAAATATCCAAAGTGGGTGGGCATCAGAGACTCCATCCTAGCTGAGGTGACTGGCAAGGCCAGTTTGTCCATGCAGGTCCTTTTTAGGGTCCTGTCAAGCTCTGACCTCAGCAGAAAATACAGAATCTCCATGGTGTCTACTGCTGCAGGAGATACTGGGGGGGTAGGGGGAGGCTCAGATGACTGCGATTAGGTGAACCCACCCTGTTCTGGGACACTAGGAAGCTGGAGCACCATTCAGCAAACACTGACCACGGTTTGGCAGAGGTGAGAAGGGTTGGAGAGTCATGGAAGACCAGGTGAGAACTAGGTGCCTGGCTCTTCTCCTTATCTTAGCGTTGGCACTTTCCCATGGGCTAAATCATCATCTGTCACCTCCCCTGTGACTACAGATCTTAGTCATGACAGGTCCAAGGCTGCACGGCCCTTGTTCTGGCTAATTTTATGTCAGCTTGACACAGGCTGGCGTCATCTGAGAGGAGGAAGCCTCAATTGAGAAAATGCCTCCATAAGAAGGGGCTGTAGGCAAGTCTGTAGGGTGTTTTCTTAATAAGGGATTGATGTGGGGAGGGCCCAGCCCGTTGTGGGTGGTGCCGTGGGTTCTATACGAAAGCAGGCTATGAACAAGCCAGGCCCCAACACACACACACACAACCTCTGTAACAGCTCTTGCCTTCATAGTCCTGCCCTGTTTGACTGAGTTCCTGTTCTGACTTCCTTCAGTGATGTGGAAGCGCAAGCCAAGTAAACCCTTTCCTTCCTTTTGGTCACTGGTGTTTCATCACAGTTAACAGTGCCTCAAACCGAGAGAGCCATTCTACAGTCACTTGGGCAACTAAGCCAAGTCTGTGTCATAGCGCCCTGGAGTTGGACAGAGCCCTGGCGTTTCAGATGGGAGAAAGGACAGAAGTGGGGGTGTATAGGAGGCAGCTGGTCAGAGCGCGGTGCAGGCTCCATCTGCCAGATCCAGACACTTGGGAGCCCCAAGTCCCCAAGTCACATTCCCTGTACATCTGAGACAGCGGCAGACAGCCTGGCCAAGAACTAGGTAGTGCCAGCAGAACTCCAAGGCTTTGAGGCCTGAGGCCATAGTGCACACCTGCCTGTCCTGGATACTGCATCCCAGCCCCTGTTGCCTGCAGCTTTCCCCAAGCCCCTCAAGGGCTCACACATAGCTACTCCCTTCAGTTGTACAGCCTAGCCTGAGGCTCAGAGGGGGTAGGTCACTTGTCCAAGGTCACCCTTCAGGGTTGGGTGCTTCCCATTCCAGACAAGAGGACCACTTTCTCATGCGTCTAGCTTGGGGTAATGGACAAGGGGAGGAGGGAAAGGGAAATGAACATTTTTCCGCGCTGACACCCACTCCGGTACTGAGGGCAGGTAATGTCTGGTTTGAAAATTATCAAAGGCCAGGTGTAGCTCAGGTGCCCAGAGCCACCTCAGCAAAGTAAGGCTCCTTTCCCACACAGCTCTGCCCTCCCCCAAGCCGTTCCTGGTTCTGCCTCCTGCTCCTTGCTTACATAAAGGTGCTATTTTCAGCTTTGTTCTCTCAGCTTTGTTAAGTCAGGCCACTCCCTCCCCCTCCCCCATCACAAAATGCGCCCAAGGTTTGAAGCTGGATGGATGGCCCATTTCCCATTCTGACTGTATATGGGGGAAACTGAGGCACTGAGTTTGAAAGCTTCCAGAAGGCCACTTCGAGGTGTGTGTATGTGTGTGTGTGTGTGTGTGTGTGTTGCAATTAGATTTCTGTTTGATAGAAGAAGAAAGGGGAAGAGACAGGGAAGGGAAGGTTCCAAAGAAGAGGCAGAGTTGGGGGAAAGCAGACAGCTCAGCTGAGCAAAGAGAAAAGCAGAGGCACAGAGAGAAAAAAAAAAAAGCAAGACTGTAGCATGAACAGTGGCTTGAGAAGAGCTTGTCACCTCGGGAGAGGAGGCTGGTGGGGTGAGTGGGGAGACAGAAGACCTGCCATTGTTGGGACAGTGCTTCCTTCGATCAAAGCTAGTGACTGGCACCCAGATGAGGAGAGCAAAGGGCTCTCCAGGAAGGAAGGGCACGGTTTTGGTAGAGTCATATTACAACCCAGCAGGGACGTGGCTGACCAGACCAGCCTTCCTTCTGCTGAGCTGACACCTGTCCCCCAGCCTCCCTCCCTTGTCCTGGGGGAAAGGATGTCACTGAGTGGAAAGAAAGCATGACCTACAGTGGCCAGGTCAGGAAGAGCCCTTAGGATAAAGGGAATTGGGGCTCTGGAGAGAGAACTTTGGGGCAGAGAGAGTGGCTTAGAGCCTCCTTCCACCAGGAGTGAGGGCAGCCAAAGCTCTCCGATCAGCCACTGTGACCCACGGAAGTCCCTGATTGATCTTTCCTGTCACACGGGTCCTGATCCAGGGCCCCACTTCCTTAGTAGGAGAAAGCAAACAGCCCAGGTGCCATTTTGCGCCTATGGTTTGAGACTCAGCTGCACGTCACCTTAAAAACGTTTTGTCAGCCTCTATGAGATTCCTAAACAAAGCTGCTCCACCAGCCTCCGAAAGGGCCCGGGGCTCAGACAGTGGAGCACACTGCCCAGTTTCCCCATGCTTCAACCACAAAGCACTTTCTCGGGACCGCAGAGCTCAGCTACATTCAGAGAGGAGCTGAGCTCATGGGCTTGGTTGGCAGTTGCTGCTGGAAACAGCTCCCAGTGCCCCAAGTCCTCACACGGGCAGACAGACCAAGCTAACTTGGCATGGTGAGTCAGCTCACTGGGACCTATACAGAGCCGACCACTTCTCTGGCTCTTCGCACACGCAGGCGTCTCCTGCCCCATAGCCCACCATTCCCAACACACTCTCCCTGTGTCCTTCAGCTGAAGTCAATAAACTGTCGTATCTCATTTAGTGTCTGACTTGGATGCCGAACTCCAGCTTTTAATTTAATCTCTCTGCGATGCCCGGGACATGGAGCCTGGGTCTGTCCTCTCTTAAGCACTGAATCGGTAGATGGTTTGCACGGGGTGCTACAGAGAGAACCCAGCGCCCGGCACAAGCTAGCATTACTGAGCTACAGCCTCAAGCCTTACGTAGGTCTTTTTTTAAGTAAAAATCTTCCTCCATTGGGCTTGTGAGCTCCTGGTTGGGAGAGCTTCCTCAACAAACACTGCACAGCAAGGGCAGGCTGAACAAAGTCGTAAACAAATGAGGGGGTTCCTCCTGAAGGAGTCTTTAAACCCAGCAGGTCATTGCTAAGTCAGAGGGAGCAAGCCCTGTTTCCTTGTCCCCTGGTTCTGACCGAGGAGCAGCTTTGAGTCTCTATCTTTCACAGTGGGAAGGGAGGCTCAGGCCAAGGAAGGAATGGCCACAGCAACGCTGGGAGCCCCTCTTTTGCTTCCCTGTGGGAAGGAAGAGGACAGAGTGACCTTCGAGGTGGGTACCATCCTAACACCCTCGGCAGCCACAGGGCCTCACTCCAGACACAAGAGAGGTGTTTTGATCCAAGCGGAGAAATCTGTGGGAGAGTCAGATTTTGGCCGTTGTTCTGAGACAAAACAGGAGAAGGCTTGACCTCTAATCCCTTTTCTGTCCGACCTTAGAGTAGCAACATGGTCAGCCGGCTTATAGGCTCGACCACACAGGACCACACGGGACCATCCGGTTTCCCTGGGCAACCCAGAAATACCAGGTGTTTCCAATCCAATGCACAGAGGTAGAAACTGAAGACCTGGAAAGCTTGTCCACCCCATCAAGACTGTGAGTCGGGAGAGCCAAACCCATCGGGTAGAATTCATGCCTGGGCAATGGAGCAACGGCCCTGGTCACGCTAAAGCTCAGAAATGTTGGCAGGGATCCCATCCATCGCCCACTCTGCAGGCCAGCGGTTTCTACAGAAGACTTGATGCTGGTCAGAGGCTGGGAAAAAAAAATTTAAAGCTCCAGACTGAGTGGTGGACAAGCTGTATGTGCCTGTGGGTGGGGTGGGGCAGGGCATTTTCTTGATTGATGGCTTCTGCTCGGGCTCGGAAAGGACGGTGATCGCTGTGGGCTGTGTGTAACCTGGGATGGGTCGCTGTGTTATGTGACCCAGGGAGTCTGAGTGTAATGGAATCTGTCTCCGTCTGGGATGTCGAGGCCCCTGGGTCACTGGCAGCCAGACACCAGGACAAGGTGCATTTCCCTCAGACACAGAGGAAAATCTTGGAAGACAATCCCATGGGTGGTTGAAGGTGCTCCTGTAATTCTGCTGGTAGTATATAGTTCTTGTCCCCAACTGAACTCTCTGCTCCTAGGGGAATATGCTCACGAGAGGGGACAGAACAGTAACACTGATGTTTCTGAGGAGGTAGGTGTGTCTCAGCTCGCAAGGAAAAGGAAGGAATTGGTGCATGGGGCTGTTTGTTAATTTGCATGACCGTAGTGGAAACTGCATTCCAGGCTCTGGTGCCTGGCTGAGGTAAATTTTTCTATTCCACCTCTTTCTGCTATAACTCTTATTTAGATGCTGAGCTGGGGGGTGGGGGGGGGACAGGACTGCCACCATCCCATGACATGCCCTCCTGAATACGTTTTAGCACCTGTAGCAGTTTGAGTAAAAGTGGCTCTTGGTCTAATAGGGAGTGGCGCAGTTAGGAGATGTGGCTTTGCTGGAGTCAGCGTGTCACTGGGGGTGGGCTTTGTGGCTTCTAGGTGCTCAAGCCAGGCTCAGCGTCATAATCTGTTCCTGCTGCCTGTGGATTCAGAGGAAACTCTCAGCTCCCTCTCCAGCACCACTGCTTCCTGGGTGTCCTCTTGCCTCCAGCCATGCTGACACCGGAGGGAACCTCTGAACGGTAAGCCACACCCAATTAAATGTTTTCCTTTGTAAGAGTTGCTGTGGACAGGGCGTTTCTTCACAGCAATGGAACCCTAACTATGAACGGTTGTTTAGAATCTGAGGAGCCATGGGGGTCTGTCTTGGTCTTATAGAAGAAGAAACTAAGGCAAGAGCGGGGAAGGGGCTTCCTCAGAGGCACAAGGCACCTGAGGGACAAAGTGATGTCACAATTCCCAGTAAGAGATACTTCTGGGTGGGGCAGTGGGCTGCCTTGCCCCTCAGCCCAGGTGGCCAGGTGTGCAGGGTCTGAGGTTGCTAGGTACATCAAGAGATTGCAGGCCAGGGATGCTCGGGTGCAGGAAGAGCTCACTGCTGTATCTCTTAGCAACTGGCTTCACGGTCCCCACAGAGCCGCTGGTAATTTCTGGGAATGTGTCTGTGTGCTCCTTGTTTCCTCTCAATAATCGGGGATCCAATAATCAGGTAAGCCAGGCTGTACCCTCCATCACCTTGCTCCTAGGAAACTCTTCAGCACTTGGCCTTCTGCTCTCTGTACTTGCCCTGTTCTGGCTCCACTTCCCTCCAGGACAGTGTGGAGACAGAGGAGGAGTTATGCTGGAACCCCAGGGCCTTTGCATATGCTGTTCCTGCTGTCTTCCTCAACTGTGCCTTGCCAATCTTCCCCAGCCCCAGGTGCTCTGCCCCCCACCTCCCTTTGCTATTTTATTTAGCTCCCATCGCTTATTGGGCCTGCCACTCATCTCGGTCCTCCGTTATTCCTGCTGGCCCCTCAGTTCCAGCTGAGGAAAGCATCTTCATTATTCTCCGACGCCCTGTTGCACCTGGGTTGCACACAGCACACGGCATGCACCCATAAAGATTAACAGGAAGGGAGGAAGACGAGGGAGGGGGAAGACAGATGGCATATAGACCAACAGACAGACTGACTGCTAGGTGATGCTCAGCAAACAAGTTCAGGAAGAGCCAGAGTCAAGAGGACAGGCTTCACAACACCACACAGAAGCAAGCAGGCCAGGGCCCTCGTCCTGACTTGTCTCTCGCCAGCAAGCTGTGTGACTTGGAGTGAGCTGTTCTTCCTCTCTGAGCTTCAATGTCCTCTGTAACACAAGGGCCTCAGTGGTCAGGGCCACTGGGAAGGCCACAGAAGACTTGTGTAAGAAATGCTGGGACTGAATCTTAGAGAATCTTAGCTCCATGGTCGCGGCTCTTAGTAACGACAATGGCTGCGGTATCCACATGGGCTGAAGGGTGTGCTAAACTCCTAGGGTCCAGCAGTGGCTGAGAGATAGTCATTTCTGTAAACCACAGGCGACCACGTGTGGGGTCACTGATTATACCCCTCCTGATCATGAAAGTACCATGAGCCAAGAGCCGAAGTCCTTCCTTCAAGAGGGTCAGTGAAGGCTTCCTGTGAGAACTGCCCTCCGAGCCATGGGAAGTGGGAAGGAGAACATTCCAGACGGGCAGAGGCTGTGCATATGCAAAGGCTGACTGTGCTCTCTACTGCACAGCGCAGAAAGGACCACCCTCCTTTTATGGGTCTTACATCTAAACTCAGAGAGGCTGAGATGCTCTTGGGGACACACAGCAACTGACCGGACAAAGCCAGGATCTGAATAGAGAGCCCGTTCTCCAGAGCCGGAGGCCACTTAGAAGGTGGTGACCCGGAGACAGACTGAGCCTCAAGAACACCCAGTCCCAGCCAGAACAAGTGCGGAGGTCAGGGTTGAGAGGAAGGGCTCGGGCCCCCACCTCTGCCCTGCCTAAGGGACTCCCAGCCTCCCCCTGCAGAAGGACGGTACCTCCATCAGGTCTATAAGCCACAGCAGCCGCTCCTGAGGAGGGTGAATGTGCAAGAGGCAAAAAAGAAAGATACAGGAAATGAGTGTCAGGAAGTCACCTCAGCATAGCACCCACAACCCCTGCTGCACACGTATACACCAATTGAGGGGAGCAGCGGGGGTCCTCAGAGGAAGCTGGAAGGCCTTGCTGCTCGGAGGAGCCAACTTTATCCTTGGGGCTTGGGTGGGGGGGTCTCCATAGGTCAGCAACTTGGGGCAGGCTTGGTGCCAGCATTTCCATTCACAGATGGAAGAGCAGGCTGGAAGGGAGGGAGCAGGCTGTCCAAGGTCACACCTGCTGAGGACCCGCAGTGATTTAGGGGGGACTCTGCTTGGAGACTTTAATCCAGCCGGAAAGGCCCTCAGGGACCTTTTGCAGACCTAAGGCTGAGCCTCAAATGGTGCTGGGGGGGGAGTCCCTGGGAAGGGGAGTCCCTGGGAAGGGGCAGAAGGGAGGGAGAACAGTCCCCAGCCCACTGCTTTCCATTGCCTTTGAGTATTTATAGGCTCAGTGATTAAATCTCTAAGGAGATTGCCCAAGCAGGAAGGGCAGCTGTGGAGGGGAGAAGGTCTTCAGCTGCCCCAGGGGTGTGGCCACATTCCACAGGGGCCCTAGAGGGTTTTCTTTTTCTGCTCTCCCTATGCACTGGGGACTTGGCAAAAATAATTCCCCTATAAGGCAGGAAACTGAGCTGAGGCACGGAGAGGGAAGGGGACTTCCCTGTCTGTGAGACTAGGTCAGACTCCTCCCCAGGAGCTCCTCTTTGCCTGGGGAGTGTGTGTTTCCTATGCTGGCATTCCTGGGTACCCTGCTTGGTCACAGATTCTGAATGGGGTGGGGGACTTCAGGGTCCCATCTGCCCTGAAGCTGCTTGACCAGAACCACTCTTGATGTGAGCTCTGCTGTGTAGCCCCTGGGTACACCATGTGCAATGGGTCTTTGCTGGTGCAGTAGCTAACCGGAGGAAAGGCTTCTCAGGGATGGGAAGGTCATTGCTGGGCTGGAGCCAGGATCCCTGCTCTCTGCAAAGATCTCCTCAAGTGCAATAAGCTCTCAGCTCCTCTTGTCCTACACCCGGTTCTGTCCTTTGGGTCCTTAGGCTGCTTCAGCCTGAGCTGGCAGGACCTCGTACAGTTTATGCATGGGGAAGCCGAGTCACAAAGAGACCAGGACTCAGAAGACACTCTTCACTGTGGTCCTGACTTCCCAAGAGCTGCCGCCTGAATCTAACTCTCTGGGTTTTTAGAGCTGTGCTCTGCGATTCTTGAAGCTGAACACAGACATTTTAAGGCCGAGGTCATACGAGTCAGACTCGGAGAGAAGTAGAATGCAGACCAGGGCCCACAGCCTAAAAATCACCTTACTGGGGAGGGGGAGGTGCGTCAAAGCCTGTGGTTGGAGCAAACCCAGCAAAACGGGGGTGGGGCTTCTGCCTTGGCCTGGAAGGGACCTGCCCTTCTGGGGACCAGAAAAAACAGCTGCTGGCACATCCAGAGCCCTGGGGAGGCATGGCAGTCTCTCTGGGGACACCTCTGGGAGAGTAAAAGACCTTTAAAGATGGAGGAGATGGGGTTAAGGTCCTCCAGACCCCAGAGTACTAGTGTTAAAGTCACTTGAGAAGCCAAAATTTGTAGGAATGAGGACAGCTCTCAATGGGCCACCAACACCCAACAGGTAGCTCATTCCTTGGGCAGCCCCAGCCTTGCCACAGCACTTGTTGAGTTCTGGCTCCAGGGCCACAGATATGTCCCCCCCCCATCCAAGGGTGACGACACCACCTGTGGGCCTCCAGCCCACCCACCCGACTCTTCTCACAGGCTACTTGGCTGTCCCCTAAGATAAGAAACAAGGCATTGTTGTCCCATGTGGTGGCACACGCCTTTACTCTCAGCACTCAGGAGGCAGAGGCAGGTGGATCTCTGTAAGTTGGAGGCCAGGCCAGTCTACATAGCAAGTTCCCAGGGCTGCCTGGGTTGCATATGTCTCAAAACAAAAGAAAAGACAATCAAAAACAAAAAAAAAAAAAACAAAACCTTGCCGTTGAGAATCCAGGGAGCAGAATCACACATTCCAGTGTAGATTGGATGCTATTCTGGGAGTTGTTGAGTTGGCAAGAAAGCTCCACAGACAACAGGCGGTAACCCGGTGAAAAACCCAGCCAGAGCCATAGTTCAAACCACCAAGACTGACATTGTGTTAATGCTGACCCCGGGCTGACCACGATGCTTTCCCTGTTTGATCTCCCTGTGAACTGCAATTATGTAGTTCTAACTATCCTTCACATCTTTATTACATTCTTAGCATGTGTGTGTGTGTGTGTGTGTGTGTGTGTGTGTGTGTGTGTGTGTGTGCTCTCTCGAATATGCTGTGCAGGAATCAGAGGACAACAACTTACATTAGGTTTTTTTCCCACCATGTGGGTCCCAGGGACTGAACTGGGTTGGTTGTAACCACCCTGAGACATCTTGTTGGCTCCTAACCATCCCTTAAAAAAAATAGCCCTTAGAAAACCTTCCCCTTGGACCCCCACACTGAGAGCCCCCAGAAGGTCTATCCGGCACACAACAACCAGGCTCTCACGAATGAGGAACCTGAGGCTTATGAGGGAGAGGTAACATCTTAACCGTGCCCTGACCTTCTCACCAAGGATAGGGCAGGGGCGGCTCACCCTGGCCGAGCTGACGGTTGTAGAGGTACCGTGACTGCCTGTGGATGAGCCGGTGTCACTGTAGGATACCACGGAATAGGTGTCTCCGACACCGGGGCCTGGGGGCTGCCGCGCCTTCATGGACTCGATCTCACGCCTCAGCACCAGATGGTCAAAGCGGTCCAGGTCTTGGGGTGAGATGAGGCCTCTCACCTCAGACAGGAGTGAGAACTGCAGGGGAGGGCGTGACAAATCTGACACTCAGACACTCAGCAGAGAACTCTGCCGGCAGGTGGGACTGGTACCTCTACCTCCAACTGATCTGTATGCAAGCCTGCTCTGCAGCCCCAAACCTTCCACGGCTCTGGCCCAGCATCACCTGCCTCCTTCCTCTCTGTAGCTCTTCCTTCTCAGCATGCACAGGTGACAAGGAGTCTGAGCAAACTATCATATTCCACGTCACAAAGCCCTTAGTCATTCCTTCTTCTTAGAGTGGTCCTCCGGATCATGTTTGTTTGCAAACTGTATTTCCTCTTTCCTGCCTGAATTTACCCCAAACTATACTAGATTAAGCTACTTCTTCCTTTCAGCAGTTTCTGACCCACAAGCAGACTGAGCTGGCTCCTCTGACCAGCCCATTTACCCTGGTCCCTGCCTGTGAAGAATATTCTTTGATGATAACCACTGGATTCTGTTCCTGTCCCCAGAAGTCTTGAGTTTGGAGGATGGGGCTGCTTAGGGTTCCGTTGAGCTGAGGACCTTGGTAACGGGGTAGGAACAGAAGGAACAGGTCACCTTGGCGTGTGTGTTGAGCAGCTCAAACAGTGCCATGACCAGGGCCTCCACAGAGATGGCGCCACCGCGGTACTGGTCCAGGTAGTACATCATGGTGGAGCGCTCCTGCTCCGTCAGCAGGTGCCGGGCTTGGTCATCCAGCAGTGCGCGCGACTGATTCCCCAGGCTGCTTAGGGTCACTTGGGAGCCGGCTGGGCCCTTGTAAAATCCTGGCTGAAAGACAGAAGGACACAGGCCAGAGGACTTGAGGCTGTTGGAGAACCAGAGGACCTGGCAGTGCCAACAGCACTGACGGTGTCACACACACAGGGACCGCTCCACCCAACCCTGGGATGATGGTGCTATGTGGTCTTCTCCGTGGCACCTTCCTATCTGACTCTTGTCCTTCTGCCCACCTGTTCACACTCTACGCGATCCTCGGGACTTCCACATCTCTCTTAGGAAGCTGTTGGGATAAGAGCCCCAGCGTTTTCTAGGTCACAATTCCGACCTATACCCCTAACGCGTGCCAGATTATACAGGTGGCCCTCGCCTCTGACCAGCCGACACCACCCAGCCTCCCTTCGGGTTCCCTGGCCCACCCTGTCACCTTGCCAAGAATATGGAACATGATCTTAGAAACGCAGACTTTCTGTTTGCCTACGAGGTGCTCGCTGCCCCCACCTCATCCACGGTCCCAAAGCCTTGTGAGGTCAGCCTGGGCCGTCGCTCTGTTCCTAACCCTGCTCACTCTCCTATTCTTCCACTAGCCCTGGCGCAAGTCACACTCCTCCCTGATGCCACCTTGCCTCCGTGCTTCCTGGTGGGCTTTCTAGTCCGATACTTGTTTGAATGTTTGCACTGTCTTTGTGAGTCTTCTACTGGGTGTGACCCCCCCCCCCCCGAGGGCAGGGACCTGGTAACTTCTCTTCACTGCCCTTATCCCTCCGGCCGGCACAGTGGCTGGAGGCCAGCAAGCATCTGGACAGTTGGGTGGCACGGCTGAAGCTCCCTACAACGTATAGGCCCCTGTGCATACTCTGCCCCAAACAGAGGGGAGAAGAAGATGCTGGTGATGTCCTGCAATGGTTTGTATATGCTTGGCCCATTAGGAGGAGTGGCAGCATCTGGAGGTGTGGCCTTATTGGAGTAGGTGTGTCGCTGTAGGTCTGGGCTTTATTATCCTCGTCCTAGATGTCTGGCAGCCAGTCTTCTGCTAGCTAGCTGCCTTTGGGACAAGAGGTGGAACGCTCAGCTCCTCCAGCCCCATGTCTGCCTGGTCGCTGCCATGTTCTTGTCTTCACGAACTGAACCTCTGAACCTGGAAGCCAGCCCCAATTAAATGCTGCCCTTATACGACTTGCCTTGGTCATGGTATCTGGTCACAGCAGTAAAACCCTAACCAAGACATGTCCCACAAAGAGACCTACCTTGTTTGTCCCTTCTTCTGTGTGGTCCCCTGGAAACCTATGGAGAGATACAAGCCCCCTCAGCACATGCTAGCACATGGAGTGAGGCACACATGGGGAAGGCTCAGTTGGAGCAGGAAAGCTAGGCTCTGTGTCTGGCATGTTGGCACATGCCTGTGGTCTCAGCATTTGGAAGGCTCTGGAGGTCCAGACTAGCCTGGACTGCTCCGTGGCAAGTTTCCAGCTAGCCAGCTTAGGATATATGAACCTTGTCAAAAATTCTCCCCACCCCAAAGCAGAGCAAAAGTGTGAGAAACCACATATCCAAGTACCATGGTCACTGCTTAGGGGCTGCTGAGGGGCATGTGACCCCCCAAGACCTACAGATGGTTTTGAGTCTTCCCCATTAGCAACATATCCAGCACTGCCACACCAAGGGAGGTGGCCTCTTGGGTACTTCCTGTCCAGATGGGACCCAGAGTCCTCTGGTTGGTATGAGAGCAAAACAGAGTGGGGACTCACGGGGTGAGGGGGAGAATAAAGGACCTTTGACAGGTGATCCAGGTCAGCCATCCCCTAGGATGGTGGGGAAACCGGAAACCCTCAGGGGAAACTTGTAAGGACACCTTAGCTCTGGCTCCTATCTTCAATCAGAAAAGGTCGTATTATGCTGTAAGAGTTTGGAATTTTAAGAAACAACCAGAAACCAAGTTTTTTTTCTTAAAGTGGGAAATCCAAATTTTTTCTAAAAAAAAAAATGTGTTGGAAATTAACCTTTTAGAAACATATAACACTGTGCAGGAATAAAGGAGAGAAATGTGATACTGTTGGGGGGTGTCTGACCAGGAGTCACCAGCCACCAGGGGGAGTTGTCTGATGGGGACCACAGGTGACACAGGTTACATTACTCACAGGCATATGGCCACCTGGCCCCTGTGCCTGGTTCTGAGATCCCTTCATCCCAAGTATCTCGTGGGGTCCTCTCTGGTAGTATGGGATAGGGAGAGGAGAGTCCACATTTAGATGCTCCCCGGCTGCACTAAGCACCCAGTCGAGAGATTTGCCTGATGGCAGAGAAGGGGGCTCTAAGTCTTTTACTTCAACTTTCCACGAGGACACAGGGGTAGAGGAGGAGGGGAAGAGCCCATGAGTGGAGTGGATCTCAGGGTGAGGACACCAGACTAGGAGCCCTGATTCTCAGAAGTCGCCCGAGGATCCCGGAACCCCGTGCCCCGGGCCAGACCCTGCTGAGTTGGTGACGTTTTCCCCGATCCGGGAACTGGCGATCCACTTGGTCTGGTCCACGGTGGTCCGTGCGTGGGGCAGCCTTCCGACGTCCTTTACCGTCAAGATGAGGTGCTGGGATGACTTGAGCAGCTTCACTGCCTCGTCATGCAGGATGCTGAGAAAGCTCCGCCCATTCGCCTCCAGAATCTGGTCCCCAACCTGCCAAGACCCAGCACCGTCACATGGGGCTGACCTCATCCCAGCTCTCCTCTCCCCAGACTCAGATGAGGTCAGTGAGGTTCAGGGAGGCTGTGGATGCCTGAGGGCCACATAAGAAAATGACAACTCGCTTCCAATCCCAACCCTGAGTCCAGCTCTTGTTACTTAGAGAGTAGGTCTGCTATGACATTCCCCGAAGTGCCCCCCATCAGAGGCAAGCCAGCTCGGAGATTGGGATCAGATGAGCTAACTGTAGGATGGGGGGAGGGGCATGAAGGGAGAAGCCTGTGATTTCTACATATGATTCCATACTGTTGAGATTTCTCATCTAGCACACACTCTTTTTTTTTTATTATTATTCTATGTGCATATATGAGTGGGCTGCATGCATGTGTGCCTGGTGCCCACGGAGGCCAGAAGATGGGGTGGGATCCCCTAGAACTAGAATTGCAGGTGGGAACTGAACCTGGGTCCTCTGCAAGAGCAGCGAGTCCTGCTATCTACAGAGTGGTCTCTATCTGGAGTTCACATTCTCTGTCTCTCTAGCAAGCCAGTGACACTTTGACTTACTAAAGGAAGTTTAAAAAAAAAAAACCACACTAATGAGACACCCAGCCTCCCACTGAAGGAGTACGCGGTGCTGGAAGTCCTACGACAGCAAGCAGTCTTATTTTGTGATAGAAAACAACAGACAGATGAGACAAAACCAGTTGCCTTCCAATGATAACAAATCCGAAGCAGAGCCAGGAGAAGCGGAGGAAGGTGCTGTGGTACAGAGAGGGTCACTGGACCACCCGAGGGGTGGGGACTCAATGGACTGTCTCTTCCAGAAGGTTCTCAAGCCTGAGGATAGAACAACACCATGCCTGCTGTAACCTAGAGGGTAGCTGCACCCCTCCTCCATTCTGTTCTCAGCTGTGTGTCTCTTGCTCCTGAGCCCACAGTACCAACAACGGAGGACTGACCCTCCCACGGCCTGAGCCAGTGTGTGTGTATGTGTGTGTGTGTGTGTGTGTGTGTGTATGTGTGTGTGTATGTGTGTGTGTATGTGTGTGTGTGTATGTGTGTGTATGTGTATGTGTGTATGTGTGTGTGTATGTGTGTGTGTGTATGTGTGTGTGTTTATGTGTGTGTATGTGTGTGTATGTATGTGTGTGTATGTGTGTGTATGTATGTGTGTATGTGTGTGTGTATGTGTGTGTGTGTTTATGTGTGTGTGTGTGTGTGTGTGTGTGTGCGCGCGCTTTTGGTGATGCTGCTCCCTCAGACCTGGACAGAATCTTTTTGATTTGTCACTAACGTGGGGAGAAGAGACGTTTGTTTAGTCCTCCTCAGGAAAATAGAGTCTCCTAGACAACAAGGATGCCCACCCTCAGTTTGGGATCACAGCACTAGTGAGGGGAAACCTGGCTCAGTGCGGCCCAAGGTCTATCTGCTTTCTCTTCCTGCAGTCAGTTGCTGCTAGGGGACTACACGGCTTTGCTTCAGATCCAGCCTCTCCCAAAGCCTCCTTCCTTAGCCCTGCCTGCAACATCTGGACCTGTATTTCTCCTGTTAGCTCTTCAGCAAACCCCATCCAATCTTCCCCTTCCTCCTGGCTTCCTCTCTCCTGGACCCCGAACTGCTCATCTGGTAGTTCCTGAGTCAACACTTCATCTCTGTGGGTTTACATCCAAACATCCACAGTCATTGTGCAGGCGTCTGCTAACATGTGGTTAAGAGCTTTGGAGACCATCCGACCTAGGTTCGAGTCCCCTCTGCCCCTGCTATTCTTATACCATGGGACATGACCCCACCACCTGCCTCCCTCTAAGCGGCTTCCATGCCTCGCTTTCCCCTGGTGGCTGTGAACTGGGGCCTTAGTCAAAGATTCCCCCTCCAAATGTCTAGCTACCGGTGCCTGGTTGGTACTGCCCACAAGGACAAGTCTCTGTCCCTTTCCACTGGTCTCCCTGTTAACATCTGAGAGCGTAGACATCCCACTGAGCTCCCGAGCATGTCCGGGCAGCGCCTCCAGGTGTCAGGGCGCTGTTGTAAAATTACCACTGCAGAAGCCACAGCCAAGGCCGCGCCTCTCACATTCCCGCCTCTCACATTCCCGTGTTTTGTCCCTCTGCAGCTGCGGCTTGTCATCTTCCTGTCCACGCACTTGATTTCAGCGTGCGGTTTAATTAAAGGCGCCTGCGTCTGGGAGAGCAGCCGTGTCCAGCCAGACACGCTTCTGAGAGCCAGGCGCTGGATCCTTCTGGGGAATGGCCCGCAAAGCCCATCGGCTTGGACTGGAAGCCAGATAAAACATAGGTCAGCTTGTTCAGTGGGAACTTCAGACAGTGGCCCGTGCTCAGAATGATGGATATCCAGGGCCACTGCACAAAGTCCTCTCAGTGGCACGCCTTGCTTATGTGAAACTCCCATAGCCATGGGCTCCCTCCCTGATGCCTACGGCTTAGGCCTAGCATGTCCAAGAGAGGCCGCAAGTCACCTGTGGGGACCAGGCTGATGGGCTACTGTGGTTCTGAATGTCAGTCTTCCTCCTGGCTTGGATCCAGCAGCATCTATCATTTCTACAATGTGTGTGGTCCAGCACAGGGCAGGCTTCAGCAGCACACTGGGTATCTACATGTTGACTGGCTAAGCACCTCTCCCTCTGGCCTGATGAACAAGCCTATCCCGGTAGGAGGAGACAGAGGTGGCAGGGCTTCCCTGCCACCCATCCAACCAGAGAGCTGGAGGTCATGGGAGCGGGACACAGGTCACCTAGATGTCCTGGCATCTGTGAGCTCGATTCCCGTTTTGGCCTCCTTCCTTCAGGGTTGAGCTGAAAACTACCACGTTTGAGAGCTGGGATGAGGCCCTCCATAATGCCCACCCCAGCATCTCTGATCCGGTCCAAGTCACTCCTCTATCTATAGGTTCCTTACTTCCTCCCGCCCTCTCCTTGTAGGATGGTGTAGTAGTTTCATGAGAATGGAGCTACACAGGTTCGTTTTTGAATGCTTGGTTTCCAGTGAGTGGAACTGTTTGGGAAGAAGCAGGGAGTGGGTGTGGCTTTGTTGAAGGAGGTGTGTCACTAGGGGTGGCCTTTTAGGTTTAAAAGCTCACACCAGGCCTGCAACTAATACATCAGATGTGAGCTCTTGGCTACTGCTTCTGTGTGGTGCCTGCCTGCTGCCACACCCCCAGCCATGATGAAAATGGACTAACCCTCTGAAACTATGGGCAAGCCCCCAGTTAAATGCTTCCTTTTCAAAGCTGCCTTGGTCATGGTGTCTCTTCACAGCAGGAGAACCGTGACTGAGACCAAAGGCTTCACACGCCCCAACAGCTGTCAGGACGGATGCTCACCCCCGACTCTTCGGCTGACAAATCACTCTCAAAAAAGGCCAGTGTGTCTCACTCAGTGTGTTCCACGGGGTGGGGAATCGTGTCTCCACACTGTAGCCCTTCTTTAGAGGGCAGACAATTATGACACAGTGAAGCAGTGTGCCCACGCGGCTCCCTCAAGTTATGCCCCAAGTCTCAAGTGTTCTCATCTGTGGGATGGGTATGGTGTTCTGGCCAGTCCCAGGTCACTGTGAGAACCAACAGAAATACCCAGCATCAAGACAGGGGCACAAGGCTCTCCGCGTGCTTCCCTCCAAACAGAAGCGACAAGTTCGAGGACACCAGAGTCACACAGGAAATGAGTGAATGAACAGCACCAAGCCTGTGCTCTTGGGCTGCGCCCTCGGCCTGCGCCGCCTTCATCACCCCAGTGTAGGAAGCAGGGGAGGGTTCAGTGATGGGCAGACGGGCAGATTCATCACCTCTGCATTGCTTCCTCTTGCCCTTGGCTTGTGCCATGAAGCTGGAGTAGATTAAACTCACCCTCTCAACGAAAAGCCAGGAGCTCTGGTCGTGGAGATGTGACTTTTTTCTTCCCAGCCCAGAGTGAGATGTTGTGCGTATAGACGAGGTGAGAAATAAAGGGGCCAAGATACCATGTCCATCGGACCTTTTCTGGGGCCTCCTACACGTGGAGAAACTCAGGCACCATAAGACCATGTGGCGGCAATGGAAAAGCCCGGCCCTGGAGCCAAGGCAAGGGAACGCTCAACCCTGGTTCGCGGGCAGTGTGATGGACCATCTAATAAATATTGCTCTGCTTGCTGTGGTGCTGATGGGAGCATGGGGGGGGGGGGATGAATGAGAGATGGCAGCTTATTTTATTGGTCACCACAGCCACCGTTTTTGGCTGGTGACAGAGGAGGAGAGCTGGACCATGGGGAGGCCCTTCATTTCAAGGCAGAACAAAGCCTGCTCCATCAACCCCAAGCCACCCAGTACCGGGTTCATGTTCTAGCGCTCTGAGAAAGTGAGACACACAGGCATAGGGAGGACACTGCTTTCCTCTGAACTTGGCCACCAGGAGGCAGGATCCGCACCCTATGCTGTGGGGCCCACACACACACAAACACCAAGGAGACAGCCCTCAGAGGCAGACGAGAAATACATTTCCATGGTTCTACACATGGAGCAACACCCTGATGAGTGGGGTCCCCTCTCTGTGATCAACCATCGGGAACCTGGTTCTTTGAAGGGGACCTCAGAGTCTGGACCCAATTTCAGATCCTGCTGCGTACACTCCATGTGTATAGGTCTCCTTGGTTTCCAGATACTTCCTGGGAAAACTCAGAAAATATCAGTTGCTTCCCAAATGGGTTAGCACACCCTCTCTATTGAGTCTCACACACTTCAGACAGTACATATGAGGCGCTCAACGCTTTCAGGATGAACGGAGAGCTCAGGACACTGTCTGCATGCATGTTGCAAGTGCTTAGTATGTGTTGGCTGCCTTCTGAAAACTCCTGCTTACGTGGTGTACCGGCTTGTTCTGTGTCAACTTGACACAAGCTGGAGTTATCACAGAGAAAGGAGCCTCAGTTGAGGAAAAGCCTCCATGAGATCCAGCTGTAAGGCATTTTCTCAACTAGTGATCAAGGGGGGAGGGCCAGCCCATTGTGGGTGGAGCCATCCCTGGCCCAGCCCATTGTGGGTGAAGCCATCCCTGGCCCAGCCCACTGTGGGTGGAGCCATCCCTGGGCTGGTAGACCTGGGTTCTATAAGAAAGCAGGCTGAGCAAGCCAGGGGAAGCAAGCCAGTAAGTAATATCCCTCCATGGCCTCTGCATCAGCTCCTGCTTCCTGACCTGCTTGAGCTCCAGTCCTGACTTCCTTTGGTGATGAACAGCCATGTGGAAGTGTAAGCTGATTAACCCTTTCCTCCCCAGCTTGCTTCTTGGTCATGATGCTTGTGCAGGAAGAGAAACCCCGACTATGACATGGGGACACCCTCCTCACTCAGCAGCTTGATCCTGCCATTCCATCCTCAGAGTCCCTTCCGCCATACCTAACTCTCCCCTGCTTCCAGCGTAGGCTGACCGCCTTCCCGCATGGACCACCCTGAAGCTCCTCCCCCTGTCATCTCAGCTCCTGCAGAGCTGAATCCCGACAAGAATGAGTGTGTGGCCTTGTACCCCAGCCTCCACGGTCCCCCGATGGAGCACTGAAACCTCCTTTGAGAAAAGACACAGTATGAGGGCCTCTCACACAAAAATGTTTCTCTATCTCCACACACACACACACACAAAGCTGCCTTTATGGATTTGCCAGGTTTTAATTAGCTAGAAACTACAATGGGGGTCTATGTGCGGCCAGGTTCCAATAGAGGAAGAACGTCAGCAGCAATAACTTGAATTTCTTTCAGACAGAGCAAAATGTCACTAATGTAAATAATGTTCTCAAAGGTCTTCTAAATGATAATCATCCGATGAAGCTTTTTACTTGAAATTTAAAAGCAAAAAAGGAAAAGGAGAAAGCAGAGAGACGTGTCACACACAATGAGGCACACCTATAATCCCATTGCCTGGGAGCTGAGGCAGGAGCATCAAAACTTTCAGGCTGGGCTGGACTGCCAGCAAAGGCACCCTCACAAGGAAACAAGCAAGCCAGCCTACACTTCCCTAACCTTGCACCCTGGTGTCCCTAGGCTTCACAACATGCACACAGTAGGAACTCTATTCACACCAGTGACAGGGCTTGAAATAAAAGAGAAACAAGAAGAATGGGGCCGGGGGAGTGGCTGTGGCTCTGAGATCCCTCAGCAGAGGGTGTTGGGAAAGAAGTGTGCCAAGAACTCCATCCCTGTGCTGAGCGGAGAGAGATGGGATTGTTCTCTTGGGTGCAGGGAAAGAACCCAAGGGCTTCCTGCTTCTGGCCCCCGAAGCCTTCCCAGGGCTCCACAGAACTAAAAGCTTTCATGGAACCTTCTAGGGCTCTACGGAACCCCAGGGACCCACTGGAGGGGATTCTGGGGTCCCAGGTGAGGCCCTGCTGATTACTATGTTACCTCAGTTCGATCCCCCTTCTACTGAGGGGTTTTATTGCAATTATGAATCTTTAATAGTTTTCCATGTCAGGTATAAAACTTTAATGGCCTCCCCCACCCCTTTCACTACAAGTGAACGATGCAGTTTTAATGAGACGACAAGAGTTTTTCCCAGCAGTTCAGAAGCCGGCAAGCCTTGCCCGTATTTAAAGAAACAACAAGGAGAGATGGAGGTCAGCGAGAAGATCCAGTAGGAGTCAGGGTTCGGTGGAATCTCTACAAACTTGGATCCCTCCCCGGCAGAACCTATCAAAAAGACAGTGGAGGGTATGACACAGTCCCCTTGGGCTCAATTCCAGCAAGTGGCACCTGCCTGTTCCTCGCACACGAGGCACCTGCTCCCTTCTCGGTCCCTTGGCAGAGCTGCGGTCTCCATGGAGGCCTAATCTAAGGCTTCAGATCAACAGTGGGAAACCTGAGGTCAGACAGGGGGAAAGACCCACCCTAGGTCAGACGGAGGTGAAGGTCAAGAGGTAGGATGCCCAGCATGCCAGGGGCAGAGTAGGACGGCCCCAGATGACTTGAAGGAATCTAACCCCAACACACAGAAAGGGAGTACCACAGTGGTATGTAGCAATTGTTACATTTACATTTTTTTACGTTTAAAAAAATGTCCCTTTTATTAAACATACATTATTTTCTCGGACAACATAACCTTATAATCTTATACGATATGAACAGTTTCCTCTCCCTCTACCCATCCCAGTCTATCCCAGCATTGCATTTAAATTAATTAAAATGAAATTAATTAAACAGAGTTTAATGAAAGTCAGTTCCCCAGCACAGAATCTCCGTTTGACCACCTGTTTTTATGGTTACCTCAATACACCAAGTTCCTCTAACCCAAGGCCTTTCCTGGTATCTCCAGGTAAGCCTGCTCCTCCACCAGGTTCCCAAGCCCCTCCTCCCAACTTTCCCCGCAGTATCGGGTCCATCCCACCCCCACCCCCCCACCCCCCGCGCCAGATGCTGGAGCCCTCCAGCCACCACCGGCTGCATGCTCTGACTAGTCACAGTGTCTCCAGAGCAGCCCCCTGTGCTCCATCCTCAGCCACCTCCAATATTGTCCTTAAGTGGCAGGAAGAAACTGAAAATGACTGTGTCACTCCCTGCCCCCCCTTAACCCCGCCCCTTCCAGTGGCTTCTAAGAGTCAGCCTTTCCTGACTCTGAAGGGACCTTAATGGCATGCCGTCCCACAATTCCCTATCACTGTTTTCTTTCAGTGCAGCCCTACTTTGCTATTTCTCCATTCATCAGCACACAGACCTTCCCCTCCTCCAGACCGCACATGCTGGTCCAAAGCGGGAGTCACTGACATCCTTCTAGTGCCCTGTCACTGTCTGATCCCGCTGGTTGCTAGAACCCAAAGCCAGTGTCCTGCACCTCTGGGATGGCACCACCTAGAAAAGGTTCGGTTTTAGTTCCCTGGGGTGAGCAAAAATGCAGTTAAGTGATCTGATAAATGAGCCACTGAGCTAGACGCTGGCCTTGGGCACCTGCACAGGAGTACGGGGCAGGATGTCTCCCTGTTCTGTAAATGCTGGGTTAGGCAAGGCCTGGACTTGTGGAAGGTGCAGCCTTGGAGCCCAGCTCCACGGGGTGAAGCGGTGAAGAACAGCTGAAACATCACAAGTTTCTTTCTGCTGAAAGGAGAGAGTCCTGGGAAAGTGGGTGCGTTATAAATCCCCTGTTTGACAAGAAGGGAAACTGGAGGACTCAGTAGGTGAAAGTGCTTGTGGTCCAAGCCTGTCTGTCAACTTGAGTTCAACCCCCAGGACATGCCTCCCAGGAGATGGCGAGACAGGAATACCTTGGAAGCTCTCAGGCTATAGGTAGCTTTAAAGTACACAGCACAGTGGCAGAGGAAAGAGAGACCCTGACTCAGAGTGAAAAGGCTCCTATAAGTTGTTCTCTGACCTCCAGTTATCCTCTGGACTCCATACACAGAGGCATGTGTATGCTGTATTCATACACATGGATAGAATGAGGGAGGAAGGGAGAGGAAGGGAGGGAGGAAGAGAAGAAGGAAGAACAAAATTTGGAGTAATAAGTGGGAGGCCCTTGAACTTCCAGTCTACTGGGGCAAATGGCCAGATGTGACCTACTGACTCACTTTGGGATTCTTAATGGATCTCTCTCAGTTCTCAAGTTCGAGTCCACAGCCCTCATAAACAAACAGGAATCGGTCAGAAGACACAGTAACAAGGGAAATCCCCTTTGTGATAGAAACAGAGACAAATCCTTAGGAACAGACGAGAAGCGTACAATACCGTAGGAACCAGATTTGAAGTCATTTCATATCACAAGGAATGGATTCGAGGGCAGAGGCAGAGGCAACTCGTAGGCTGGAGGGTTGGACGCTGCCCAGTTGTAGCTCTTTGCTTACTCTTTGCAAAGGCAGCCTAGTAAAAGCTGCAGCCAGGATTTGCCAGGAGTTAGCATAGAAGTTCATGTGGAAAAATAAAATTGGATGTGAATGGCCTTCAATGTTTACTGCAGAGTAACTATTGCTTACAGCAGTCCTTGGTCCATTGAAGAAACAGCACCGGGATGCATTGCCAAGGTCCCCAGCACATTCAAGCAGATGGAAGTGTTATTCCCCAAGGCTGGTCACGGCAGGTGGTAATCCACGTGACACTGTTGTGCTGGACCGTCACAGCGGTGTAGGATGCTGTGTCTCAATAAATAGATCAGAAAAATAATTTGGCAAAGAAAAGGGCCTATCTGGAAAAGGCTCAAAAGTGTTTGTTCCCAACTCTGTGACACTGTAGACAGACAGGAACATGGAGATGGACAAAAATATAGAAATAGTGAGAGGATCAGAGGGGCTTGGGAGCTGGGAAACAGAGGGACTACCGGGTAGGGAGGGTAAGTAGGACCTGGGGATATAAAGGAGAGAAAGCTATGTGGGATGGCACTGAAATATAAGTTACATGGCATTATTCATCTAAGAAAGCCCAGAGAGCTGTGATCATGAATGTAAATTACAGGCTCCAGTGAATATGTAAACATCATTGGCTCATTAACTAAAACACAGCAGGCAGGGAGGTATGGTGCTGAAGCAGCAGCTGACAGCATACATCCTGACCCATTAGCATGAGTTAGAGAAAGATAACTGCAAATGTCATGGGCTTTTGAAACCTCACAGCTTGTTCCCTCCCAGTGATATACTTTCGCAAACAAGGCCCCACCTCCCAATCCTTCCCAAACAGTTCCACCAACTAAGGAACAATTATTTAAACATCTGAGTCTATGGGAACCATTCTCATTCAAATCACCATACAATCTAAGGTACAGTCTGCCTTGGAGGAGAAGGCACGAGGCCAGGCAGCTCCACAGGGGCAGAAGTATGCAGCCAGGACACCTTCCACCTCATAGCAGAACAGAAAGAAAGCAGAGGTGGGACCGGAAGCGGGGCTAAACATGTCACATTCAAACCGTGAAGAAAATCTAGCCTTTCCAAATGAGATCAAGCTAGGAAGGTCATAGGGTAGGGTCCTAATCCAAAAGGGCCCTGCAAGGGAGATAAAAGAGACAATAGAATCTTTTCTCAGTCAAGTGAGGACCTGGGGAGAAGCTATCCATGAAATCAGTCTCACCAGGAACCTGGCATTTACCAGCCTCCAAAACTGGAGGAAATAAATGTCAGTTGTTTAGGCCACTCTGTTTACTGTGTCACCCTGAGTTAGCTCAGAGGCAAGGCAGCAGGAATAGGAGTACCTATTATAGGAGAGGGCCAATTATTTCCAGGGCTAAAGAATGCTTCAACTCTCTCTCTCTCTCTCTCTCTCTCTGTGTGTGTGTGTGTGTGTGTGTGTGTGTGTGTGTGTGTGTACACGTGCGCGTGTGTGTGTGTGTGTGTATACACGTGCGCGTGTGTGTGTGTGTGTACACGTGCGCGTGTGTGTGTGTGTGTGTGTGTGTACACGTGCGCGTGCGTGTCCAAAACTCTAATAGCAAGAGATAAACAACTCAGGAAATGACAAAATGGCCCCTAAGCATCTGAAAATGCATACAGCTTCACTCATAATAAGAAAATTGCACAGGAAAGCCATAACAAGTTCTCACCCGTCAGCCTCGAAAATCATCGAACAAGTGACAGGACTTGTCAGAGCTGGAGAAACAGGCAGACTCTTACACACCCGGCGGGGAATTCAGCGTGGGATATCTTAGAAGCTCTTCTCTAGAAATTTCTCATGACAACATACTCCCAGAAGAAAATGCATAAATACCTGGCCATTCACTGTGGTGGCATTTGCAAAACTAATGAAAATAAGGGAGATATTCATACAGAGAAGAAAGGCCAAATAAACTAGTACAGAAGCAGACAGCTGTGAAATCAATGAAAAAGGACCAAGGTCACTGTGCATGGACACAGATGATGACCCGAGTGCGAGGCTGTGCCTTATGGCACAAGTACCTTGTCCACGAGAAATAGAGAAAAGTAGGTCTGCGAGAAGGCTCAGCAGATGAGATCACTTGCTCTCAAGCCTGAGAACTCTAGTTTAGTCCTTAGGATACATACGATGGAAATAGAGAACTGACTGCCACGTGTTTTATCTTCTGAGTTGTACCTGCAAGCTGCGGTACACGGACATGTGCAGACGGACGGACGGACTGACACACACACACACACACACACACACAGGCAACTAACTATAAAATGAAAATCTTACACTTTTCCTTTCATCCTGGGTTCTGGGGATACACTTAGGTCATTGGTCTTGGCTGCAAATGCCTTTTAACCTGCTAAGCCACCTTGCTGGACCTTGTGGGGCGGGGCAGTGGAGGAGGACACAATCTCTTGTAGCCCAGTCTAGCCGCAAACTCCCCAGGTAACTGAGGATGACTGTGAACTGAGGATGGGAGTTTCACTCCACCACGCCCAATGTAAGTGGTACTGGGAGTCGAATCTAGGGTTTCCTGGATGCTAGACAAACACTATTCCACTGAACTACAACCATGGCCCCTATTTTGTAGACACAGAGGTCAGAAATCTGACACTTATCCCACTACTCTAGAAGCAAGACACCAGAAGGGCCAAGATCCTTTCTGTACAGTTGAGACAACCTTTTTCTGAGCTTGGAGAGGCCACTCACATCCCTGGGCTGCTAGGATGTCATCCACCCACCGAGCAAGCATCATAAGGCCACGCCCTCCTCACTTCGAGGCCTCTTCCTGGTTCCTACTCCACTTCTATGATCCCTGAGTCTGAACCCAGAAGACTAATCTGGGATCATCCCATCTCAAGGGCAGATGGGTGATGGGTGGCAGATGAATTCCACCTGGACCTTAATTCCCTCTGCCACAAACACCTAACCATTCACGGGTTCAGGGCACTAGAGCTTATTTTCAGGGTCCACTGTTGTTTGAGATAGGTCTACTTTAGTTTGAGGACTGATAAAATAAGATCCACTTATATCAAAATTATTAATATTCTAATATTGTTAGCAATGTAAAACAAGCCTAATACCCACCTCAGAGGCAACAAGTTTTAAAAGATCTTTTGATACTTTTATTTTTAATCATGTGTCTAGGTCATGTGGGTAAGTGTATGGGGTCCAGGTGCCCAAGGGATCAGGTTCCCTGAAGCCAGAGTTACAGGTGGTTGTGAGCCAGCCGAAGTAGATGCAGGGAACAGAAGTTGATCATCTAGAGGAACAGGAAGCACTTAACGGATGGGCCAACTCTCCAGTTCCAAGGATCCATTATTTTACGTGCTGTACAAACGATTCAAGAACCATGATTGGCACTTACACTGGAGAACTGGACCTGGGTGTAGAGCTCTCCACCATGGTGAGGGTTAGTGAGGAAGACTGAACAGGCACTTTGCAGATGGGGGTCTCACTTTGGCAACTTGCCCCAGAACATATGACAGAATGTGATAAAACTCGTCACATAGTGTGTTCCAGGAATTCACCCCAAGCAAGCCATCACGGTGCAAAATGCAAACTTGCAAAAGGAAACGCAGTGCCTCCTAAATGCCTACAAACTCCATGATTGGTCAAAGATGGCATCATACTTCTATCTGGTGCTTGCTGCAAACTCACTAAAGACGAGGCTAGAAAGCACTGGCTAATGTATAAGTTGGTTATTTGCTCAAGGCTCTGACAGAACCCCTGGGGGAACCACCAGAAGCGAAGAAAGGTTTGTTTGGGCTCCTTGTTTCAGAGGTGTCAACCTTGTCGCAGCAGACAAGCATGGCCAAGCTGCTCCAGCTGCAATGGTGGGAGCGCAGGGACTACTGACTTCACAGTGGATCTGAAGCAGAAAGCCAGACTGCACCCAAGGGTGGGGCTTCGGGGTTTCAAATGCTCAAGCCTTGCCTAGTCTCTGTCTCTGCTGGCTGTCGGCAGATTCAGAGAATGCTTAGCTACTTCTGAAGGGATTCTGTAAACTCCACCCCACAGTTACCTGGCAATAGCCAGGTATGTTCCACTCAGTTACCTGGCACTATAAAAGGGGCTACTTACCCCTCCTCTCTCTTTTGCTCTCTTGGCCTCTTGCTCTCCCGTCTTGCCCCTCCCCCCCATTCCCTTCCCTCCTCTTTCTCCACATGCTCATGGCCTGCCTCTACTTATCTTCTCTCTCTCTCTTCCTCTTCCTCCCCCCTCTCTTTCTCTCCCTCTCCCTCTCCCTCCCTCCCTTTCTCTCTCTCTCCCTCTCTATCTCTCTTTCTCTGCCTCTACTACCCTCTTAACTCCCCCCATGACCTGAATAAACTCTATTCTCTACTATACAGTCATGTGGCTAGTCCCTCAGGGGGAAGGGATCCCCAACATGGGTCCCCCAGAGGCATCCCCCATGCACCCACACCTCGCCACACCTCCAGGGGCCATACCCCTTCTCCCTTCATCTATTTCCCAACAATGGCGCCAAAACCCGGGACATCATCTTTTCTTTTTTATATACACAACATTGGTGCCCCGTGTGAGGAGATTAGATTTCCTTATGACCGACTGGACATCTCTCTTCTTTCAACTTCTCCAGCACCACATCTGTCTGTGTGCTGCTGATTCCTGCTGTGATGACAATGGACTGAACCTCTGAGCTGTAGGCAAGTCCCAATTAAATGCTCTCCTTTATAATAGTTGCCGAGGTCATGAGTTCTTGTCAAGGCAACAGAACTACTACTAAGACTGGGACCCTTCTCATTCAAACCACATTTTACTTTTGAACTTGGATTTTTATTGCTGTCACTCTTTCCTTATCTAATGTGATCTTCAATTACAGTAAGTAAACTGGGAAGAAGCATACCCACCTAGTCTCACACAGGGCGGGTGGGTGAGTCCTGAGTTGTAAATTCTGGAAGTTCCAAGTTCACTTTCCAAAACTGTATGTCGGGTCCAAAGAAAAAGCCAGCTCCCTAATTTCTGGCAGCTAGACAAAAGCCAGCATTCCTCAGAAACTTGTGAGTCCAGTTCCCTTCTACCAAAGGAGCTGTTTCCTCTTCCATAGGCAGAAGAGACAGATGGTTATCTGTGGAGCCTATTAGCATACCAAAGTACGTGCTGACCTCCAGGCTCGATCAATATTACAAAGACCTCTTGCACATTTCAAAGCCCATATTGGCATCCTGGCCCTCCCCTCCCCCAAACTTCTTCAGCTCCTGGGATTACCCAAAGCACTCATTTCTCCTAATAACCCTGCTATTTTGCCTATGTGCTTTATAAGAGTGACTCCCCTAGGCATATGTATTTGAAAGCTTGGTCACTAGGGAATAGTGCTATTTGAAAAGATTAGGATATGTGGTTCTGTTGGAGGAAATGCATCACTGGGGTAGCCTTTAAGGTGGCAAAAGCCCATGCCAATCCAAGTCAATCTCTTCCTGCTGCCTGTAGATCTGGACGTAGCTAATTCTCCTCCACCATGCCTGCCTGTGTGCAGACATGTTTCCCAACAAGATGACAATGGATTAAATCTCTGAAACTGTAAGCCAGACCCAATGAAATGTCTTCCTTATAGAAGTTGCCATGGCCATGGTAGCTTTTCACAGGAATAGAATACTGACCGAGACAGAGGAGAAGAAATAAAAATCTTAGAAAAAAAAAAAAAGTATAAGATCTGGGGATGCATGGCTTAGCCTAGCCTAGCTGCCGTTTTCTTGTCTTTCTCAAACATTTCCCTCTGCTTTGAGGATCTGGGGAAGAGGTCCTGAGGCAAAACTGCTCTGCCTCCTACCAAGCAAGAAATACTGTCCTCATTCTGACCAGAAAGAGCCTTTTAGCAATTTGGGATAAATCCCTTCTGCTCCCCACTAGGCTCTGTAACCTGTAGGCACAGATAGGATGAGAGGTGGTTTAAGCTTCTCTGCAAAGTTTCTCTCATTTTATTGCTCTTTTGAAAACCCTTATTTCAATTAGAAACAGCCAAATGCTTGATTTCAAGGGACTAGTCAGGTCAATTGTTACAATGTAGCCATGGGATGAAAATGTTATCTTGTAACTCTTACAGAACTTACTTAAAGGTTTTTGATCACAGCACATGGGAGAAACCAGCCCGAACTCAATGCAGTCTACAGAGCTTAATAACCACACACCTAAAAAAAAAAACGTATACACAGAAAGAATAGAAGATGCTACCACATGACAACGACCCAATAGGACACCGGCTAATGAATGAACAGTGTGGTGCCAGCACATGATAGTTAGCTAGGAAAACAGCAACAAAGGAACTCACTCACACAGGCTACATTATGCTAAGTGGAAGGAGGCAGGCAGTCCACAAACCCTAATACCTTGTGATTCCTAGACATGCAGAGCCCTCAGGGGCAAAGATGGAGATAGAAGCTTATCAGAGCTCCCAGGAAGGTAGAAGCCACCGTTCTGTAGGTGCAGGGATTGGGAAGGGGGGGTTGGCAGCACTGTTGAGAATGTTCTGAAATTTGACAGTGGGTGTGGCTACAGATGTTAGATTGTGCTAATGAGAACTCCAGAGCAGGAGGGGCTTATGGCACATGAATGGCTTCAAAAGAGATTCATGATGGGGTGGGGAGATGGCTCAGGGGACAAAGCCCTGGCCACTTGAGGATGGAACTTCAGACCTCTAGTGCCCGGGGAAATGCCAGGCAGGCGTGGAAAACACAGACAGTGCAAACTGGCTAGCTGTGCTAACCAAACTGGTGTGTTTCAAGGAGAGACCCTGCCTCAATAAGATTTGATGTCAATCTCGGCTTCCACGCACGTGCACATACATGTGCGGCTACACATTTCTCATGGCACCCCAAAGTTTGACAGCCTGGTTACCTTCCAGCTCAGCTAACAGCTCCTGGGTTTACGTGTTGTGCAAGCAAGCCCAGGTGAGTCCAGCGGCTGCTAACAGACCTGAAACAGCTGTTAGAGCTGGTGTCTCCTACCCTGTGCTCTTCCCTACCTCTCCTACAGAGTTGAGGGGATATGTTCTACAAAGGTGTGGTGAGGTATGGGGGGGAGGGGGTACCTCTGGCCGGCCCATGTTGGGCATCCCTTCCCCCTGAGGGACTAGCCACAAAGTATAGTCTAGAACAGAGTTTATTCAGGGCATGGGGAAGGGAGTTAAGAGGATAGTAAGGACAGGGGGTGGAGAGAGAGGGAGGAAGGGAAGTAGGGAGGGGGAGAGGGGAGGGGAGGGGAGAGAGGAGAGGAGAGGGGAGCAGAGGAAAAGAGAGGAGAGGGGAGAGGAGGGGAGGAAAGGGGAGAGGAGAGGAGGGGAGGGGAGGGACAAAAGGGTAAGTAAGAGCAGAGTAAGAACAGTAGAGTGAGGAGTGGTCAAGCAGCCCCTTTATAGTGCCAGTTAACTGTGGGGCAGAGTTTGGAGGAATCCTAACACCCCATGTGTATGCGTACACCGTGCCCCCAAAGCTGCTCTGTTAATCTCCTCCTCCATCTCTCTACCTGTGAGTCTCAACTCCACGTCTGACCACTATCCACACCTCCCTGGGCAAAGGCTTGGTCCTGCAGCCCCTGTCTAGGCACTGGGCATGCAGACGGCTGGCTTGTATCTGTTCAGAGCAATGACTCTATAGGGTCCGGTCACACAGACACTTCCTGTGTGTGGCGCAGCGGGCTTTCTTACGGGGCCCTCGAAGGGTTCTCCTGATAATGACAAATCAGACACCCTGCCTGTGTTCAAACCTGGCTTTTCCACTTTTTAGAGGTGGAGAGAGAGGAGTGTCAGAAGTTCAAGGTCATGGTGAGACAGAGTTCAAGGTCATGGTGAGACAGAGGCCTGATTGGCCAGCACAACAGTCCATCTTTAGCTGCTCTCCCAGAGGACCCGGGTTCAATTCCCAGCACCCACTTGGCAGCTCATAACTGACTGTTACTCCAGTTCCAGGGGTTCTGACTCCCTCACGCAGACACACAAGCAGGTAGAAAACCAGTGCGCATAAAATAAAAATAAGCAATTTGAGAGATTGATTTAATAAATTTATATAAAGAAAATAAAATCAAGAACAAAAGCCAAAGCAAAACACTTGAGCCAGGCCCTGTCCTTGGAGGTACGACAGACACCTGACCATGTCTGCCTCAGGTTCCCATTCCGCTCAGGGCTGGCACTGTGCAGAGGCTAAGTGGCAAGTCAGCCTTCTTCCTTGCGGGGGCCACAGGGTACAGGGCAGGACAGTCACACTGACACAAATGTGCTGACAGATGGCCTGCTGCCATTGGGAGTGAGTCTGGATTCAGAGAAACGGGTCAATGCCACGCTCAAGGTAATAAAATGTGACCTGGAGCCTTTCCTGTGGAAGTGGGTTTCCTGTGGGCGGAGCCTCTGGGACCTGCTCCTGCTAGCCCCAGTCACTGGTTTGAAATGAGCTCAGGGCAAGCCGCTAGATCTTGTAAAATGAGGCCAGGGCCATCCTGTCCTCCTGAGAACTGCCTGAGGTCAACTGAGATGACTCAGAGGAGGCACCTGGAGGGGCGTGGCTGGTGAGGGTCACTTTTCTATCTATCACAGCCACGAAGATGCCGGTAGTCTCCCTGGGGAGACTGGAGACTGACACAGGGAAGCCTGAGGCGGAAACACCACAGACACTCCACGCGTTCATGGAGAAACAAACTCAGCCCTCTGCAATAGAAAGTCCTGCCTCCTGTTCTTCCTCTGAGAAGCACTTCAAAAAGGAACCATGGTGCATGCTGTTGGAACAACCTAGAAGGCTTGAAGAGGGAAGCAATGGGAGCCAGATTTTCAGGATTGGGTCGTGTATCCCTTCCAGTCCCAGCTCCTATACCCACTAGCTTTGTGACCTTGTAAGTCAGTGCCTCACGGGGTTAGAGGATTCGCCACAGACGGAGTAGTGCTGAGCCTTGTGTCTGGCACAAAGGAGCTCTCTCCACATGCTGGCCGTTGTTACGCGTCTGAAAAAGACAAGACTGTTCCTTCCTCACGCTGTCCTTCTTTCTGCCTTTTCCACCAGACGTTCACTGCCCGTAGTCTGAACTATTAGAAGTCTCCAGGTCCCAAACCTGAAGGGAGGCAGGCAGGAATCAGGACTAGCTGTAGGTGTGTCGAAGGCGGGGACAGGGCAGAAGGGCACAGCTGAGTGCTGGGGAGGTTTTTACTTATTGTCACCGATATGTAGGGTTCTAGGCTGGCTTGGTGGTTCCCAGCCAGATGAACAGACATCAGGGTACCACTAACACTCTCTTGTGTGACCTTGAGCCAACGCTGATCTCTCTGAGCTTCAGTTTGCTGACCTTTAATGAAGGCTGACGGGCTGGCTGTCTACCACTGAGACTGTTCAGGACTCAGCAGGGTGCCCTGCCCAGATCTGCCTCTCAGAGTATTTGGGCTGCCCTGGCTCTTCTGACCTATGTCGGGTCAGAAGGAGTGGCCAGGTAGGAAAGAAGAAAGATGGAGTCCTCTGCGGCCGTGGCTGGGACATGCTTTCTCTTCTCTACAGCTACCAAGACTATTTCTGCAACTAGAAAGCACAACCGTGTTCTGACAGTTACATCCGGCTCAGAGGGAGGTCTGTGGTCGGTGTATTTATTTCTCCTCCACGTTTCTCTCGTTGCCCACCTCCCTCAACACGCTGGTAGGAATGACCTGAAGAAACACAGCCTGGCATCTGAACTTTTTCATTCCTACTGGTGCTTCTTCCAAGAGCGGTGGTGTCTACAATGTGATGCTCTGCCATAATTTTCCACTGCACATCCCTAGGCTGTCACGGATATGACCAAGGCCCCCATCCCTGCAAGAGGACTAGAGCTGGTGACGCTTTCCTAAATGGAAGGACCCTGGCCAGGTAAACTGAAGGTTGTTATCTGGCAACCATGCCTGAAGGTTTCTGTTTAGTAGACACCCAAGATCTCTCGAGGTGGCTTCTTTTTCCCAGCATCCACTCTTCCTCCTCCAGGAACCCCCCCTTAACCTTCCCCCAACCGTCAAGAACCTCTGGCAAGGGCAGTCTGAGCAGCCTGTTTCAGCCTGGATCGTTGCCCTCGTGACTGTCATATGAATCTGCCTGCTTTTCCACTAGTAGTTAGCTCTTCACTCTGTATTCCCCACTCCCATGGCCGTGGGACTCCCCAATACACCTCTCTTTCTGCCCACAGAAAGGTTTAGATCAGTAGGTTCTCTGTACCACTGCTTATAAATGGTTAAGTGTCCCTTGGCCCTCCTGGATTTGTTTACTTAGTCTTTTCTACAGTCGCATCAGTGCAGGACCAGACCCACGAATACCCACCCCATTCTCCTGTGCACACCGACTACTTCATTTACTTACCTTAAAAAAAAATCCTCCTTTAGCATGCCTTTGCCTTCTGGCAGCTGGACAGGCTAGGGATGTAGTTTCAGATGGTAGAATGCTTATGTAGCAGACACTAAACCCTGGGCTGGATCTTCAGCAATGCCTAATGGGGGTGTGGTACAGGCCTGTGGTCCCTGCACTCAGGATTATGACAGGGCTAAAACTTTAAGGCCATCTTTCCTACATAGTAGTCTGAGGTCAACGTGGGTTACATGAGAATATCCACCTCCACCACCACCATTACTACTACCACCACCATCAACACACCACCACCACCACCATCAACACCTCCACCATCACCACCACCACCACCTCCACCACCACCACCACGATTACTACTACCACCATCATCACCACCACATCACCACCACCAACACCATTACTACTACCATCACCACCACCACCATCAACACCTCCACCATCACCACCACCATCACCTCCACCACCACCACCACCACCATTACTACTACTACCATCATCACCACATCACCACCATCATCACCACCACTATCACTACCACCACCACTATTACCACCATCACCACCTCCATCACCACCACCACCACCACCATTACTACTACCACTACCACCTCCACCACCACTTCCACCTCCATCACCACCTTCACTACCACCACCACTGTCACCACCATTACCACCACTATCACCACAGTCACCACTATAACCATAGTCACCACTACCACCATCACCATCACTACCCACACAAAGAAAAGGTTTCAGCACATAGCCAAGACTGGCTTCAAATTAGTCCTTTCCCTTATTCAGCCTCTAAAGTAACTGGGATAAAAGACATGTGTCCACACACCTGAAATAAAACCATTTAGAGAAAACTACAGACCCATCTTAGACCTTCCCCACAGTTAAGTTTCAAACCACAGAGGTGGGGGGGGGGGACACCTGCTGAGGTGACTATTTAACATATCAAAGCAGACCTGGCCTCCAGGTTTCCCCTCAGCCCCAAACTGTCACAGGGTCAACTCTCTTCTGAACTCTCTGACCCAGGGTCTGAGCTGCTGGTCCCCTAGAGGCTCCTCTTACATGATTTGATTATCCCCCCTTTTGTGCCTCTGGCCTGGTTCCCTCTCTTCCTCACCCCCACCCCCTCACATGGCTCAGGGTCCTGACCACTGTGGACTCTCCCTTTGTATGAGGCATCTCTGCCTCTAGCCCCTCTCTGAGCACAGCTAAGGGCACTGTGCCCTGCACACACATGCTGCGTGTCCTCTATGGGTCCCACTCCTCTGTGTGCACTGGAGCATCACAGGGTCCCCCCACCCCCGCCTCCACTTTTTTATGCTCCTATGACCTCTGTGACCTCCGAGCAGCCTCCTCTGCTGGAAGAGAGAACTGGAGTTATGGATTGAAGCTGCACCGCATTCCCAGGCCCAGGTCCCTGTTCCCGGCCTGCTCTCCTCCCGGCACTGTCTTGGGAGGTTGTGGGAACATTAGGAGGAACAGCCTGGCCGGAGAAAGTGTGTCTTTAGGGTCTTTATCCAGCACTGGCACCGCTCCTTCTTTTCTGGGCCAGGTTTTCCTAGCCTAAGGTTGTTCACACTTTGGCTTATGAAGGCTTCTAGAACAATGGCTCTCAATTTGCCTGATGCTTCGAACCTTCAGTAAGCCACCTCAATCTTGTGGTGACCCCCCCCCCAGACAAAAATTACTTTTGTTGCTATTTCATGACTGTAATTTTGCTCCCGTTATGAATCATACCATAATGTGTGATATACAGGAGGTCTGATGTACGACGCTTGAGAAAGTCTTTCTGCCTCTCCAGAAAGGTCTCGAGCCAGAGGCTGAAAACTACCATCGCTACGTGAGACTCCGCTAGCCTCTGTTCATTTTCTGTTGTTATCCATTTAAAGTTGATGCCCACTGGCTGCACAAAGATCCCTGACAGCTTGAGGGCCACCTATGGAGAGGACGGGAGGACCATCCTCGTGGGATTGGTGCTCAGTGCATTTTGGCAGGGGACGGGGTTATTCTATTTCGCACAGGCTGACTTGAGAACTGTTACCTCATCCAAACTAGCCTCACATTAGAGACCCTTCTGCCTCTGCCTCCACAGTGTTGGGCACGCAGGTCTGGCAGCAGCTAATTTCTGTGGGCTGACCTTGCATCCTTTCTCCCTGCTCAATCTGTCTGTTCCAGGGGCTCTTTTGTAGATTCTTTGGTACCTTCTATGTAGATGATCCTCTGAGAACAGAGCCTCATTTCTTCTTTTCTTTTTCTCAACTTACCGAACTGACTACAACTTCTAGAATGCTGCTGAACTAGGTGTTCTAGGCAGTGGTAGCTTTCTTCAGTCTTGGGTGAAGGCACGTGGGTCTTCAGTGAATGAAACTGCAAAATCCATGTCTGCTGGATGCATTATCTTAAGACGTTAAGTGTGTGTGTGTGTGTGTGTGTGTGTGTGTGTGTGTGTACATACACATATGTGTGGGTATACATGTATTCATGCACATCTGGAGATCAGAGGACACCAATGTGATTTCTCTTATGTGATTTCTCTCCACCTTAAATATTATGGCAGGATCCTTCACCTGAACCTACAGCACACTGATCTGGCTAGTCCAGATTGGCCAGTTTGCTCTGGGGACCTCTGTCTCTGCCTCCTTGATGCTAAGATTATAGGTGGCCACCACATCTGAGGCATTTATGGCATTTATGTATGTGCTGGGAATCCAGCTCCTGTCTTTACACTCATGCAAAAGCCCTTTACCCACCAGCTTGCCTTTCCAGCCTTCAAATAATAGTGAATTTGCTGCTGTTTGTTCTCTTTCCGGTGTTGGTCATGGATGCTGTGCTCTGAGAGGTGTTGGTACCTAGAGTCATGGATGCTGTGCTCTGAGAGGTTTTGGTACCTAGAGTCATGGATGCTGTGCTCTGAGAGGTGTTGGTACCTACAGTCATGGATGCTGTGCTCTGAGAGGTGTTGGTACCTAGAGTCATGGATGCTGTGCTCTGAGAGGTGTTGGTACCTACAGTCATGGATGCTGTGCTCTGAGAGGTGTTGGTACCTACAGTCATGGATGCTGTGCTCTGAGAGGTGTTGGTACCTAGAGTCATGGATGCTGTGCTCTGAGAGGTGTTGGTACCTAGAGTCATGGATGCTGTGCTCTGAGAGGTGTTGGTACCTACAGTCATGGATGCTGTGCTCTGAGAGGTGTTGATACCTACAGTCATGGATGCTGTGCTCTGAGAGGTGTTGGTACCTACAGTCATGGATGCTGTGCTCTGAGAGGTGTTGGTACCTACAGTCATGGATGCTGTGCTCTGAGGGACGTTTGTACCTTCAGTCATCTTCTTTCCTGGTACTAATTTTGCCCGGTCATAGTAGTACAACTCGTTGGCTTCAAAAAATAAGTTAGGACATATCACCTCATTTATTTTCAGGGGGAGACTATACAATACTTCTTACTCAACCTCTTGCTATCTGTCACTTGTGAGAGAGTGTAGGTTTGGGTTTTCTTTTTCTGGATGGCTTTTAGCTGCAAACTTAATTTCTTTGACACATATCTTGGGTACAGACATTGTCTATTTTTCTTTCCTAAGTGTGAATACTTCGTGTCATTGGAGAAGTCGATCCATTCATGTGAAGTTGTGGAATGGGAGACCAGTGTTTGCAAAATGTTCTTAGATGCTCAAGAGTTATATAAATATTAGAAGATTGTTTCTGTCATCTTAATTACAACTGCCACAGCACCAGCTATAATTCCTTAGCACCGCCAAGGAATTCGCCACATTATGCTCTTTTGAGCAGAGGCTTTTTCTCCCCAATCAGGAATTATACAGACGTGAAGACGGTGTTTGTGTTATTTTTACTCTGATCACAATATGATCCAATGGTATTTCTGGGGTACCAAGATGTCCTCTGCTGCATCTTTCTTTTAACACCTGGCCAAGTTCAGTCCCCAGAAGGATGTAGTACAATGTCTATCTGAAGGATTTTCACTGAACAAACATAACTACACCCTTCCCTTACCAAGGGGGAGGAGACAGCAACCACGGGGTCTGTCAGGTTCCTCTGCTCCAGCATGATTGCCCCCAACTGAGGGGATGGGACATGGGACACAGCAGGCAATGTCACAGTGAGTGGTGGGTGGGGTCTTGTGGGAGCCCAGACCTCAGGACTCCCCTCAAGCTTGCTTTTTCCCTTCTTCTTTCTCAGGTGTGAGTGAGGTTGGAGGCGGAGATCTGAGCATGAACCAGTCTCTTCCACCTGCCTTCTAGGGCAGAACCAAAGAGTAGCTGTGGAACACTCCGGGAGCGCCTGCTGTGACCAGCCTCACTGTGGTCACAGTGCAATCAGCACCGAGGAGCAGGGAACAGTAGGCTGGTTTACTATGATGGGTGATTAATCTTGTCACCTTGACTAGATTTAGAATCCCAGGAAAACATACGGCTGGGAGTCTAGAAGGGTGGTTCCAGAAAGGTTTAACTGACCTTTCACCCTAAGTGTGAGTGATGTCACTCCATGGGCTAGAGTTCAGTCACATCCCGCATGCGCAATGTGACTGGCTGCCTCACACTCCTGCTGCCACGTCCTGCCCACCATGATAAATAGACTGTATCCTCACACCGTGAGATACAATAAGCCCTTTCCTAAATTGCTTTTGCAGATATTTGGTCATAGCCACGAGAAAACATACAAATAGAGCCTCTTATACTATTTCCACCGACGTGCCAGCGCTGCCCTGTTCAAGATGGGACGCAAGGGAAGGGAGGCTCAAGATCAGAGCTTGGGCAGGTCCTGCCCTGGGCACAGTTTTTCCTTCAGTCAGGGAGCCATTGCCTGAGCACCAACTTTGTGTAGCTGCTCTGTTGTGGGTAGGGCATGAGAGAGAAGTACAACCGAGGTTCTACCACCTCGCAGCTGGGAACTAGAACACTTGGTCAGACACATACTTCTGACATGCATGGGACCAGAGGTCCCACCACGCTATGCAGAGTGGGGGGGGGTAGGTCTGAGTGAATGGTGCAAGCGGGTTTCCTGCCACCTGGTGGGTACCCAGCATAGGGTGTGGCTCTGGGAACTCTATCCAGAAAGTGCAGGTGGACAGAGCTTAGCCCAACAGAGGCTAGTCTGTAGAGGGCTCAGCCCGGCCTCACAAAGGCAACACACAGCCCAGGTTCCTGGACAGTCCTGCAAAGAGTGGGGCCATCCCCTGTCACCGAGATAGGCTTTTTACTCCAGACATACGACAAAGCCATAAGAGGCCCCACAAGTGGGACGTTCCCAGGAGCAAAGGTCCTCTTCCAAGGATCCGAGCTAGGATGGCAACCTAGTCCCCATGGTGAGAAAGCAGCGGACTGGCAGCCGGGACAGACTCAGCAGAAGCCATGCAGTTGGGTCAATCTCAAAGGGCTTTGGAGGTACAGCAATTTCTAGCAGACATCAAGACCTTTATGTCCCCCTCCCTCCCTCCCTCCCTCCCTCCCTCCCTCCCTCCTTCCTTCCTTCCTTCCTTCCTTCCTTCCTTTCTTGGTCCAGTGAGAATCATAAAACAACAGCAGAACAAAGTAGGTAGGTACGAGGGTCCGAAGGGCCAGCGCTGGGATCCTTGTGTGGCCCTTGCCAAGTTGGTGCATTTCTCTGAACTTCAGTTGCTCCCCATCCCACCCCCACGGGGCTACACAAAGGATTAAATACAGGCAGATGTATCTAAACGTTACACCGTGTCTCACTCAGAATAACCCTTAACGAATGGCGCCCGCTATTAGCTATTACGATTGCTTCTGAACGCCATTCAATATAGGCTGTCCCTAAGGGAACAAAGGAGGCTTAGCCTTGGCTCTTTGGGAGGACTGGAGACAGAATGGCTGGGTATGGGGGGGGGGCAGTGCAAAGGAATAAGAGGAACCCAAAGATAAACTGTAAAGGGGGGAGGGGCTGACCCTGCTGGGAAGGTAGGCAAATTTCAAGCTGCAAGGGACCAGCCCTGGGGTAAATGCTGGGGACCTGGCTGACCTCCCAAGAGTTTTCTTCCACTCAGGGCCCGGGCGTCCTGCCCCCTCTCTGGATTCATACTGGGTCCTGGAAGCTAAGTGGGCTGAACAGCTGGAAACCCCGTGGAAGGCGGCGTGCACCGCTGCACCGCAGCACGGAGCGCTATTTACACATAAAGCCTGTTCTGGCGCCACCGCCCACACAAGCAGGCCCTTTATTCAGTTTCAATATGCCTAATTCCACGGGAAGAGCACTGCAATAAACAGAACTAATCAGTGCTGGATGCCCAGGCGTGTGTGGGCAGGTGTCGGCACAGGCAAGGGGCCTGTGAGGAGGGAAGGAGGTGGCCACCATCAAGCGCCTCACTGCTGAGGACCTGTTAAAGGACCAAACCGAAGGTGGGCGATTTGCAAGCAAATTACCCCCAGGGCCTGCAACCACCTGACACACTCTGGAAAGGGGAACTTTTTTTTTTTTTTTTACAAGATCCGGCTTCTTTGCCTTCTTTCCAACTAAATGAACATAGTGTTGTTTGCTGCCCTTCTTCCCAACTGAGCGTAACTCCTGGAGGTCAGTGTTCACCACCCACCCCCCGTATATGTGTGTGTGTGTGTGTGTGTGTGTGTGTGTGTGTGTGTGAGACAGAGAGAGAGACCCAGTGAGTTTCATTACACGTACAGGTGCAGAGTAGATTTATTTACATATGCAACTTAGATAGTAGTTGCATCAAAACATTAGCTGCCTATAAATCCTTGGGCAGGGCTGGGGTGGACTCTGGGAGATCCCTTCTCCATAAAGCAATGGTGACAGATGCTGCACCGAAGTCCCACAGACGGGATGGCTTATGCGCAGGCTACTGCTGACGGTTCCGGAGCAGGGCAGCTCAACATCAAAACGCCAGCGGATTCTGCGCCTGTGAGGACCTTCTGGCTGGGTCACAGGTGGCATCTTACTGTTTTGTCGCCTGTCTGGGGCCTCCTTACAAGGTCACTGGTAGCACACGTGCTCCACCCCCATAATCTCCATGTTCCAAGGGTCCCACCTCCTGACCCCAACAACGAGGAGGTGAGGATGTGGAAGTGTGAGTTTTACAGGGACACCCACTGACTCTGCCTAGGTTGGCCACAAGAACTAATAATGCTGTTAGTTTTATTTTCTCTTATCCCTGCGGCAGGAAGGTTCCTAGACAGAGATAAGGTGGCTTGGGCAGGTGGAGGAGACTCCAAGGTCACAGGGTCACAAAGGAAAGGAATAGAGCTGGGAAACTGTACTGCCTTTCTCCACTGGAGCCAGAGCACTTCCCAAACACCCCACGCCTCCCCAAAGCCTATCTTTGCCTCTTCTCATTTATGACAGTCTATTTGCCATGTTAGGGTTTTGGGTCTGTGGATCTGAGATGTGTGTGTGTGTGTGTACGCACATGTGCCGCATCCCATTTCTCCCCACCTTGTTTCAACCATCTATCTCTCTGGTCCCCAAAGCTTGTCTCAAATGCCACTTGGGCCACTATCAGCACTCCACATCTCTGTGAGCCCAGCATTCATTTCTGCTCAGACACATACTGTCGTGTGTCACGGGGATCTGGGTCCTGAGCCAGGATCTCGTGTGCAGTCTCTGGCTCTCTGACAAGAAAGTTGCTGGTTCTCCCAATCGGGTGTTCAGTACCACACATTACAACCCGGGCTTTGGGATTCAGGTAAGACTCTGTGGGCAAGTGCCTTGTTCTGAGACCTACCTTCCACCACCTCACCCCACCAGGTAGCATGAAAAGATGGATTCTCAAAAGTGCGGGGCACTCCAGTCCACTTAGAATTAATTATGTCACGTCAATAACTTCAGGTCTGGATTGGATGCTAGTCCCAAAGCTGCCTCCTATAGCCACAGGCCAGCTCACAGCTGGCTTTCTTTCTCCTGCCCTCTGTATGTGTCATAACAAGCCCCAGAGGTCAGGGCCATCTCAGACAGCATCAGTGTTTGCAAAAACATCAGCCTCAAAAGAGCTGGACGGGCCTGTGTGGGAGCGTTGGAGACCCAGCAGCCAGTGAGGGGTCCCCAGGAGATCCAGTCCTTAGCTGGGACACCGCCTGCTTCGCTGAAGTAAACCGGAAACAAAGATCCTTCCTACACACATCTCCACACGTGCAGCCCAGAGCCCGTCATTCCCTCACCTTGAGGCCGCTGCTTTCTGCTTCAGAGCCGGGGTCCACACCAGTGATGTAGATGCCAAGGCCGTACTCGGCTCCACCTCGGATTGTGAGGCCCAAGGACCGGCCGTCCCCCAGCACCAGGTTCACCTATAAGAAGAGGTAAGTACGTTGACCTGGAGGAAACCAGGACGTGGTGTGGGGGGAAGGGCAGCACACCGCAAACCCCCTAAGCCCTGAAAAGCACTGGATCCTAACCAACAAAGAAGTGCAGGGGAAAGCCTTACAGAAAACCCCAGGGCCTGCCTCCTTCAGCCCTGCCCTGCCCTGTTCACCACACAACCGCAGGCAAAGCAAAGCACGGCCTGCAAAGGCCCCTTAGCACTATCAGCCCCAAGTGCATCCAGTGGTGAACACAGCCAGCCCATCCACCTAATTAGCCAAAGGTGACTTCTTGTTTCCGTGCTCAGCTCGAATGCTAATTCCTGTCTTTCCTCCACAAGATCAAGGTTGGTTTTATCTTGGGGCCACTACCATTGGGACCCAGAGGGATGCTATTTCCCTGGGGAGTCTCCCACCTCTGCAGGGTCTCCAATACAACCACTGCTCCGACAGGCCACGGCGCTTGCTGAATTCCGCTCTATTCTGCACACCCAGGGCTTACCTACCGACCCAGTATGTCTCGGTGCGGATGTGGGGACTGTAGGGGAGATGCCTGGACACTACTCTGCTCAGGAAGGGATCACAGTGAGGTGAAATGGGTCAGAGATCTTCACTTTGCAGAAGGACCAGAGCACAAGGAACAGCCATACGGCCACAGAGAGACACAGGCCCAGACAGGGAAGCAGGCGGGAGGTGGGGACTTTCTGGAGAAAGTGCTGTCTCCATGGGGCTGGAGATTCAGCACATGGTTAGGGCTGTCAGAAACATGAGCCTTGGAGGTGAGTCAGAGGGACGGAGGTGCATAGGAAAGTAAGTGGCCCAGGCATGCAAGGATTTATGGGGGAGGGAAAGGTGAGGATAGCTAGCCCAGAGAGACACTGCCTCCCACTCCCCACCAAGAGAAGATTCATGAAAAGGTAAGGGACCCAAGAGAGGACAACATAAAAACATCTTAGAAAACAGCGGACATGATCTTCAGGCATCATGGGGGCAAGCTTCGCTTAGCTCTCCCTCTCTCTTAGTGATTTCTTTTTATTTTGTCTACACCGTTTTTTTATTTATTTTTGTTTTGTTCTGTTTCTGCCTGCATGCGTTTCCCTGTGAGGGTGCCTGACCCCCAGGAATCAGAGTTACAGACAGATGTGAGCTGCCATACGGGTGCTGGGAACTGAGCCCTGGACCTCTGGAAGAGCACCCAGTGCTCCTAACCACTGAGCTAGCCCTCCAGCGCCGACTAGAAGCTGTCTTATTCTCCAAGGTCACTCGGCTAACGGTTGCAGTGTGTTCTGGCCCAGCCACCGGGAAGAGTCTTTTCCTCTTCTCCAGCACCGTATTTACTTCGGCATCCACCTGGGCCGAGGATGCAGAGGAGACGGAGCAGGGCGCGAAGTGTTCATGCCCGTACCAGCTGTATATGCCCTCGGGGCAGTCACTGAACCCCCCTGTGTCTCGGCCCCATTATCTGAACATGAGGACAAAGCCGGTATCTGCCTACTTCATACAGACCCCCGACCTGGCGTCACACAGAGTTTTGGTCCGTGTCATAGCACGCATTCAACAAACACGATCTGCTGCTGGCTGGTTCCATTCTGCATGTGCAGAAAGAAGAACTGCTGACATCGGCCAATTATATCTGGCTGTGGCCACGCCTGGTCCAGGTGCGGCCACTGGAAATTGGCACTCTTCCTGCACCCTGTATCCCTGTTCTTCAGCAAGAGGGCTGGGGGAGGGCCCAACAGTGACCCTAGCTGCTCAGGCTAGCCTTCCTCAAGCTAGAGGGGGACGCACAGGGCCATAAAGGATCAGAAAAACAGACCTGCGGTCCTGGACCCAGGGCTCTACAGACTCCCAGGAGCTGCAGTTCATACTTTAGGGTCTGCTCCACCGTTCTGCTATAGAACCCATCTGAGGCTTGGATGGGATTTGAGTTAACCCTGGTCCCAAGTCACATACAGGCTTGTGTATTTGTGGGGTGACACGTGCTGGCGCCACAGCCAGACTATCGGAGTTGATAACGCTCGGTAGGCGTGTGAGCTTCACCTTCTGTGCCTCAGTTTCTTCGCTGAGAAGCGGGGGATGGAAAGAGCTGCACTGAAAGCTGAGTCAGTCTTTGTGCGCAGAGAGCAGCCAGGCAACACAGACTACTGTTACCTGCAGGAGGGCCTCATAAGGCAAGCCACCAGCTCCGCTTCCAGAGGCAGGAACAATCAGGAACGATTTTCTTGAGCGGTGGTAACTGTGGCTGTCTCATGTCCTTCCTGGTACTGTCCCTCCACCCCAACATGTACCCCGAGAACCCCGTGTCTGCCCAAGGCCTGAGCCAGGCATAGCCAGAGGATACTGTGGCAGGCTCCCTGGAGATGCCTCTGAAAGCACAAGGCAATTAAACAGAAAAAGGAGGTGTGGGTTATGTGAGCCTCCTGGGAAGGTGCATGAATTCCCCTGGGACAAGGGCTGGGGTGCTCATCACTGAGACCTCACCTGGGAACTGTCTTACCCAAAGCCACTCTCCCTAGGAGCTGTTCCCACCTAGAGACTAGTGGGACCTGCTGTGACAGCCATGCAGGTAGGTCCCTGTTCCCTTGCTGTCCTCTCGCAATCACTGGTGCCTGGGCACTGTAGCATTGTGGAACAAACTGTCAAAAGTCAGAAGCCTGGGTGGAAAGCAGTCCTGAGAGCGGGCAGTGTGGACCGAACCATCTTCCTTCTGAGGCTCCAGGGACTTCCTGTACCTTAGCTCAGCACCTTCCCATGAGCTCCCCCTGATACTGCTGTTCCTCTCACCTGTAACTCCTCTGAGGACACTGGTGACACTGGGCTGCCCATATAAGCTAGGACAGTTCCCCATCTCAAGAACCTTCACGGAGTCACCTCTGCAAAGTCTGGTGCTGAGGCTTGAGAGGCCAGCCTTAGCAAAGCCCTGGGAAACACACCTGAGAGGTTCTGTTGAACACAGGTACAGTACAGCCACTGGGTCATATAAAGGTCCCATATGGCTGGAGCACGCTAGGGAGGAGCAGAAGGCTGGGCTAGCCTGTGACAGCATGAGGCAAACAAGCCAGAGGGGACGGCAGGCTTCTTGTATTCAGAGTGGATGGAGAGAAGCCAGGTCAGTTTCTCGAGCTCCCCATGAGATGAGTTGGAATGCTGAGATCAGTAAGGGTGAGGACCGGCCCGTGTTGTGCCCTCAGGGCGAGGCAGAGCAGAGGTCTCACGGGCAAGATGAGACTCACTGCAACTGCCTGGAGCATGAGCTACTGGAGGCCCATCCTGCCAAGTGTTGAGTCCTGAATCTGTCCTGAGAACAGGGTAGCTTCCCCTGAAGTCAACAACCATCCCTCTGGCTGCTCCACAGCTCCCTGTCAGGGAAACCTAGTCAGGTCCTGAGTCAGTTTTAGCCAAGTCATGGTTACCTGGTGGTGATTCTCAGAAAAAGCCTTGACTCTAAAAATCAGAGGAGCAGAGCTGTGATGGCAGGAGCAATGGCTGCACGCTTGTAGCCATGAAGCAACATGTGTGAAGTAAAAGTCAACTGCAAGAGGAGAGAAATGCTCACCTGCTGGCTAAGCCACCCACTTGGCTACCTGACCAATCCCGCTGAGTTGAGCAGTAACTACCCTTCATGTGTAAGTTCCTGTCATCCAGAAGTGTCTGACTCAGGCCATCCTTCAGAGCTGTGGTGAGGACTAGGATTCTGGCTCCTCCATCCCCTCAGCCTATCTTCTCGGCGGCTTGGTCGGACAGGTGGCATCGGACACGCATCCAACCCGCTTCTGTGATAAGCTCCGCCGTGGCTCTCTCCTTAAAATCTTCAGGCTCTGCAGACTACTGGTAGCTTTGGCCTCCATCCTCTTTAACTTTAAAAAGGCCTTCTACCCACAGGATGGCAACACCCACCAGCCCTATACTATTGCCTCTTGTGCTCGCCTCTAAAACCACCCTACTGTGTGCTGAGCCCCTTTTTAAAATTAATTAATTAATTAATTTTATGTAGACACACCAGAAGAGGGCATCAGATCACATTGTAGATGGTTGTGAGCCACCATGTGGTTGCTGGGAATTGAACTCAGGACCTTTGGAAGAGCCGTCGGTGCTCTTAACCACTGGGCCATCTCTCCAGCCTCATGCACGGTGCCCTGAGCTTATGTGCATGGTTCTTCTGGATACAGGCTGGCGGGACGGTCCTCAGGTCATGCTCAAGGGCACTTGAGTACTCCACTTAGGTTGAAATGGCTTCTTCAAAGTCAGTGACAGAAGGTCCCAGGAGCAGGCTTCAACCTGGTGCTGCTGAACCTGAAACCGCCGCTCCTTTCGGACCAAGCTGGTGCATGCTGCTTCTGTGTCTGAAGAGCTGTAAGCAGCTGCAGGCTAAGTGCTCATCTCATAGGAGAGGCTGTCGGGTGTGACCACAGTGGAGTGTGTCACAGATGCTGACCAAGACGCTCGCTGTCAGCCCAGTGCCTATAGCTATGTGAAAGTCAGCTCCGGGGGACAGAGCCAGGGCTTACAGAATGGGTAGAGAGGAGTCTGGAAGCAGAATTGCTCAGACGTTCACCTGCAGCGTGTCCTGGGGCAGTGCACTCACGCACCCCTGCACACCTCAGTGCATACATCAATACTCCGGGGCTCGGTCTGCGAGGACTGCACAGCACTGGCCTTTGAGCCAAGCGATTCCACAACACCCCACTGAAATCCTAAAGCTGCAGCCATGAGATAAACAGCCATTCAGCAGGCTGCTTGTCTGTCAGCAGAATGGCCTCTCTCACACACAGACTGAGACGGAAATACGACATGCGTGGAGAACCCCAGTCTCTGGGACTTGTCTGCTACAGACGAGCCAAGACTATAAGCATCACGCTTTTACACACAGAGCACCGGAACAGAGAGACCCCACTTCAGCCTGCTCCCCAAGTCAGTGAAGGGATACCTAGCCCAGAGAAAGGTCTGCAAACCTCCTGCTCTTTCCTTTTACTCAGAGAGCACCAGGAACCCTCGCTGTCAGTCCCAACCACATGCCTTCCTGCTCTGCCTGCCTCCCGTCTGGTTGCATCCCAGGCCAGGGCAACATGGCTGCTGGTTTCACTGCAAGCTGCTTCCAAGATGCAGGGGCTCTCTCAGCCTGGATGCATGCATAAGGGGGAGCAGGGTGCGCTACCCCGGCCGAGTCAGGAACTTTCCCACGGGACTGGTTCCAGTTTACCTTAACTACAACCAGCCACAGCCTCGCTGGCTCCAGGGCTCTTCTGGCTCATCCTGAGCCGATTCCTTTCCTTCCTTTAAAAGAGTCCGGTCCTTTTCCCTTCCAGGACCTTGCCAAGGCTCTCTGCAAACCTGGGACCCATTTGTTTTATTTCCCACACAGTTTGTGGGACACATGCTCACACACTGTTCTCCCAGCCTGCATCTCAGGACACGGCTGCACAACCGAACCGCAGCACTTAGGACTGGTCTTGTTCCCTCAAACCGTCTTCTTCACAGCCGCCATCACCTGCCCCTTCTGCCTACTGCTCCCCCCAAGGCCATCCCCAGTCTCTTCTAAAAATCCTATCTCAGTCCCTCTAGCTAGAGAGGCACACACCCCTCCTTACCCTTTTACACACCTCTTGGAGTGTGTCAGAACAAGCCCTTCTCTGGACCGAGGTTCTCTAGAGGCGTCCTAAGTGTGCCACCTCACAGTGGGGCGGTGGGACAAGGTGATGGTGAGACTAGAGTGCTTGGAAAGAGACAGACTGGCCTTGCTTCAACTCTGCCGTGTCCCAGCTGTGACCTCCGGCACTGTCATCACTCTGCTAAGGTGTCACATAAAGGTCCGTGGTGGAGACAGACGAGGGAGAGGCTGACCTGTGTTAGGGTGACTGATTACTCACAAATAGAGAAGAGACACTGGGTCCTTGTGGGCGATGGAGGGGATAAAACAGCACAGCTGCTGTGGAAAACTGTACAGCAGTTCCTTAAGAGGAAAAAAAAAAAAGGAGGGGAAGGAAGAGGAGGAGGAGGAAGAGGAAAAGGAGAAAAAAGAGGAAGAGGAGAAAGAAGAGGAGGAGGAAAAAGAGGAGGAAGAGGAGGAGGAAGAGAAGAAAGAGGAAGAGGAGGAAGAGGAAGAGGAGGAAGAGAGGAAGAGGAGAAAGAAGAGGAGGATGAGGAGGAAAAGAAGAAGAGGAGGAGGAAGAGGAAGAGGGAGGAAGAAGAGGAAGAGGAGGAGAAGGAGGAAGAGAAGGAAGAGGAAGAGGAGGAAGGAGGAGGAGGAAGAGAGGAAGAGGAGAAAGAAGAGGAGGAAGAGAAGGAAGAGGAGGAGGAAGAGGGAGGAAGAAGAGGAGGAGGAGGAAGAAGAGGAAGAGGAGGTCAGGTATGTGGCAAATTCCTGCAGTCCCAGTACTGGGAGGTGAAAGCCACAGCCAGCCTTGGCTACAGGAGATCCTGTTCAACTCAGAGGCTGCAGGGATGGCTTAGTGGATAAAGCACTTTCTGTGTAAGCATGAGGAACGGAGTGCTGGTACCCAGCACCCATATACAAAGCTGTGTGTGGTGGTGTGTGCCTGTGACTTCGGAGCTGCAGAGTAGCAGGGACAGAAGAATCCGGGGTGGGGGTGGGAGATCTTGCTAGCCAGTTAGCCTGACACTGAGCTGAAACAGTGAACGACGGGTGAGAGACATCGTTACAGATGACCTTCCCGAGGTAAAGCTACGGCCTCCATAGTGGGCATTCGTGGGTGGGGCTGGTTGGGAAGAGAAAAGAGACTAGTAAAAGTGGGAGGGGGCACAAGAGGGGAAGAGTTCAGGTAAATATGATCAAAGCGCATCATGCACGTGTATATGTGAAAATGTCACGGTGTCTTGGGGAGTCATAGTTCTATTGCTGTGGTGAAACACCACAACCAAAAAGCAAGCTGGAGAAGACAGGGCTTACTTGACTTACACTTCCATGGTACTGCTTATTACCAAAAGAAGCCATGGGAGGAACTCAAACAGGGAAGAAACCTGGAGAAGAAGCTGATGAAGAGGCCCTAGAGGGGTGTTGCTTACTGGCTTGCTCCCCATGGCCTGCTCACCTTGTTAAGAAAACCCAGGACCACCTGCCCAGGACCACCTACAATGGGCTGGACCCTCCTCCATCAATCACTAATTAAGAAAATGGCTTACAGCTGGATCTTATGAAGGCATTTTTCTCAATTAAAGGTCCCCTCCTTTCAGATCACTCTACTTCAAGTGACAAGATGACATGAGACCAGCCGGCACAGTAGGAAAACCCATTACTGTGCAGAATTAACATATGCTACTATAACGCTTTTTAAACCTTATAACAGAAACAAAAATCAAGAACCCAGATAGAGCGGTGCACACCTGTAATTCTAGCATTTAAGAAGTCAAGGTAGAGGGGCTGCAGGTGACTGAATGCTTGTACTTGCAGGGGGCCTGGGTTTGGTTCCTAGCACCCACATGGTGGCTTACAACCTTCCATAACTCCAAGTCTAGAGGATCCAATGCCTTTTTCTGACCTCTACAGGCATGAGGCCAGCACGTCATACACATACAAACATGCAGGAAAAACACTCAGTCTTTGCTCTCTACTCTGAATGTGGTTGGAGCAACCTCATAGGCATGCTGTTCTGTGAGCCCCCCCCCCCGCCCCCAGAGGAGAGCTCCTGGCGTCTTTAGTGGTGGCCTTTGAGATGTAGCTCTTGTGATACCCCTTGTAGGCAAAGTCAAGTCACGTGCACTCAAATCATTCTTGTCACTAACTGTTCCAGAGCTGTTCCAGACACTAAGGATGAATCAGGGCTCAAACCAGAACCTCACTACCACCAACTACCACGGAGCTTCCCCAAGGCCCAGATGGTTACACAACTCACAAGCAGCAGAACTAAGATCTGAATCATTCCTGCCACACTGATGTGGTCCCATTTAGCTCCCATGATCCACTCAGCTGAACAACCTCTGGTCGGTTGGTCCTGGGGCTAGTTCCTCCTGTGGTATTTGCATATGAAAGCTACCCCATGATTTGGAGGGGGAGCTTTATCTGACGCTCCCACCTCCATCTTCCTGCCCACTCAATAGCTCAAAGATACTGGGCTCAGTCCTATCTTAGGACCTTTGTAAAGGTTGTCCTGACTTCTTGGGGTTTCAGGTTCCAAAAACGGTACTTGGTGGTTCCTTTGTCATCTTTTAGGGTCTTCACTTCCTGTTACTCCCTAGCCCTTGAGCCCAAGGAATGCATAACTATGTCCTCCAAATTGCAGTATATAGAAAACTAACCTCCAAATTCACATGCTAATGGTTTTGGAAAACAGGCCTTGGGCGGTAACTAGGATTAGGCCACCATGGGTCTCCCAAGACTCTGTGGCACAGGTGGCTTTATGAAGGGAGGAAGAGAGACCTGAGTTGACTCTGTGTGACCATTCATGGGTCAGCACCATGGCCCCCATTAGGTGCAGGCTCCAAGCTCTGGAACTTCCCGCCAAACAAGTCTCCTGTCCTGATTAACCAGGCAGCCACCGCACTTCAGCGGCACTTTCGTTGTCGTACAGAAAGGGGAACAAGGACACAAATTTCCCTTGCTTTCTGCAGTCACCTCTCTGCTGTCTGCCCTCAGGCTCAGACTCTGGTACTTACCCTACAGGTGGCCTCAAAGACACAGGGAGGTACCCTCAAGCCAGGGAATACAGGACCAGCCAAAACTACAACCATTTCAGCTCCGGACTCAGGTTCTGCCCAGGACAGCAGCTTTAGAAATCAACAGAGGGCGTTCTCTGCCCAATGCTGCAAAGCTGGCCTTGACTGTAACCCAGGTGGCCGATAATACCCCTCAAGGTGGCCAAAAGTGGACAACCTTTGGTGGGGAGGCAGGGGGACTTGTGTACACCAACCATCCTCCTAGACACTATCGCCTTCCCACAAGCCACTGAAATCTCCCTGAGTCCTTCAGATTGATGTTTGAGCAAAGAGCACAAACCACATTAAGTAAATGTTATGGTCTTATTGACAGAAAAAGGGGGGAGGAGGGAGGGAGGGAGGGAGAGAGAGAGACAGTGAGAGAGAGACAGAGAGAGAGAGAGAGAGAGAGAGAGAGAGAGGGAGGGAGGGAGGGAGGGAGGGAGGGAGGGAGAGGGAGAGGGAGAGGGAGAGAGGGCTGAGAGAGCCTCGGGAGGAAGGTATGTGGTTTCCTAGCTGTAAGGACCAAGATTCTAAAACAGCAGAAAGACATTGGCAGGACAGGAGTGACAGTCTTTGTCCCAGAAACACCCATGTGCACAATGCAAACAGAACCCGGAGAGGTGAAGGCTTCAGGGGGGCCTTAATTATTTTCCTCATTCTTTCTAGTAGGAGATAGCCCACTTTCTGACAGCAGGAGCAGGAGGAGGAGGGTGACTCTTTAGGGGACAATTAATGACGCCTGGCCTCCTTTAGGTTCCAGAACCCCATGATGCCCTCCCCTACCAGCTACAGTACTAGTGGTCCTATTAGCCAAGGTTTAGCATCCTGTGAGCCAGAAAGGCGCTCCTCCTTCCCTGAAAGAGAAGTCTGGAGGGAAAGGACACATGGTCATTGTGGTGGTGATTCTGCTGCAGATGTACCCTGAGTTTCCCAGCTCCACTTCTGGGACTGTGCACACCCTTTTACTACACCCTCAGATTACAGACTCAGTTGAGTGTGTCTCTGCTGTTTACAGCCCAAAACCCCCACCATCTAAGGGTCTTCCAGGATCATGCCCCGTGCATAACCCACGCCTGGATCTGGACCCCTACAGAATGTAATGTGTACAAAGTTCACACGTAAAGGCACGCCCTAAACTTTCTCTCTTCCTTCCATTCCTGGGTGCTAAAGCGTGGGCCTACTATGGCCCAGGTTCAATTACCAGAAGGGACTATGTGCTAGGGGCTAGTGGATGTTGGAGATCTCCAGCCCAGAATGAGTCCTAGAGCAGAGCTGTATATCAGACCAAGGGTTCCTCCATTCTGTGTGGGAATCTCTCATTAAGTCCCAGGACTCACTAGTTTGCGACAGCAGCTTATCCTACAATGCCACACGCACCTTACAGATCACAGGAGGAAGCCAGGAGCACCAAACTCGAGGTACTCAAAAGAAGTAGCAGAACCTGGTCACGGGCCTTCACCCTTCTGTCTCGCCCTGAGAGAGCTCCTGGGAAATCCAAGGCACCCCAAAGTCCCCAAGTCTTTACCTGGCCAGATCTCACCTTTTTCTCATCCCCGCTCTGCAGGAGGTGAAGGGCACTCCTCCGGTCATCTTCACGCTGTCTCAGGGTGCTGCCGTGGGGCAGGCTGGACGGAGGGGATGTGCTTCGACCCTGTGGGTCCACCCAGGTGTAGATGTGGTTGGTGACATAGCCCCCCGGGATACGCCCAGCTGAGTATACAGACAGCACCAACTTCTTGGAGCCCTTGAGAGCCTGGAGAGAGGGGAACACACAGTTAGAGAGACGAATCCAACATGGAGGAAGGAGGATCGATCGTACGCTCATCTCCCCCGCCCCAAGCTCTTAGTGTCCAAATGCCAAAATGGAGCACCTGTCCCATCCCATCTCAAGTGCTCTAAATACAAAGTATATCATTTCTCAAGATACCTTACAGACCAGAAGGAGCACAGCAGGCCTGAGGCTGCCAGTTTTATATTTCAGTGCAGCACTGGCCCTATTCTGGTGTTGAAGACCATGGCTATGAAGTGTATCATAATCCTTGCGCACACAGTGTGCATATGCTGAATGCCTGCTTCTCTTTGGCAGTGTGAGGACCACAGAGTGCCTATGTGACAGGTTCCCAACAAACCAGGGAGGATCACGCATGACACAGTTTGACTCTGGGAGAATGAAGTACGCCCTAGGTGACTCGCCGAGGACTCCTAGAAGCTTGGGCCTCCTCTGAACTTCACTAGTAACATTCATATCTAACTCAGTATGAGCCATGGAGTTCAAGGACAGTCGGCACTCCACACCCACAGATCATACCACAAGTGTTTAGTGTGTGTGTGTGTGTGTGTGTGTGTGTGTGTGTGTGCACATGTTCGAATACATGAACACATCTGTGGTGTGTGTGTGTGTGTGTGTGTGTGTGCACATGTTCGAATACATGAACACATCTGTGGTGTGTGTGTGTGTGTGCGCGGGTGCTGGAGAAGGCTCAGGAGTTAAAAGCAGTTATTATGCAAGTGTGAGACTAAAGCCTAAGAACCCTAAAGTCAGGCTGACAGGCAACCTTCCCTAATCCTAGCAGCTGAAGTTACAGGGACAGGGTCCCCAGGCCAAGCTGGCTAACTAAACTAGCTCATCCACAAGCTCTGGAGAGAGCTGAGAGACTCTGTCTCAACAATTCAAGTGGAAGGTCATTGAGGGCGACACCAAACACCAAACTTGGGCCTCTACACGAATGCTTACATATGTGATATGTGTGCACACACATTGAAGGTTTTTATTTTTCTTTTTCTTTTTTTTTTTTTTTTTGGTCTGCCTTGAACATACAGACTGTTTCCTGTCAGTATTCCCTAAATAGTACAGCACAGCAGCTACTGCATTGGGTGTAAGTCCTCTGCGGATAATTCAAAGTCTATAGAGGATGTACTACACCACCTTAATGCTTCATCACGTTTACTTACTGTGCTGATGTGTATACACGCGTGTACCCTGGCACATGTGTGGGGGTCGGAGAACGACTCGTGTGAGTTGTTTTTCTATGTCTACATTTGGGCCCTGGGGAATCAGGTTGCCAGGCTGGGAGGCAAGCTCCTTTACCCACTGAGCCATCTCACTGGCTATTTGACAAAAGGGTCACGAGCATCGATGTGTTCTGGTGCCAAGTTGTGTTATGTGCTCTGGGGTTAAGATTCTAAGGGACAGGCGTGCACGATGAATATATGTGAGACTTTCTAGCTGAATGCTGGACCTGCAAGACAGAGGCCTTAGGACCCTAGTAAAGTACATGCCAGGTACGGGCATTTACAAAGGGCCTGTTATGTGACTAGTATTTTGCCCATACCTGGCATGTACAATCTCAAAGAATCCCTGTGGCTTTATATCATTGGAAAAGAACATCTCCCCTCCAAAAAAAAAAAAGAAAGAAAGAAAGAAAGAAAGAAAAAGAAAGAAAGAAAGAAAAAGAGAAAGAAAGAAAGAAAGAGAGAGAGAGAGAAAGAAAGAGAGAGAGAGAGAGAGAGAGAGAAAGAAAGAAAGAAAGAAAGAAAGAAAGAAAGAAAGAACGAACCCTGGTAAAGAACCCTGACCCCTACCCCCCCCCCAAAAAAAAACCCAAAGCCCTAAACTGAGCTCAGAGTTACAGGAAGCCAGCCATTTGGAGATTGCATAAGAGAAGCAGCTGCCCCCACTGCAGACACCAGGTGGTTGTAAAAGAGACATCAGACCCTGCAGTTTCAGTAACGGCTTGTTTAAGGCGGGCGGTGGGAGGGAAGCTGACTTCCCCTGTCTGCCCCTAATGCACCTCCCCACCCCCTTCCCTATTCCTTAACTACAGAACCCCCAGCATGAAGCATGTAGCCAGTGTTCTCTCCTACTCTGGCCATCGGGGCTCTGAACCCCAATCACAGTGCAGCCAGATCGTGAGACACCACCTCTCGGATAAAATACAGCGGGGTTCTAGCTGTGATGGCGTCTGAATGCTCATCCTTCATTTCTTGCTACACGTTTAATTCTTTCAATGGCCAGTAGAGAGGGATCTGCCACATCAGTAAGGAAGGGCAGGGACTCATTGCCTGAACAGACAGTAAGGGGTTCCTTCTACGGTAGAAGCTGAGGTCAGCCATATTGCTTTCCCACAATGCATCTGTAATGGAGATGAAGGTCTAGATTCTGGAAGACAGTCACTCTGTATTTGTATTGGATTAACAGCACACATACCTCATGTTTGGGGTCCCAGTATGTAGCTTCCCCCAAATTTAGACACTGAAACCCTATTTAGTGAATGTGATAGGGTCTTTGGGGCTCTGCACGAAAGGTGAGTGCACACACCAAGGCTTGCTTACACCCTTTCCCCTGCATAGGACACGGGAAGAAAAGTGGTCCTTTGCAAGCCTGGTACGTCACCTGATTACACTGGCATGCTGTCTCAGGCTCCAGCTTCAGAAAATGCAGGCAAATCAGTTCCTCTGACGTAAGCTGCCCACTGCCTGATATTCTATTATGGCAGCCCTGGCTGACACTGCACCCCACAGTCTAGCTGGTCTGACTCAGTTAAGGCCGCTTCAAGCAGCAGATGTGTATACTGCCAGAAGACCACTGTGCCACAGGCTTTGCAAGGCCTTGGGTGTGACATATTCTAATGTTAAGTGGGGCCGGCAGGCTACAAAATGTGGCTTCTAGAACAATCTTGGTTGTGTCTGGAGAAAAATCAGGCAGGAAAACCAAACACTATAGCGTGCTGGTGACCAGTGCCTCCCTGAGTGGGACCGCCGGTGACTGGTATTTTGCTTTTCCTTCTTTGCAATGGTTTCCAAGTGTTCTACAAGGAAAGCATACTGCTTTCAGTATCCAAAAACTAAGTTCACAGCACCTGAACTAGGAACACTAATCTATCACCCTCACCTGCTGCTCTGGGCTCTATGAACTCCACAATCCTCAAGGGACAACTGGGATGAGGGCTGGCTGAGGTTTCTTCCAGACAACTAGGGGCCCTGGCTCTCCCAGGAGAGTCCAGCACATGACTTCTCCCAGAGGAGGAAGGGCAAGTAGAGGGGTCTAGCTCCTGAGCCCACAGGCAAATGCCAGGCCCCAGTGGAGGGGTAAGGAGACCAGAGCAGCTCTCTGAAGTTCTCGTTTTACTAAGGATTCTTGAGAAGATGAACGGGCAAAGATTTACAGTGTTCCTGGGTATACCCTGAAGAATAGTGGGGGAAAAAAATCAAACCTTGGTTAAGCTGAATGTGCTGGAAGAAGGGGCCTGAGCTCTACCTGGTGTGTTTCTGCCCTTGGCGAAACAGAGAGTGAGAGTTGGGACGGGTAGAAGGAGCAGAAGCAAAGGCTGCCGACATCTTCTGTGCTGGTAGCTTCCTGAGCCCTCTGTCTTGCCTGCTGCTCCCTGTCCAGTGTGTTCCAACCTGGGCACAGGATGAGATTCAGCCTGTTCAGTCACCTTGCAAAGCCCAACCAAGGATCTACTGAGCGCCAGGCCTGGCCAGGGACAAATTACCACCTGGTGTACAGCAGGCTCTTAGAATATTTCTGCTTGGAAAGAAGAGGCATTGCCAAGCACACAGTAGGTCCTCACAACAACACTTGGGTCAAAGTGACAGGCTCTGTCTGTGAAGACCAAGTAGCTCCTGGTACACAGTAGGTCCTCAAGATTGTTATAGCCAATATTGTTGTAAAAAAAAAAAATAAGACATGACACCCCCCACAACTGGTCATGATGTTTGTGCTTGCTGAGGAACCAGGCATCATCAGGTAGCATGGTAGGCCTCAATGAAACCTGCAGTCTGCTGACAGGCAAGGCATCACCCAGCACACAGTAGGACTTCATGTCACCTGTGCCTGATGAGGTAAGCCATTGCCTCTGATATAAAGTACATCCCGACGACACTTGTAAACTGATGGGAGACAACGCTTGAGCTGTCGCACAGTAGGTCCAAAGAAATGATTGGCCTGACTGGGTGATCCAGGAAATAGTACCCCACAAGAAATCATAGCCACCACAATCGCCATCACGCAGTCAGGGGACAATAGTGGGAAGAGCACATAAACTGCCCAGGCTAGCAGAAAGGGTCCAAGTGCACTACTGAGAGAAGCTGGGCTGGTAGCTTGCCCTCTCAAAGAGATGTGTATGAATGGAGAGCAAGACCACACCCTGTTGGGGCGGTGTGACCAAATGGGGGTGTGGATTTAAAATCCTTTATAATCCTTTGTACACGGTAGGAGCTCAGCAGAGAGCAGAGCCTCTTTCCACCTCCCCATGGGACTCTTCACAGAGAGGGTGCCACAGAAAAGCTTTGTCTGAGAAGTCGAAGAGGAAAGCCAGCGAGCAGCAGAATGCTGCAGCAAGCATCAGCATCTGCATCATTTGTATTCTTTCTCAGGCAACTGGTCGACCCCTCCTGGTCAGTTCTATAAATAGGCGGGCAGCAACCTTGAGAAAGAGTGGAGGTTAGTGCCTTTGATGAGAGTGCCGTTGTTGGTTCTGCGGAGGTGTAGCCTGGCGTGCCGGTGCCAGAGTCCCCGTGATGCCCGCTCCTATGTTGTATAGAAGGGCTGCCTAAAAACCCGAGAGGAGAAGGGACAGAGGGATGACTGTACAAGACACCGTTGGGAACACAGGGCTGGCCCTGAGCAAGTCCCAGTCCCTGTAAACTTCAGCTTCCTCATTACAAGGCTGCGGGGCTGCCAGTCGCATCCCTCAGAGCCCTCAGTGTTTAGCTGAAGAAAGATGTGGCCAGGCCATGGAGGGCAAGAAGAGCAGCGTCCTCTGCAGCTTGCTGTACTCTTCTGGAAAACCAGAGAAACAAGATTCCTGAGTCGGAACTTGCAGGGTCCAGCGTGACTTAAACACAGCCGTGGCCCACTGGGGCTAGAGGAAACATGGCCGTCATTCTACCAACTCTTCAGTCAACTAAAAGTGCATATCTGGTAGGAAGGCTCTACTACAAAGTCAGTTGGTGACTAGGCTACACCCTGACTCATCTCAGAGGGTGTCAGCAACCAGAGGGGTACATTCTGAAGAACATCTGGGGACAGTCACTCCGGCCTTCCACACTGACTCAGTACTGTTACCTTGACTCCTGTGCTCCTGGCCATCTGGGGACAGAAAGGTCCCACTCATAGTCAGGGGTGCCAGGGCAGTCGCTGTACCTCGCTTAGGACAGTATATATACCTGGTAGCCTGCAGTCTCAAGCATCAGGGAAAACCACAAAGACCTCAGGCTGGTGACACAGTTAGGCTTGTCTCTGCCACATGCAGTCTTACTAGGGGAAATGAGGTTTCTTCTTGCCCTTGCTGGGACTCCATTTTGCCACCTGGCAATACACAGGTCGGATTTTGTGACTGGTAAGATACTACTCAAATGGAAATTCTAAATGGGTCTGATTCAGGGCCATTCAGTGTTCATCCAGGAGAGAAGAGAGGTTTGGGTCTTGGGGACATGTGAGGATAGACACCAGGCAGGGTTGTGGACAGGGCCTGTGTCTTGGTTAGGGTTTACTGCTGTGAACAGACACCATGGCCAAGGCAACTCTTATAAAAATAACATTTAATTGGGGCTGGCTTGCAGGTTCAGAGGTTCAGTCCATTATCATCAAGGCAGGAACATGGCAGTGTCCAGGCAGGCATGGTGCAGGAGAAGCTGCAAGTTCTACATCTTCATCTGAAGGCTGCTAGCAGAACACTGACTTCCAGGCAGCTAGGACTAGGGCATTAAAGACCACTGCCACAATGACACCAACAAGGCCACACCTCCAAATAGTGCCACTCTTTGGGCCAAGCATATACGAACCACCACAGCCTGGGAAACTGTCACCAGCTTTCCCCATTCTGGGACTGAACTCTCAGAATTGCTAGCTGCTGTTCTTACAACATCACTGACCCATAGCCTTGAACCTGGTATACACTCGGGACTCTGGCAGAGGAAAGAGGGGCTCAGAAAAACCAAAACCAAAGCATATAGGAAGTGCCACAGGTATACCAAGATCCCAAAGACACCTGAAAGCAATGGACCTCTCCAATGGAACTGTGTCCCTTCTCAACAGCCACGTTCAAGTGGTGAAAAGCACAGACACTTCCATAAAAGTGCCAGGTATTGCCTATGTGTGTTGCTGACCTCTGTCATCAATACTCCTCTCCTACCACAGTGACCCTGGGACCAGCCAGTCTGCCTCAATCAACTGCCTATCAGCGCTCTGCATCGAGCGACTCACCAAGCTACTCGGTCCATCTGTTTCCGTGGTACAAGGTTATTATTTCCACTCCCGCTGTAGATACAGAAGGCCATGGCAGGCGAGGGCTGTTGTCCAAGTGCTGGTGCCACCACTGTCACCACTGTCACCACCCACAACCAAAAAACTGGACCCAGGGGCTTTCCTGGGCTCTTCCAGTGCAAATCAGACCCGGCAGATGGTGTGGGGCAGATGTTCTCCATCACCAGACCCACATCATGATAATTGAAACATGAATTATGTGTACGTGTCTCCACACATGGTTCTCTCAAGAGGCAAATCACCTCCCTCTGCTCTTTGGAGCGAACTCTGACTTCCCACATCATAGCCCAGAACAACACAATTCCTAATAAAGGACAGGAATAACCTGGGAAGGCCACAGTACAGGACTAAAGAGGCAGGTGCCCACACATCGATGAGCTGTGCTCAAATGCATGCCCAGACACAAACGTGAAACAGGCCACAAGGTCACAAGACTCTCAGGGGACAATTCATGCACAAAAGAAGCTTTACCACATCCAAGGAATGACAAGGAACTTCAGGGTTCAGGTTCAGACCTTGGAGGGCCAGGCTCTCCTCTGTGGGAGCAGACTCAAACCTTGAAAGACAACGGTCTAGAAAGGGGAGGCCGGAGCAGGCTCACTCTTCCTGACCACACACTGCCCAGGGTCAGACTCGCTGGAAAGGGTTCCTGGTCTTGCTGAGAACCTGCTATGGAACACTAAGCAACCCTCTGAACTTCCCTGTGCCCGTTTCACCAGGTAAGAAGGAATTGTGGAATGGGGTTAGGAAGATAACGCATAGTCTGAACAGTAGCTGGCACTTAGTAGGCCTTACTTCCCTACTTTGTAGTTTCTGAGTCCCATCACCTCTGGAAGAGTTCCTAGGTTGTGACTGACTCTCTCTTCCAAGGGCATCCAGCGTGCTTCTGTTGTAGCTACACTCCAGGTCCTAAGTCAAGTTCAACCCGTCTTTAAGAAAAGTACCTTAGGGCACATTACAAGTTCTGCTTTCTCTAACATCTCTTGTCTTGCTTATCTCCAGCATACACAGGAAGGTTAAGAGAGAGTCTGTAGTCCCAGCACCAGGCAGGGTGGAAGGTAGGTAGTCGGAAGCAGAGACAGGCAGATGGAGGAAAGCTTGCTGAATCATGGAGTTCCAAGTACAGTGAGAGACACTGAGGGAGAATGCAACAGATCCTGACCTCTGACTTCTACATGTGCACACCCACAACACACATATCTATCCATCCACTGTTCCATCCATCCATCCATCCATCCATCCATCCACTCATCCATCCATCCATCCATCCATCCATCCATCCCACTCATCCATCCATCCATCCATCCATCCACCCACTCATTCATTCATCCATCCATCCATCCATCCATCCATCCACCCACTCATCCATCCATCCATCCATCCACCCACTCATTCATCCATCCATCCAGCCAGCCAGCCAGCCAGCCAGCCATCCTTCTGTCCGTCTATCTCTCCAGCTACCTAGCCATCCATTTAGTTAACAGTCTATATTATCAAGTGCTCCCAGGAACCTATTCAAATTAGCACAATACGTCACAGACTGACATCATTAGCCTATAGATCTCTACACCAATAGAAGCACAAACCACTTGGATTCGTGTGAAGCAAAGACACAGCCCCAGAGAGCCACACCATTGCTACTTGTAGCCTGAGCCACGTCTCCAATCTGCACTCAGCTTCCCAGGCGTGACACTGAGCAACAGTGGTACTGTATCACGAATGGTTCAGTGAGCCAATGAGAATCTGGGGGGATGTCTCAGTAGGTAAAGTACTTGCTCCACAAGACTGAGGACCTGAGTCTGCCTCTCTAGCACCCACATAAAGCCAAGAGTTTGTCTGTATTCTCAGCACTGGACAGGGAGCAGAGATAGACAGATGGAAGAACAGCTTGCTGAATCAAAAAGCTCCGAGCACAGAGACTGTCCCAAAAAATAAAGAGGACACCCCACAGATGCTAGCCTCTGCAATGTGCACATATGAGTTGTCACACACACACACACACAATAATAAAATGAAGTAAAACAACTATTTGGTGCCTGTAACAGATGTTAGGAACACAGAGGGTCAAGCGCTATTCTAATAAAGAACAGAGTTCCACTTTGTCTTCTGTTCATTTTGACTCAGTCTGGCACCTTGCAAAACCCTCTATGGATATCAATACAGCTGTCTTCTGTGCCTTGAAAGATGGCTCGGAGTCAGAGGGCTTGTCTAGCATTCTGTGAATCTTAGACAAGCACCGAAAAAGAACAAAAGGCCCAAAACCATCTTCTTGTTCATAAATGTACTCATGATGGAAATGTTATGTTCATTCATTCATTCGTTCACCCAACCACTCATTCATTCTTTATTGCTTTTGGTGTTTTGAGATGGGCTCTCATTTCACACAAGACTGGCCTCAAAGTTCTGACCCTCTTGCCTCTCTACCTGTCAGGGACTGCAACTACACACATGCACAGCCATGTGAAGCTCTACTTTCTTTAAAAGAAAATTATTTAGGGGGATATTTCATGACCAGTCCAGTGCCAATAAGCTCATCACGGGTTTCCACACTGCAGGAGAATACTCAGCCAGCATGGAGTTCTTACTCCTCTATCACTGGCTATTTAGGCTTTAGCTCCTTGCCGGTGGAGATATTTGTGACTAATATCCTTTAAGTTAAATCCCTGAGTACATAGGCATCTATTTTTCTAGAGTGGGCATCTTCATTTTTGTACACACCCACAGTCCGGGGAAGATGACCCCAGGAACCGGCTCTCTGCCTGGTGTGATTCCTATGGCAACCTGCAGGGGGCAGCAACAGCAAAATCACAATGACAGCTAGTTTTCCCGTTGCACAAATGAGAAAGGATGTGTGTTGCTCAAGGTCACAAAGAGAGTAAGAGGCAGGGCCTGGATATGAATCTAGGGCTCTCCAAACACAGCCTCGTCCCCTCGCTAGGGGTTCAGGTAGCACAAGGCCAGCAAGGCCTACTCTATACCTTGTCCCGAATAAGGGAAAGTTTTCAAAGGGAGACATGGGATTTGTAGGCTGCAAGGCCACAGCTGTGTGGACCCTGCCCCAGCAGCATATTTCAACCCAATGAGAAATGAAAACTCCAATGTGCACTGTTTCCTTTTGCGTCAAGGACCTCTAACTGCATGGACCTCCAGCCTCCTTTCCAGGCCCCGGACCAGCCCTGCAAAGTGGACAGGTCCTTTGAGAATGAAAATGGCCCGCCTCCCTTCCCTGTGGCCTCTGAGCAACCGAGCCAGCTTCCTTTTCCGGTGGCCCGCGCCAGCCCTGCCCCCTGGCAGCTGCATCCCCCTGCCGGCCACCTGAGCTTTCTCTCCGTATCAAGTGCTTGTTTTCCACTTCGGCCCTCTGCGCCTGCAAGTTCACCTGGCTACATTCTTACTACTACTACAAGCGATCATTTCATCTACCCTTGTTCCCAACAGACTGGAAGGCAGAAAACTCCTCTGGCTTCCTCTCCGGTGTATCCAGGGGTAGAAGAAACATAGGAGGAGGCAAGGGGTTCCATACAAAGTGAACAGAAAAGAATGTCTTCCTCTTGGGGTTGGCCACCAGCTGGGACATTACCTGTGACTTCTTTAGGAAAACTAAAACAATGTATTTCACAGTTTTGCTGTTGTTCTTGTGGTTGACAGTGCTAGGTATCTCAGACTGAAATCTAAATCATGGTCTTCTGCCTTCACCACATCTTGAATGCTAAGACTATAGGCGCTCAGCTACTGATCTCTTTTCCTTTTGATTCTAGAAACCTCAGCTTTCAATTTAAATGTGAAACACACACACACACACACACTTTTTAGGATTACTTTTGTTTCATTTATGTGTGTGACTTAAGTGTGTATGACACTTGTATTTAGGAGAGTGCTGGTACCCACGTGTTACCTTGTGGATGTGAGGACTGAACTCAGATGCTGGTCCTCACCTTCCCCTTTCTTTAAGAGAGACTCAGGAAATGATGGTTCAATGCTTATGAGCACTTGCAGCTCTCCCCGCCCCCCCCCGCCCCCCCCCCCCGGTTTGGTTCCCAGCACCACACAGTGGCTTACAACTGCTTATTAATCCAGCGCAAGGTGATCCCGGGCCCTTTATTGGCTCTTTGGGCACTGCGTGCACTCGGTAGACACATAGACAATGCTCACTTCTGACACTTCCTCACAGGCACCAAGCATGCACATTATGCATGTATACAGAAGCACTCAAAGCACCCCTACCCATGAAAATAAACCTTTGAAAAACAAACAAATAAACATAAGCTCTCCCTTCCCCCCATTCTCAGCCTTACACAGCAGGCTTGCTTCTGGGAAATTCTCCTGTCTCTGCTCCTCACCTTGCCTAAGGAGTTCTGCGACTACAATCCTTTTACCCTGGTTCTGGGGATTAAGCTCTCAAGTCCTCACATCTGTGCAGCAAACACTTTACCCATCAGCATTCTCCCTGACCCTCTAGTCATTAAAGTCTAATATAATCTCTAAACCCTCTGCCTTTTTTTTTCTTAAGGACAGGATCCCTCTGTATAACCCTGGCTATTCTACGTGGATCGGTATGGCCTCGAACTCCCGAATCGACACCTGCTTCTGCTTCCCGAGTGCTGGGATCAAAGGGGTGTGCCACCATGCCCAGCTCCCTCTGCCTTTTTAATGATGCACTCACTGTTAAAGTCACTCATCACTTTTTACCTATGTAGGATTATTATTAAAACATATAAAAAATAAGTAAATTAATCAGGTAGAACGTGGAGAGGGTGTTAAATCTCAAGACTGTGGTAGGTGTTTCCTGACCTCCCCCCCCCATAGAGGATGAACATGTGACCCTGGAATCTCAGCACAGGTCTAGGGCTAAGAACTTCTGTGTAGTCCAAGGCAGAATATTTCCCGCATCTCTGATGTCTCCCTCCTCTCCTGAGTTTGGTCTAAGAATACACATGAGGGTTTTTTGGGTTTTAAGATTTATTTGTTTGTTTATTTTATGTATGAGTACACTGTCTCTGTCTTCAGACACACCAGAAGAGGGCATCAGATCCCATTACAGATGGTTTTGAGCCATCATGTGGTTGCTGGGAATTGAACTCAGGACCTCTGGAAGAGCAGTTAGTGCTCTTAACCACTGAGCCATCTCTCCAGTTCTACATATGAGTTATATACTTGCCCTTGCAGAGAAGTTGCACTGTTATTTCTCTATTGTTTTGGGAAGATGGCATACTTCTCTGGTAAGAATAGACCATCAGTCACTCGCCGCTTCTCTGCGCATCACCGACAGCTGCATGCCAACTTGGAGACCGCACAATGTGTGGTCAGCTCCAGTTCTGTGTGCTTGAGCTGTTTGAACGTGGAAAAAACACTTTCTCTCAAGGAATCTATGGCAGGTTCCTGAACCACAGCTCAGTGTAAACATTCTGAAAGAACATGTCATACACAGGAAGAAAAACTTCAAGGGAACGAATGATCCCACGCACAGGAAGTGGGCTCTTGGAAATGGGAAGTGTGGCAGCACCAGGAGGAAGGCCAGAGGTGATGGACAAATAGAGTTTCTTGAGTGTTGTCTTAGTCAGGGTTTCTATTCCTTCACAAAACATCATGACCAAGAAACAAGTTGGGGAGGAAAGGGTTTATTCAGCTTACACTTCCACATGGCTGTTCATCACCAAAGGAAGTCAGGACTGGAACTCGAGCAGGTCAGGAAGCAGGAGCTGATGCAGAGGCCATGGAGGGATGTCACTTACTGGCTTGCTTCCCCTGGCTTGCTCAGCCTGCTTTCTTATAGAACCCAGGTCTACCAGCCCAGGGATGGTATCACCCACAATGGGCTGGGCCAGAGATGGCTCCGCCCACAATGGGCTGGGCCAGGGATGGCTCCACCCACAATGGGCTGGGTCCTCCCCCTTGATCACTAGTTGAGAAAATGCCTTACAGCTGGATCTCATGGAGGCATTTCCTCGAGGGAGGCTCCTTTCTCTGTGATAACTCCAGCTTGTGTCAAGTTGACACAGAACCAGCCAGTACAAACGTTATGAAATTTGCCTTTCAATGGGCTCCTGGGGCTCCATCCATCCCTGAGGAACAGTAGGTAACAGTTGCTGGGGAGGGAGCATGCATCTTCATAGAGGTCACCACTGGAGAGCTGCCCCTGATCTTGGTAATATAACCCACCAACCAAGCTCCTATTATGGAACCTCCAAGTCTCACACTCACACACACACACACACACACACACACACACACACACACACACACACAAAGACCATGAAAGTAAAAGGCAGGGGAGAATAAGAAGGGAATGAGAGGTAAATATGAACAAAATTGTACTGTGTCAACTTGACACAAGCTGGAGTTATCACAGAGAAAAGAGCCTCAGTTGGGGAAATGCCTCCGTGAGATCCAGCTGTAAGGCATTTTCTCAGCTAGTGATCAGGGGGGAGGGCCAGCCCATTGTGGGTGGAGCCACCCCTGGCCCAGCCCATTGTGGGTGGAGCCATCCCTGGCCCAGCCCACTGTGGGTGGTGCCATCCCTGGGCTGGTAGACCTGGGTTCTATAAGAAAGCAAGCTGAGCAAGCCAGAGGAAGCAAGCCAGTAAGTAACATCCCTCCATGGCCTCTGCATCAGCTCCTGCTTCCTGACCGGCTTGGGTTCCAGTCCTGACTTCCTCTGGTGATGAACAGCCATGTGGAAGTGTAAGCTGAATAAACCCTTTCCTCCCCAACTTGCTTCTTGGTGGTGATGTTTGTGCAGGAATAGAAACCCTGACTAAGACAAAAAAAAAAAAAAAAAAAAAACACTACTATGGTCATGAAGAATGAAACCCACTGCTATGCGTAATGGGTCCTAACAAAAACAGAAAGGAACTTTGCCTTTCCTAGAAGCCTCGCTAGGTTTGTTTTCTTATTGAGTTTTTCACCTTCTCCAAAGTCTTTTGGAGAGTGTCAATGGGTTTTCAGTGGAGTGTTTTATGGCCTGGGAACAAGGTCCAGAGCACAGACTGTGCTTTGTGAAAGAAGATGCCTTCAATCCTGTCCCTGGAACGTAGACCCCAGAACACAGGTTAGATATCCAGAAGCCCCCGTTCTTCATTGTCATTGCCCCTGGTAACTTAGTGGGTTGCAGCTTGTTGTTCAAAAGTAGGTAAAACACCAACGGCAGGGGGAAAATGTGCTGGGGAAGGTGACTCCCTGACCTTGGGAGGAATCTGCTGCAAGGGAGCCATGGCTGAGAGTGATCATAACTCCCATGATGGAGGCAGAGACTATTCCAGAAAGGCTTTGATTCCTTTCAGTGTGAGTCTGTAACTACTCACAAGGCAGCCTTTTAGTGCCTTCTCATTGAAATAAAATGCTTTTCAAATGTTCTTTTACTTTCTCTCTCTCTCTCTCTCTCTCTCTCTCTCTCTCTGTCTGTCTGTCTGTCTATCTCTGTCTCTGTCTCTCTCTCTCTCTCTAGTAACAATGCTCTAGCAATCACAAATATAATTGCTCAAGATGAGTCTCAATGGATTTGCAATTTATGGGCTGGGATCAATCTTCAAACCACATGTCTGTTTCTATCAATGTTAATGTCTTGGCCTAGGAGTAGACACACGGAGAGGTTGATTTTTTTCCCCTAGGCTTGTTCCAGCCTCAGCTCTACTGCTGGCTAACCTTTCTCAGCTGAAAAGACAGCAGGCTTCCAATTTAATTTAACTTCAGCCTGAGGAATCTGAATGCAAGGTGGGGGACCAGTCATTTTTTTTTTAAAGCCAACCCAGCGGGTGTCAGAAAGAAAAAAGATTGATAAAGTTGATGACTTCAAATACAAAACTTATGATTAAGTAAACAATAAGAAGTTGCATATTAAAAGCATAAATATATCCACATCCACAAACACAGAAAGTGGGACAGTGTTTGGTCTATCAGCTTGGAAAACAGAAAAGAAACAGTGTATCCAGTGTGAACACAGATGCTTAGAAATGAGGTCTCTCACATGGGTGGGAGGGGCTATCAAAACTCAAGCTCCTTCCTAAGAGCAGTTTGGCCACAGCTATCGAAGGCCTAAAATTTATGCCTCTCCGGAGCCAACACTACCCCCCCAAGAGAGATCGCCCAAGGAATTATTGCTTAAAGATGAATGTGCCCCAGTGTGGAACGAGGCAATATGGATAACACTAAAAACACAAGCTGCCCAACAAGAAGAAATTAGCCAGATAAATCACGCATCTTCCTTTTGACATATTATGTGATCATTAAAAAATCACACAGGAGAAGCATTTGTCAAGGTGGGAAGACTGTCTGGATACATTACTGAGTAAAAGCAGCGGGGTGGCAACTGCAGACAGAGAGACAGACGTGTGGAGACTCCAAAGGGTTCTCATGGGGAACCGGAAACACACAAGCCAAATTATAAACAGGAAGCACTTGCTGGTTATCTACAATCTAAGGTCTCTCTGCCTTTTTTTTTTAATATTCATTAATTTGTGAGTGTTTTACCTGCGTGTACATGGGTGTGCACACACCATATACAAGCTTAGTAGGTGCAGAGGTCAGAGAAGGGCACCGATCCCCTGAAAACTTATGTATGTGGGTGCTGGGGATGGAACCCAGGTCTCCTGCAAGAGCACAAGTGCTTTTAACTTGTCTCCAGGTTCCTCTGCCTTTTTCCTTCTGTATGTGCTTTTCTGGACCCGAGACATTATCTCATTTATTATTTCGTGTATGTATGGCTTGTGTGTAAGGTATGACGGTAAGAGATCAAAATTACAGAGTCTCTTCTTCCACCTTTATGTGGGTCTCAGGAATTGAGCCAGGCCGCTCTGTTAGAAGTCCTTCTGTTAGCTGAGGTATCTTGCCTGCCCACCATTTTTCAACTGAACCCTCGTAGTGCAGGTCATTCAAATAAAGAGAAATACACACACACTCCCCACCCCCATATACCTAGACAAACATTTTGCTTTAAAGACCCAGGCAGACTTTTCCCAGAAACACAACAAATTTGACCTTAGACTTGTCCAGTTAAATGAATGGTGGGTGACCACCCGCTTTTGATTGGGGTGAGCCCCAAGTATGCTAATCCTGCTGTGATGGCTGTGTGGATAAAGCCAGGGAATGCACCGTACATGATGATTCACCAGACACTGGTCTATGCTTATGGGGACTGGGGGACCAGGGGACTGGGTTGAGGTGATGATGGTCATATGTCAGAGAATTTTCATAAAAAGTTCACAAAATAAAACCCTAACAAAGCCAGATATAGTGGCACATGCCTTTAATACCAGCACCAAGGCAAAAGCAGGAGGATCTTTGTGAGTTCGAAGCCAGCCTGGTCTAAGTAGAGAATTCCAGCGCAGTTAGCGGTGCATAAAAGACCTGATCTCAAAGCCAAGCAAAGGCTTGGTGTGTGTGAGTTACACTTCAGGACCAGCTGGGAAAGAAAAGAAAAGAAAAAACAGCAGGGAAAAGTAGACAAGGCCAAGCACCCTGGAGGCTAAGTTAAAATGTCTGACCCTTGCCTTGAGATCTTCCAACTCAAGAGCAGGGTTCCAGAGAAGGCAAGTCCCAAACAGAATGGAAGACAGAGCAGAGGGTCACACGTCAAGGAGGGCAACGGTGATGACAAAGATGATGATGATGATAAAGATGATGATGATGATGATGATGAAGATAAGTATGTTCTGAGATGCTCTGTGAAAAATCGGGCTCACACAGTCCTATTTTGCTGGGGCTGGAGCCATCGTCCCCATAGGAGACTGGCAAAGAAAGGCAGGTCAAGGCTACTGATGGGGGACATCAGCACATACAGGACATCAGACAGCAGGACCAGAAGGTGAGGGAGGAGTAGAAAGAATCCATGTGTACTGACCATAGGTAAGCCAGGAAGAAGTCCTGGGAGAACTGGGGAGACAGCAGGGCTCCAGGGAGAGAAGTCTGGAAAGTGCTGGTATTTGTAGGGAGGACGAGAAGAAGGAAGACAAGGAGAGTAAGCCAAGTCCACACACCACAAAGAAGCCCCGCCCCCACTTGAGCCAGAAGATTAAAGGCAGAAGGAAAGCCCCTAGCCTAATGTCTGAGAGCACTCTTGCATAGCAACATGGGAGAAGAACTCATAAAAACGGGACCATATTTCTTAATCAGAAGCCTCTTAAAATGGCCTTTTGTACCATTTCAGATGTAGTTGAAATCAATTATAAGGTTTTTTTTTCCCCTTCTTCAGTACAAAAAGCCTGTGCTATCAAATCAAACTCTCACCTGCATTAATTGCCTTAATGGGCTCTGGAAATAGCAGCCTCCTCTCCTCTGGCATGGGGACCCCTAGGGAGCCCATCAGGGAAGGATGCTGAGACAAGGCTGGCCTCTCCGGGCTGCTAGGCCATGCATCTGTCTCATCAGCCGTCCATTATTTAAGGCCTCTCACAAAAATAATCAAAAGGCAGGTGAGAACACCCAGTTCCATTTATTCAGCCAGCTTTCTTGTGGCTATAAAGCAAAACTGGAGATACCAAAAGCCAGATAGGAGTCGTTGCATTTTAAAAGAAGTGGGGAGCCGCCCACTACACTGTGCCCATGACTCTGCAGTTCAAGCAGCTAGCTACAAGCAACCAACCCCACGGGCCCCAAGTCCCGCTACATCCCTTCCAATAATACTTAACAAGCAAAGCAAAACAAACAAGCAACAGATAATTAGGTAGGCATACTAAAAGGTCTTCAAAGCCACGACAGAGCCACTGACAGTATTTTCCACTGGGGTGCTTCCACAGAGACATCTATGACCAGATTTCTCCAACTTTGACTATGCAGTGATAGAAAAGCAATGGTGTGCTTGTAAGGAGTGTGAGTTGTATTCAGTATTGGGGATGCCCAAGACCACAGTTAAGGAACAGACCCATCTTCAAACTCCCCGCTACGACCACTTTCCCTTGGGCATTATCATATATCAGCTGACCTTACACAGAAGGATAAAGTTCAAAGGGGGATTGGGGTTGAGTGGGATTTATGAGGGTGGCCCGATTTGTTACCTGCTTTCCAGACAGGGTCTCCTATAGCCCAGGAATTACAGAACTCCATACATAGCCAAGATGACCTTGAATTTCTGATTCCCCTGCCTCAGTTTCTCTGATGCTGGACCTATCTAATGGCTTTGTAGCACCATGCACAGTTAGTTTACTTGGTCCTTCGGATTGAAGCCAGGCCTTCACATATATGGGGCAAGCCCTCTACCAACTGAACACATCCCCAGCACCTCTGGGTAAGCCTGTGTGTGGATAAATGTTGTTAGAGGTGGGAAAGCCTTTGCTTCAGGATTTCCCACACTTCAGTGCGAGTGGGGCTTGGGCTTGCCTGGGGAGTTTATTAGCTCCAACTCTGGCTTACAGCTAACATTTGTGAATTAACAAGTTAGCAGCAAACTCTAGATAATTAGAAACACCCCCCCTTTCCTACTAGTTTATTTACTTATTATTTGTTTATTTAGAATCTTTCCCTACGATCCAGGTTGGCCTGGCTTTACCTGTGAAACTTAGGTTGGTCTCAAATACATGATCCTGCCTTGCCCTCCTAGAGAACTGGTTCTAGGCATGTGCCATCATACCTAGCTGCAAATGCCTGTCTAACATCACTTTTCTATGTCCCTTCTTGTAGCCTGCAGCTTTCGAGCCCAGGAACAAAGGCCATCTTGGGACTGTGTGGGGAAGGCTGATATATTTGCTTGCACTCTAAGTCAAGAGGGTGCTGATATTAGCAAAGTCAGGTGGGGAGGGAAGCTGGCTGCCAACTGAAACCCAGCCACAGCCACTTTAGCAGAAGGAACATGAATTCTCAACGGAGAAGGAGGCAAAGGTGCTGGGACTGGAAAGGGAAAGAAATGGCTTCACTTCAAATACTTGAAGGATGCTGCGTTGAAGGGCAGGTGTGGTGACCAGAGAGGCCTAGCCTGGTACATGCTGGGGCTTCCCGGTGCTTAGAATCGCTTTAATAAAAGCCCCAAAGCCAAATGAACCTCACCCCAAACTGGCTCATTGATTGCACGAGAATGCATAAACGATTCTATTTTGGAGCCACAGACACAATCACACTGCTGAAATAACTCACTTCTGAGAACGTGGATTCAGAATAAAGAACAACGTGAGAAATTTACTTGCCAACAGGGTCTCACAGAGTGGATGTAGGCCACAGAAGGTGGGAGAAGCTGTTGCCTCTCCAGACTTATACTATGGCTTTTTAAAGTCTTTAAATAAAATAGAAATAGGGGGTTTTAAATGTTTTTTTCCCCCACCGGTCCTTCGACAGATATACAGAACCATCTCGGAAGGAGGTAGGTGGACGTTCTATGCCCGTTTTACCTCCAAGAATGAGGTCCAGTCAACATCATGCAAAGAACACAGGACAGAGAGTTCATGGCTTCCTTAGATGTCACACTCAGGAATGAAAGAATCCTTGCCAGCCAGGATCAGGACATGGTGTCATTCTATTTATCCAATAATTGGTCCCACTTTTATTGAAGTGCCTACAGGGAGCCACTGGATGCTGGGGCTATGGGAACAAACAGGGCACAGCCAGTGTTGGCCGTGGCAATGCTTTTTATGTGGTGGGGAGGTTAGCAAACATTAGGAACTGCCCATCTATGGTGACAGATGTGCTGGAAGGAACCAAAAGAGGATCAGGGTTAGAAAGATGGCGTGGGGTGAAGGCACTGCTTTCAAGATAGTGACCAAGATGCAAAGGCATCAGGATGTCACAGACTTGAAATGCGTGGTGACCTGTGGATGCCACTGGAACTGTGCCCTGCTACTTGACATGCTAAGGGCAGGGGTTTGGTCCTACTCCTCTGTGACTCCCAAAGCAAGCCACAGGTTTGTGGCTCAGAGGATGGATGGACAAAGGTCTGTCATGGACAATGAGATGGAAAGAAACGTGTCACTTTGCTTTGAGGTAATAACTTTTCCTTTTTTTTTTTTCAAGATTTATTTATTGATTATATATGAGTACACTGTAGCTGTCTTCAGACGCGCCAGAAGAGGGCATCAGATTTCATTACAGATGGTTGTGAGCCACCAAGTGGTTGCTGGGATTTGAACTCAGGACCTCTGGAAGAGCAGTCAGTGCTCTTCACCACTGAGCCATCTCTCCAGCCCTGAGTAACTTTCAAATGGCCCCATTGTCAGGCTCAAGTTAAGACATCCCAGTCTCTTAGATGGGTTCTGACACTGCCTTCCAGGATGCTAACTACATAACCCTCAGGCTAGTTTCCAGTCAGGAACCTCCTTGACCATGATCTTCCCTCCCCCAGGCAATGAAATGGCACAGGAGGGCCAAAACACCTGCACACTGCGTGATCTAGCAGAGCCTTGGTGGAATTGTAGAGAACGCCAGCTCAGCTCTGCAAGATGAGCCCGTGGAGAAACATAGATAGCAACTGTAACAAGTTCACCCCAGCAGAGATCCAACCTGGAAGAGGCTGTAAATGGCTGGGGGCAGGGCACGTGTAGGTCATCTTCATCTTGCTCAATTTGGCTCTAAACTCAGAAATGCTCTCAAGGGCTGGGGAAGTGGCTCGGCCAGTCCAGAGCCGGCTGCACTAACCTCAGGATCTCAGCTCAGATCCCCAGCACCTAGGTAAAAAGCCAGGTGTGGCAGTGAATATTTGCAACTGTAACAGTAGCTCTGGGCAGTGGGGGGGAGGGGGGGACGCAGAGTCCTGGAGCTCACTGGCTAGTCGGCCTGGCCAAACTACTGAGCTACAGGTTCAGTGAGAGACCCTATCTCAAAAAAGTTAAGGTAGAGCAATAGCACAGTATCAACCTTGGCAAATTAAAAGGAAAAGATAAGGAAATCAAAAGCCTGTTCTCTGCCCCAGGACCTGCTGCCTGCTGATACCCGGAACGTGAGAAAGCAGTGGAAAGGCTGCTTCCTGCTCTGCACCTGCCCAGCTGTGGGAAAAGAAAATGCTGCAGCCCAGAAACTTTTAGGAAGCACCCCCCTCTGCCCCCAGGCACAATTAGACATCTGTGTGAGCTTAGATTCCAGCTTGCATTCTCGCTTGGGGGTTTAAAGAGAAAGAGGAAAAAAAGGGGCGGGGGGTGGGGGGATGGTTGTGCAAAGATTGGTATTTCAGCCTCTAGCTCCTTCTAGCCATTTAATGTCATTTCCTCTAATCAGATTCTCTGATCCTGGCTGGGGACTGAAGTGAGGTGCCTAAGCAATGGAGACAGAAAGCCTTCAGAGCCTGGCTAGAAAGCCCTAATCCCCTCTGAATGCCAGCTTCTATGCAGGATGAGGGACAGTTAAGACTCCAAGAAGACGGGTTCACAGGAAAGCACATGGCTGACTGGCCTGGCCTGCCCTTGACAGGAACTTGTGGGGCTGTGTTACTGTGTGTGGTTGGAGGCAGGCACACACAAAAGCCTAGGAATATGGGGATGGGGGACCCCCACACTTCTCTCTGCAGCTGTACCCAAATGAGTGCCTGAGGCTAGTCATAAACAGCAGATGGGGAAGACAGAAGTAACGCAGCTGATGTCCAGCTTCCAGTCAGAAGACAAGAAATCTACCAGACCATCAATGCTTCAATACAAAGGCAGTACTGGGGGGGGGGGGGGGGGCGCTGCTTTGATTTAACAGCAAACAACCGGCTGCCAGAGGATTTGCCTGACACAAGCCTCCTTTTCTAAAGCCTCAAGTGTCAGCCTGAGCCAAATAAATCTACAAGGCTGCATGCATTAAAGACACAGACCCTCTCCTGGACCTGCACTAAACTCTCTGGACATGAGGCACCCAAGGGCTTTCTGAAGAGTGAACTTCTGCATGTCACGGCGGACAGGATTCATGAGGACCAAGAATTGTTGCAGGAAACCCATGGTTTCCATCTGGAACCCAGGAAGAGACCAGGCACAAGAAAGTAGGCTTCAGATCCAAATCGAGAAGCTAAGAGTATATAGTGGCTTCATCAACCACCTCAATGTAAAATGGCAACTGTCATTTTTGAACGTGCTGAAGCAAATATAATGACTTGTATTAATTTTGACAGATTCCTCTTGGGCTATTATGCAAAGGAAGGGGCAAAATGAGGGTTCTAATTAATTGGAAGGGCCCACAAACACTCCTTAACGTCTGGAACATTTCAGATTCTAATTTGCTACTCAGATTTACCTGTGGGAATGCTGGGATTGCGATGAAGGTTGTTTAATTTTTATGAAGCAATTCTTGCACGCGGGCACACATACACACACACACACACTCTCTCTCTAAGTGCTGCTACCAATATCAACAAGGGACTAAAAAAAGCCATTAGGTATGCAGTTGATCTCCAGTGATCCCAGGATGACATGTTTGAATTCCGATCCTACAGATGTCTACTGGAATTCCCACTCCCTTTGGGACTCACACCAGGGCTGGTGTTCTTGGGGTGAGAGACGACAGCCGGGCCCCTTCAGAACAGTGTGTAACACATGGATTTCCCGATTTAGCACCAAGTTACCCAGGAGTGCCAAGCTTCCCTTCTCCCAGACCTCAGCCAATTCTTTTTTGCCTTAATTGAAGGCAATTTCAAAAGAACAAGAACACAGAAGAGCAGGTGGTCTACATGCCTTCTGGGGAGCACATTTCAAGCAGATACAGACTTCCAGATCCGGGAAGGACCTTGGACAGCCCCAGACTCATCATCTAGCTATAGCAGATAATACCAGAGACTCATCCAAGGTCACACTTAACAAGCATGCCACAGAACTTAATGCATCAAGCAGTCTACGAACATCTTGGGCTGACTGGATTTGGCAGATCTTTGAAAGGTATACTTTTTCTTTTAAATTACTAGCTTGACTCTTATTCATTCTAAATAGCTTTTTTTCTCTCTCTCTGTCTCAAAAATCAGACATTTCAACATAATTCTAGATAGTAAGTGACTTGCTTCATCTGGACCTGTCACTGATGATTTGATAGCTGGACTTTAAGAGGGGAAGGGGAACCCTGTGGGGCGCAGGATAAAATCCTCAGCAAATTGGTTGCATGTCACTGGATGTAAGATCTATCAGGGAAAGCCGAGCAATCCTTGTTTACTTGATCCCTCTTTTTAAAAGCTGTGTTCCTCTCTGAAGCACAGGTGCTCCAGCACTTCGATTCTTCGAGTTTGTTTTAATTGGATTCTTTCTGTTGGATATGCATACATAGAGATAATCTCTCTTCTGGGAGAGTTTCTGAGAGGTTCACTTCCTTTCTGCACCATAAACAAAAAATATAGATTTTTTTTAACATTGAAATGGGGTCTTCTCCCAAATAGAACGGGGGAATTCTGGGTCAGAAACAAGGCACCTGTGAACATTCAGGGACGCTGAATGAAGCTTAGAGCCCGGCCTGCACCAGTGCCTACTGACCACGGAGCCCTCTGAGTCCCACGGCTTGTGGCTGACTCCACATACAGAATTCCCAGGTAAAGGCAACTTGTGTCTCCTGGACTAATGGGGGGGGGGGCGCTTCTGTATCTCAGAGACGGGACTGCATTTTGTACAAATATGTCAACAGTCCTCCAGGTGTTCACATGCACGTGATACAACCCTGCAGTGGTGGCTGTTCTGTATTGCCACTGTAAATTCCGTCCCCTGCGTCACTTGGGTTTTGGATCATCCAAAACTGATGTCCGATGCTTCTGAAGGGTCCTAAGATCATGTGTCTGACACTGGTGAGAAGAGCCCCCCTCACCCCCATGTCAGAAGCACATTGCACTTAGACATGTGAGTCAGCTCAGCTCACACAGGCTCCTGGGGTGCAGATGTCACAGTTTAAGGATGCTCCTGTTCTTATCCCATCCTCAACTCTGCTCGGAGAGTGGAGGTGTCCCTCTGCAAGCAGAAGGCAGGAGCTGGTGCACCCTGGGGCAGCTCAGTGGGGTTGAGGTATACAGTCCTGAAAGTGACCTCTTTGAGGCCAGGAAGTGAATGTTTCAGCCAGATCTGAGGTGGAAACTGAAGAACAAGCCTGTGTTGCTCATGTCCAGGTGGCCTTTTCAAAACCTCTCACCTAGTGGTGATGAAGTGACTAAAGGATCTGTAAGTCACCACCAAACTTGAATCCCTGCTTACAAATGACGTTTGGGTCAAGTCTCTTTAGAGCGTAAATGGATCGTTTAGGGAACTTGGACCTCTTAGGACAATACTAATGGACTGTTTCTCTTTAGATATATGGGGTGCAAGATAAAGAGGAGAAAATATGTTGGGGAAGGGGCATGAGAGAATGGGAAACCCACGAAGAGCGTTCTTTGCTGCTCCCCCCCCCCCAGAATAATTAAAAGACATCAGGCTTTCTCCAGAAACTGGAGAGAATTGTTCAGAAACCTCAGGAGCCTTCCAAAATGGGGTCTCTGAGTAGGGAAGCAAAGGAGCCAGGCCAATGTCAGAGACAGATTGTGGTATCCAAAGTGCACACACAAAGAGTCAGCCACGGAACACCATACAGGAAGCAGACTGGGACTTTGGCTGCCTAGGAGTTTCCCAGCAGGCAGTGCACCCTGTTCGGTACAGCTGTGTGAGGTGGACCAGGAGACCAGAGAATGGGATAGGAGAAGCTCACAGCACAGGCCAACCCAAACCAGGGGAAAGCATTTCTCTGTAGAGGATGGATTAAAGAGCTTCCGTTACTTTCCTTCAAACCCCTCACTTCCTGTTTAATAAGCAGTAGGGCTCAGGCTAAATACTTATGAAAGATCCTTGGACCCACCCGCAGACCAAACACTGTAGCTCATACTCCAACTGGCTGGCGTTCACTAACCCTGGGCGGTAAGATTAGCAAGCTCCAGTGCTCTTCCTGACAGCAGGGTCAACTAACAGACACATGAAAAAGAAGAAGAAGAAGAAAAAAAAAAACCGTGCACACTTTTCATGGGACTGTGGGCTCATTTCTGACGTCCAGGGTGAAGCCTAGTTCGAAATAAAGTTAGGAGCCACTTCTATGGTTTGGCTTGTTCCAGCATGCACCAGCTAGTCTACAAATATCCCCCTGGGTCACTGGCAGTGGGGCAGAACTTTTTTTCAGGGGCAAAAAGCCCACAGGATCCAGAGAACAGCACGGCAGCAATAAAGGGGGGGGGGGATATGGGGGGAGCATCAATTACTCCATGACAAGCAGGGGCTCTTTTCCAACGATTCTAAGGACCTACAGGCTTTTCGTATGTGCCTTACCCTTTAGGTCACCCAAGGCAAGAATAATCATTTCCTCTGGGCTCTGAACACCTATCTGTGCCGCAAATTAGTCGTCCCTCTCTTAAAATCAGGGCAGGGAGGCAAAAAAAAACAAAAAAAAAAAAAAAAAAAAAAACCCAAAAAACAAAAAAAAAAAACAACAACGGAGACTAGAAAGGTCACCAAACTACCTCTACTGTCCTCTAGCACTCCCATAAACCACGGCCCTACCTTGACAGCCTCCGCGTGGGTCACCCGGGCTAGAGATTTATCGTTGACGCGCAGAATCTGGTCCCCGACCCGCAACCCTTCCTTCTCTGCCAGGGAACCCGGCTCCACTAGAGACACGTAGATGCCCACGCCGTGTTCCGAGCCCCCGCGGATGCTGAAGCCCAAGCCCTCGTGGGCCTTGGCGCGCCGCAGGCTCACGAGCCGCACCTCCCCGGGCCCCGCGCCGTCGGGAGTGGCCCAGGCCGGCTGCCTGTAGGGGGTGGTGGCGGGCAGGTAGAGGCCCTCGGCCGTGTACTGGTCGAAGAGCAGCTGGTCGGAGCGCGGGATGACCAGACGCAGCATGGGCAGCAGACGCCGCTTGACCGGGCTGTCCAGCAGGACGCGCAGGGTGCGCACCAGGTCGAAGACGTTGCGGCGCGCGTGGTACGCGTTGAGGCAGTGGGTGAACTGCTCCCGCTCGGGCTCGCTCAGCAGCGCCGTGAGCGCCTGGTGCAGCTGCCGCACGTTGGCAGACAGCAGCCGCAGCCCCGCGCCCCCGCCGCCGCCCGCCGCCGAGCCCAGCGAGCCGGTGGAGGACGAGCTCACCGACAGGCCGTCCAGCTGTGCGTTCATCTCCGCGCCCGGCGCGGGGTGGCTGCTGCACCTGCGGGCCAGCGGCGCGACAGCTGGATCTCCGGGGCCGCGGAGGTCACGGCTGGAGTCTGGGTTTCGGGGGCTCGCGGGGACGGCCGGGGCTGCAGTCTAGACTGGCCGGAGAGCGGAGACGCCAGCTGTGTGTGGCTGGGATCCTGGGGTGGGTGGCAGCAACCGGCGGCGGGTGTCCCAGGGGCGCGAAGGCAGGTGAAGAAGCTGGGATTCCGAGGACGAAGAGACGGCGGCTGCAATCCCGAGGATCGCGACGGGATCCGGGTTGGGGGGGGTGGGGACAAAGAGTTGGCGCCTGGAGGCCGGAGGTCGCGGAGACTGCGGCTGGAGGCCGGGGGAAGCGGGAACAGCAGCTACATGCCGGAAGGCGCGGGGACCGCGCGTGGCCGCAGTGGGGGGGGCGCAGCCACGCCGCCCGCCCCGTCACACCATGGCCGGCCGGGGCTCCCCCAGCCGAGTTGCCCGGTCCTCTAGGGCTGGGGGACCCCAAAGTCAGAAGCAAGTTGGGGCGCCGGTCAATCTAGTCTCAGAGCCCGGAGCAGTCGCAGCCAGAGGAGCCACGCGAGCGTCCGGCGTGGGGTGGGGGGCATGTCCCGGGCCGCCCACCATGCAGCAGCCCGGGCCCCCCGCGCCCCAACGCCGCCCGGGCGCACACGGAGCCACGCGGCTGGGAGCCCGGACTTTGCGAACTGTTGAGCAGCTCTGGGCCGAGTCTTCCAGCGAGTTCCGACGCCGCCGCCGTCGCCAGCCGGGACTTGGCCCCGCCCCTCGCCCCTCCCCCTCCCCGCCCCGTCCCCACCCCCATCCCGCGGGCTCTTCAGGAAATGACGTCCCGCCTGGCGCGCCTGGCTGTTGCCTGGAGACGGGGTGAAACAGTCCGGCCCCAGGAAAGAAAGGGGTGAAAGTGGGGGTAGCAGCAGGAGGAACCCTGGGGCCCCTGCGAAGCCCTCCCACGGCCCCAGCTCAGGGGGTCTTAAAAACTGCTCTCTCCGGCGATCGCAGCTCGATTCCGGGGTCGCTTGGGAGCAATGAGCCGGTTTGCCAATTCACAATTGGGGAAAATGGCCAACTTTTTGGCCTCTAAAGTATGAGATGCTTCATGCATCGCTTTTTCTGCCCTAAAATGTTCCTGCCGCTTGCACACGCGCTGACTACAAGTTGAAGTGCGTGTGTGGACGATTGTCGGTCACCTGCTGTGCCCCACAGGTGCCAGCAGGAGCTATCTTGTGCTGGGATAGATCAACCTGGGTCCCTTCCTCCGGTAGTCCCCAGAGTGGAGGAAAGCAAGGAGCTGTTATCAGAAATGTAAAGTGTGCAAAAACACGGGTGCATTTAAAAGTAAGTCTGGAGTAGGAATGTTCCTTGTACCAACGGTTATGTGCTGCCTGTGACCTTTTCCACACTGGGGGAACCGGGTGAAGGTTACCTGGCAACTCTGTATACAGCTTTAAAAAATAAAATAAAAGAAAACCATATTTTATGTGGAAAGATGCCAAAAGACACGGTCTGAAGTCTGTCATCGGACACCCACTCTCCTTAACCTACTGACAGGAAAAACTCAGGGCATCTATTCAATAGAAGTGTTCTAAGGAAGACCCGTAGCGCTTGACCCAGTCACCACTACAAGTCACATGCGTCTCTTTAAACCTGGATTGCCTCTCCAGGGGTGTTTTGTGAAAAGCTGCTTTCCCTAAGACTGTCCTGGGTGACCATCACAGGAACGAAATGGCTGACTCTGACGTGGGAGAAATAGAAAAGGAGGAGGATTGTCTGGAGTGGCTCTGAGCTGGCTGTGGAGGGGTGGCTTGTCCCCTGGTTACCTGGTTACTTGGTTACCTGGTTACCTGTGTACTTGGTCAGTTTTCATCCAACACTTTTCAACCACTTCGTCTGCTGCAGTATATTCTTGATGCCAGAGACCCGGGATGAGGAGTTGAAATCTCTGACCTCAAGGAGATTCTGGCAAAGGAAAGATCATGGAAGTCAAGGTAAAACAAAAGATAAGCCTTAGGAGTGTCAGGATAGGCCACAGTTGAGGCAAGGCGACTAATAGGAACGGGCTTTCTGGGGTGCACAGATGTTTCAGTGGGTAAAGTTTGCCACCAAGCCTGACACCCTGACTTCCATGCCTGGAACCCACAAGATGGAAGGAGAGAACCAACTCCAACAAGCGGTCCTCTAATTGTCACCGGTGCCCGTGGCACGTGTGTGGCAGCCCTGTCGCACGTGACCCTGGAGCACATAGTAGGTGAATGAGTAGATAAGGTATTTTTAAAAGAATGATCTTTCTCTCGGAGTAATGGGAAGCCACGGGAAGCTGTGTTAACTGCAGTGAGAGCATCCCCGAAATGGAGGCGAGGAATTAAAGTGTGACTTTCCCCGAAGCTCTCCCCTTCTCTTAACACAGACTTGATTTGAACTGATGCCCAATGAATATATTTCACAGGGCGTCAAAGAATGATGTCTTAAGTAGCCAGTTGGGCGACCCTCGAACATCTGTCTTCCAGCTCTGCATGTAGTGGGTCGGGCTATGCATCCTCGTTTTTTCTTGTCAACTCTAGCTGAAGTCTTTAATGCAACCAGAACAAGATATTTAAGAAGAGAATCTGTTCCAACCCCTCCCACCATGTATTAATGACATACCTCGAAATGTCACCACACAGGGCTTAATTGCATGCAGTTCAGGTTTCCCGCATATGTACTTTATGCTCAGCGTTTAGTTAGTTTGTGTTCTAATTATAATTGCTGTGATTGGTTTGATAAATGCATCTCAGGAGCTAAGATCTCCCCCCCCAACTCCCAATATTTCCTTTCTGTGCAAAGGATGTTTTGGAGGCCCCCCCCCCCCGCAACTCCCAATATTTTCTTTCTGTGCAAAGGATGTTTTGGAGACCATTTTGCTTTAGGCAGCAGAAGCCTCTGTGCTTAAGTAAAAGGAAAGAAGGAAACACTTTCTTCTGCAAGCATAGGACACCGTCTGGGAGGCAGTGCCATTGTTTAACTTCACAGAGGTTGATCCGAGAGAGCCAAGCTGGGGAGAACGCAGGAAAGGACAAATGGGAACTTTCCCATCCGTCTTGCATAACCACCTCCGTATCAGTTTGCAACGTGTACCCCGGAGAGGCCGCGTGTAACTGTGCTCAAACCTCAAGAATCCTATTTCCATGAGTGAAGACGTGTTTGTCTTTCAAGAAATAAGCTCTTGGAAATTCAAGCTGCCGGGACTCCTGGGGGCTTGAATGAAACAGGAATTATGAGTTTCTGTTTGGCCTTGACTGCATACTGCCCTCTTCAGCACTAAAACAGTATTTCCCTGCAATTGCAGACTCCCTCACCCCCCCATCACCCCCATTTTCTAAAGCTACTTTCACTCCAGTGCCGGAAATTAGCCCCAGCAGGTACACATGCTAAACAAGATCTCACCACATAGCTCAGAGTATCCTGGAATTTGATATGTGTCTCAGGCTGACCTTGAACTCATGACCCACCTGCTTTAGCTTTCAGAGCAGCACCATATCCAGCACCAAAGCCATTTTTCATGGTTCACAGTTGACAACCCACTTGAGCCAACCCAACTTGGTCAGATGTTTCTGGACTTGGGCAGCTGGAAAGACGGGACCATGAAGAAGAATGCGTTGTGTTACATTCTGTGCTTAGCACAACTTACAGATGCTGAGGTGAGCTTGTTGTTGAGCTGGATTTCTGTTGGTTGTTTGACTCTTAGTAACTTCTGCGTTGCTGTGACCGAAATATCTGACAAAAAACAAGGTGTGTGTGTGTGTGTGTGTGTGTGTGTGAGAGACGGGGTGAGGGGGTGTGGGGGGTGTGGGGGGTGAGGGAGTGGTATTACTTTTTTGGTTCACAGTTCTACAAAGTTCAGTCCATCATGGTAGCGACACCACAGCCCAGGAATTCACATCATGGGTGGCTAGGAAACAAAGTGAGACAGGAAGTAACCAGGGGCCATATGATTCCAAGAGGCTGTCTCCAGTGGCCTGCCTCCTGCAACCGGGCCCTGCCTCCTGAGTCTCTAAACCCAGCCCCTCAGTGTAATGTCATCAGCTTGGAGCTAGCTATTCAAACCATGAGCCCACGGGATTCATTTCCAGGTTCAGGACACAACAGTTAAATGTTACACATTTCCTGTCCTATGCATCAGGTGAGGCATAGGACACATGACGGGCAGAACATTGCTGGTGACTTCCTTCTTCCTCTTTTTCTTTTTGAATTGCAATCTTTAAAAGCCCTTTTTCTATTCCACAGTTATTAGGAGCCTCTCTCCTTCCCTCTAACTCACTGAAATGTCTCCTTAGAAGGTGCTAAAGGTTAATTTAATCTGGGATGCATTTCCCATGGAACATATAGACTTATCTGTAGCTAGTGTGCTCTGTTGGTTTTTTTTGTTTTTTTGTTTTTTTTTTTTTTTTTTTTTTTTTTTTTTTGGAATGACTCTTTTAAGCAGTTCTGTGTTTTATTCACTCACTCCTTCTACCAGCCAGTACAGGAGATTTCGGCACTAATGTCATTCTCCTTCTGGTAAAACAGAGGATGTTGAGATGCCAGGAAGCAGCTATCCTCCGGATGAGAGGGATACCCACATGGAGAGTTAGGCTTTGGACCCAGAGAGTTCCACCCCAGAGCTTTGATTTTTTTCAATCTCTGTAGTGTAGAGTCCCCCAGATGTGTGGTGCAGAGATGTCAAATTGGGCTGTCATTCCTGCTGGGATCAGGCAGGGACCACATTTCTTCCGAGGGTGGGAATATTTTCTTTAGACTAGAGTTTGAGATGAGAACTCAAGAGGTTGAGAACTCCCAATCCCTGACTGGTAAGCTGACAGTTTATGCTATAAAGACAGAGTAGAGGCTTAGTAAAGAAAATACCATAGTAAGAGATTCCCCCATGGGGAGGGTTTAGGAAACCTTCGGTGTTCTCAGCTTGGACACCCGGGGCCTCAAAGCTATCTGATGCCGGGTGCCAGGAGGAGCTCATTCCAGCGTGAAGACTCCTGGAAGCAAAGATGTTAACAACCAGAGCTATCACTGGTGCTGCAGGACCATAGCCTGTCTCTTCTGCAAATGTCAGGAGGGATGGATGATGTTAGCAGAGAAAAGGGAGACAGTTCCCTCTTCGCCTGGTAGATAACGGGACAATATTGATGGAAGTGCAGGGAGATAAGAGAGGGAAAAGAGAAAAGAACGAATGAAAAACAGCAGGCAGCGGGAGAGACAGGGTATAGTCTGAAAAGAGTCTGACTCATGGTCACAGACACTCATGTGACTTGCATGTAAGGAAGGTGTCAGAGCACCGAGCTGATCGCCAACTTCAAATGTCAGTTAGTACCTTTGCGACCTTGAGCAAACCGTGGAGAACTTGCTCACTTGAATTTCCTTATCTGTCGCTGGCGTTATTGCAGGCATTGATTGTGCTGATGTATGCAAAGTCAGCTCCACCGGCCCTCGGAATCCATCTCAGTTAAAGCTCTTTCCACTTGGGAGCACAACTCTTTTATCAGCCCAAGGGCAAACACATGGAAGGCGCTCCTCCCTGCTGAGCAATTCCTTACCTCCCGCCCTCTGTAAGCCTTAGTCTTACAGATACAACCAAGTCCTTGAGATGGCCGCCATCTTGCCCACCATCCCCCACAGCTCTTTAATTAGCAGGCAAATGGACAATATCCTGAACGGGGCGCAGAAGGCTTTGTGCGGCCCGGGCATCATCCCTCTTTCTTCTTCCCCATCATTAACACCGACCCCACGGATGCGTGTCGGGGCTGAGACTGAGCTCTCTCTGAGGTCTATGGCCTCTCCCTGTGCCTCCCTGTGCTTTGTGGTAGCATGGCGGATGGAACTGGGACCAATTCCTCTTACACAGCTCTTCGAAAATAAGTCCCAGGGAGCCAGTTTGTGAGCTGGGAGGAGGCGGTGCAGGGACAGTGACCTTATCAGGCACGTTCTTCTATAATCCACTGCCACAAGGCCTATGCAAGCTCCCTTAAGCAGGGGACTATGAATTGGCTACATAGGGACACTTCCTCCCACCCAACAAGGTTCAGATTAAGGAAACCCTGAGCTCAAATGTCCTCACTTTGTCCACGATCCCAACAGGACCTTCCATGGTCTTCGGTGCCTCTGCTCCACTAGATAGTGTCCTGGGAATTCAATAGGTGGCACACCACTGTGGTCCCCATCCTCCTGGAATTGTGGACATCAGTTGTGAAGGTTCCCAGCCAGAATCCCCTTCTCCGGGCCTCAGCTCCCCCAACTCACTTCAGCACCACAGAACCACACAGCACAGTTAGTAAAGTGGCTCCCAGCCTAGGATCTTGGAGAAATCACATCTCTCCCAGCCTAGGCTTCTTTACCTGTATTAAAAAAAGAGAGAGATTGAGCTAAAAACAGGGCTATGAAAAGGGGGCAGTTAGAAAGGTAACAGAGCAAACACATGTAAAGCAGTTAGCAGAGGGCTGGCTACAGAGAAAGCCATTCCTGTGCTCGAGGCTCTAGGGAGTCAGGCTGAGGATGCAGCTGTAAGGAAAAGATGACGGGGCACCAATGAAAGGAAAAGTCACTGGAAGGAAAAGTCACAGGGCACCAATGTTGTGAAAGGATGACCATCCGAGTCACGGCACCAATGTTAGGGGAAGGATGAAGAGAGTGGGGGGCATATGGCCCATGGAGGTGCGGCGAGGCCAGGGGGCATGGGAGATGCCTCTGGGGGGGGGGTCCATGTTGGGAATCCCTTCCCCCTGAGGGACCAGCCACACAACGGTATAGTACAGAATAATAGAGTTTATTCAGGTCATGGGAGAGTTAAGAGGGTGGCAGAGGCAGAGAGAGAGAGAGAGAGAGAGAGAGAGAGAGAGAGAGAGAGAGAGAGAGAAGTAGAGGAGTAGAGGCAGGCCATGAGCACGTGGAAGAGAGGGGGGAAGGGAAAGGGGAAGAGGAGGGGTAGGGGTGGGAGAGCAAGAGAGGCCAAGAGAGGCCAAGAGAGAGAGGAGGGGGCAAGCAGCCCCTTTTATAGTGTCAGGTCACTGGGGCGGAGCATACCTGGCTACTGCTGGGTAATTGAGGGGTGGGGTTTACAGAATCCCAACAGCAGCTCCCTTGGTAGAGGGTTTGCCTGGCATGGATAAAGCCCTAGCCTTGATCGCCAGCACCATATAAACCAGGTATGGTAGAAAACCTAGAATCCCAGGCCTCAGGCCATGGAAGCTGAGGAACCTCAATTCGAGGTCATCCTTAGCTACTTTATGGGTTCAAGGCCAGCCTGGGGTGCGTGATATCCCATATTAAAAACAGAACCTCCAAGGTACCCAACTTTTTGTATAATTGTCTCCTTCCTTCACCAATGCTTTGGGAAACTTCTTGTTTCTCAAGGAGATTCTGACTGTAAGCGCTGTGCGTGCGTGGGGACAAACCAGTGCCGTTGGCCAATTCCTCGGTTTCCTCCATGCCTCAGTCTCCCCATTTATGGTGTAAGGGTCTTGGAGGTAGCGATCTGTGGGCCTTCCTGGCTCTAAGAATTGATTTTGTGTGTGTGTGTGTGTGTGTGTGTGTGTGAAAGGACAACCTGCAGGAATTAGTCCTACCCTCATTCCATGGGAGTACCGAGGATTGAACCCAGGTTGTCATCGTTGGTGGTGAATGCCTTTACTTCACTGAGCCATCTCCCAGCCCAAGAACTATCTACATTTTGTGTGGATGGCAGAGAAGGGAAGGGGTCGGGAGGAGAGGCAGATGAGGAAATGAGGGGCAAGAGATGGATCCCAGGGGTTCTCAGCTCGTGTAGATTTGAAATTCTGTCCTTGCTCCCACGGCTGACTGATGGCTTTCTCTGGCTGGTTCTGGGCTCTTAATGTCTCTTTGTCCCTGGCTTTCAAACAGCAGCTAATGATCCTAGCTGCCTTTCTGCTGGCCCTGTGATTTCTGCCTTTGCCTTTGACGATGGTCACTCAGAAGACTGTTATTACATTTACGGGGCCCGGTGTGCCCCAAGTACTCGGCAAATTGTGTCAAAGACTCTCTCGCTGTTACAGAAGAATGCTTGCTCCCTTGTACTTCTTTGTCCCTTAGAAATTTGATATTCTCATTGCCTTTCCATGAAGGTCACAGGAAATGGAGTTTCAGCATTCTAAAACCGCAGTCTTTTTTAACCCTAAAAAAAAATCATATTTCTTTTTCACCCACTAGATATTTAGTGCTTACTATGTTTTAGAAACTGTGAAGCTAAAAGAGCAGAACTCCAGCCGTTGTTCCTAGGATTCCCATCTAGTTGACTGGCGCATAAAGAATGGAGATGGCTCATTGGGTAAAATTCGTACCCCACAGGTCTGATGACCCAAGTTCAAATCTCCAGAACACATGTAAGAGCAATAAAAGCCAGATACAATAGCTCAAGCACGTCTGATCCTAGTACACACCAGTAGGGAGATGGGAGGCAGAGAGAAGAGGAGATGCTTAAGAAGTTTTGGGGGGATGGGGGGCTGGAGAGATGGTTCAGTGGTTAAGAGCACTGACTGCTCTTCCAGAGGTCCTGAGCTTAATTCCCAGCAACCATGTGGTGGCTCATGACCATCTGTAATGGGATCCGGTGTGTCTGAAGACAGCTACAGTGCACTCATATACAAAAATGAATTTTTTAAAAAGCTTTTAGGGGTATCTAGTCTGGCTCACACAGGGATAAGCAAACCCTGTCTCAAACAGTATGAAGGTGATCACTGAAGGCTGTCCTCTGACTTGTGAGGACACACATTAACCTCACCCCACTGGTAACCTTTGAGAAGAACACACTTCTTTCTCACTCCATAAATAATAACAGCCCCAGAGCTGTTGAAAGGTGCTTATTAGCTGAATAACCGTTTTTTTTTTAATGACTTATTTATTTATTATGTATAAGTACACTGCTGCTGTCTTCAGACACACCAGAAGAGGGCATCAGATTTCATTACAGATGGTTGTGAACCACCATGTGGTTGCTGGGATTTGAACTCAGGACCTTTGGAAGAACCGTCGGTGTTCTTAACCACTGAGCCATCTCTCCAGCCCCTGAATAACATTTCTTTACTGTAACCCCATGGCAGTGATTTTTCTGAAACACACCATCACAGGAGAATAGTCTGATCTCTGGGGCCTTGGGCTGCCTAATTAAAAAGCTCTAGTAGAAAGCAGACTGTGGTTACACACCTCAGAATCGCATTGTTTCTATTTTAGAGTCCAGAAGAAATACATTTTGGTTTTTTTATTGTGGTTTTCCTTGAACTGTGTGAGGATGGCCTGTGGGGACAGTGGAAATCCTTGCTGGTCTCCAGAAGGCTGGGGCCATTGCCTGTGCATTTTATCAAAGACCAAGGCCACTTAGCTGGCTGCGCGTCTACTTTCCTTGAAGGTGACAGACTGAGATGCCCATTCTGGGGGGGCTGGGGGGGGCGTGGGGAGATCTGACTCACTTCAGAATTATCTCCTTCACCAGCGCTCTCTCGGATTGTGGCCCTAGGTCCCAGTTTCCCTTCCGTTGCCCCATAAGAAGGCGGCCGTAGCAACTTAGAGAAGAAAGCTGTACTTTCAGGCCACAGGCTGTCACCGAGGGAAGACAAAGCAGAAACTGGACGGCATGTCTTCCAGCTATTCCACACAGAGTCTCCTCTGACCGAGGAACTGGGTCGCACCGCACAAAGGAATGTAGCAGGAACAATGATAGAGAATGCTGCGTGCCAGCCGGCTCAAAGGATGGCTTATACCGTGGTGGTAAATACCATTCTGGAGATTTTTACCCCTCTTAGACCATATAGTTCCCAAATAAAAGACACAAACCTTTATATTTATAATAGGCCTTAAAGCAATAGAACTGGCAGCTATCAACCCTCTGTGCTAGTTTGGCTACTTCGATATCAATAACCCTAAGATATCACTTGCTATCTCCTGCCTGGGCCGCTCCTACTCCAACAGGCGGGTCCCCAAGGCCAGGTGCTCACAATTCCTTCCTCTACCCCATGGTGGCTTCCTTCTTTTCCCTTTCCTCTTCCTGTGACCTCCAGCCAAGTAACTTAAAGCTCATTTACCTGTATCTACTGCCCAAACGCAGGATTTAGCCTTTTATTGACCAATTAATCTGAGGAACGAGGTTGCAGAGCAAAATCTGGTGTATGTAAGAATTCGTTCATCTTGGTCTTGGGGCAAGCAGATCTTGGTGCATACTAGCAGCACCAGACCAACCTCCTACAATCTTCAGCTTATACTCAAAGGCTGTCTGTATTTTTTTAGACAGGTAGGACCACCCGACTAGAAACGGTTCTCAGTGAGCTAAGCCCTCCTGCAGAAATAAACAACCTAGACAATCACGTACAGACTTTCCCACAGGCCAAATTGATCTAGGCAATTCCCCAGTTGTCCGTCTCTCCTAAGATGACTCTAGGCTGTGTCAAGTTGACAAAGCTAAGCAGGATAGTATATCAATAAAAATAATTGAAATGTCTAAATATATCTGAGTTGTAGGTTCTTACATGGAGCTGTGACCTCAGGGTCTCTATAAAGTCTCAATAAAACTTACGCACAGTGTTTTGTGCATGCATGAATTTTTATTTTTCTGATTTATAGTCCAGGACACAAAAATATTAAGCCCTTCTGGTTTTTTTTTTCTGGGTTCAAATGGGTTTTTATTTTTTCAAATATATTTCTATTGATGATTTCATAATGATAACAATATATTTTGATTGTGTTCATCCTCTATTTCTTCCCATAACTCTACCCGACAAGTTCCCACCCATCCCAACTTGCCATTCTTTTTTGTTTTGTTTTTTTTTTTTTCCTTATAATCTACCAAGTCCAATTTGTGCTGCCCATATACCCATGGGCTCAGGGTTACTCACTAGAACGTGGTTGACCCTCCATGAGCCAGACCCTTAAAAAAACAGACCCACCCTCCCCCAGAAGCCCATTGTCAATAGCTCCTCAGATAGGCCTGGGGTCTCAGGAGCCCCTCACCCACCTATACAAGAACGTTGGCTGGCTTAGTCTTACATAGATCTCATACAGGCAACTACGGTTGTTATGAGTTCTTCCTGACATGCCCAGAAGAAGACATTGTTGTCTCAATCCTCCCTGACTTCTAGATCTTGCGGTCTTTTTGCTCCCTCTTCCACAATGGTCCCTGCATCTTGTGAAGAAGGAATGTGAGATAGATGTCTCACTTGTATCTGAGCACTCCACAGATGCATACTGTGGTGCTTTGAATATGCTTGGCCCAGAGAGTGGCACTATTAGGAGGTGTGGCCTTGTCCGAGTGGTTGTGGCCTTGTTAGAGAAAGTGTGTCACTGTTGGGGAGGGCAACGAGGCCCTCCTTGTAACCACGTGGGAGCCAGACTTCTAGCAGCCTTCAGATGATGTCAAACTCTCGGCTCCTCCTGCACTATGCCTGCCTGGATGTTGCCATGCTCCTGCCTTGATGATAATGGATTGAACCTCTGAACCTGTAAGCCAGTCTCAAATTAAATGTTATCCTTAGGGCTGGAGAGATGGCTCAGCAGTTAAGGCCAAAGGTCCTGAGTTCAAATCTCAGCAACCACATGTTGGCTCACAACCATCTGTAATGAGATCCGATGCCTTCTTCTGGTGTCTGAAAACAGCTACAGTGTGCTTATATATAATAAATAAATAAATCTTTTAAAATAATGTTATGCTTATAAAAGTTGTCTTGGTCATGGTGTCTGCTCACAGCAGTAAAACCCCAACTAAGACACTATCTGTACTTTGACCAATTATGAGTTTCTGCCTTACCTGCCATCCACTTATCAAGTAAACTTCTCTGATGAGGTCTAAGAGCTTGACTATCATTGGCTATAGAGATACAAATATCAGTTTGGAAATGGTGTCCATCTAGCAAATGAAGAACAGCAAGTTCATTCTTGGGGGCCTATGAACTCCCCTGCCATGGGTTCCTGGCCAGATTTATAATACCAGGCATTTCTTTCCTCCTGTAGAAGGGTCTCCAATCCAATCATAAGCATTTGGACCACAGACAGCCATGACACTATTGCTCCTGTGGGCCTCAAAGATCCCCTTACTCAAAGTGCTGGGATGTTGGCTTTGACTATTTATCAGGTACATTGCATTTTTCTCATCATTTAACACCCACAGCAACTCTAAAGATTTCTGTTCCGTTTTCACTTCACAGACAAGAGATCTGAGGCGGGAAAGCTAAATCTCATGGGGGCACAGCATGGGTTTCATCCTTCTAGACACTCAACACTCAGGACTCTTTATTCTCTGAGGGGAGTTAGAAGATTAGGCTATAACAGGGTGGATATTCCCAGAGAGGCTGGAGTCAGAAACATCTTCCTGGAGGAAAGTTTAATCCTCTGTCTCTCTTTCTCTCTCTCCCTCTGTGTGTGTGTGCCTATGCACACACGTTCATGTTCTTACATATGGGTGTGGGTGCACAGGTAAGCATGCTGTGGATTCCCAAAGTCAGCCTCAGTTGCTGCCTTAGTTTAGTATGAGCCATATTCCCAGCTCCTAACACTCGCATCTTGAAGAACCCATGGGGGTGGGCCAGCTTAAGAAGTAGTAAGGCACATATCTGACATAAGGCCACTTCTCTCAAAAATCAATATATCCAGAACCCTTAGCCTCACCTGTCAGCAGGGGATTTCCAAGTTAAAACGACAAGATGCCTTCTCACACGTAACAGATTGGCAAGAATCAAAATATCTGACATTACCAGAGTTTGGCAAGATTGTGAGGCAGGAAAGAACTTACAGGGCTGGTAGAAGTTTAAATTGGCACGGCCACGGCTGCCTGGCAATGCCTAGCAGACATCACAAGACTCCAGCTTGACAGCCAGCGGCCCTGGCTCCTGGTATGTTTCCTGAAGGCACGCCAAGATGTTTGTATGATCAGTGTGTCCACACGACAGCCATCCACACAGTTCAGTGTATCACACATCGGCAACTGAGCTCACACTTCTGTGGTCAGCTGGGCAGTTCTGCCCAGTCCTGTTTGACTTTCCTCTGCTAGGCCTTTTGACATACATAAGGTGGACGAATGAGTCTATTGACATCCAGTGGGCTCTGGGGTGCTAGTTGTTAGAGTTTTGACTCTTGACAGGAGTTTCATGAACCACTGCACCACCTGACTCCCATCTCTACATCATGAGTAACAAACAACCTTGCTTGGGTATAAGACAGATTGTCTTATCTGGACAACTGTCATATTGGAGTAGGGGCTTACTCTACTTGCCATCTGATGTCATTTTAATCATGCTGCGTGCGACCCTTTCATACAGTTCATCATGTTGTCGTGACTCCCGGCCACAGAATTATTTTTGTTGCTACTCTATAACTGTAATTTTGCTATTGTTATGAATGGTAATGTAAGTTATCTTTGAACATAGGGGCTTGCCAAGGGGGCCGCTACCCATGGGTTGAGAACCACTGCCCTAGAGGCTGGGAAGCCCAGAAAGAACAATGAGGCAGCAGAGTCAATTGCAGGGAGCAAAGATCCCTCTGAGAATGGCCCAGTGGTTAAGAGCCTTGCAGCTCTCCCAGAGGACTGCAGTTGGAGTCCCAGAACCCCTATGGCGACTAACAACCCCTGAAAAGCCACTACCGCCACCAGGGGGAGCTGTTGCTCTCTTCTGGTCTCCAGGGACACTACTTGCATCTAAGGCACAGGCATTCACTGAAGCCAAACACCCATATAGATTAAAAACAAAAACAAACAAAAAACACCCGAGGCTTCAAAGAGCAAAAGGAAGAAGCTGTGTTCTCACAGCCTAGTGGCCTGAGGGCTAACAGCTCCCAGAACTGTAGCCGTTGCTAATCAGGGGCAGGTGCTTCATGGGAGGTATGGCTGAGTCTGGAGGACTTAAGGGCATGAAAACTGGACTGGATGAGGGGCTACTGCTGAAGACATACTAACTCAGTCAGTGGGGAAGTAGGCTTGGTTAAGAGTCTTCCGTTTCCCAACCCTGCAGCTCCGATCACCAGTAACTTCATGATCACACACCAAAGGGACCTCTGGCTAAGAAGCCACTGCAACTCCTTGCCTGACTTGATATAGCCTTTGAAGGCCTTTCTCTCGCTCTCATAAGAAGCGTGGATTTGGCTGGAGGCGGGGCTGAGTTGGGGAGGCCTGCATGTTGTGTGCACAAGGCCTTGGCTCTGTCAAGCAGAAGAGTCAAGGCGCTTACCCAGTTTGTCCTAACAAAGCTCTACAAACTCGGTGACTTATGAGGCAAATGTGTTCTCTTTCAGTCTCAGAGGCTGCAAGTCCACAATCCTGGTGTCGCTAGGGGACACTTAATCTGAAGGAGCTGGAATAACACTTCCTGACTACTCCTATCTCTGGTGGCTTCTGGAAATGATTGTTTTTTTCTTGGGGTTCCTCCCATCACCACCTCAACTTCAGGTGGCCTTTTTCTCTCTGGTTCTGTCTCCTGTCTCCCTACAAAGACACCAGTGATTAGACTTAATGCCCACCTTAAGTCTAGGTTGATTACATCAGTTGATTTTTGACTAATAATATTTGTAAAGATGGCCTTGTTTCTAGAAAGGGTCCCTTCTGCAGTTCTGTGTGTACTTGAGGAGACCTTATTCAACTCCCTGTAGGCAAATAGTGGTTTTACATACTAAAATAGGAATGACCCACAACTTACTACGAGTACAAAGTCACTTTGTTGGCTCATGGCTTTTCCATGAGATATCATGAATCCTCTGGCGTCCTATCTATGTCATGGCATATGCTGGTGACATGTGGCCACTGTCTCCCATGCTCTGGGAGTAAACTTCAAACCCCAATAACAACAGATAAATTAATGAAGAGTAAATCTCTTCGACCTGGCAACTTTCAAACCCACAGCTCTGCATCCATGACTGTAGAGAACCAATTCTTATTATTTTATTATTTATTTACTTTATGTGAGTACACGGATGCTCTCTCCAGACAAACCAGAAGAGAATTCCACTAGATATGGTTGTGAGCCGACATGTAGTTACTCGGGAATTGAACTCAGGACCTCTGGAGGAGCAGTCAGTGCTCTTAACCTTAGAGCCATCTCTCCAGGCCCTACAGGACTAATCACAATTGAAAGTGCTTTTAACACTTCATATGCTGTGGAAACCCCTCCAGGCAGTAGCCTCAGGCCACCTTGGGTAGCGAGACAGCTGGAACCGGTCATTCGAGCATTAGGGACCATTCACCTTTATCTCAGAGATGCACCTAGAGGGTCATAGTCATCTGCCTACAGAGGACTCAGGACATATGTTTTTACTAGAAGCTGGTATTTGGCAAAGACCCCATATCTCCTTTTTTTAAAATATATATACATAGAAGTTTCCAGAATACAGAAGCAACCCAATTGTCTTTGGTCAGATTTCTCTAAATGGGACCTGAAATAAAGAGATTCCAGGCCACATGGTTATCATAGACATGTTGCTGAGGAAACACGCAGAGACAGAGGAGCACAGGCAGGGAAAGAATGAGGCCACCAAGCAGGGCTAGGGCTAGGTGACTAAGATGGTGCCCGTGGTACTCATGAGCCTGAGTTACTGTTTCGTAAACTTTGAGTCTTACTGTCTTGTACTTAAAAAAGGAAAAACAATGCTATTCTTTTATTGTATGTGTATGAGTTTTAGGACACACATATGTGTGTGCACTACATGTTTGCAGTATTCTTGAAGGCCAGAAGTGGAGCCAGATCCCCAGGAACTGGCGTCACAGATGGCTGTGAGCTACCATGTAGGCACTGGGAACCCAACTCCCATCCTCTGTAAGTGTTCTTAAGTGACAAGCCATCCCTCTGACTTTCATCTTCTCTTATCCTCGTCCTTTTCATCTGGGAAAGGATGGGATTTCAGGAAAATCCCTCAAAGGCACTGGAGTGGAGATTACGCCAGTGTCCTAGTCGAGCTCAGGAACCTCAGGCTGTCTGACTCCTCTCTTGCTCAGTCCTTGAGGTGGTAGTGAGGGTCATTCCCCAAGAATGGTTCTCTTAAAAAGAGCCCCAGGTACTAGATGTGGTGACACAGACTTGTATTCCTGGCACCTAGAATCATGAGTTCCATCCATAATATATAAAGGTCCTAGTGGGCCATGCAAAAAAAAAAAAAAAAAAAAAAAAAAAAAAACAAAAAAAAAACAAAAAAACAAAAACAAAAACAAAAAAAAAAACAATAACAAAATACCCTGGCTCCTGGATGTTGCAAGAAAAGCACCCCTAAGTAGGGGAGTGTGGAGCTAGGAATCTGAGTGAGCTAGCCGAACAAAAACGTATAGAAGAAAATTAACAATTCAGCGGGTGAAGCTGGAGATTAATGTCTAGGTAGGAACACACTCCTTCCCTAAATCCATGTGATTTGTCCCAGTGTGATAGTAGTCAAGGCTCACTGGGTCATGAGGATGCTCAGCTCATTACTGGATGAGTCCATTCACCGACAGATGCGTGAATGAGGAGTCTATGCGGAGCTGGTGAAATTGCTATGGAGGTGATATCTCATTGGAATTAGCTCACTGGGCAGGGTACCTTGGAGGATGTGTTCTTCCCTACTCTCTGAGTGCTTTGAGGTAAGCAGTGTGCAGCCTCCTTGGCCATACATAGTCTCTCTTGCCTTGGGTTCGAAGCAGTAGGGTCAGAGATCTCTAAAACAGTACCCAAATAAATCCCATCCCCCTCCCCCCAGTTGAACTTCTCTAAGGTTTTAATCACGGTGACAGAAAGCAACTACTTATGAAAATCCCGATCAATATAAGCTCCCATCGCACTCAGCTGGCTGGCGTAGAGCTGATGTTTACTTAATGCCAGGCAGCAGTCCCAGAATAAACCCTCAGAACACAGTCCATTCTTCCTGCCAGGAAACTTCCCATCACTGGTGGATACACAGAATGCCGAAGGCTACAGTTTGAACGTAAATAAACACAGCCAACAAACAGCAGAACAAGGCAGAATGCTTTTCTGTCCCTGTGGAATCTCTCCTAGACAGGAAGAACAGAGGAATGAAGTCATGGTTTTCTTAGACCTTGGCTGATGAGCTCTTACCCTCCTAATCCTTCCATCCTGCCCTTTAATGAGGGTTTCTAAAAGCAGCCCGGTACATGGTGTGACCGTTTAAGTTCCCTCTCCCTGATGACTCTCATTACCTTCCAAAATATTTATTCACTTGATAGCTTAGAATAATTATTTCCCTCCCAACTTCTGAGACTGGAGATGCAGAGCAAATCAAATTCTCATCCTTGCTTGGTTCACTTGAAAGCAGCGGAGATGAAGTGGGACCAGGAGGGCAAGAGGAGCATTCAAGCACTCTGTCCCATGACCCTCAAACCCTAGAAGTTTCACCCCATCCACAGTCTGTTTTTACATTGTAGTGATCACCACTGATCTAATGACCTATGTTATGGCTCAGAGTCATCTATCAGTTTATTCAACATATACTACGTGCCTACTTTGGGTCTGGCTTTGTGATAAGATCTGATGTCGCTTTGTAGCTGTTTGATAGATGATCAGTTGTGTATTTTGAGTATTTTCCAGTGCCTGGAATAGAAGATTCTCTAAAGAAACACTCATTAGACAGACAATGATAAGGTCTATCCATGAATGGGTAGGTGGGTAGTGGATGAATGGATAGACAGGATGTGGTGGGATTTGCTGTTGCTGTTTATTCAGTACCTGTTGTGATTAGGATGTGAAAGGTCTTGGACATATGGTACCCAAACACTCGGTACCCAGCTAACAGCATTGCTTGGGAAGAGTCTGGAGCCTTTAGGAAGTGAAGCTCTGCTAGAGGGAGATGCACTATGACCAGCTAGCCTCCTGACCCTGCCTTTCCTGCCTGTTGCTGTGTCTTCTCTGCCATGACAGGTTGATTCCCTCTGTAACCATAAGCCAAAATAAAGCTGCTCTCTCTTAAGATGAATTTACCAAGACATTTTAGTATAGCAACAGGAAGCTTTTAGGAGCAGCAGGGCTCTCTTTTGTAAGGGATCCACGTTTCTTACGTAGGTTAGTCTAAGCTTGATTGAACCCTAAGCTCTCCACCCACACAGCCTATGCCCCAGGCCCTGGCAATCAGCCTATTCTGAACTTCTGGCTGGTAAACCGGTGTTGGCTAAAGGACAGGAAACATAAGCCAGATGAGAGTCCTCCCTTGGTCTCTCTAGCTGATGTGGTTAGTGGGTATCCCGTGTTTCCTGGTTGCTGAGCTCCTAGAAGATTTGCAACTGGGTGTTCTTTTGCATGCCATAAGGAGAACCTGCCCAAAGGTGGGAAGATACATACATACATACATACATACATACATACATACATACATACATACATACATATTTACATATATACATAAAGGGGAAAAGAGGAAGAGGAGGGGGTTCGGAAGGAAACGAAGGAGGGCAGAATACACTCAGAGTCACAGAGGACAGAGTGGAAGACCCAGATGCCGGATACCAGCTGACCTTCCACTTCCCAGCTACACAGACCAACAGCTCCCTTTCCTCCGAGTTCTGCTTCTTCTCCACGAAACCACGAGACTCCTGCCCGTGTAGAGTGAGGGAGTGAATAACTGAACGAAGGCAAGAATCGGTAAATGTTCTCTTCCTCGAGCGCCAGGACAGCGCATAAGGACTCAACAAGACAGTCCTGCTTCCAGCTGGGGCCTCTCTGGTGGCTTCTCTTGGGCCCCGGGGTTGACAATTCTCCCTGGAATGTAAATGAGAAGCGGAAAGCAGAAAACAGCCCACTAAAAATAACGAACTTCTGGGGGCAGACGTTTAAATCTGGGCTACACATCGAAGAGTCCAGGAGTTATAATTAAAAGAGAACCGAAGTGAGACCAATTAAAACTTAAAATTCCCCCCAAAGACCTCTGCTCACCTTGCCCGCCTGCTCTGTATCAAAATGAGCAGGAGGCGTACAGACACATATACAGGTACAGCAAGGGGCAAGGGACTTCTAAAGACACAGTTACTCAGAAAGGCAAAAGGCCAAGGCGAATCAGGTGATGGGAGTGGCGCGGCTGAAGATCGATGCAGTGGCCACTTAGAAAATCCCTTCTGGGGGCTGGAGAGATGGCTCAGTGGTTAGAGCACTGACTGCTCTTCCAAAAGTCCCGAGTTCAATTCCCAGCCACCACATGGTGGCTCACAACCATCCGCAAAGGGATCTGATGGCCTCTTATGGTGTGTCTGAAGACAGCTACAGAGTACCTAAAATAAATAAATCTTTAAAAAGGGAAAAGAAAAATTTCTTCTGAGTCAAGAACATTCACTGTAATAATCGCCTAAGTAAGTGTGCCTGGCAGAGCTCAGAGTTCATCTCTTTGTCCCCTGTGGAATGCCTGTGCTCTTCTTGGGTGCTTTACATACGGTCGGGCACAGCACCCACAGCAGGATCACTTAGGAGGGGAAGTGTTTGTAGGATGAAGGCTCTGGGTTTATATCAGATGCTCCAGGGATTTGGGTACCTGTTGAGGTATATGAGCTGCTCTGTAGGAGATGGGGGAGTCTATCCGCTGAGAGTCTCAGAAACCAGAATACAGTTCCTGTGTCAAATAAAGGTCTCTTTTCTTTACACAGCAAGAAATCTGGAGCTAGTTGGCCTTGGGTTGCAGTGACTGTCCCAGGAAGTCATTAGGCAAAGAGGCTCCTGCCAGCTTCCTGCTCCATCTACCCCATGAAGGACTTCCATTTTTCTGGTGTCAAAATGCCATTCCTTCCTCCAGGCCCAGGTCTATGCATCAGGCAGAAAGAAGGGCCAGTTGCAAAAGGTACTTTGTGTCGATTGAATTCATACATCATTGTCAGGAAACCGCAGTTTCCCAAGAAGCCTGGCCGACTCGCATCAGCCTCTTCTCACTGACCCGAATTTGGTCACATAGCTGTCAGGGAGTCTGGGAAGAGAGATGTGTGGTTTTGCAAGGTTCGGATTTTATCTAAGGAGGAGAGACTGGATATAAGGTTAATGTAAGGAACCGTGGTAAGCTTTCTGCAGAATCCAGTCATCTCAACATAGGCAAGGAAGAAGCAGAAGGCAGTGGACTCGCTGTCACTACTACCTGAGAGATCACACGGAAGCCTGGGTTTGATGGTGCACAGCGGTGAGCTGGTACTTGAAAAGTGATGTTAGGAGGATCAGAAGTTCAAGGTTTTACATGCCTGCCTACGGAGTTCAAGGCTAGCCTGTGCTACATGAGACCCTGACTCAAAATAACAACAAAAACAAGGGGGGAGGGTGGTCAAGAAAAGTAAGAAAAGAAAAACAAGACACCAGTACCCAGAACAGAGCAGTGGTATCAGAAAAGGGGAATGGGCAGGCTGGGCAGCAATGCAGGAAACGGGAGAGAAGGCAGGTGCCAAGATGCCCCTGAGGTCTGCCTTCAATCCTTAGGAAGAGGAAGAGCACATTGGACAAGCTGTCCACGAGTGTGAAAGCTGAGCACCTCAGGAGTGCCAAGTGTGACCCTGATTGTCACAGAGCAGAAAAGCTCTTTGCTCCCTTTGCCTGCAGAGCTCTGCGTGGCCCACACCGAGGCTGCTCAAGTCTCCAGCAATGGACTCCGAATGCTTTTCAATTGTCTTGAAGTTTGACCTGCAGAGATAAAAACCCAGGTACTCCAAGTTCCCAAGAGCCACCCCCCACTCTGGCTCATGCAGTCACCAAGTGCTTACCTTCCCACTCCTGAGTTCCCTGAAGATCATCTTTGATCACCTCCTCCTTAAAGTGAAGAAGCAGCCAACACTGAGGTGTCAACTCGGAGGAATGTCTGAATGCCTTCCAGATCTCTGCTGAAAACACACACACACACACACACACACACACACACACACCTGCTTTCCTTTCTCACTTTACCAAAGAGGAGAACCAGGCTCTGGGAACATGAACAAGGACATGTAACTAGACAAAGGTCAAAGCCAGCAAGCAAAGCTGGGTTGTCAGCCTTACAAGTCTTAAATATTAACTGCTGTGAGATGCTACTTCCTAGCTGGAAGCATTTTGCCGTGTATTCCAAGGATCGACATCATTATGTTATAGTCCCACTGACCTACAGCTCTTTGAGAATGGATTATCTTACAGCTTCTCTTATTAAGTCTTAAATAAAAGGATTAATGCAGGCCTAAATTATAACCCCAGGTCCAACTGCAGAAGCCCTCTTAGGTAAGCCAGGAATTTTGTTTTTGTTTTTTCATATGCCACCATGCCTAGCACACTCTTCAGGACCAGACTTTGTTCTTGTCAGGGTACAGGTGTTTGTGAGATCTCTGGTTTTGGTTGTCTTGATTTCAGAGATGAGAAGGAACAGATTTCATTGTGGTGATGAGCTGCGGGTCCCTTTTTGAAAAACCAGTGGTATCGAGTATTTGCTTCTGATCTGAGCATAGCGATTTCAGTTCTCCGTGACTACAAAACTGCTTTTCTTAAACAAGAAAAAGCAGCCGCATAAGGAGAGTGTCAGGAGCCGTCAACAGGGCTCGGAGACACAGGTCTTTACACTACCTGTCTGAGTACAGATGGGCCTCGGGAAAATGATTCTGAGTAGACAGAACATCGGGCAGGGGTAAGTCTCAAGGCTGAGTGAGCCACAGACCTTGTCTAGCACTGGGGAAGCACATTCCATTTCTTAAAGTGACACTTGGTGACCCGACGTGATGGTTAGTGTTGCCAAGTTCACAGAACCTGGGATCATCCAGGGCGTGGGTCTCTGGTCATGTCTAAGAGATTAACTGACAAATTAATTAATCATTTTTTTTAAAAAAATCATGCATATATACAACAAAAATATGATGACATAGCCCCCCACTGTCCTCTTTCCTCAATCCCTCAACACCTCTTCCCCCCTTTCAGAGAGCATTTGAGAAGAGGAAGATGGAGCTGGAAGTCGGGAGGAAGGCTATGAAACACCACCGAGGAATGGGTTGTCTACTTCACTCGTGAACTTGGGCCAACTGTGGTTAACTACACAAGACCTAGACAAGACCAGCCCAATGGAAATCCCAAGTAGATAAGGGAAGTCATCTCCAAACCCCACCCCTGCTGAGGATCTGTTGGCAGTGGATTACGGGCAGGGAATGGAAAATCATCCTTGTTTGAGAACATGGCCCCTCGTAGATTTGCTGTGTTCCGGATGATCCCCACCCCCATCCATTCATGTATAGACAACACCTGTTGGAATAAGTGGGTTGTAAAGGAAAGGGTGGGGTGGAGGGGACCCATCCCAACTGTGGCTGGACCCATTCCAGGATACAATGAGGAAAGTGAGTTGAACACTAGTATACACCTCCACCTTGTGGATGCAATGGGACCAGTGCTTCAAATCTCTGCTGCCTCAGTGTCTCTATGATATCAACTCTAGCCTTGAGCTGTCGGTCAGAGTAAACTCTTCCCCTTAGCGGCTTCCATCAGCATTAGGAGAAGAAGCTAAGACACCTGCCTTGAACTTCTGGCACTGCCCTAGACCTCCAACAAGGTCCTGTCAGAGGCCCAGATGACAAAGGATTGTCAACACGGAATCTGAAACAAACCACATTGACCCAAGCGAGTTTGTCTGAAGGCAGGAGGAATCAATGAAGAGATTTAAGACCGGAAGTTGCTATTTCCTTCTTTTCAACTGTCTATGTTTTCAACTGCACATTTTTGCATAGTCCCTTTCTTCTAAGAGCAGGGTTCCCTGAACCCTTTGGCCATGTGCTTGGCTGAGGTAGGACTGGGATCAGCTCTTCCCTTCCTGCGTTGAATCTCTCCAGCCGATCTAGAGAACAATCTCCGGACTCATGACTTTAGCTCAGCCTTGTTCTTCAGGATACCCTTGATGCACTAATTTAAGGAGTGTAATAAATCTGGAGTGAAATACGTTTGCTGCAAATGCTAATTAGCTTGATGAGAATATCAATTAGGTCTCCGGGGCGCAGAAATCATAGCTGTTAGAGATCTCAAAGGTCATTCATTCTAAGCCTGTTCTGAAGTAAGAAGCCAGTCATTGTCACATACAGGACTGAAAGGTAGAGTGGTGACTAAAGAATAGAAGCATTGTGATACCAGACGACATGCTGGAGACTGAATCTGAGGGGTCCCAGAAATGTGGCCACTGATAGACCTCCAGTTATCCACAGACAATGCCAGGAGTAGCTTCTGCTTGTGCAGAAGTTCAGACACTAGGTTACACTAAGGCTTCAGCTTGTAGTAACCCATTAACTCCTCGGAACAGCTCTATGATGTCATAGGGATGATTATCGATCTTTGTAGGCGAGGAAGCTGGGTCTAGAAGGCTAACCTGTAATAACAGTGATTACTTAGCCCTTGCTCCTGGGACCACAGGGAGATGATGACCACAAGCAGAATGAGCTTGATGTCAGCCTGGCTTGGTGCCCAGGGAGAGTTTCTGGTCCATCTGTGGGCAGGAGAGGCCGGGAAATGCGCATGCTACTTGAGTTGGCAACACAGAACTGAAATCAGAGATGATGGCGTTCGTAGGGATGAGCACAGAGAGAAGAGCTGAAAAGATTGGGAACTCTGGACCCGGCAGAAGGTCACCCAGGAGTGCTTGCTGATCAATGATCAGTAAGAGACCAAGGAAAGCACCCCTGTGAAGAAATCAGCGGGGATGTGTAGTAGGGAGTCATATCAGACTGGGAAAATAATAACAGCCACAGTGGGAAACCCCTAATTTTTGAGAGACCAATTGGAGGTTAAGAAGGCATTGTTTGATTGAGGAGGCCTTTACACTCTAAGCAGGCACTGCCTCTGAACTATTAGCCCTTGCGTGTCTTAGAAAATACAACACACACAGATTATACGGACCAGTCACTCTTAGTCTAGACATTTATTCAAGAGAAATGAAAGGCTTTCTGTGTACCCACCTACACAAAAATACTCATTGAAACATTACTTGTAGTAGCTCAAGCTAGACATAGCCCAAGTGCCGAGTTGTGGAGAGTCAGACCAACACAAGGCTTTCTCAGAGGCCCCTATAAAAAGGACAAAGGAAAGTTTAGTTCTGTGTCCCTGTGCAGGGATGGCTGGTCTAAAGCTAGAGTCAGTGTCCCAGGGGAGTGAATGTTGCAGTTTCTAGAGACCCAGCTCTTCCCTTGGGATGTGGTTATCAGTCTTTTAAGCAGCTGCACCGGAGTTAGCCTGTGTTATCTTTGTCAACATTGTCTGATTCACCTCTTTACTGACCTTGGCCACATTCTCTTTTACAAATGCTATATATGGGGCTTTACTTCATAATCCATTTGCTTGGTATAAGTCATCAGCTTATGCAAGACCTCTGCTGCCAGCTATTGCTTTATTGTCCTCTTTATCTCTCATCCCCAGTCTTCCCATTCGACACCTAACCCCAGGACTCTTATTCCCGTGGGTTTGCATCACTGGGTAATAAATGATTGCATAGCATGATTCCCCGCAGAGAAATGCTACTCAGCAATGGAAAGGAATGAACTGGCCAGACATGCTGTCACATGCCTGTAATCTTAGCATCCAGGAGGCAGAGGCTGGAGGATTGTGAGTTCAAAAGCTAGCCCAGGCCATATAGAAACATCATGTGCCATAACCAGCAAAGAATATAAAGGGATGAATTGATACTGTTCATAAAGACACAGATGAACCTTAGAGTTTGCTGCCTGACTCATGTGAGTTTGTTTTAAGATTCATTTTTAATTATGTGTCTATTTGTGTACGGAGGTATGTGAAGGTACCTGTGGAGTTCAGAAGAAAGCATTGGAGCCTCTGGAGCTGGAGTTATTGCTGGTCCTGAGTCTCATCATGTGGGTGCTGGGAACCACATTCCAGTCCTCAGTCCTCTGCTAAGCCGTCTCTCCAGCTCCCATACGGACTTCTTGAAAGGTGGACCAGTTCACCATAGCCAAAAACAGCCATGGCTTTCTGGGGGTGAAGGAAGCTAGAAGGGGTTGATAAGAGTTCATGGGAACCTCTAGAATCAATGGCTTCATTAATTTACTCTGTATATGAGTCAAGAAATGTGAAAGTATGCACTTCGAAGTATGTGGTTCAATAGATGTTGGTAAGCCTGTTGCTATTTAACGGGGGCCCCAAAGCAGGCAGACAGAAACAGGCTCCCGAGGGCACATGTCTAATAAACCCAGTGTGAGCTCACATGCTAAGCCTTTGAGCTGCATTCTACTGCAAGCTAGATGATAGTCCCACTTCATAGAAGAATGAAGGAGAATGAGAGGGCTGGTGGGGGCTCTTCCGTGCTGCGAGCTGGTGGGCAGAGCTGGAGTTTATATTATAGCCTTGCCCAGAGCATTTCCAGGCTGTGATATACCCTGCTTCAGCACTCAGTGGCCGCTACCTCAGCTCTCTAATATCTGACCCCATCTGCTTGCTGAAGTCCTCCTTCCCACTACACGCCTCTCCCTGCATTCAGAACCCAGAACTGCCACCCATGTGTCTGCCAATCAGCTGCCTCCCTTCCGCATCTGCAGACAGGAACGGATCAATGTGTAAGCGCCTCCAAGAGAACAGGGCTCTTCAGTAATTGCCAAGGCTTCTTTGTGAAAGCAAGACCTTGCTGGGCTCTTGGGACGCAGTTGCTGCCTGATCTCTCTCTTTTTAAAAACTGGATGTTTTATGTATTTACATTTCAAACGTTAGCCCCTTTCCTGGTCCCTCCCGTTCCAGTCCCCTCCTCCTGCTTCTATGAAGATGCTCCCACCAACCCATTCCCACCTCACCACCCTGGCATTCCCCTAGACTGGGAAAATGAGCCTTCACAGGACCAAGGGCCTCTCTTCCTGTTGATGCCAGACAATGCCATCCTCTACTACATACGAGGCTGGCACCATGGGTCCCTCCATGTGTACTCTTTGGTTGGTGGTAAGAAACTCCATCCAAGTGGAGACCAGCGATTCAACACTTAAACACATCTTATCTTCATGGTTTCTGAGCCCTTCCTTCCCTCTCACCCTATTCCAACTCAGTACAACTGGGTATTTCACTGTCTCTCATATTTTATCAGGTAAGGCAACCAGAGCTGGTGATGAGGCTTGAAAAACCCAAGAGCTGAGCCTCTGCCTGTGCTCTTTTCCCAGTCATAGGGCCAAACAGGGGCCCGGTGACTACAGTGAGGAATTACTTGCCTAGGGGGGTGGCACACACCTGTAATCCCAGCACTTGGGAAACAGGGGCAGGAGCATTGCTGGAAGATTGAGGCCAGCCCTGGTGTATACAAGTTCCAGGCCAGTCTGGGTTAAGTCTACAAAACAAACAAAAAAAAAAAAAAAAAAAAAAATTGGGAGGTTTATGCAAAGAAGCTGGGGTGGTTGAGCATGCCTGCTATCCTAGCACTTAATGAGTAGAGATATGATTGTGAGTTCACGGTGTCATTTCAGAAGGGAGAAAATGACAAAGGAAACCAGGCATGGTGTTTTTCCCAGCACTCACACGGAGGCCTGAGAATTGTGAGTTCAAATTATGCAAAGAGGATTCTCCACAAGATGTCCACGTAGGATGAAGACTAGACCTGACCACTTGAGACCCTTCTCCACCCAGCAGCTGTGAACAGACCACTGAGCTCACTCTAAGAACATTGGGCTAGTATATGAGAAGTTGGAGGCAAAATCGGGTTTCTGTCTTGCCTTCTTGTCCTGGAAAACCCAGCCACCCAGCACTGAGCTCTTAATACCTGTCATGCAAAGCTTGGAAGATTGTGGCAAATGGTCATTACGGTTCAGGAGACCTGCTGATCTCCATCATACGTGGGATACACACCAAGTGGCAAACTTAGCAAACGCAGGGCAAGGCAGGGTTATAAGTCTGAATCGTACAAGCCTCGGGTGCTGCCATGTAAAGCTATATTTCAAACCATTTATTTTTATTTTAACCTTTGCTGGTGTTTTGCCTCAGTGAATGTACGTGCACCGTAAACTGTCAGCACACAGCGGAGTCCAGGAAGCGGTATTGGATCTTCTGGAACTGGAGCTACAGGCAAGAGTGAGCTCCCATGTGGGTGCTGTAGATCGAACCCTGGTTTTCTGGAAGAGCATCTGAGCAGCCAATGCTCTTAACTGCTGAGCTATCTCTCGAACCCCTCATATAAAGGTATTAAGCCAATCTTTCATTGAATATAAAAACACGTGAATTACTTTCAATTCTCCTAAACTGATGATACATTGTGAGGTAATTATTTTAGTTTTGAATGAGGTAGGTACACTGTGTACTTGGTTTATGCTGATGACTTGTGTCTGTGACTCTTTCTCTGGGAAACGAAGTATTGGATTTCTTGGGTAGAGGGCAGGACTGGTTTTCTAGTGTGCCTCCCAGCCACCCCCAAGGTTTCTGGTGTTAAATGTAGACCCCATTGAGAGATATTAAGAGAGTGGAAAGTTCATCTGACCATTGTGTGGAGAAATGAACCTTTTGGAAGTGACTAGGATGAGGTAAGGTCTTAAGAGTAGAGCCCTGTGACCAAAGCCTGGTGGCTGCAGAATTAAAAGGAGAAAGCTGAGCGTTGCAGTTCACGCTTGGACTTGGAAAGCTGAAACACAGGGTTCCCAAGTTTGAGACAAGCTTGGACTCCATAGAAATTGGAAGGCCAGTCTGGGCTACGTAGAGACGGACAAGACAAGCAGACAGACTGGGCGGGGTGTGTGGATCAGTGAGGGAGGTGACAGCTGATCAAGCACTCAGACCCCTGCACCAACATAAAACCTGCATGTGGCATTGAGAGCTGGCAATGTCAACCCCAGCAGACGAGGGGGGAGGGCACGGGGACACGTGGATCCCTGGAGCTGAGCTGAGATAGCCAGCCCGTAGAACCAGAATGACAAGCTAACATCCTGCTAATATCTTGACAAGACCCTGCTCACACACTAAGACGGAGAATGGTAGAGGAAGCCACGTGACACACATATCCCTCTGCACCCCTCCGACAGCCCCCATACTCTCCACATAAAATAATATAAAAACGCCAATAGGCAAGCAGAAGAAAGGGAAGGAATACAAAGAAGGAGAGAACAGAAGAGACTCCATGGGCTGGAGAGATGGCTCAGCGGTTAAGAGCATTAACTGCTCCTCCAGAGGTCCTGAGTTCAATTCCCAGCACCCACATGGTGGCTCACAGCCATCTGGAATGGGATCTGATGCCCTCCTCTGGTGTGTCTGAAGTCAGCTACAGTGTATTCATAAAAACACAATAATAAATAAATCTTAAAAAAAAAAGAGAGATTCCATATGTACACTCAGCCCAGTTTCTTGCCATCAGTGCTTCCCATCCCTCTCCCTTAAAACACATGGGCAATGAGGCCTGAGTGTTTATTTTACCCAATGCACAAAGGGGATCATTTAAGGTGACCGTCTAAGCGTCTAGGACAGGGCAGTCAGTCTGTCCTCAGCCAGTAACATGTGTCCAGGTTCCCTGGATGAAAACTTGCTTAAAGGACATTGCTCTGAGCCAAGATCCTTGCAGCAGCCTGTTCCACTCTGCCCGATATGGAATCAGGATTTTTTTCCCCCTTCCTGGTTGAATGATGGGTTATTATTATGTACCTGGAGAGAGATCTGAGGCTACTGAACGTGGGTGTCATACAACCTTCCACCCAGAGCCATTTGATGAAGAGCGGGCAGAGCAACTGGATTAAATCTCTTTTTATTTAATGCCATGTTGGCGTCCTGAGCTGTTCAGAACCCTCTCTATGCCACAGTCGAGATCTTCATGGGTTGTTGTCCCAAGGCAGACCCATTTGTGTTCCATGTTGGTTTCTTTCCATGAAGCCTCAATGTTTCCATCAGTAAAGCACAGCTACCCCGGCTGCGTGGTAAGGGAGAAAACAAGGTCTTGTAACTTCTTGGCACATAGAAAATGCCCCCAGGAAGTGGTGCATGCCTTTAATCCCTGCACTGGAAAATGCCCAATAAATACACTCCCTTTTGAGTTGACAGGCCAAAACTCCTAGGCTGGACTTCAAGTCACTGCTGGTTTTTTTTTTTTTTTTTCTCTCTCCCCAAATGGAACAGTAGATGATGAGCTTGAGATGCTATAAATCGTGAGCAATTTTACTTGTGAGAGGTGCTTCCCATGAGCCAGTGGCCGGCAGCCGAGCCCCCATCAGACTAGCTGGCCTTGCTCTTGCCGAGGTGAAGGTGGTGAGAAGCCTATGGTACCTGTGGCTGTAATGTTAGTCTGTTCTCAGAGGCAGAGAGATCAATCGGAAAGCAAGGGGGAACGAATGGGAGCTGTACGGGACGTGTGTGCGTTGGTGACTGACTCTTGAGGATTGAAAGTTCCATCGATAGCACAGCTGGGGGGCCGAGCTGGGACACTGGAAAGGGTTTAGAACACACTGTGCCAGGGAGCAGGGCCCTGCTACTCACAGCATGAGAATGTTCCCCTCACAGCCTCATTAAAACCCAGCATCGCCATTTTTCTCTCTTATTGCTAAAATGAAGCCTGAAATTGCATAATGTCTAATTTTCCATGTTTCCATTTTTTTCCCCAAAATTCATCAATAAACTGAACTAAATCTTTTTTTCTCTTCTGCTTGTGCGCAATTTGTTTTCTTCTTTAAAGGTGCAATTTTTACTTGTGGATTTCTAAAACACCTTTGTGGTAGAAATGTGTGTGAACTCTTGACCGTACATACAATGGAGTGGTATTTGATAGATAAGGTTTACCATTTTGTTTTTCAAAATAATCTAAAAAGTTAGCAGCAGCCTGCTTTCCATCTGATAAACATTCACAGAAGGCTGGTTGAAAATATATGCCAGACTCTGTGCCTGGCACTGGTGTCAGAAGAAGACAAAGCCCAAGCCTCTGTCCTCTAAGAGTGAACAATGCCGCCCATGCACACTCCTCATTTTCACAGTAGAGATGTCCTGAAATCTGAACCTTTCTGAACCCCGACATGCAACACTACAGGGCCGGTCTCTAGGAAAGGCCTTATCGCCTGATACTGCTACGTGGTCATTGCCTGTTTGATAACTAATGTTTTTATTGGAAGGTGACAATCTCCACCCATTCGTGCTGCTGTTGTACTGCATGACAGAGCAGAGAATCTGGGCAATGACCCTGACATATTGGCTAGTCTTCTTGTGTGTACATGTGTGTGCATGTGTGTGTGCCGGAGGTCAACATGGGTTAGCCGTCTCGATCTGCACCTTATCCTACTCTATGTGCAGTATGTACATGTGTGCATCAAAGCCAAGGAGGACGCAGGGTATCTACCTCTGTCACTGTCCACCTTATTCCCTTGAAACAGGCTTATCATTAAAATGGAGAGCTATCACTACCGTTTCCGACCAGCAGAAAAGGAGCAACATCAAAGCGGTTTATTCAGGAACCTTACAGCATGCCAGTGAAAATCTTCAACCTTTCAGTCTCTCTGTTTCTCTTTCTATTTCCCTTTCCCTCAAGGGCAGTCCCTTTTATCCTCTCTCAACTCCACCTCCTCAGTCCATGTTGCGTGGCTGCAGTTCATAGGTCTGCGTTATCTGGCCTGATCTCGAGTCATGGGTGCGCCTGCGCAGCTCGCATGGTGGGAGTGGCTAATCTGGGTGGGGGGACAGGAAGAAGTCAGGTACTAATCACAAGACTAGGCCAGAGTCCTGAGCGCCATCTTGGGACTGCTGCCACACCCGCTCTCTACCGAGAGCTCCTTCTTTTGGCTAGGCTGCCTACACAATGGGTTTACAGGATCTACCTGTCTCTGCCTTCTGATGCTGGGGCTACAGGCACACACAGCCATGAAGGCATTTTTGTTTCTTTAAACGCGGGTGCTAGGGATCAAACTCAGATCCCCATGGCCACGCAGCAAATGCGCTTACCCAACTTTATTTTTTGAGGCACGGTCTCTCACCGGACCTGGAGCTCACCCACTTATTCTAGGCTGCCCAGCAAGCCCCAGGGATGCTCCTGTCTCTCCGGCTCTGGGATGTTACTCTAGCAGGCTTTTATTTGGGTCCCGATCAAACCCAAGTCATTATATTTGTGCAGGCAGCTCTTCAGCGGAGACACCTCTCCAGCCGGTTCCAAAGTGGCCCGAGCCAGAGAAAATACTTAATACTGTGCAATCGTTTGGAACAGAATCTAGACCGAACTTCAGGATTCTTGAACTTAGCTCTATGCTTCCCGCGCCCTTCTATTGAGATTGACCAAGTCCCCACTGTGACGCGGGCTTGCAGCAGCTGCAGGTGTGACGATAATAGGGCTTGCAGCTGTGTCCTGAGGGCCCATACATACATCAAAGGCAGCGTGTAAAGAAATGACCATCTAGAAAAAAAAAATCTTTCATTGGGGTGAGCATGAGAGAGCAAGCACTGTTCCTCCCTCTGCTAAGGTGGAACATATGCCACCATTTCTTCTCCTTACATTTGGATTCTCCCACAGACAGCGACTTCAAGGTTGGAGTCAGACCAACCTCAACGTCCAGCTCCAGGCATGGCCAGCATCTTTGTCCTGGGATACCCAGGAGAGTTTTGCAAAATCTACTGGGCAGAGTGGAATTCTGACCCTGTATTGGTTAAACCAGTGAGTCACCAGCCTGCCATATAACTCTGGTTAAAGAGAACCAATCACCCGGAGTGGCAAACTCTGGTTAAATGGCCACATTTGGGTCATTGCCTATTTTATAAGTAATTGGTGGGTTGGAGAGATGGCTCAGCTGTTAAGGGCCAGGCTCACAACCAAAAATTATAAGTAATTGATGGTTACTATTGGGAGGTGTGTCTAGGCTAGAAACCCCCTTCCCCCCAGGAAACAAACAGGACCAGAAACTGGGAAATTCGTTTGATTGTAAGTCAGATACAGATTTGGGTTCTTCCATGGCCCTAGTCAATTTCCTTTCTGCTTTGAATTTTCTAGCATCGGGATTCCCATTGTCATTAGACAACTCCAGCCAATATGCTTGTCTCTCCAGGCAACTGCCGCCCCGCCCTCATCTGAACACTTGTCTCCCACACTCTCTCTCTCTGCCTGCTGCTGACACTGGCCTCCTCCATCTAGGAATGGAAATTTCAGAAAGCTGGAGTGCTAACAGCCCGTCAGAGCAGAGCTGGCCAAGTTTCATAATGAATCCGTATGACAGTGTGAGTCGATCCACGCTTATTCAACCCTCCCATTCAGTGGTTTCCACAGCAATGTTAAGCATGCTGTTCTTGGTATTGTCTGTCTCCAGCTTAATGATGGGATGTTTCTACTTAGGCTCTTGATAGGCTCTTGACTATAGATGTCTTTCAGAGGAGGCTGGCAACATATGTTGCCAGCCGAATGCACAAGAAAAAAAGAATCTGGGAGTAGGAGAGACCCTGGGAGGGCCTGTCTGTACCTCATGCTTTCCAGCGATTTCTCATTTTGGAAGGCGGTTTTTCACTCCCATTTGAATCTGCCTACAGAGTTGGCATCTTACCGTGGCAAGGGGGGGGGCTGCTGGAAAAGGGGGAATTAAGGGCTTACTGGTTTGGCTCCAACTTGGATCTGCAAGATCTGCTTCTTTGGAATTCCCGGTGGAGTTTTCCAGTCTTCCTCCTTCGTTTGATTCAGTCAGTAGACCTGGGCAAGGCCGTTCTGAGCCGTGCAGAGGTCTGTGGTTCCGAAGGGCAGTCATGTTGTAGAATTATTAGCATGAAATGCCCGGAAGCCAGAGTCCTTCCTTCTCTTCAGGGTCTTTCTGTTTGTTGTCCATGGCTTCTCTCCACTAAGCCTCTAAGCACCACTTTTCTTGGCAACGCTGGGGGGCCAAATGCTGGAGACTCTCCTGGGCCTGATCTCTCGAACCTTCTAGATTATAGGCAGGGGTGCTGTCTTGTAGGCAGTGCCACAGCCTCCCACTACCACCAGCCTTCAGTAGTAGGAGGAGAGAAGCTCCTTTCCCTTCCTTTCCTTTCCTTACCTCCTTCCCTTTCCTTTACACACACAGACACACACAGACACACACACACACACACACACACACACACACGTAATTTGTATGTCTCTCCATACACATTCATATGGAGGTTAAAGGTTGGGTGTCTTTCTTCCTTGCTCCCCACCTTTTTTTTTTTTTTTTTTTTTTTTTTGAGAAAGGGCCTAACTGACCCTGAAGTTCACCTACTGGCAAGACTAGGTGCCCAACAAGTCTTCAATGGTCAGGGTTCCCCCGATCCCTGAATGCCCAATGTGACATTTGCCAGGGGTTTCTAGGCATCGGGAGTTATAGATGCACACCGGGTTGGGAATTTTAATGCTGATTGATTGCTCACTGACCCCCTAGCCTTTATCAATGAGCTCTCTTTCCTTCCCCTTGGGGGAGTGAAGTGAATTCAGTTCATGGGCACCTGTTTTCTCCCCCAACCCTTCCATCTCTCACACCGACCACAGGCTTCCTTTTCCCACACTCAGCTGCTGGCTCCGGCCCAGCTGTGCCCGGTTTGATATATCGGTAAGAGTGACTGATGGAGGCCACAGACCATTACTCAGGGGAGGGTGCCGGTGAGTCACGTTGAGAGGCTCCTTCCCCCGTCTGGCCACTCTGCCTCAGGATGTGCTTTGAGACAGAGGTTAATAACACCCCTTGGACTTGTCTATTAAAAATAGAGTCAGTGGAGTCTGTGGCTGTGGGAAGAGGGGTCCTGGAGTCACGTGCTCAGTCCAGATGGATGCAGTTCATTAGAGGGCACTGGCTGCTCCTTTGCACGGCTGTCACTGGTGAGTGTTGTCCTAGGCGGATTGTGTGTTTCTAGCCTTTTCAAGCTTACATACCCCTTCAGGATGTGGTCTACAGCAAGGACACAGTCTACCCCAAACTCATATACACACACCAGTGCAAAATATTCCACTTAATTTCAGAGGGTCGTAAAATCCCGTGACAAATAATTTAATAATTTTTTTTGCTAATAAAGAATTTCTCATCTAGAGGCTCTATTTGTTCAATGTATATGTATGCGAATATGTATATGTATATATATGTGTGTGTGTGAGTATGTATGTATATTTTTTTTTCTAAATTCTCCCCTTTGTTCTCTAAAAAAACCAAAACTTTCATGGTGTTGCTTTCAGTCCTTGTGGAATGTACTTCTTGAAGAGGAAAATCCCACAGGTTTTCCCCATTTAGGGTGTCTACAAAAAAAGGGGGGGGGCTTGGGCATCAGAAAGCAAATACATACTGCAAGGCCCACCAGCAAAAGGGGATGGATGATAGTCATGGCCAACTCCGTAACCACAATAGCTATTAAATACCCCTCCATCCTTGCTGCGGAGGCTGCATCCCTCCATTAATGGTACTTGTCATATGCCTTAAACATGAGTCATTAGAGGTCTAAAAGAAGCCTTGCAACCCCATAGCCCTTTGGTGAGTGTTTCTAGTTCCTGGCCTAAGGGAGGGAACTAACAGAAGCCTAAGGCTTTCGGTTCCAAAAACAAGATAAAGCCTACCAAGGAGGCACTATTTTGCTATGGCTGATTTCTTCTTGAGGTTGTTCTGAAAGGCGGTGCCCTGTGATACTTCATAGCACAGAGAAGTCTGGTGACACAGGTACCAGATGAATTTTCTAGAACACAGACATGCAGAGCAGGTTTGTTGAAGTACACTGCAGGGGAGAAGCTGGCAGGTTCACAGAGGGGACCACATGAAGGGAAGGAATGGAAGCTCCTTTATCACAGTTAAGAGGGATGTACTTTGGTTTTTCTCCTGTGCTATCTGTGTGGACCATTCAGGAGGCAGGTAGGCAGGCAGTTGTCTCACTGGTTTATGAAGTAGTAAATTTCGCACCCCACTGTTTTGTTTTGTTTTTCCAAAACTGCATTCTGGTAAGGCACTACAGTATGACTCCAGATGTCTTCGTGTGACATCATATGTCACTGGGTGTCAGGGTCCAGGTAGTGACAGCCTGGCTGCAACTGGAAATTGTGTAAGTGTGGGAATTTTGTTTTTATTCTTTCTGCTTTGTCTCTATAGTTAATATCTAACTACTATGGCCACCCTGTGAACTTGAGATAACAAGGGGAAAAATGAAAAGTTAACCCTGAAGAAGGAGGAACAGGAAGGCAGAAATGATTTCAGGAAGGGGTATGTAGTCGGTGCACCATTAGATCTTTTCTTTTCATAAAGAAACATAACTTATTTATTTATATATTACATATAAACACTGTGGTTGTCTGCAGACACACCAGAAGAGGCTTGCTCTTAACCACTGAGCCATCTCTCCAGCCCCATAACTAATTTTTAACATGACCAAATAATGAATGATTAGGAACTTAAATACATATACTAACATTTGTTTAAAGTCTGGATCCTGTCCCAATTTTATCCACTGTGAATGTAGCTTCACAAGGCAATTGTGAATTTTTAAATGTCTTTAAAAATGTCCAGAACCCATCGTCCTAATGAAGACTATTATTTACAATACTGGATTGATTTCTAAACTAGTCCATGCTTGAGTCAGAATAACTGGTTACATTAAAGCTAAGAGAAAAGTCATTACAACTTCTGATCTATTTGACTAACTTTTCTAAGTCAATTTCTACCGTCCCCATGTTCTCTGTCCCACAAGGTCTAAAAGCTCAAGGTAAAGCTGCTTGTCCAATCTGGGTTAAAGGCAAGCAAAGGTGGGTCAGGAAGAGATGTCCAATATAGCTTCTTAGTCACCATTTCCAGGGCACTCTGGAAGCTCACAGGTCAGCACGATTCTTTGGCATCGACATGTCTCACCCACCACTCTTGCAGCATCCTTGTACCATTTTACAAAAGGTTTATTCACCCTTGGCCCAAACTTTTCTTCTGCATGTGCCCCCCCCCCCACGGTGTCCTTCACTGAATCCAGTGTACTGGGTCCACGCTGAGACACCACTGTCCGAGACCAGCTCGGGCAAACAATATGGGTCCCCCAGGGCCGGAGCGAGGATTGAAAGAAGAAAGACAAGTTAGTTAAAGTTGCAGCATGACTTCCGGCAGGACTTGAGGCCTAAGTCTCATGGCCGAAGCCACCATTAGATCTTAAGAAAGTGTAATTTGTTGTCCTTGAAGGAAGAATATATTGAGGAATACTTGAAGAGGTGGTGGCCTTGAGACAAGCCAAAAAAAAAAAAATATTATCCCCTCTTCTTTGGCTTAGACAAAAATGACCAGTGCTTAACACAAGACAGTAGCTCAGTACATATTTGTTAAATGATACACAAAATGAACTTGAGTGGGTGGACAACACAGCGTTTAATGTTAGTTCCCAGAACCCCCAGAACCTAGTGAAGTCTCACCATGATGTGTATCTTTGACACAGCCTAGAGGGACTGTCACTGTGTGTGTGTGTGTGTGTGTGTGTGTGTGTATAAGTGTGTGTGAGAGCGAGTGTATTTATTTTTCTCTGCTTTAGATTGTGGATGTATCATGACTGTTTCAAACTCCTGATAACCCCTACTTCCCCTCAGGAATGAACAACGACCTGAAGTCGTGAGCCAAAACACACCCTTCCTCCTCTAAGTTGATTTCTGCAGGGATATTTTACCACAGCAACAAAACTGGATTCTGGGTGTGGTGGCACACACCTTTAATCCCATCACTTGATTGGATCTCTGCATTTGAGGCCAACCTGGTCTACACAGCAAGTTCCAGGTCGGCTAAGGCCATGTAGAGAATTCCCGTATTGAACAAGCAAGCAACAGAAAAAGAGGCTAAAACGCCCACAAATAGGCAGCCCCTGGGGGAGTGTCACAGAGGCTGTGGTAGACTGTCTCCTCCCCTCCTTCTAAGGAGGGATCCCTACTCTGATTGGGTCCCTCCAAAGCCTGTCTATCCCAACCTTCTTACCAAGAAAAGCTGGGACTGATCCATACCTTCCCCAAGGGACCCCAGACGGAGTGGGAGTGACTTGGACCTGGGAACATTGAGGTGCTCCCTGGTTTCCTCCCTCAGATCAAAAGCACAATTAAAGAGCCAACGGGGCATGTTTAGAAAAGTTCTACTGCCGAACGGCTGTTTAGTCAGGCGATTGCCTAACTTCCCACTTAGTAACCAAATGGAAGGGAAGGAAGCCTTAAGAGATGGGGCCACATTAGTAGCAGATTTGATGCATCTGAAGGGAGGGGGTGGGGTGAAGCCCATAACCCTGGTTCATGCTTCTGTTTCTAGAAGGGGATTTATTTTTCTCCTTCCAGACAGGGCTTCACTGTGTAGCCCTGGTTGTTCTGGAACTCAATCAGTTCAGGCTTGAACGCAGAGACCTGCCTGCCTCTGCCTCCTGCGTGGTGGGAATGCACTACTGTACCCAGCTTGGGGTAAAGGGATTTTACCTGCTACTGAGATCTGCCTCAAACCATTTACCAGCCATGGATCTCCTATCCTAGAGGGGGCTATGATTAAAAATTGAAGATGTCTCTGTCATAAACTAGGTCGTATCTCAAGACTTCATCCTAATGAGACTCCACAGACCAAAGGCCTATTGCTGTAACAGGACGTCAGTTGCAAGTCCTTGGTCTCTAGGGTACCTACATGTCTGTCCCTGTTATCTATGAATACAGGTAATTTTCTGTGAACTCTTCCCACTTTTGCATTCAATAATATGCTGGAATGAGACCCATAACTAAGGAAATGTTTATATACTACCAGAGTTTATTATAGAGGACATAAATAAACAAACTGGATGAGGTAGATAACACGAGCTCTGGAAATCCCCACAGCACCAGGGGACGATAAAACACAAGGCCACATTTACCCTCCTGAAATCTATATTCCACGGCTTTGGGTTTCTGTGTGTGAGTGCCTCTGTGTGTGTTGTGTGGATAGTGTGTACTTTTCTCCCTGTGTGCATATGTCTGTGTACACACTCACGGACGCCAGAGGAGGGCATCAGGCATCCCCAGTTAGGCTGACAGCCATTGAGCTCCAGTGATCCTCATGTCACCCTGCAGGAGACACAAGCACGGGCGTGTCCATCAGTTTTCATCTCTGAAGTGTGTGCGCTGTGTGTGGGCTTGTATTCACGTCAGCGCAGGTGAGGTGTGGGTGTCACAAGCCCAGGTCACTACTACCCCTGATGTTTACCTAAATTCTAGGGGTCAATTCAGGCTCTGCTTACAAAGCAATTCCTTTACTGACATAGCTCCACAAAGGGACTGTTCTGCATAACAAAGCCTCTCAAACCCTTAGGAAACTTCAAGGGATTTAGGAATCCCAGGCCAAGAATCAGAGACTAGATTAAGTCTATCTAGTCCTATTCTACCACACTTGTTTCTCTGAATATTTATTGAGGGGGCAGTCTTGTGCAATACAAATAGGTTAGCCAGCACTCATTTGAGACTGAAAGGGGCCTCACAAACCAGGAACTGTCTGAGCAAACTGAGAATGTGGTCCCCTGTGGAAGCACTTTTGTTCCATCCAGTAGGGTGTATACACCAAAACCCTCTGTTACCCTCCTGCCCCCACCGTGGTCCCTCCTGCCCCCACCGTGGTCCCTCCTGCCCCCACCGTGGTCCCTCCTGCCCCCACCGTGGTCTCTCCTGCCCCCACCATGGTCTCTCCTGCCCCCACCATGGTCCCTCCTACCCCCACCATGGTCCCTCCTGCCCCCACCATGGTCCCTCCTGCCCCCACCATGGTCCCTCCTGCCCCCACCATGGTCCCTCCTACCCCCACCATGGTCCCCCTCTCCCACCACGGTCCTTCCAGCTCTCAGTATGGTTCTGCAGTATTATGGTCTCCCGTAGTGAGATATCTTAATTTACCTTCTCCTTTGAGCAAAGCTTTTAAATACTTGGCTGTCAGAGTTCTAGGACACATAGGGGACTCCTTTGCCTCTCAGAATAGCTAGGAAAGGTTTGGCACATCCAGAGTTTTGGGTCTGTTGCCGTGGATAATCATTGTTCTACCAAGGTAAGCTAGGAGCAGGCAGCTAGGAGGATCTGAATCAAACTGAGCACATATATGTCACCTCAAAGCCCCGCCTCCTCAGTGACCCACTTTCTCAACAAGGCTACACCTCCTCCGATTTGGTCACACCTCTAATAGTGCCATTACCCATGGGCTAGGCATATTCAAACCGTCACAGGGGGACTGTAAAATTGGTAGCTACTTCACGTTTTCAGAGGTTAAGAAATACGTACATACCACAGGAAATATGTCACGCTGTTTTGTAGACGATTCAGTCTGCTTGTTCCAGAAAGAAATGGAGTAAGGAGGGTCACCGGAAGTCAGGATGGTGGCTGTCACACCAGGCGTGGACAGGTGTGGCTCATAACACACGGAGAGAGCCAAGGCAGTGGGCAGAGTTTTATAGTCTGTTTGTCCAAGTGGCTGATGCTTCAAATGATGATGGCAGGTTTTACTGGAGAATGTCGACCCCAAAAGACAGAAATAGGAGGAGAAATCCTCTCTCCTTTCTCCATTTCAGACTAGTTCACTGCAGAGAGCCACATCTTCTTGGTGACATGGGTAAGCCTCACGCATGCTCCGCCCTCTTGACCTTTGGCAGGATGAGCCGTAGACTCTCCAAATCCCAGTTTGTTGTCACACACACGGCGAGCTGAGTCGCTTGGTCTGCCTGATCAATCTGAACAAAAACAACTTCTAATCAGGCGGTTGGTTACTCTTCTCCCCTCCAGGGCCCCTGAGCTTTGGGGGCCACCCACAACCCAAGGCAGCATCCAGCCTCCTCAGGGGCACGTTCTAGAGTAAGCAGACTTTCTCTGGTCCACTCAGCAACCACCATACCAAACCACTCCCCTCTCTTCTCACCCTCATGTCTTCCTAGTTGTGTTTACTTCTGTCCCTTCTGTCCCTAAAGGGAAGGCTGGGTTTGCTGATGCTTCAGGCTGCCTATGACCTCACGCTTAACACAGTCACCCATTGAAACAATCCTCTGCCTTCTTTCCCCATCCTGTCTGCCAAGCATGCTTGGCATAAAGGTTGCCACGATCTAGATTCTAGATTGACTGCACGCAGCACTCTGCTTTTTCCTAGTGGCTCTTCTGGGTGACATTACACAGAGACAAAGACCACATCTGCAATGTGCTCAAATTGTTCTCCAGTATATATGGCTTTAGGACGACAAATTTGCATATTCAAGCCGGAATTGAGTATAGATGTTTAATTAAGAAATTCGGGACACCAGAGGCAAACTCAACTTCTTTACTTGCTAGGTCTCAATATTGAGGTAGGCTTTGCATTTTTTGGTTTTGTTTTGTTTTTTTTCCTTCTCCGTGCTATTGACCTAGGGCCCTTCTATGTAGTCGAGGCTGTCTTAAGACCACAGTGTAGCTCAGGTTAGTCTCAAACTGGGACTCTTTCTGCCTCCGAATCCCGAGTGCCAGCACTACAGGCATGCTAGGTCTTTAGCATTTCTACAGAAGGATAGAAGGGAGTATTTGATAATATTCTGAGAAGCACATGATGTTTTGATCTTTTCCCATCCTTACCCGCATCTTCCTAGAAGCCATTTTCCACACAGCTTCTGCTAGAGATTGATTCCACATCTGTGAAAGCCACAGATGCTAACAGTGTGAAAGGGGTTTTCTTTCTTTTTTTAAAAGATTTATTTATTTATTATATATAAGTACACTGTCACTGTCTTCAGACACACCAGAAGAGGGCATCAGATTTCATTACAGATGGTTGTGAGCCACCATGTGGTTGCTGGGATTTGAACTCAGGACCTCTGGAAGAGCAGTCAGTGTTCTTAACCACTGAGCCATCTCTCCAGCCCCCCAAAAGAGTTTAAAACAACTTGATCGAACGCCTTCGTGTTTCAAAGAAACAAAAAGGGACACTGCTGATCTCAGGTTCCTCTGGGTAGACTCAGGTCCCAATTCAAAGTGCTGCACTCAGAGTTTGGTGCAGTGTAGATAGTAATGAATCACAAACCCAGGAGAGGTGGAGCCACAGTCTGAGAGGCAGAAGAATGTGCTCCATGGCTTCTTGAATGGCACTGGTCTTCTCCTCTAAAACCAGTATGGTTGGGGTGCTACTCAGTGGGAGAGTGCTTTCTTAGCAAGCCCAGCATCCACGAAAATAAGTCAAAATACTTATACAAACAAAAGCCCACCAACTGCTGCTGTCTCATCTAAAACAGAGGCAGCTTCATGCCCAGAGAAGGCTGACTCTGCCTCTCCCATTTGGTTATTTTTGCCTCTGTCTCAGTCAGTGATGTAGATTATAAATGGGCAGACTACACACTCCAAAGTGATATTCCTTAGGGAGTTTTTAATCTATCCAAGACCCAGACAGACACAGCAGGGAAAAGTGAAAATATCTCTGCTTCATTAGGGGAGTGTTATAGCTTGCTTAGGGTTGCCATGGTGATCAGCAGACAGGAGCTATTTGTAGATGCAGGACCTGTGGAAGATTTCAGGTAAGGGACAAGGAGAGGTTTATTGAAAATAAGCTACATAGGTACCAGATTGCTCAGCGTATGTTAATTTGACTTAATGCAAATACTTGTGAGTGGCTGGTATCCTAGTGTTTTATTTAGAACTGAGGATACTGGGACTCAGAGGTACCAATAGAAAGTCACAGAGCTCATCAGGGTTTGTGCCTGTGTGACTCTGGAGTGGGACTTTGTAAGATATGAAGAATCACAAACTGGCCCAAATGGTGCTAGCCTTAAGAAGTTGCACATACTTGGGACTCCCCCACAGGAGCACAGCAAGGAGAGTCTCAGAATTAAAACCTTATTAGAATCCCACCACTCCCAGGATGCAGCTCACCTGGACTCTAACCATCAGCATGCAGAGAAAGAAGTCCTGGTTAAGGGACTTGGGCCAAGGGTCGAGGGACCTTCCTTATCTGTTGAGGCAGGTGGTTGGTATGGGTTTTTTGTTTAAACAGAATCAAAAGCAAGGGTTTGAGCACAAGACTTCAATCTGGAATGTTCGAGCAGAGAGGCAGGAGAGAATTTACGTCAGAAGAAAGGAGGAATGCATTATGGCTGTACCCACAAAACTACTTCCCTTCCCAATTATCTATGGTCAACTGAACTCTACAAATATTCCACGAGGGAAAAAAAATCTAGAAATAAAGAATTCATACATTTTAAATCACACAGTAGTGCATGTAGTTCGGTGAGTTCTTATACTGTCTCAGTTCAAAATTCAGTAGAGAGTAGCTGACCCCAGGTCACAGTGCCTGTCTTAGGGTTTTATTGCTGTGAAGAGATACCATGACCATGGCAACGCTTATTAGGAAAACCTGTTAATTGGGGCTGGCTTATAGTTTCAAAGGTTTAGTCCATTCTCTTCAGGGTGAGAAGCATGTTAGCATCCAGGCAGATGTGATGATGAAGAAGCCAAGAGTTCTACATCTTGATCCATAGGGGGCAGCAGGCTACTGTGTGTCACACTGGGCATAACCTGAGCTGTCAAAGACTGCCTCTACAATGACACACTTCCCCCAGCAGGGCCATACCTACTCCAATCAAGCCACATCTCTTAATAGTGCCACTCACTCTTGTAAAATAATATGAACTATGTTTATCCCAGGCTAGCTTCAAATGAATGAGACTCAAACTATGATGTATTTGTTAGGCTGTGCGAAATTACCAGGGATTATCCTTAATCTAATTCTCTAATAATAGACTGGCTATTTCCCCAACCGAGTTCCCCAAAATACTTGCTGTTTGGATCTTCCTGGGTCATTTCTTCTCCAGCAATCTGGTGTCTTAGGGAGGCATTTCACTTGGGCACATCATGACTCATGGCCACCTCCTGTTTTCTCCCTCACTTCCTTCACACTCATTGTTTCTCTCCTTTCTCCTTCTTCAAAGTCTCTACCTGCAACCACAAGCTCAGTAACTCAAACACCACCTCTCTCTATTCTCACCAGTGATTGGTTGTAGCCATTTTTTATTTAACCAAGTGGTTTTAAATTAGGAAGTAAGGTTTGCACAACAAAAACTGGTGTACGTGGGAATTTGCTCATCTTGGGGGCAACCAGGTCTTGTGATACAGAATTTAGCACATGAATAGGAGCAGTACCAGTCCAACCCCCAACACCCTAAGTTAAAACATTCAAACACATGAGTCTATGAGGTCATTTCTATTCAAATCACCACAGTGCCTAGGGCATGTCCTCACACCATCTGAACACATGGTGCATTGTGTCCTCTCAAACCATCTCAGAAGGACAGGGCAGTGTGGTGGCTGAGCTTATGTCAACTTGACCCAAGCTAGAGTCATCTGAAAGGCGGGAACCTAGAATGAGACAATGCTTCCATAAGATCCAGCTACATGCATTTTCTTGATTAGTGATTAATGGGGGAGGACTCAGCCCATTGTGGGGTTTCATCCCTGGGCTGGTGGTTCTGGGTTCTATAAGAAAGCAGGAAGAGCAAGCCATGAAGTGCAATGCCAGTAAGCAGTGTTTCTTCAAGACCTGCACATCAGCTCCTGGTTCCGGTCCTATTTGAGTTCCTATTCTAGCTTCCTCCAGTGGCAGACTACAGCATGGAAGGGTAAGCCAAAACCAACCCTTTCCACCTCAAGTTGCTTTGCCTATGGTGTTTCATCATAGCAATGGTAACCCGAAAAAGACAGACAGTATAAAACTATACAGAGAAACTATAGTTGCTCAACCTCTATTACGTATTAAGATTGTTACTTTATTATTAGTTACTTCTGTTAATCTCTTATTGTGCCTAGTTTATAAACCTGAGTTCTGTTATAGGAAAAAGAACCATAAAGTGTTTTGGGCACCCACTGTGGGGCTTGGAATGTGTCACCCACAGATAAGAGGAGTCTGAGATGTTTGGCCAGATACTGTAGTAGGTGACTGTAGTTTCATTCCACGAGGGGAAACCCAGGACAACACATGTACCTCAGAATTATCCCACACCAAATTCATCTGGGCATTTGTGAACCAATTCCATAACGCCACATGTCGGTACTGCTCTCTGCAGATACTTTACTGCCACTCTTACGATGTTCTGCAGCTGAATACTAGACACCAAAGGTGGGAAAAGCCTGAGACCCCTACAAAGTCCCAGGGAACTGGGCGGGGTGATGAGAGCTTCTGCTACCCCAAGGTTGGCAGCGACCAGTGAGCAAAGCAGGACCCCCTTGTGGGAAACTCTGCCTTGTGAGCAGACTGGTTGAAAAGGTAGCAAACTCAGGGGGTCTCAAGACTTTTAGGAATCAAAGGAGAAAGCCCTTTTCTCCACTCCCACTGCTTTTCACTGCTGATGCCAAATGTGGATAGAATATCTCCTCACGTTGATCTGCCATTGTTTTGGATGCCACCTGCGTATCCTTTTTAATATATACGCGTGCGCGCGCGCGCGCACACACACACACACACACACACACACACACACACAAACACACACACACATACAGGAATAAGACCCTCTTCTGGAAGTTAGTGCCTACAGGCGAAAGATTCTGTCCCACAGGACTCCACCTCCCCAATAGAGTACCCGAAATCCTTAGTTACCCCAGAATCTCTGACACAGTATGAATGGGCTTTGGTTCAATGTTCCATACAGACCCATGGGGTAAAGGCTTGGTCTTACGGTAGCAACTACCACAGGGTATCTAGAACCTCTGGGTGCAGGGCCTTGTGGAAGTCTTTAGGTGGGCATAACTTTTGAGACAAGGTCTCACTACATAGCTCTGGCTAGAAATTCTGGGATTATCTATGTAGACCAGGCTGGCCTTGAACTCACAGAGACTGCCTGGGTGCTGGAATTACTGTAATTAAAGGCTTTTGCTCCCATGTCTGGCTTCATCTTAATGAGTTTGTAATGTGTATTTAGTGACATTAGATACACTGTTCTTGTAGCATTAACCTCTAGAACTTTTTGTTTTGTTTTTGTGATTTTAGGGATTGTTTTATTTTGCATGCATGAGTGTTTTGCCTGTATATATGTATGTATGTATGTATGTATGTATGTATGTATGTACGTATGTACATACCCTATTTGCATACCTGGTGCATGGAGAGGCAAGAGGGCATCGGATTCCTTGGAAGTAGAGTTATAGAAAATTGTGAACTGCTAAGTGGGTCCTGGGAGCTAAACCTGCATCCCCTACAAGGACATTGTGCTAGCTAGTTTTATGCCAACTTGATACATGCTAGGGTCATTAGGGAGGAAGGAGGCTCAATTCAAAAAATACTTCCATAAGATTGGCCCATAGATGAATTTTCTAAACAAGTGATTGATATGAATATGCCCAGATCAGTGGTTCTCAACCTTCCCATTGCTGCAGCTCGTTAGCAGTTCCTCATGTTGTGGTGACTGCCCCCTCCCACCATAACTTTATTTTCATTGCCACGTTAGAACTATAATTTTGTTACTGTCATGAAACATAATGTAAATATCTGTGTTTCCTGATAGATTTAGGCTAACCCTGACCCCCAAATGGGTCGTGCCCCACAGATTGAGAAACATCATTGGTCTAGCCCATTGGGAGTGGTACTACCCTGGGCTGCTGGTTCTATAAGAAAGCAATCTGAGCAAGCCATGAGGAACAAGCCAGTAAGCAGTACTCCTTCACAGCTTCTGCATCTGCTTCTCCACCTAGGTTTCTGCTCTGCTTGAGTTCCTGTCCTGTCTTCTTTCAGTGATGGACTAAAATGTGGAAGTGTAAGCCAAATGAAACCTTCCTTCCCCAACTTACTTTTTGGTCCTGGTATTTCCTCACAACAACAGTAATCCTAACTAAGACAGGCTTCAAGTGCTCTTGACTGCTGAACCATCTTTCTGGCCCCTAACCTCCAGAACCTTCTCATTTTGCACAAGGAGATGCCGAATAAGTTCCCATGTCTCTTTCGCCATGGATCCAGAAGACAATCACTCTATGCTCCATCTGCATGAGTTCACTTTTACAAGTGAAACATCTCATTATTCATGACTGACTTATTTCACTCAGCGTACCATCCCCATGCTTCCTCCAAATCGCAGCACGGATCAAAATTCCCTTCCTTTCAAGGTTGACTAATATTCTATCCTCAACCCACATGTTTTGTTTTCTTAATGCATCGATTCCACTCATTGGCTATAATCAACATTGCTGCTGGTGCCTGACCTAAGTCTTGGCTGCTCACCATGTTAAAGCCAATACTTGGGAAGTGATGGTGAGAAGCAGGTTTAAGGGTCAGCATCCTGGAAGATGGAGAGGCACCATCCGTAAAGCTCGGTCCTGGAGGACTCAGGCATAAAGTGCTTTTATGGGAAAAGAAAAACAGAGCAGAGGACAATGGATAGTAGGACCATATGTTAGTAGGGTCTTTGTATTAGTAGGGTCCTTGTGTTATCCAAGGTCCTGTCTCATCTTTTCCTGGTCAAATAGCTGACAGGAAACACCTCAGGGGGAGGGATGGCTTATTTCACTTACAGGCACATCAAATAAAAACAAAGTGTATATAATATAATAAATAATAAAAATGCTTCTGAGTGCTGCACATAGCAGTGTACGAATTGTGTCCCAGTACTCAGTAGGCAGAGAGAGGTGAGTGAATTTTTGTTGAGTTTGAAGCCAATCTGGTCTACACAGAGATAATGAGACCCTGCGAAAAATTTTACAATCTCTCTCTCTCTCTCTCTCTCTCTCTCTCTCTCTCTCTCTCTCTCTCTCTTTCTCTCTCTCTCTCCTCTCATGTGTTCATACGTGTGTATGCACACGCCACAGCATGTGAGTGGAGGTCAGAGGACAACCTTTGGACTCTGTTCTCTGCTTACACCACTGAAGGCTGGGGGATGAGACTCAGTTCTCAGGCTTGTCTGTGCCCTTGCTGCGTCATCTTAAGGGCACATGACTGAATACATTTCTGTGGCACAGTAAGCCACATTTATTTATCCACTTGTTTGTAATTGGGCGTCTGTGTCCTTCTTTTCTCAACTGTCTCTTTTAGTTTCTCTTCGGAACTTGCTGGCAGGAGTCACTCTAGAGCATGGTATGGTGCAAACACAAGCTCCTGTTCCTACCTTTCCCGCCTTACCCCCTGGGACCAGAATGAAGGCCTGGTACATGGTAGTGGCGATCTCTGAAGAAGCCACCTCAGAGCGGACGGTCCTGAAGACCGCCAGCCTGGAGTCTGTGACTGAAGAGAGATTTGAGTTTTCAGATGCAGTGCTAAAGTCATCTTGGCCTATCTTTAGCTTCCTTAATAACCACTTGCTACCAGCCTCCACATCTGGCCTGACAGCCCTGTGACCACTGGACGTTATGTTCGGAATGTACTGCTAAACTTACAGGGCCGCTGGCTTAATCCTAAGGGTGTTAGAAAACAGCATGCAGAATCTATTGAAGAGGTTCTTCAAGGTGGTTCATAGCTGTTGTATGCACGTATGTATTAGGTAAATACACGGAGTACTTGTATTAGGGAAAACTAGTTACAACCTTGTTTTGTTCTCTGACCATAAATGTTACCTCTTCCTCAGTGGAGTGTGCCGTGCAGGGGGATCTGAATCGGTCCTTCCTGGGCCATGATTATATTGGGCTCTCTTGTGTTCTCTTTGGGACAGGAGCTATGCTTTCTGTCTACAGAAGATGGGGGTTCTAATCAGCCCTATGCTGCTGACACAGCTCTAGAACCCCATTTTAGATCTCTTCCTCAGGAGAGCCTTCACATCTATTCATCATCTCTTTACAGCTGCTCACACTGTTTCTCATCATTAACAGGCACGTCTTAGAACAGCTTGCAGACTCCCATCGTTCATTATGCCACAGATACTTGTTTACATACATGTCTTAGTTTTCCAAAACGGTGTGGGTAGCTGGTGGTGAGGCATTCGTCCCTGTGTTTGTGTTGGTCAGAAGATGGCATGCAGAAATCGTTTCTCGTCTTTCTCCTCGTGTTCCCGAGGTAAATATCCGTACCCTGGAGCTATCACTCTGTCTCCTTAACCTGTCTTCAGGATTAAAGGAGGTGTGCATGCCTACTGTGCTTTCGTCAACACTTAGAGAAAACAGCACTATTTATTCCTGGGGTTGGTTCAGACTGCAGGGCTGGCAGGTGTAGGGGACATAGCTCAGAGGGATGAGGAGACTCGCCTACAATGCTTGAGGGCCTAGGCTCCATCCCTAGCACCATAATGGCAGCTGGCCCACAAGTCACAGGGATTAGTAATTGACTTAATACCAGTCCCAATCAATGTGTCTGAGTATTTGCTAATGTCTGAATCTAGGGCTTCAGACTTCTCTCCAGAACGGCTCAGAGCTTCCTAAACTTTTCTTTGATAAGATTTTTTTTTTTTTAAATTTGGTTTTTCGAGACAGTGTTTCTCTGGGTAGCTCTGGCTGTCCTGGAACTCACTCTGTAGACCAGGCCTGCCTTGAATCTGCCTCTGCCTCCCTAGTGTGGGATTAAAGGCATAACCCAAGCCTTCACTACCTGCTTTATTATTATTATTTTTTTCCACACACGGTCTCACTACATAGTCTAGTCAGGCCTTGAGCTCAATCCTCTTGCTTCAGCATCCTGATATGGGTGTGCTGGGTTTGCAGCCTGTACCACTATGCGTAACTCTGCTTCCTGATAGGGTCTAATTTCCAAAGGAAAGTTCCAGAAGTCTAGCTGGGTGAAAAGTGGGGGTAAATAATCAGGTTTGGGTCCTTGTTTCTGGACTTCAACGTGGCACACTACTAATTACGGCAAGAGAGAAATAACGCTGTGGCAGGGCCGCCACAGGGGTAATACCAGCTAAAACCCAGCCATTGACAAAAACCTGACATTTTCCCCAAAGGGAAAGAGCAGGCGCTGCCGTCCTCAATGCGCAGGCGTGGTGGAAAAGCTTGGCATCTCCCTCCTCGCCCCGCCCCGTCTCGCCCCGCCCATCACCTGGGAGTCACCGGACTCAAGGAGTCAGCTGACCCGCCGGGGCGGGTCATTTAACGGCGGGGCGGGGCTTCTGCACGCTGCGCAGGCGCAGATTCGGGGTGCTGGGTCAGGTGACCCGAGGGGCTTCTGCGAGTGTTTGAGCCTTTGACTTAGGCCGTTCTGTCGGCCGAAAGTCCCCGCAGCGATGGCGAGTCAGTCACAGGGCATCCAGCAGCTACTGCAGGCCGAGAAGCGGGCGGCCGAGAAGGTGTCCGAGGCCCGCAAGCGTGAGCTCCGGGACGGGGCGGGATGCCAGGCGGGGGACGGCGGTTAGGCCGCGGGCGGAGGCCGGGGGACAGCGTCGGGGCCAGAAGCTGTCCGGGCGGTGCCTGGAAGCGAGGCAGGGCCGCAGGTTGCCTGTGGAGACAGTAGTGGGTTCGCCCTCTTCTCGGAGTGGAGGACGTGAAGTGGGCCACCCCACCAAAACTCTACTCTCACCCGATCCCTTGTTTCCGGCTGCGGCCCACCCACGGGAGCCACGGCCACGGCCGTCGAGTCTGCGAACCTAAGTCATCCTGACCACCTCTCCTCTCGTTCGTCACTTTAAACCTCTCGCTCAGCCTCTAACCTGACCCCCGTCCATCTTTTTTTTTCTTCAGCACCATAGTTGAACTACCTGAGTTTATGCGGCTACCTAACTCAGTGATTTCTGGTTTTTTTTTTTTTCTGTTCCCCTGGGAATGTACTAGAGAAGCGCTCAGTTCGTCGTCATCACTGGCTGGCTATTTCATGTTCTATCGGAGGAGCACATACCAGTTAGGATTCATGTAGCAGTGAAAAGCTAATGTTCAGAGGAACAAGGTGGCCAGAAAAGTCAGTTTACTACATGTATCTATCTGGGACCAAGGAAGGAGTGGAAGAAGCCAGTCATTGTTCTGCAACTCATGTTTTTTTCCCCATTGCAGTAACCTGCTTAAAATATTAATATAACTTCCCTCACACCTTTCCTTCCACTCAGCACTCCTAGTCCCGGCAGAGTGGAGCTGGTATTTCATAATGCACTAAAGGAAGCACTTTCAACAATTAGTACCATTGGATTCTTTCCTAACAATGCCCCCGTGAGGTATTTTTTAACTGTACTTCGTCACTGTGAATCCCAAAGGCAACTTCACTGATGTCCTATTTGCACATCCTTTGCTCTGATGGTTAGTTTTGGATCTCAGAATGTAGGCAGCAGCTCCTTCCCTCACTAAAGCCTATTTTTGACCTAGTGTTATAGTAAGCTGTTGGTTTACATGGCCTTGTCACTAGAATAAGCTTTTGGAAACTGGGAAGTGTGTCTCAGGAACTTTATGAGTCCAGATTTCCAAGGTAAGCAGACTTACCTATAATAGTTTACTTCTCTATTTTGCAGGAGGGAAAAATGAGCCGCGGAAGATGATTTGACCAGACTCTGGGTTGAGAGGCTTTACTCTCATGCAAGGAATTTGTCTTAGTATAAAACTCGTAGTTCACATGCCTTACACACTGCTGGCAGGCTGAGTGAGACCTCTCAGAGATCTGCCTGAAAGGCATGTGCCACCATGGTCACACACACACACAACCCCCCCCCCAAGTAGATTTGAAGTGTGGCTCTGGTAGGAGTTGGGTGATTCTTTATTTCCCAGGAGACATTTTCTGTGAGGGTGCTGGGGGTGGTGAGAAGCCTTTCTTCTCAGGTGGCTAGAAAGTCCTGTGTTGCCATGCTGATCTAGAATTTCCAGAATGACTTGCCAGTTTGTCCAGTGATGACTCAGCAGCAGTAGCAGGTGTGTTGGGAATTATCTGAGACTGTTTGGAGGAAGTTAAGAACTTCCTCCTTGGGAATGACCAAGTTCCTGGGTGATTTTAAGCCTTACTTGGCTGCAAGTTTGTGTATATCAGATAGCTGTTATTTGCTGAAGGAGTTTGTTTTAAAGGGTTAGCTTATAGCTAATGCACATTTTAATATTTTCAGTGGTTGGGAAGAGAGGCCCTGAAAAAAGATAAAATTTGAGAACTATCCTCTTTCTTGATTTGTGATGACACTTGACTTGCTCAGTGAAGAACTGGGAAGGAAAAGCAGTAATCTCAGCATTTAGAGGCAGGTGGATCACCACCCTGGTCTATAGAATGAGTTCTAGGATAGCCAGAGAAATCTTGTCTTTAGAAACCAGGAAAAAACACATACACATAGAGACTGGGAAAGGGACAGTGTATGTTGTAAAATAATCAAATTTAAGTTTCTTATGAAAGCATTACTTTGGAACATTTAATTTGAAACAAGATCCCAGCTCCCATTTGTAAGGTCTGAGAAACACTTGATTTTAAAAAAAATAATGGGACTGAGGGTGATTATTCGTAGCTCTAAGGGAAGCTAACCCCAAACAGTAGGATTCAGGCTCGGGACCAGTACAGGTTCTATAAAACCCAAAGGGAGGAGGAAAAAAACAACTGGGGCCTGGGTATGCTGCAGATATGCAGCAGTGGGAGTGTGTGTTTATGTTTGTGTGATTCAGAAAAGTGTGTCAAAACAACTTTGAGGATGCTTGCCAAAAGGCATTGGTGGTCTTGTCTTAGGGACTGGTTCAGGGAGCTGTGGGAGTTGGGAATAGTGAATTGTGAAATTACCTTGGAGTTCCTGAATGTCTTGGACCACGGTTGTCTTTGATAGAATTGGTTTGGAAAAGGTCTTTGGCTTTAAATGTAGCCCCTGTAGCTGATACGGGAGGACTGTCTGTGAAGGATTGGGCCTAGCACAGGAGGAGTGAGCTGAAGTAAGTACTGTTTAGTGTAGGCTTGTGGAACTAATCCTTGGGGTGTGTAGGGAGAGACTGTTTCAGACTTGACAGACAGCACTGATGCCATTGAGTCGTTATGGGTGCAGAATTCTAGAGTTCTCTGTTGGTGAAAGTGGCATCATGGTGCATGTCTTTGATCCCAGCACTTGGGAGTTTCAGGCCTATTTGGTCTATGCATGGCAAATTTAAGTGCATCCAAGGCTACGTAGAAAGAGACTCTCTTTCAATACTGTTTTGTTTGTTTGTTTGTTGCTTTTTTTTGTGAGCAGAAATTCAAAGCAAAGACTGCTGGTTGGACTTATGGTCTGACAACCTGGAAACATTGGCAACCTGTGTTAAACTGTCTATCTTCCTGAGACCAGAGCCTCCCTCCCAGCTGTGTAACTCTGGTACAGCAGTTAACATTCTTCCCAGTTGTGGCTTTGTCTCTGACCACAGCCCTGGTGCCCAGTTAGGATTATGTCATCTCTTTTTTTAGGTGCATTTTAGGTGGTATCATTCGAGTACATTGGTTCTCAGCAAACTCCTAAAGAGAACCGCAGCAGCATAGCTGGCTGCTCACTATCGGGGTGAGGAAGAGCTCCCCAGATGCTTATTACCTATCTTATGTTAGCAGCTTTTTTAAGATCTTATCAATGAGATTGAAACTATGCTGTGACATTCCACAGTATTTTGTTTTCACGGGTTCCCTTTTGAGTGTGTGTGTGTGTGTGTGTGTGTGTGTTCATGCATGTGGTTCTGGACATTGGACTGAGGGCCTCATACACTGCTCACAGCTCTAAAGGACACAACTTAAAGGCTGGAGGTTGTTTAGATCTGCATTTTCTCTTTCCTTTGCACTTCTCTGGTGTTTATTTTCTTCCTTGACTGCTGAAAATCATTATCAGCATCTACTTGCTGGACCTTGAGACACTTCTTGATGTCTTTCTGGTCTCTGAAAACAGGAAAGAACCGGAGGCTGAAGCAGGCCAAAGAAGAAGCCCAGGCTGAGATTGAACAGTACCGCCTGCAGAGGGAGAAGGAATTCAAGGCCAAAGAAGCTGCGGTAGGCCTCAGTTTGTTTTCACTATTGCCTTCCTTTCTTGTACAGGTCTGAAAATAGCCAGCACAGCTTAGAGCTGCTAGTGCAGTTTTGAGGGTTTGAGGTTTGCTTGTTTTTAGTGGTCCCGGGGAGTGAATCTTTGGCCTTTGCATGCTAACAAGTTTTCTACCACTTAGTCTCTATTCCCACCCTGTCCCTGTTTATTGTATGGTTTGTCTCTTGGGATAGTCACTTTTATTTACTTACTATATCAAATTCTAATATTCATTTATTTGTTTAGCATTCTTGTAAGCACTTGACATATGCCAAGTATCATGTTAGGTGCTGGCAGAACAAGCAGTAGCAGTAGTCTCGGTCCCTGCCTTCATAAAGTTTAGCTTATAATAAGTCAACACTGCAGTGACAGTGCACATGTGAATAAAATGGGACCTGCCCTCAGTATAGTATAGAGGTCGATCACTATCGCAGGCAGCAGTGATGCTTAAAGTGATAGACAGAGACAGATGTTGGTGGGGAAGGATGCAGAGGAACTTGTAGACTGGGAAGGGGGAGCAGAGCTGTGGTGTCCCATTCAGTTAACAGTGGTTCGCAGTTTATTTGCCTAGTTGAAAATCCAAGTGAAAGATTTGAGATTGCCCTCATCTAGGTGTTGAGGGTATTGGATCCCTTGGAGCATGAGTTATAAATGGTTGAGAGCCACCATGTTGGTGCTGGGAACCAAACTGGGTCCCCTGAAGAGCAACATGTACTTTTAACTGCTGAGCAGTCTTTCCAGTGTCCTACACTCTTAAACCCACATCAAAATAACATAAATGCTAACATCATTGATATTGTTATGTGCCTATAGGCTGCATCATTTACAGTCATATTGTTGAACTATATTATATTCTCTTGTATAGATGCATGGCTCATAATCACGTTCAGTTGTTAGATTGTGTGTGTGCGCGTGCATGCAGTTGCTGGTAGTGGTGCTGCTGTTGCTACCGCAATCGAATTAAGTTGATCATTGTCTTCTTTGTTTTCTATTTTTTGTCTTGTGCTCAAGCAGCTCTTACTTCAAGTAGCTGGGATCACAAGTGTGCACCAGTGTGGGCAGTGCCATAGTTGTTGGAACTTTAGTTGTTCCAGTCTTTACTCAGGACTGTACTGTGGCTAGCCAAGAGTGCTGGTGGAGTGTGCCCGGTTTGTCACACAGCTTGGCTCACATGCCTGCCACTGATAGGTTGCATTCTCTTAAGGAGCTGAGGCTTTTCCACAGGCCAGCAGGTTGCTTGTTAAATGACTAGACTGGAGAATTTTCCTGATGTCCCCTTGTATCCTGTCTCTCCCTTGCAGGCACTGGGGTCTCATGGCAGTTGTAGCAGTGAGGTGGAAAAGGAGACACAGGAGAAGATGACCATCCTTCAGAAGTACTTCGAGCAGAACAGGGATGAAGTCCTGGATAACCTGTTGGCCTTTGTGTGTGACATCCGGCCTGAAATTCATGAGAACTACCGCATAAATGGATAGGGGGTGGAGGAGCCTGCTCTGTGGGTCGGCACGGGATCTGCCCCCATAGAATAGGAAGCCTCCACAGAACTCGAGTCTGTTCTGGAAGGCATTAAATTATTTCTCTATGCTGTTGTAGGACCCTTCACTTTTTAAGAGTATCAAATCTAGCTTTTTGTACAGACTTATTACATACCTGAAGTTTCATCTTCTTACCTTGTGTGTCTTTAAGGAGTATATGTCACCTGTTTTCCTGTGTATTCGTGCAAGTAACAGGTATCAGTGGTAGCTTTTCTTTTATTAGTCTAGTAGAAAAAATTCTTTGAAGAAAGAAAGGGAGTAAATTGTTCCCTTCTACTTTCTTAAAGGTCAGGGGCGTTATCTATGAAAAAGTAGTAAGTAGCTATTTGTAACTCCTATGAAGCAGCAGCCAGCCTTATAGTGCTCTATCCTGGATCATTAGGACAGTGAACGTGCTTGTTCAGGCTGCTGTCAGTGTATCCTAACCCAAACCACTAGATGCTAGGACTCAACTTGTTACGTGTTATTTGGTGTGCTTGTAATCATTTAAAAGTAAAACTTTGTCTTGGCTTTCACCCTCCTGGCTCCTAGTTTTGATAATGCAAATTATATCTTTATCCAGATGTTGAACAGAATTTAATCTAGGAGTCAACAGGTGTTGGATACAAATGCAAATTAGTAAATATCAAGGTGTTTATTGGGAATGAAATTGCTTGTGATTTTACCCTCTGGTTTAGCAACAGCAAGCAACTAAAGAGCCTGTATTCTGTTTTTTGTCTAGAGCAGTGGTTCTCAGTTTGTGCAACATGACCCTTTTGATGGGTGGGGGGAGTGTCACCACAGCATGAGGAACTGTATTAAATGAAGGGTTGCAGCATTAGGAAGGTTAAAAGCCACCGGCCTTAAGGACTCAGTATCAGGCAGCCTTGGGCAAATGAGCGTGCCTCTCTAATGAGTAAAATGAGTGGTTTGTGACTTCACTGACTCCTAAGTGTGAGATACCTGGTGGCTGTCTGCAGGCTAGCAGGCTTTCTTTGGTTGTAGAGTAATTTGTGGTGGGTAGAAACAGAAGGACACTTAGGGACTCTCCCTTTCCTATGGTCCTTTGTTTTCAGGCCACTTCTGTTGGTCACTGTTATGTTCTGTCCTTTTTTTTTTTTTTTTTTTTAATATTTGAAGCCCTCAAAGGCTTACTGCCTCAGCTTTCCCGTTCTCGTGGTCAAACAGCACACTGGAGCTGCTCGTTGGGCTCAGCCGTGCGGTGGAGAGGGCTCAGGGTGGCAGGCCCTCGCTGGCACCACTTTATTTTGCAGTGGTTTCACAACGGCATGCGGTTCTGTCTTTGCCCAAGCTTTTGTTCTTTCGTGAGATCACCGCCATGTCCTGGTACATGTCCTGCCATCCACAGTGGAGACCCACAGTTAATCTCTCCAGCCCATCTCTGCAACTTCAGCATGATCGATTGGCCTTTTGGTCTGTCTGTTTCTTAATGTGTTCCAACATACCATTTTCTTTAAGACTTGAGTCTCAGACAGCTAAGGCTTCTAACCTCCACCTGTTGTCACCAGTTTCTCTGACCCTGGGGGAGCGTGCAGCACTGGTGCCTGTGGTATTGGGATTCAGTCACTAGGCAAACACCTCAGCCTTGGTTTTGTTTTCAGACAGCATCTTCCTGTGTACCCTTGGATGGCCTACACCTCACTATGTAGACCAAGCTGAACTCGAACTCACAGCCTCCTGCCTCTGCCTTCCCAGTGCTGGGATTAAAGGCATATGCCATCACTAAGCTGAGCCTTCATATTTTTAACCTTGCTGCTCAGTTTATCCTGTGGAATTAATGGTCAGTTGAGAGGTAAGGTGAGTGAGATCAGGCGAGGGCTTGGTGATTTGGGGAAAGGAACCTAAGTGCTATGAAGCACGGCCATGGAGAGAGATGGTGTGTGGTTGATGGTGCAGGTGGTTCAAGGGAGTTGATTGATGGCCTGTGTAAGTGCTGGTAGGGAAGGGACGAGCAAGGGGAGACATGGTATCTGGGAGGAGTGATATGGGGTCTGGAGGTCTTGTCACTGGGAGTGACGTTTCCTCTAGGCTGAAATCCTGATTGATGTTCCCAGGCAATTTGTAGGTGCTCAGATTCCTTCAAGGCCAGTGGAATTAAGAGTGGGGCCATGAGTGAGCTTGTTTGAAAGCTCTAGGGTTTCTGTTGTGGTATACTGAGAAATAAACATCTGAAAGGCTGGCCAACCACCAGAGACCCATCGGTGTGTGGGCTGTTGGTGCAGAGTGAACCCAAGACGCACACAGCTGAGCATTGTGTGGGGTTTGTCCCCATTTGAGCAAAAAAGGAAACGAAATGTGGGGGTATATATATAGATGTACGTATATATAACGTGTGTGTAAATCTGGAAAAAAACAGTAGTGACTTTTGAAGAGAGACCTGGTCTGGGCTTCAAAGGAGGAATTTTCTTTGATTGGTGTAACATTCATTACAAGGGTGTTTAGCAGTGTCTTGCTCTTCATCCACTAGATGCTACTAGGAACACCTCAGTAGTGACAAAGCACACATGTCACTGGACATTGCCATAGCTCCTGGGTGCAGAACTATCCCCAAATCAGAACTTCTGTTCTACAGAAACAAGAAAAGATGTATTAAAAATACAACAAAGTACTGCATATGGTGCCTGGAACATTCTAGGTGCTCAGCAAATGTTTCCTGTTTCTGAAATACAACAGAGACCTACTTAAAAATTTGATACAAGTTGGGTTTCTTTGGGGCAGCTGTTGGACATGTGGTGAGTGGGTGATGAGGCTCCTTCTTACCTCAGCACACAGGCTGGACCATTGCAGAGGAGGGAAGGAAAAGGTGAAATAAGCCAGTTCTTCAGAGCCTCAGTCCCCATATGACACCTGATCACTTGCCTCCGTTTGATTCAACACGTCTTCAAGGGGACTGAGGAATGAGGGATCTGTGACATTGAAGAAATGTTTCTGCTGTTGTTAATTTAGGAGCCTTCTACATGGTAGCCAAAGCATCAAGAATGTTTGCATTTATATTAACGAGTTTACTACTGAAAAATTTAAGATTTAAATTAATTGAAATCTTTAAAATTAGTGTTGGAACTGAGATTTGGTCCTCTGGAAGAGTGGCAGCTACTGTACTTAACTGTTGAGCCATCTTTCCAGCCCCTCACCAGTGTACCTCTTGGCAACTTTTACCAGATTTGAGGTTTGGGGATTGAGGAACCAGGCAATGGTGTTTGTGGTAGAGCCAAGATTCTTCAGGGCCTTTAAGCATTTACACCTTAACTCTGGTGTAGTCTTTGCTGAGCTTTCTGTATCTCTTGTTCTGTATCTTATGCAGGCACCCCTCCCCCCAAAAGTGATGTTTATCAGTTCCTCTGGGTAATTGTGCAGTTTCCTGGAAAGGATTTCCCAATCATCTGTTGCAAACATGAGAACACTGTGTTGATGCTCTATCTTAGCCTTAATCAAAGCCTCTCAGAAGGCGTTAACATAGCTTAGGTTGTGTAACAGTAATCTTAACAGTTCCCTGAATGGCCACTCTCACTTTGGGTTGGTGATAACTCAAGAGAGATGAAGTAATTTACACTCCACACATCCTAATCTCTGCAAGCAACTAGTCTGGGGGCTCATTTTGTTTTGAGGCCTTTAGATTCTGCAGGCTGAGATGTGATCCCATTTCCATGCATGAGAAAACCCAGGCCTAGAGGCTTGCAGGATGTCAGAGGTCAGGGGACAAGAAAGGGGCAGAGTCAGTTCAGAGCAGCTTTGTGTGTTGCAAGCCAGAAGCTGCCAAGCTCCCAAGTCAGGATTGTTTTGTATACTCTTGTCTCCATTCACCTGCCCCTAGGCCAGGGAAACAAAGCCTGCAACTTCTCGGCACACTGAACCTGTTGTCACCAGATGATGGATGGCACCAAAAGTCAGCTGAAGCTTCCACAAGTTGGAGCTTTGATGAGTTCTACATCATTTCCACCCACTGTCCTTTAGGAACAATGTGGCAGATGCCAAGAGCTTTTTTCTTTCAGTTTGTCTCTTGTCACTTGGATGGTTCTGGAGTTACTGTAAAAGCTTGTGTACCAGGTAATTCTATTCTAGCTTTGTGCTTTGTTCTCTGTCTCCTGACTGTGCAAACAACACAGTCCTTATGAAATGATTTGGCTAGTGTTTTGGGGAGAAGATGCTGACCAGAATGTTGTGTCAACATTTGCGTCTCTGTTTCTCAATGCCAAGTGATTCGGGCTAGCTTCTGCATCAAGTGTGAACTTAAGGATGTGTTTACTTTGTTGGGAGGAATGACTGACTGAGGCCATCCACCTCCAGCGTTCTAGACCAGATAGCAACAGCTGCAGATAACACCAGGAGAGAAACTGGGCTGATCGGCCAGTGCCCACAAAGGGGCTGTGTCTTAGGATTTATTGCTATGAAGAGAGACCATGACTGTCTTAGAGTTTTACTGCTGTGAACAGACACCACAACCAAGGCAACCCTTAGACATTTAATTGGGACTGGTTTACAGGTTCTGAGGTCCAGTCCATTATCATCAAGGTGGGAGCATGGCAGTGTCCAGGCAGGCATGGTGCAGGAGGAGCTGAGAGTTCTAACTCCTGTTCTAAAGTCAAACGGGAGAAGACTGGCGTCCAGGCAGCTAGGAAGAGGGTCTCAAAGCCCACACCCACAGTGACACACCTACTCCAAGGTCACACCTCCAAATAGTGCCACTCCCTGGGCCAAACATTCAAGCCATTACAATGACCAAGGCAACTCTTAGAAAGGAAAGCAGTTAATTAGGTCTGGCTCCCCGGTTTCAGAGGTTTAGTGAGAAACTGCAGCCTGCAAGCAGATGATGTCCTTCTAGAGAAGGAGCTTTATCTTGATTTTCTAGCAGCAGGGAGAGACTGTCTCACTGTAGTTTGAGCATAGGAGACCTTCCTCAAAGCCACACTGACTTTTTAGCAAGGCCACATCTAACAGTGCCACCCTCTGTGTGCCAAACATTCAAACACAAGTCTACGGAGCCTGTGCTTACTCAAACCACCACGAGCTGTTTGCCCTCTTCTGTGATCTTAAGGATGAAAAGAAAATCGCACACTAGCTGTCCAGCCGTACAGTTATCGTCTTGTGGCCCCACTCCACTTTCCCTCATACCTCTTCCCGGCACTTAGCATTCTCCAGCTTGAGTAACCCTGGAGGACTGTTGCCTCCCCTGACAGGTACCAAGCGAGGAGTTTTTCTTCTGGCTTTGACTCAGTTTTCTGGCAAATGGCAGGGGCAGCAGCTCTGTGTCTACTTCTGTGCTCTCACCCAGTCTTCCTACATCACATCTCATAGTGGAGTTCACCAGGTCACGACACCGCCCAGAGTTGAACAGATACGGAATGCTAGTGGTGGTACCTTTCATAAGAAACACTTCGGTAAGTTTTCCAATAATTGATGTATAGCAGCCTTGATACTAATTTAAGGTGTTGGTATACATACGTATTTTCTCCATGTCTGAGTTGTACTACTTCTGTTGTGTGCCTTAGGAGACAGGATTAGAGCGGTCAGGTTGAGTTTTCTAAGGACACATCATTTAGTGGCAAAGGCTGCATCTGAATTTGTGACTCCCGGATTCCTAGCTGGCGCTGCCGTGTGATGTGCTCAGTTCAGCCCATGGCAAGGAAGCTGGAGTGTCAGTGAGTGCAACTGGCAGACCAGTTAGCTTTTCAGGCGCTCCTCTGAAGCTCCCTCCAGTCCCATCGGCTGTCGCTTTTCCAGGTCCTCCCATTCATCCGTGCATGAAGATGTGTTTAAGAAAAGGCTGTGGGCTGGGCATTGGGTAGCCACAGCACTGGCAGTCATTGGCCTAGGACTGGAAGCTTTGTGCGCTCAGGGAAGGGATAAGGCAATGCTCATGATAGGGGTAGCTGTAGGTTGGGCAAGAACCAGTGAGAAGGTGGACAGCCCTTGGCCTAGGGCAGGACCGGGCTCTCAGAAGTAGGGCCCTGTCGCCCAAGACCCAATGGGCTGGTCAGGTGGTAAGAATGGGTTTGGCGACTAAATCTTCCAGATGGAGAGGGAAGACCCGAGGCACGCACTGGGCCCGGAAGTGAGAGACTGGAGTGCTGGAGGAAGTGAGAGGTGCTCTATTTAAGGAGCTTGGGGTTTGGGGAGAGGGCAGTGATTCATCCGGGGCAGGCTGCAGGTGGCTCACATTGAAACCACCACAAACGCCTGAGACTCCATCAAGTAGTTACTACTAAAGTCAGCTCTGCAGTATGTTTCACTGGATTGTAATGTCCTTGAATTTCATGGTCCCACCCCCACTACCTCCCGGGTTTCAAGTATGCAGACACTTGTGTTGTTTCGAGGGTGTACCTTGGTTGTCAGCACTTTGTAAGCACTCAACATTTGGCCCATGCCCTCTCCCACATCAGCAGGTGTCACGGACTTTTCCTGAATGGGTAAACGGAGCTGCCCAAGCACACAGACCGCTCCACAGGGCAGCTCTGTCCGAAGCCTCCCAAGTCCCCTGTTTGTGTACCTGCAGGAGGCTGATGTGTCAGCATAAAACTGCTGGAGCGCGGAGAGTCGAGGCAGAAGAGAGAGCATCTCTGTTGTCATGGAGGAGGGTGGCTTCAGACACAGGGCTGGAGGCGGGGCAGGGGGCGGGGCAGGGGGCGGGGCTAGTCCACAGCTTGTGGCTCTTTGCTTTTCAATAGCGGGTCAGCATTTCCAAGTCTCAGCACCCTTGGGTCTTTTGTTCCCAGGCCTCGAAATTACAAGTTAATCATCCTACATAGGAAGCGCCCACGAACTGTTCCCTACTGCCCAGGGCAAGCAAGGATGGCACTGAGCCGGTAGTTACGCAGTGCTGATTTGCTCACAGATAACACCACTCTCAGTAGCCTGCCATCTCGATCGTCACTTGTCCCCATGGGCACCTGCATGGGATATGTTAATTTGGGTTTTCAATTCATTCTTGCTGCCTGCAGGCATATGTAAGTCCTGTGGTCTGGAAGTCCTCAAGAGTCTAACAATAACTGTTGAAAAAAAAAGAAATGTGTTTGTTATGTGTCTCTGCGTGTGCGAGAACACACAGTGGTATGTACTGTCCCGGTCCTTCCTGCAAGCAAGGGTGAGGATCACTTATGCATTCATCCGATTGCTCCCCTTAAAAAGAAATGAGGCCGTTGGTGCAGCAAGTACTTATACCCAGGGTCTTTGTTCAAAGACAGTGTTTGGTGGCTAAAAGAATAGCATCTGCTCCTTTAATATAAACGCGTACTCCAAAGAAAAGTACTCGTGGCTAGCCGGGTCTGCTGGTGTCAGAACAACCAACCAAGGTGAACCCAAGATTAGTGATTCACTTGGAAAAAGAAGCAGGCCATCACAGATCCTCTTACATCTCAAGGAGTAGGGTGAGCATATGTGGGTTTGAACACCACACACACGATTCTGTTAAAATTTCACACAATTTCATGGCACAGTCAGAACTAAATATTTTTAAAGAAAACACAGACACAAAGTTTAATTTACCAGACGTTTGAGAAGTGGGGACTACACCGACGCTTTCAACACTGAACATCGTTTTTCATTACAAAAACGAGCCTGGAGAGAAACTTCTGGTCCCGAGTGTGCCTCATGCATCGGATCCCATGACTCCGTCACTCGGGACAGCCTCCCCGCCCCGCTCCTTCACTGCAGGGACGAGCCCAGATCTCAAGCACGTGGCGGGCGCAGGGCCCCTACCGGCGCCCTGGGGGAGCGTGGCTGATGAAACGCTGCGGGCTCGGCCCGAGAGACGCGCCCGCCGCAGGGCAACTCGGCGGAGCAGACCGGCGGGGGCGGCGGCGCCGGGACGCCGCGGCGCGGAAGGGGCGTGGAACCTCCGACCCTGCGCGTCCCCGGGAGGTAGCTCGGCGGTGAGTGTGCGCGGGCCGTGCGCGCCCCCGCGCCCCCGCGCGCCCGCGCTCGGGGGTTGGGGCCGCGGGGCCTGCGTGCGCGTCCCTCCGCTAAGGCTCGGGTGACCTCTTCCCGCCCCACGCGTCAGGTGTGGGATCTGCAGGGCAGGGCGGGTGATTTCTGGGGTGAAGGAACCCCAAGGCCAGAGGGCAGAGACCCGGGAGCCAGCTACCCAGGGCCGAGGCCAGGTACGGTGGCCGCGCCGGGGCCGGCTTTCTGTTTTGGCTCCCTCCGGGTTTTGCTCCCTGACCTTGGATAGTCCGCTTTCTCTTCCGGGGCTTAATGTTCTCATCCTTGAAATGGGGGCGTTTAGACTCCTTGTCTAGCCAGGTTTCTCTGCCCTAAACTTTTTGGGGACTGCTGCTTCTCCGATGTGTTGGACTTGCAGTGTAATTAACGAAGCCGAGTTAGAAGAAGGAAAGCCGTTTTTTTTTTTTTTTTTTTGTTTGTTTTGTTTTTTTGTTTTTGTTTTTCTCCCCTTTTAGGATATGTTAGGCGCTCAGTTGTTGGTGAGGCTGGCAGGCACTATGCAGAGATGGGACCTCTGGGGGCTTGAGTGTGCACAGCCTGCGACTGGAAAATCTGGTAGCAACACGGACTCCCAAGGGGACTGTCAGGAGTCTCAGCAGGCTCTTGGTCCGTCAGTGCTTTGCTTACCATTGTGTGTGCTGAAGACTGGAGCAGGGCTGGGGTGTGTGTGTGTGTGGTCAATGGTTAGCATTTGCCCTGGGGTCCTGCCTGCTCCCTCGTGGCCCTTTAGCCTCAGTGCTGGGTCGTGGGGGTGGGGAAGCCCTGCACCCATCCTGTCCTCTGGTTCGAGCCCATTCAGTTCTTCATGGCTCCTTTCAGTCTCTCCCTTGGTGAAGCCTAGGAACGGCTAGGCAACCCAGGGACTCGGTCCTCTACTGAAGTTGCTCCCGTTTGCTGTCTGGTTTCCTCCTCACTCTCTGTCACGTTCTCTCTGAGTGTGTTTTTGTTGATCCCGGAAGGGCTGAGCGAAGGCTTCATGTTGTGCTCCTGGTTTTACAGCCGGGGCTCTGGCCCTAGAAAGTTCTCAGGGAATGTTTGGGGCCGACAGCTGCCTTCTCTCAGTAATCAACCTTTTTCCAAGTGCGGATCCTGTAAACATGGAACCAACCATAGGGCGATCCTAAGCGTCTGTCCTTGTCCCCTCTCCAGGAAATGGAGGCAGAGGGAAGTCTAGGACCTTGCTCCGGGCCACCCAGGTGGGAAGTGGTTGAGCTGGGCAGGTTACTTGTAGCCAACACACACAACCTCGGGTGTGTGACTGGAATCTGCCGATTGGGTCTCTGTGGGTAGCTGAGGGCACTGATGTGGGTGTTGTGATTTCTGCCCCCAACACAAAGCCTCTTTTGTGGGATTTTGCAACCAGTGGATCCTTCTGTGCAGCCCCGGGCTTGAGCAACACCAGCACGTGTCAGCTCCTCCCGGCCCTTTTCGACACACCAGTGTTTTGTGGCTTTTGTCCCTCTTGGCTGTGTAAGGAGCAGGTGAGCTAAGGTAGGCTGGTAAGTAAGTACTCCTTGGTTTGAGACTGCTCTTGTGAGTTGGGCTGAGGATGAGCCGGGAGGGGACTCTGTCGTCCCATTAGCAGTATTGTGGGCTGACTGGAATTTGTTTCTATGTTGTGCCTAGGTAACGTGGTTTCTTCTGATCCACTCAAAGGTGATTTCCTGGATTAGCTGGAAGGAAGCCAGACCAGGCCCAGAGGTATGAGAGCGGGGATGCTCTGGGATGTGACCCTGGAGCCGCACGCTAAATCCCCCCTCCCCCCACTCTTTGGCTGATAGCCACTCAGCTTTGGAGAGAGCATGTCTTGACCATGAAAACAGGGGAACCATGTTGAGGAAAAGAGGGAACCTGGGCTGTGGGCAGAGTACCGACCACCAGGGGGACACTGCGGTTGTAGACACTCCTGCCGCCTCATCTGGCTTTTTATATGGGGACCTTCGGGGTAGAACTTGGGCATGTGCAGCAAGTGCTTTTACCTTCAGAGGGGCCCCACGTTTTCATTTTGCAGGGCAGCCCACCCTTGTGCAGCTGGTCCTGTTGAAGCCTTGACGTTCAGTGGAGAGGCCAGAAGGCTCAGTTCCTCCTTGAAGGTCAGTGGGGGCTTGGGGCCAGTTTGGATTTCAAGCAGGCAAATGAATGTTCTAGAGGACTGGCCACCGCGTGTCTGGAGGACTCTCCGCAGGATTGACGTGCCACTCGAGGCATTTGATAGGATGATTTTTGATTTTTCTTGGGACACATGCCACAGGTTGCAGGATACTGGTGACTCAGGACGTCAGCAAAGGGAGCTCCCATAAGGAGCATCCCCATTGTGGCTGATGGAAGTAGCCAAAGGTGATACCTCTGGACCACCGTGTGGGCCATGCTTCCCGGATCCTGCAGAGCTGAATGCAGCCCTTTCTCAGATAAGAGTTTAGCTGCCTGTGTTCCATGCTGGCTTTGGCCATCTGAAAGCCCCAGAGACCAAACCCTTGCTTCAGTCAAAGCAGCTGTCTGTAAGTGGTCATACCGGGAGAAATTATCTTTCTTTTTAGGAGGCAGGGTTTTCCTGGTAGCCTACCCCCGTCTCTTTGGAGCGCAGGCTGGCATTAAACTTTTGATTCCATTGCCCCTCAGAGCATTCCTCAGTGCTGGGATTATCGGCATATGTCATGAAGCTAGACTGAGAGTGTTTTTTCGTTTTCTTTTGTTTTGTCTTTGAGACAGGGTCTCACTGTGTAGCCCTGGCTGGCTTGGGGCTCACTATGTTGACCGGGCTGGTGAGCTCACATAGATCTACCTCTGCCTCTAGAGTCACACAAGGAGGCTGTCCGGCGGCTGTGTGAACCCCGAACATGGCCCCCACCTCTTTAGAGAACTGGAACGCAGCCAGACTGTCTGCTACTTCTCCTCTTCATGGCTGTCTGGACTTTTTGCGTGTAAAATCTGTGTTTCCTGTTCCCTGCTTTCCGTTTGCCTGTCTCGCAGAGCCTCATAGGGAGCTGTATTTGTAAACAGGCCTTCCCATAAACCTGCCTCAGGCTTGTTCTCCTGGGCATCTCGGGAAGGAATGAACGGCCCCTGGTGTGGCTGAGGCTGGAGAAGGCCCTGTGCTAGCAGGGGAATTCTCAGCAGAGGCCGGAGGAAAGTTTTAGTTCCTCCTTCTCCCTCCGAGCAATTTCTTCAGCAAGACTGGAAAGTCAGCATTTAGACTCCTGACGGTGCTCCCTAGCCTTTAGCAACTCTGGACTCAGGGAGGGTCAGGGAGCCCCGGCTCAGCTTCTTTCTTTTGCTGGTTTTTCATAGGCAAGTGAAGGCGAGAAGCTGCCCCAGCATGAACTGCCACCCTTAGACACAGGAAGTAGAAGCTAGAGCAGCTGTCTGTCTGCCATGGCTTGTGAGCCCCCTACAGATCCTGGTGGAGTAGCTGGTCCCCTGCCCACCTCTACCCTGGGCTGCAACACCCTACCACAGGGGAACCCTTCTGGCTGGGGGCAAGGTAAGGCCATAACCGGCTTCTATGTTTTCCTTCTTTCTGTGCTGAACTCCAGCTCTTTGTAGCTGAGGACTCTGGCATTCAGCTTGAGGTCACTAGCGCATCTACTGCGTTCTCATTGTCACCATCTTAAGCTTGACTGCCACTGCCTGGCTCCCTTTTCTCTCCCACTCACCAGAGAACCCTTTCCAGATGTGTAGCTTGCTGGCACATTCTGCCTCAGGGCTTTCCATGGGGCATGGCGTGAAATACTGCCATTTGCTAGGCCAGCCTTGGTGCCCCCCCCCCCCCCCCCCCCCCCCCCCCGCTGCCTTCTTGTCTGTTCTTTGTAGAACATTCTGTCTCAGGACTTCTCGCATATGATAGTTTTCTTCCTTTCTTCCTTTCTTTTTTTCTCTTTCTTTCTTTAACCAATGATGTGTTTTGGCGCTCGCTTTCACTGATCCTTCAGGCCACCGTTTGTCTTTCCTGTGATAGATTATTTGGTGGCTTAGCCTCAGTCAGGATTTTCTGGTGTATCCCCCCCCCCCGCCCACGGAATTTATTGAGTATACCAGTTCTCTGTGTGATAACTGTTGAGTACCCAGCCTCCCTACGAATGGAAGTTCGGAGAGGATAAGGCCCTGCACCGTCTCACCCTTCCTGTGTCTGCAGAACCAGCGGGAGACCTGCTCCATTGGAGGCACAGAGTCAGTGTGGTGGGGCTGGGGGGGGGGCGTGCAGCGAGGAGAAATAATACTGTAAACTGTGGGTGTTCTGAAGGAATGTGAGGGTTGCACAGAGGGTTTGAAACTCACCGATCACAAAAGGCGAATGACATTGCTAAGAAAACAATTTACCCGTTGTACTGTCTGGTTTTGTGTCAACTTGACACAAGCTGGAGTTATCACAGAGAAAGGAGTCTCAGGTGAGGAAAAGCCTCCATGAGATCCAGCTGTAAGGCATTTTCTCAACTAGTGATCAAGGGGGAGGGCCAGCCCATTGTGGGTGGAGCCATCCCTGGCCCAGCCCATTGTGGGTGGAGCCATCCCTGGGCTGGTAGACCTGGGTTCTATAAGAAAGCAGGCTGAGCAAGCCAGGGGAAGCAAGACAGTAAGTAACATCCCTCCATGGCCTCTGCATCAGCTCCTGCTTCCTGACCTGCTTGGGTTCCAGGCCTGACTTCCTTTGGTGATGAGCAGCAATGTGCAAGTGTAAGCTGAATAAACCCTTTCCTCCCCAACTTGCTTCTTGGTCATGATGTTCGTGCAGGAATAGAAACGCTGACTAAGACACCTGTACTTGCTGCTGCAGGATGGGAATGGGATGCAGTGGTTTTTCTTCCTGGACCTGAATGGCATCACTCTGCCAAGTCTTAGCAAGCCCCCTCTTGCTTCTTTCTTCAGCCTCTATATACCTCCCCCCACCAGCTTTGCTTAGCTTAGATGTAGAAGCAAGCATTTCCAAACGCAGGACTTGCTGTTCTCATTTTAAGCAACAGATGAGAGATCGTGTTGCCAAGAATCCAGGGACTCCTCGTAGAAAGGCAAACGAGACAGGTGAAAGGTTTCTGTAGTGTTTGGGCCCAATGCTTGTGGAGCCCAGGTGTCGCTGGCTGAAGGTTCCAGACTTTTCTGGCGGGAGGGGTTTATCCTGTGTGGCAAGAGGGCATCGGTGGGAGACCCCACTGAATGATGGCTGTGTTTTGGGCATCGTCTCTTCCTCTCGCTTGCTCTATCCCCCTACCCTCAAGTCAACCTAAACTTTTCTGCTTTCGGGAGGCTCGGCTGCTGTTTCCTTGTGAACAGCATCTACCTCGCAGGACTCTCGGAGCAAGGGCATAGTGAGGGCTTCAGCTCTCGAATGAAGGTCTCATTAGCTGCCTTTGTTTCCTTTCTGTTCACCCCCTTCCACTTGGGTAGTCTTTAGCTTAATCTTATTCTTTTATCCAGTATGGGAGGATAAAAGGCTTAGCAGTGTTGTCTTATCAGGACTTTTGAGCTCTGAGCAGCTTGCTTCCAAATTATGACCTCACTGGGGCTAGTAATTCACCTGCTTGAGGTGGCATGGAGGTGGTGGCATCCAGGCTGTCCCCTGCGGTGGCTGTGACCATCTGCCGGGAAAGGAAACAGTTTCACCTTCCAATTTACCTTGTTAGGAAAAGACTGGGTCACAGTTTATCCAGAAAGAGAAAGGAGAGGCCAAAATTGAAAGCCATTTTGGATAGGACCTAGAGTTTATGGGATGAATGGAGTCCTTGTAGATGCACTCCCCTCCTGACCCAGGGTGTGAGAAAGAAGACTAGCAAGGGTGAGGATTAGAGCTCTGTCCTGTTAATTCATTTATGTGTCAACCATATGCAAGGAGTCAAGCCAGCTCAGGCAACCCTGTGACGAGAAGACCAGTACGAAAGCATGGCCCGAGCAAGCCCGATGAAACAATTAAAAAACCGCACACACACATTCTTGACGTGTGCAAGGAGGCAGTGGGGGCCACGGTTAACGACTGAGCGTGCTGTAGTGCTCTACATAGACGCAGAGCATGTTTGACATTTAACACAGGCTTGAGAGCCTGCGAGTCTGCAGCCACATGTCTTAACTCCACTCTCCCTAAGCTCACAGTGGAGGTGCTGTTCCTGCCTGGGAGCTGGCGGCAAGGCTCTGTGTCTGGTGGTACTGCCGACCCACAGTGCTTGGCTTGGGGCCAAAGCCAGCAAAGGTGTAGCTGTGGGTGCCCTGCCTCCTTTTAAGGACCCTTGTGATTCCATCAGCCTCAGTGGTAATGCAGGCTGCTGTCCCTCATGAGACCAGCTGATCTTTGCTCTGCTCTTTACCCTAGACAGCAGCATAGTCACAGGTCTGGGGATGAAGGAGTGGCTATCTGGGGGGGGGGGGGGAGTGAGGTTTCATGGTAACTATTTAAGTCTGATATTTGTCACTTTGCTGGGACTTAAATTGTTCAGCTGAACTTCGGGTATGCAGCTTGACTAAACATCTACCTCACCGGGCCCCCAATGGAGTTGGCTGTTCAGCCTCTCTGTTCACATATGTCTTGTGACGTTGGGCTCACAGCCACCGGTTCTGTAAGGGATGCTTTTCAGTCTTTGGAAGTTATAAATGATAGTTAACCTGGGTGGGCCTTCGTTTTGCTTTTTGAAGGCTCACCACAGTCAAGCTAAGTCCATAGGGATTTGGGACAGCTACCATGTCCTCATTACAGAAGGTGCTTCCAACCTGAGGTAGATGCCTTCAGTTCTGAACTCCTGCGGGGGAGTTCGCGACTCCTCCGCGGTCCACTGATGCTCTGGTCTGCTTGCAGGGCTACACAATGGCCAGGTCCTCACCGTCCTCCGGATCGACAATACCTGTGCACCCATCTCCTTTGACTTGGGAGCTGCAGAAGAGCAGCTGCAGGCCTGGGGCATTCAGGTGAGTGCCGGCAGATTGAGTACGTCCATCTGTCTGTCCACCTAGCCATCTTCCCACCCTTCGATCTCTTCACAAACACTTCCTTAACTCTTTACCTGCTCTCGCTGTGACCTGGTGTGCAGAGATAGATTAGAACTAGTCTTTCTTCCCCTGAGCTGGCTAAACCGTGCAGGGGCGAGCAGGGCCCAGTGCTAGTGCTTGATCTGCCCAGACGGAGCCAGACATGGGTCAGGTAAGCAAGGTCAGCCAGACGTGGATGCCAAGGTAGAGGACCATGCTCAGCACTGGTGGTGTCGGAGGAAGTTTTGGACTTCCCTGGGGTAGGTGGTCACAAAGACTTCATGGAAGACTAGACCCTGGCAGGGTTGTTGAGGGATACATTCAAGTTTGCTGGGTGGGAGGAAGGCACTGTAGGGGAGAGAACTGCAGCTGTGAAAGTTCATGGAAATTACCGCCTGGTGGACGTGCTACCTTCAAGCAGTGAATCCAGGCCTGAAGCCCACAGACCCACTGTGTGGGTGTGGATCCAGGCTGGTTGCTCACTGCCTGTGCAGCTGAATGCAGGGGACTTGACTTCTCTGTGCTTCACTTTTGTCTGCAAGAGAGGGCGACGTTCTTGCCAGTTCTGTGGGGCTCCCCTCAGGGTTTCTGTGTAATAACAAGGAGCGTTTGCAGACGATCTGGGATGAAGCTGCCTCTTAGTGAACCGTAGTGTTTGGTGTTGGTGTGGAGTGTAATGGTGTGTGTCTCTCCCCAGATCCCTCCAAAGCTCCCCTGGGCTAGCCAGGGGATCACATGCAGCTCACTACAGCCTGAAGCTTTCCGAGTTAACATGCTGCCATTGAAAGAAGACTTTCCAGGGAGCACTGAGCCTCCCTGCTCCAGACGAGCTGCCTTTGCCCCTTCTTCTTTTTCTCTCCACCTGCTTCGTTTTTTCCTTTCATGTGTGGTGTGTGCATATGTATGCCTTTATATATGCATGCCTGTACATGTGGAGGTTGACGTGCCTTCCTGGTTTGTTCTTCAGCTTGTTTATTGACATAGGGTCTGACGCTGAACATGGAGCTAGCTGGTTTACTTACATCAGCTGCCAGGCATTTCCCCCAAAGCACCTAGCTAACACGGATGCCAGGAGTCCAAACCTAAGTCTTCCCGCTTGGGCAGCAGATTCACACTCTGAACCGTCTCCCAAAACCCCACATCTTCCTTAAATTATTGTCTTGAGATTAGTGAAGAGCTTGTGTGTCTTTTGTTATCTGTTCTTAGGTGACATTTCTCTGCTTTGGGGAACTGTACTTATGACGATGATTGTTATCATGTGTATGTTGGTGGGGGGGTACGTGTGTGTGTGTGTGTGTGTGTGTGTGTGTGTGTGTGTGTGCCAGGGTTCATGTGTGGAAGGCAGAAGACAACTCTGTGGAGTCTGTTCTTTCCCTCTACCTTCCTCTGGATTCCGAGGAATGAACTTGGACGTTAGGCTCACCTTACTGGCAAGCTCCTTTACCCTCAAGTCCCTGAGGTGTCCCATGTCACGATAGAATTCTTAAGTGGCTCCTGCCTTTGCTGGCTCCTGTTCTATAAGAGCTGTGTAAATTCTGGTTTAGACAGAAGGTCCTGTGCCCTCAGTGCTTGGGACTCTGTGCAGAGTGTCAGATGGTGACATTGACAGAGGACCCAGCACCTGGTGCGCACTGTGCTCCTTTCTCTCTCCCAAGGACCCCCTGAGCACCGAAAATGTACCCTGCCCGACTGTGCACACGCCCCTGACTTTGGAGAAGAGGAACCAAAGTTCAGGGCAGGGGTCACTTGGCCCAAGTCACTCAGTACTTGAATGACATGATCAGAGTTTGGTTCAGGGCCTGTACCTTGCCCAAGGCTGCTCCGTGCTTGTTGGGAAGTTCTGAGAGCCAGGCTGTGTGTTTCCTTGGCAGGTTGCCCTGGTTCTCAGGTTGTCACCTTCCTGCAGTTAGACCTGCCCGAGGATTCCCAGTCTATGCTTTGCACATCTTCCGCACTCTAAGGGGCACCTGACATGTGCCTTACCCTCCTCCCACAGGCAGTCAGTCCTGTGAACTGGAGGTATGTCATGCTTGCTGGCAGGAAGGACGTAGGAAGTGGTTGTCCTGCAACTGATGACTTCTTTGTCCTGCATGGCATAGGTCCCTGCTGAACAATACAGGAACTTGGCTGAGAGTGCTCTCTTGGAACCCCAAGTGAGGAGGTACATCATCTACAACTCCAGGCCCATGAGGCTGGCCTTTGCTGTGGTACGTAGTAGAGTAGACCCATATTGCCTCCCACCTTGGCCTCAGGCACACCAACTGCAGCATGTAAGGGGTGAGGAGCCCAGTTCCCCGGGCCAGCCTAGTACTGAAGCCATGGGTTTGGTGTGGAACGGGTTAGTACGGGGTGGGAGTTGGGATTGGGAATCTATAGAGCACCGGACTCTGTCCTTGGCCGAAACTTTTCTCTCTGGGATTTGGTTTTTTTCTGTTCACAGATAGGTGTTTCCTGTATTTCCAGTGTGAACACACGGAAATGCATGTATGTACCTGTGTGTGCACAGGCTTGGAAACATACCTGTGCCTACATATCCACACATAGGAACATGCATCTGTGCCAAACAGTGTGTGAGCCCAGGCTACCCAGCTTCTTTCTGCTCTTGGACCCTTAGCCACTCTGATCTCTGGCTTCTATATGTGTTTATGGTCACATGGCCTAGCTGAGCCTACCTCCCACCTTTAGGGAGAAGAGGAAGAGGGAGTTCGTTTTTAACAACTCCCTAAAACTACCAGGTTATGAAGTGTTACCCTGTTAGCCTTGGAACATCCCTGAGAAGTCATCATGGTTAGTCCCAGTTTACAGGTGGGAAAACTGAGGCTTAGACAGGTGCCATAGCTTATTCCAAGCCACACTACAAGGCATTACTGTGGGGTTTAGGCACAGAATTCTTTCCAGAGTGTCCTGTGCTTTTGTGTTTCATTTGAAATTGGGCTGAGGAGGGTTTAGGAGTGATTGACCTTGTTATCAAACTTGAGGGCTCACACAACCTTTACCCCAAGTCAGGTTCAGCCACCCGTCTTCAGTGGGTCAACTAAAAGAAATCCAAAGTGGAAAGCAGAAAAGGGAGATTTACTCAATGTGGCCACACTGGAAAGAGCGACAAAGAGATTCAGTAAACGTTCCAGAGGTCCTGAAGGGAGAACAAAGTTTAAACACACAGCTAAGGCCACGCACATCATCTAAGCAGACAGATCGAGGTGGCCCCGCCTACCACCTACCCATCATCCTCAGGGCTTCAGTCTCAGCCTGTAAGGCAGTCTGACAAGTTAGAGCTGTGTGACATTTCCCATCCTGAGATTCCTAGCAGAATCCCCATTTCTCCGGAGTCCTTAGTTTCAGCAGCCTGATAATCAGATTGAGAGACAGGAGTCTCTCTCCAGAACATCTTCATTTCTGCCAGGCCAGTTACAGCCTGTTGTCACCTAATAAGCAGTGAGTAGGAGCCATCCCAGGGTTGGCATGTTGGCAGGGATATCCAAAGGGGTGCCCATGAGTGGAGCTGTTGTCCCTGACAGCTCCATGGCTTCTACAGGTGTCCTTGTCTTCTGCAGGTGTTCTATGTGTTGGTGTGGGCCAACATCTACTCCACCAGCCAAATGTTTGCTCTGGGCAACCAGTGGGCAGGCGTGCTGCTTGCGACGCTGGCTGCCGTCAGCCTGACCCTGACCCTTGTGCTGGTCTTTGAGAAGCAGCAGAGGAAGGTGAGATGTCTGGGGGCCCTGTGTGTTTCCTCCATAAGGCTGGGTGGTCTGATACTTTGTTCTGAGTTGAGCAGCTCCTTCCACTACCCTCATGGCTGCATACCCTTAACTAACAGACATGTGATGCTAAATCCTCTGCTGGACATTTTCTGCCCCCCCCCACTCACTCACTCACACACACACACACACACACACACACACATACACACACACACAAACACATACAAACACACACACACATACACACACACACACAAACACATACACAAACACATACACACAAGCACACACACACAAACACACACACACACACACACACACACACACACACAGCACACACACCCCAGATTCTTACCATCTCTGCCCTTGCTATGTAGGCTTGCTAGGTTGGCCCCAAACTCAGGATCCTTTCCATAAGTGCAAAGATTGCTGGCTTGTGCCCCCTTGCTCTTTCTCCCCTCCTCTCCCTTCTCCTTCCCACCCTTGTTCCCCTGCAAGGTTACCCTGTCTCGCTTTAGCTCTTTCAGTTCACTATCTGATGGCCTCATGGCTTTGGCTTGCTTGCTCGCTGGGGCGATTGCGTGTGGCATACAAAGCCACTTGCCCCTTGGCCAAGGAGCAAAGGCTCTTTGTTCTCTTCTTTATTTTCCAGTCACTGCAGATTATTGTTGGTGGTGGTTTGTTTTATTTATTGTTTGTTTTTTCTCTTCCTGGCTGCCAGCTGCTCTGAGAGCAGTTCCCAGTAGCCAGCATTCCTGCTAGATTCTAGCTAGCTGAGCTTGCTCGCACACCTCTCCCTGGACCTGCATAATAATTTGTGATTGGCAGGGAGAGAGGGTTACAGCCCACCTCACTGTAGTACCAGGGCTGGAGATGAGGGTTGGGGAGGTGATGCTTTTTCCCTCGGAGTGGGTTGTGCTTTACTGAAAACCAGGCCTCTGTTAACTCTTATGAGCCACCTGGGAGTCAGGCAGTGAGCTTGTCCTAGATCTCATTATAAATAAAGAGCCAAAGTTCAGAGCCACGCATATGATCACCTTTAGAGAGGAGGCCCCTGTATCACACACTCCCAGGTTAGTGTCTGAATGTGCCTGTGCTGTGTTTCAGAACTTTTCACGGAAAGTAGGTTGTCAGAGGCTTTCCATGACAACGCCTTGTGACTCTGGTCAGAGACCTTTACAGATAGGGAGCAGGGCTTCAGAAAGGTTCTGGGAGCAGCCCCAGGCTCACTGCTGTTAAGGGACCAGGTTAGATAGAACTCAAGGTTTGGCTGCTTAGATTCCAGGTAACCTTTGCACCCAGCCATCCCACGCTGCTGTTCCGAATGTACGTTCATTTCCTTACAATCCTGTGGTTAGGAGTCCAGTGTGAGTGTCCCTGGGCCAGAAACTGAAAGCTCCTGGGGGTATATTTGCTTCTCCACCTCTTCCAGCTCCACTTTCCCTCATGCTTATGTGGTTTCAGCGGGATGTGGCAAGGCCCCTTCTCTCTCTCTAGTCTAGGGTTAGCCGAGCAGCCTCTGCTCTGTTTAACGGTGCTGTTTAACGGTGCACTCACAGTTTTGGGAAAGACTATTATTTTGCCCAGCTCAGGATGCAGTCTTTGGGTACCTGCAGAAGCACCTCTGCCCCCGTGTTCTGAGTTCCTGGACCACTGCTTGCTACTCTGAAGTCCTTGGCAGGTGCTCCGCTTCTGCCTGGCTTGGCTTCATGTTGCCAAATTCCTTTTCATGCCTGTGTTCACAGGGACAAATTGGGACTTTCTGGCTTAATCATTCTGAAAGGATCTTTGTTGGGCTTTGCTTCGAGTCTCACAAGATAATGCTACCCCTGGGCTCTGTTGAGGCCTTTGTAACCCTTGTGCTTGGTCTGTAAAAATAAACTGAGCCTCAGCAAGATATCAGCCTAAAGAGGAAGAAGTGAAGAGCTAGCAGGTGTGTTCCAGTGCCGCCATGACTCTCGAAGTCCACGGGTGCCTGTGGCTGCCCGGCCGCCTTTTCACCCTTTCTTATGCAGCTGTACTTGTGAAGCCAGGGAGTGCCATGTGAGGTGCTGGTCATGGGTGTAGCCAAGGGCCTCAGGCACAGATTCTCTAGGCTCTTGGGTCTCTCAAGACCATGCCAGGGCTCCATCTTGCTAGGACTGAATTCCATACTCTAAGCACCCACTGTGCGCTCCGAGCTTAGGACCTGAATCCTCCCGCGACTTGTTAGATCTGCAACGCGGGGCGAGCAGACTCGCATCACTTCTGGACCTCAGCTTCCTCATCCGAAAATAGCTTGACAACTCTGGTTCTATCGTAGCGCACTTGTGAGGATTTTATGTGGGAAGCACGCACAGGTGCACTTGGCGTAGCATAAACGCTCAGTACTTTGTAATTGTCACTGTTGCTGATGTCATTTCTCTCTTTTTTTTAAGATTTACTTATTTAGTTTATGTATTTGGGTACTGTCGCTGTCTTCAGACACACCAGAAGAGGGCATCAGATCCCATCACAGATGGTTGTGAGGCACCATGTGGTTGCTGGGAATTGAACTCAGGACCTCTGGAAGATCAGTCAGTGCTCTAACCACTGAGCCATCCTCCAGCCCCTTGTTGATGTCATTTGTCAGTATGAGTAGCTCAGAGAGGTTCAGGAACTGACCTCTGCCACACACCTCCTCTCAGCTCTATCTTCGGGTGTCTGCTCACAGACCTCAAGCCCCTGACATTTCTTTGTTTGCTACAGGGCGTCGACACAGTCCTGGCTGTTCTGGAACTCTTTTTTTTTTTTTAAATGTTTTTTATTTATTAATTTATAAAATGTTATCATAGCTCACAAAATTTGGAGCTTCATAAGGTCTGAGAGTTGTTTCTTGGGTATTGAGAGCTGTCTAGGGCTAGTATCCAATTATCAGTGAGTGTATACCATGTGTGTTCTTTTGTGACTAGGTTACCTCACTCAGGATGATATTCTCTAGTTCCATCCATTTGCCTAGGAATTTTGTAAAGTCATTGTTTCTAATAGCTGAGTAGTACTCCATTGTGTAAATGTACCACAATTTCTGTATCTATTCCTCTACTGAAGGACATCTTCTGTAGACCAGGGTGGCCTCGAACTCACAGAGATCCACCTGCCTCTGCTTCCCGAGTGCTGGGATTAACGGTACACACCCGGCTCCAGGGTTCCTTATCAATAATCCTACAGACCTGTCCTTTCTGATCGCCCCCCACCCCCGCAGGATTAGTCACCCCGGCGTCACTTAGCGCCTGTAAGAGCCTCAAGGTCTCTTGCTCGCTCTACGGTGAGGGACGAGCCTTTCTCAAGATCAGGAGAGTGGCCAAAGAGCCAAGGCTGCCGCAAGCCCACCCCAGAGTGGGACACACTGTATCCCTAGCAATGCTCATGTGTGTGGCCAAGGTGACAGTGGAAAATATGACATTTTGGTCCAGGTTCCCTGCCATAGTGACACTCCTGGCCAGCATGTATGGAGTGCCCACCCTCTAGTGGTTCACAAGCAGTGACTCATTTCAGCATTATTAAAGCCCTTACGTGAGGGGAGTTTCCAACTCTGGCTTAGGATGAGGACATGGAGGCAGAGGTGTCAAGAGACCTGTCCAGGGTGACATGGTTGGTGTCGTCAGGATCACAGCCAGAAACTGAACTCCCACTGGGTGACCTTCTGACCAGATGAGGAGGACTGACCAGAGTCACAGCTGGTGGAGGCATTCAGTGCACTGTGACCCCTTGGGAACACCAGCTCTAGACCCTGTGTGCAGTAGAGTTGACAGGACATGCTGGAGAATTCCAGATCAATTTTCTACCTCTTCCGTGTCCTGTGATCTTTTTCCAGGCCTGGGTAGGCCTATAGAATTTTTTTCCGTGAGTCAGTTGTGATCCAGTGATCCTGACCCCCTTTCAGCAAGCGCCAGCATTGTCTGTCTCCATGTGACCCTAGAAAAGGGCCTCTGCGTGTTTCCAGTTCTCCTTTGGGGGCCTGCTGCTTTGGGGAGTCCTTGGCTCTGACTGGTCCTGTAGTTGCCTTTGAAGGCCCTTCGAGGGCCTTTTCTTCAGGCCCTCACAGCTGTCCTTTCCCTTCTGTCTGCTTAGCATTTTCGGCAGACGATATTGACTGCTCTGGGTGGAAATGGAGGGAAACCGTTTCTCGAAGAGCCAAGTACTGTGCCGGAGCTTCTGAAGTGGACATGGTGGCACATGGCTCCGTAGAACAACTCACTCATTCATGGCTTGCTGAGGGCTGAGGCCAGGGGATCTCTCTCTCTCTCTCTCTCTCTCTCTCTCTCTCTCTCTCTCTCTCTCTCTCTCTCTCTCTCTTCTCTCTCTCGGCGTGCTCGAGTTTCTGTGTGTGTGATTCATTTTTATATTGGATATTCTCTCTATATATTTATATTTCAAATGTTATTACCCTTTTCCGCACTCCCATCCCTCCTCCCCGTCCACTTGCTTCCATGAAGGTGCTCCCTCTCCCAATCACCCTCTCCACCTCAGTGCCTTGGCATCACCCCCACACTGGGAAAAGGCGCCTTCACTGGACCAAAGGCCTCTCCTCCCATTGATGCCAGACAACGCTGCCCTCTACTACATATGCACCTGGGGCCATGGGTCTCCCCGTGTGTGCTCATTGGTCGGTGTTCTAGTCCCTGGGAGCTCCAGAGAGTTTGGTTGATTGACAATGTTCTTCCCATGGGGTTGCAACCCCTTTCAGCTCCTTCCTTCAGTCCTTTCTCTCGCTCCTTCACTGGGGTCCCTGCACTCACTCCTATGGTTAGCTGCAAGCATTCTCATCTGTATCTGTATGATTGGAGGCCAGGGGGTCTTAAGTTTGAGTTCCTGTGTCTTAAAAAAGGGAAAGGAGAAAAAGTAGATATATTGTTAACAGGGCTGGCTCTTTCTACACCCTTGCCTTCCCTCAAACATCACTACGTTGTGATTTCGTCCTAGCCCTTGGCCAAAGGCTTCCTTAACAGCTCAGTGAGGACACCCCCCACCCCCAGGAGGCCGGGGTGTGCTTTTTTTCTTAATCTACAACCTAAGAAAGCAAGACTCAGTGGAGAGGCACAGACACCACAGCCAGGAAGCAGCAGGGGCTGGGCTACAGCTTAAGCGCTCTCACACTGAATTTACCACCAGGGAAAATGGAGCTGTCTTGAGCTTGAAGGTTGCTGTGTGGTCTCCGGGAGAGGGACAGCCATGCCGTTCAGGGCTGAGGAACTCCTTGGCGTCTTGGAGGTCGGCCTCGAGCCTGGCACTTGTCTTCTAGGCTAACACTAACACAGACCTGAGGCTGGTGGCCGCCAACGGAGCCCTTCTGAGACACCGCGTGCTGCTGGGGGTGACAGACACAGTGGAGGGATGCCAGAGTGTGATCCAGGTACCAAGTCTCAGAGTGACCTCTCCTGCTGGCCTGCCTGCAGGTGGCCTTGTGTTCTCCTGGTCTTCACTGTGGGGTCCAGTGTCTGCTGCTCTGCTCTGAGTGGCTCTCTCCCCCTCCCTGTGCCTTCGTCTCCCCGAGGACTTTTCCTTGTTGCCGAATCCTGAGGTTGGGCACTGTAGGAACCAAAGTCCCCCTGCGATATGAGCTTGTACACCCATAGGATGACAGACACACAGTGGCTTTAAAGGGAGAGCGAGAGCTCATGGTGGCCTAGGGCTGCACCGAGTGACGTGGAGGAGAGGTGAGCCCTGAGAGGTTGGTGTGATGCTAAGACCCAATAGTTTTCTGTCTGGCTCAATAGTTTTCTGTCTCCCTAAAGCAGTTGGGGGATCTTAAAGTAGGACGTCATTCATGGGACATGGCTGAAGCTGGATTTGATCCTGGCTGCCTTTGCTCAGTGCTTCAGTGCTAAGTACTAAGCGTTTAGTGGTAAGTGCTCAGTGCTTAGTGCTAAGTACTCTGTGCTCAGTGCTAAGTACTCAGTGCTCAGTGCTAAGTACTCAGTGCAGTTGAGCATCTTATCTATGGTCGCCGTGAGCTCTTGCTTCTTGCCTGGGTCTCACATTATTCTTCGTTTACAACTGAAGATGGCAAGGCTCCGGGAGGGGTTCACAGTCTACACAGCCAGGAAGCAGATCCGGGTTGCAGCTCAGGCTGTGGCTCCTTGGCATGCATATGCCTCACTGGTCACAGCCCTTTCCGAAGGGAAACCCAGGGGTGCCCAGTGTGTACTTGCACTGGGGAGCTAGAAACTGCCCTCTCTACACATCTGGCAGACATTTGCCGAGAGCTCCCACATGCCAGACACTGTTCTCTGCGTAGAACTGGGGCTGAGGACACACAGGTCTTTGTTCTTTGGAGCTGATCACACCCTGGAGAACTAGCGTTGTGTGTAAAGATATCTCACCTGAGGTATCGGCACAAGGTTCCTGGCAGTTCAGATAGATCATTTGTATCTCCTGAGCCTACCACTCCTTCCTGTGTCCTCATTTGGCACACAGGGGGGACCCTGGAATGTAGTTGAATTTGGGGTGCTCTGATGACTAATGAAGAGACACACATCTTTTCAGAGAGCGGCTTCTTTCATCTTTAATGAGATGCTGCAATGTCTGGAGGTCTCTCAGCATCCTCAGGGGTGCTGGGTGTTGCTCAGGGCGAGGAGAAGGGAGGCTGTCAACAGGGGTGGCACGGAGCAGGTTGTTAAGGCAAGATGGTGGAGAGTTTTAAAAAGTCACCTGAACAGATCCTCCTTGGTGGCCTGCTGGGAGAGACTGTCTGGCAGAAGGGCTGTGATCCTTGTTTTCGGGGTCTGTCACCCTGAACAGGGAACACGGTAGTGAATGCAGGTGTTAGACTCAGAATTTGACCTCTCTGCAGAACTTAATTCTCGTGTGTGGCATCATCAAGGCATGCCAATGGACATTAGGTTTTGGCCTAATAAGGAGGACCTTGGGGGCTGCTGAGGCTGAGGGGGAAGGAGAGGTTGGGGGTATGGACCAGGATGACTTTCTTACCAGCCAGCGTTCTTCCACTGAGAACACTTGTGTGGGCAGCCTTGAAGCTAGCCCTGTTTGAGATATCGTTTGTGAGGACTTTGCTCCTTTGTATGTTTGGACTTAGGACAGAATGGTACATGTACTACTGAGGGTGAAGGTACTGTTCCCCTATCCCAGTGGCCATGTGATGGCCAAGGGAGTTTGGAGTCTCCCTGGGATGCTTTGTGGGGGATGGGGCCCAGCCATTTTGTGCATGGTTGGACATAATTCTGAATTTGCTTGCAAAGCCATTTTTTCTGGGTTGGCCATGTGGCTTAGTTGTAGTGGCGCCCACCTGGCATTTTGTTCCGAGTGTGAGTTCCAGTGCCACCAGTCATTTCTTGTGCCAGCCATACAAATGAGCTGTTCCTACCAGACAGCAGGTGTGTCATGTGGTTGTTGAAAGGGTGGATGAGTCTTGGGGGACGCTCGGGGACGGACTCGGGGTTAGAAGCTCTTGATCAGGCCTCTGTTGCTTCTCTCCACAGCTCTGGTTTGTCTACTTCGACCTGGAGAACTGTGTGCAGTTTTTATCAGATCATGTTCAGGAAATGAAGAGGAGCCAGGAGGTAAGATGGCCGCCAGCTCCTTTCCTAGGATCAGCCATTTCCTGAGATCTTAACATCCTGAGGTCAGGATTGTGGTGGCACCCTGCTCCTGGCAGGCCAGAGCCTGTGACTTCAGGCAGGGCTTGTCCCCGAGTTTGTTCACTGCAGCCTCTGATAGACACTCAGATCCCAGGCCATGATGACCAAATGGAGGCAGAGACCTTCAACGGTTGCCCAGGACCTTGCTCTTCTGGGGAATCGCGTGATCTCACTGGTGTGGCTCACCGAGGTCACTGTCCAGCTCTCTGGCTGATAAAAGCCTTCCAGACGTAGAACATACCCGTGACCCCTTTGTTTCCTTTGTAGTCCTTGCTGAGAAGCAGATTAAACCAGCTATGTGTTATCATGGAGACTGGAGTGAGCCCTGTGGTGGAAAGGCCCGAGGACTTAGAAGATGCTCCCCTCCTGCCTAGCACTCCTGCTCCTCAGGAGAGACCCCTCACACAGACTGAACTCTGTCAGCTTGTTCCAGAGGCTGAGCCGGAGGTAACGGTGCTGCGGTGGTCAGGGAGGTCCTCCATTGTGGGCTTCCACGTGGTCATGATGGCTCAGACTTTAGGCCCTGGGGTCATAGCTTCTCTGAGGTGTTGGAAACCTTTCAAATCTTATCGATCAAGGTTTTCTTTTCTTTTTCTTCTTCCTTTTGTTGTCATTGTTCACTCCAACACTTACCTATTTTTATTCTGACACTTTCTTTTTTGAGAAAGAGTTTCACTATGCAGACCAGAGGGTGAACCCCTAAACCTCGCAGCTGGCAGGATGGCAGCCTTCATACTTTAAAACGTAGTTACGGGAATTAGTGTTGGGCCTACTGGGACTTGTGGTTGCAGTTTTAATACCTTGGCCGTTCTTTTTGGTAGCTCCACTGTAGGGCGGCTGCATGTTGATGAGCTGTAACCTGTCATCAATGTGGACCAATACTGAACTTTTAAATGTCTGTTGTGGGACATTGCCTGTAATGCCAACACTCATGAGATGCAGGTGGGAGAATTACAGGTCTAAGGCCTGTCTGGACTACACAGGGAGACCCTGTCTCAAAGAAAAAAATATCCTATTGATCAGTTATCAATTACATGTTCATGTACTCATCTGACCATCCAACGTTGTTCATGTATCCACCCATCTATTACTCATCATCATCTGTCCCTCTGTCCATCCATCCATCCATCTGTCCATTCACCATCTGTTTATCTCTATCATCACCCATCCATCATCCACAGACCCACCTACTTAAATCCTAGTCACTATTGGATCTATGTGAATAGTTCAGTTCTGGCTCTACCAGCCCCTGCCGCCCCTGCCAGGTTATGCTCTTGGGCCGTGTGTGAGGCCTGGTTCCTTGCTGACAGACCTGTAAACTATGAGGACATTCAATAGGAGTGACCTCAGGTGACATTTGCAGCTTTGAGGATCACTTCCATTCCAGGCCTTTAGAAAAATCAAGGTCCAGCCCAGCCCAGGCTTCCTCCTTTGCGTCGGTGGGAGTCTGGAGCTTTACACTAGGGGTATCTAAGAGAAAAAATAATGGCGGTATCAGTTTCTTCATGTTTTCAGAGCAGAATGGGCTGATAAGGCCACGTGCTTTATTCAAGCAGCTATGTCTGGCTTAACATGCAATAACCCATCCAATACGGGCTTTTCAAATGATTCTTTCCAATTTGCTCAAACACACGGATACGGACGGATACACAATTTCCTGTCAAGTGTGTGTGTGTGTGTACCCATGCATGCATGTTTTCAAAGTAGCCAATCAGGTAGGTAGAGAAAATATAACCTCTACCTAAACCTCAATGTGGGCAGCTAAGATTATATGTCAGGAAGAGCCCAGTCTGTAACAGATGTAGAGTCAGAACAACCTGTCACATTTTTAAGGATTTTTATTTTAATCTTGCAAAGCATTGTTCAGTATGTCCCTGAGGTCTGCCTCACCTTTTCTGTCTTTGATGGGGAGAGCAAGACTTGCCAGGCTCCCAGAACAAAGGAGGGTCGAGTGCAGAAGCCTCCTGCGTGGTTTTAGTACTCCAGCTGGGCTGGTTGGGCTGTAGAGCCTTGGTTCTTGTATTATTGATCTGGGACTAAATTGATGCGGCCAGTCTGGGTTAGTGAAAGGTACAGTATTTGCATTTTCAATATCCTCTAGCCTAACGTAAAAGGCAACTTAAGGGAAGGCTAGTTCTGGAATTAACTGCTTCCTGTCCAGGACCAAGCTAGGATCTCTTTATATTTTTGTTTCTGCGTTGTTTTGAGACAGAGTCTCACTCCGTAGTGAGGGTTCAGGCTGGCCATGAACTCAGTTTGAAGTCCAGGCTGGCTTTGAATTCATAGTAACCCATCTGTCTCAAACTCCAAATGCCGAGATTGTCGGAGTGAGCATGGCTTCTGGTATGTAATATTGTTGATGGTTTTTACTAAGTGTTGTTTATTAAGGGGGACTGAGAGCTTTTTGCTCCCGAGCCTCACCCCACCTCTCCACAGAACATGTTAGCAGTAAAGACAATCCCTTAGCCAGGCCGGGACTTTCCCAGTGAGCCGAGGGTTGGAGGAGCTGGGATTCCTTTGTGCCTTTGAGCTTGGCTCCTGTTTTTAATCACCTGCTCCTCACACACAGCCTACTGGAACCCACATGGTTTTATTGCGTTTAGGCAGACATAAGTGAAGGATTTAAGCCTTTTCCCTGCATTCCCAACTGGTCAGCCAGTGAGTGAGACTTCAGAAACCATGTGTGTTGAGAGAATTCAGGGCATTCACCTTAAAGTTTTTTCTTTATGCTTTGATTCTCCGTTTCTGTAAGATGTACATATGAGGTTTGCCATGTCTGTTGTGTGTTGTGTAGTTTTTGTCACTGTCTGTCTTCCTCATGCTTCCTCTACTGGATCCCACACTTATTTCACACTGACTTCTCTTCTGCCTTCACCAGAACCTGGGACCACTGCCTCCTTCATGCACAGTATTCCTTCCTTCCTTCCTTCCATCCATCCATCCATCCATCCATCCATCCATCTATCCATCCATCCATTCATCTATCCATCCATCCATCCATCCATCCATCCATCCATCCATCCATCCATCCATCCATCCATCCATCCATTTGTGGTAAACTAGTTTTCATAAGCAAACTCTTAATATGTCTGATAGACATCTATCAGTCACCATGTATGAACTGAAGGTCTCCTGTCATGCGACACTTTCCCCCATCTGGCCCCAGTTTGTGATTTTCTTTAAGTGAGCTGGGCCTTATAGACTCACGGCCTTCAGAAAGTACTAAGAGGGTGCAGGTGGTGTGGGAATGGTACTTCTTCAATACCCTGCAGTTGTAGGTCTTCTGGGGGCATACTAACATTCCTGGTGCATGGTTTGCTTCTGAGCAGAGCCCTTAGTCCTTGTGTGTCTTGTTAGTAGGGTCTCTTGGGGATGATGGAGCCAAGGCTACAACAGCTCCCAGCCAATGAGTTTCAGAGTTGGGGTTCTAGACCAGGCTACATCTTTTAAGAGCCCCAGATACTGGTTTGGCTTGTTATTGAGCCTGCTTATGGGGCCTAGGGTAAGATAGTGGTTTGGGTTTCTCCTGTGCCTGAGCTCCATCACCTTCAGGTCTGCCTGCAGGGCTCATGCTGTTTCCCCACCACAAACCCCCGCCCGCCTCTTGCAGGAGATGGCCCGGCAGCTACTGGCAGTGTTTGGTGGCTACTACACCCGGCTCCTGGTGACCTCTCAGCTCCCTCAGCCAATGGGAACACGACACATGGACTCTGCAAGGATCCCATGCCCCTGCCAGCTCATAGAAGTGCACATTCTGGGCACAGGATGTTGCCCATTCCTGGCCAGGTGACCTAGGGATGAAGGTGTTCATCTTCCTCCAAGACTGAGAAGTGGGGGAGGAGTCAGGAGCCCAGCATCGCCAACAGTGAGCTCAGGTGAGGTCAGCATTTGGGGACAAGTGTCAGTCATGTAGGCCTTGAGGTCATCCAGTGCACACCTGGTTCCTTGGCATCATATGCTATCCTGGCCTTGCTGAATCTGGTGACTGAGCTGGGGTTACTTGGGGTTGCAGCTTGGATGGAAGATTCCTTCTGTTGCCTGCCAAGCCCCAGGGACCTGCAGCAGATGCCACAGGGCAAGTCCCTGACCCCTGGTGTCAGAAAGCGACACTCTGAGGCTCAGAGAGAACGCTGACCTTTCAGCATTGCCCCAGGCTGCTGGTGTCACAAGCCTACCCACTTTCAATGTGAGGGAAGATTCTCGGAAGGGTGGGCTAGTTTGTGAGCTACAGTACTGTCTGGGATTGTTACCTGTTAGCACTCAGGTTCTAGAGGACCAGGGTTGGAGGACAGGGGCGAGGAGACAAAAGGCCGATGGCCATCAACAAGGGGCACTGGAAAAGAAGATCCTTTTGGACTCTGATTTTGTACTGCAACCTGCTGGCCTGTGATTGCATTTCGGTCCTGCTGAGCAGCAGTGGTGTTTTCTGACACTGCTATTGTTCTGGATCAAAGTATGATCAGACGCTCTGAGGTTGTGTGAAGAACTCAAAGACCTTCTCAACGTTGGAAGACGGCCCACAGCCCTATGCCTAAAGCCCTGGTCTAGTGTGAAGGTTCTGCTTCAAGAGCCAGCCTTTGTGTTTTTCGTCCCCCACAAATCACCATTATACATTGGAACTCTTCCTTGAACTGGCATATGTATTCATTCCTGTTGGACTCTTACTCATCCCTCAAAACCCAGCTCTCCACATCCTCCCTGCTGCTCTCTGTCTCACTGCCTTCCTTATGGATGTTTTATGTTATTCCGTTTTTCTCTTGTACATACCTCTTTATCAAGATTGTAAACCACTCAGGGTCCAACATTGTACCCATCTTTTTTTTTTTTTTGTGAGTGACCTGGACTTGCTTAGGAAAAAAAAATTCTGAGAAGTCCCATGGGTTGGTTGCCTTACTCTCCCCACCGGTTGTGGCAAATACTTCTGGCAAACATGGCTGATATGAATGATAAGACCCAGGTCATGGTGGACCAGCAGTCTGGCCTTGGGCTGTGTTGCTTTTTTTCGTGAGTACTCTGTCTGCCCATCAATGCGGGCTGGATGGTTCTGGTAATTTCCAGCTTGTGTTGTTTGTTATTTTTACTCCCCTGACCCCAAGCCGAGGGGTCCTTGGTGGGAACCTTCAGAGGGAGCACTGGCCTAAGCTAGTAACCTAGATTCTCACTGCACGTCTGCCATTTCCAGGACTGTGTGGCCATGGCTCAGGGCATTGCCTCCTGGTGTGACTCCTTTACGTTGATGCCGTGGACCAGAACCGCGCATCACAGGAGATTTTTCTGGGTGAGACATGTTTTAACCTCTTTGTCTTCTTTGTGTCCAAGATGGAGGAGTTCCCCCGTCCTCTACCCTCCAGCCACATGCCAGGGCAGCTTCGCTCGGTGGGATTATTCACCTGACTTTTGAGCCACGGGCAGTGTCACTGTGAAGTTGATCAAGGGAAGCCTGTGCTTGTCCTCTGGTCACAGAACTCGTGAGCATCACGATGGGAAATAAAACTGTTTTGTGAGCGTGGAGTAGCTTGCTCGTGGAGGCTTGGTGTGGCTCTTCCACATTTTCCCGACCTGCTGGATGGGATATGCGGGGCGAGCTCACAGTGGACCTTTCTTTGTGTGTGTGCCTCAGTTTCCTCCTTTGTAAAATCCACTTGTCTCACCTGCTTCACAAGGTTGTCATGAGGATGAACCACCCAGCTTTGTAATCATATCCCTGTGCACGTGAGTTCTGGGAATTAAACTCAGGTCCTCTGTAAGAGTGGTCTATGCTTGTCTCTACAGCCTAATGCTCTTAGGTCTTAAGGCTCTATACCCTCAGGGTAGGAGCCATGGGCCTACCGCTGTGCAGGTAGCGTTCAAAGCTGAGTCCTGCCTGCCATCTTGTCTCTGTCCCATCAGTCACTGGGGAGGAAAGCACACACCTGGCAGATGTTTCAAATGGAATGGAAACAACCTTCAGTGCTTGCAACAAGTCACAAGCTTGAGCAGGAACTTGATGACCTGCTGCCGTTTCTCTTTTAAATCCTTGTCACCCTACACCCAGCAGATGCTCATATATGTTTGACTCTTGCCTCATGCTCAATTATTCCAGCACCTTGGGGGTATGTCTGCAAATATGCAAAGGGAGGCTTGGGTCAGATGCTAGCCTTCTCTCTCACTTCCTCATCTGTCAGGACAGGATTGTGTAATGCGGGGACTGATGGAGGTATTGTCACAAAAACTGTTTGTTCCCTGGTGTGTCCCTCAGAGGATCCAGCCACTGAGAGGCTTCATTTCATCTCTGTGTGTTGCTGGGGCTCAAAGTCAGACCTCTTGCATGTAAGAGCACTGAGCCCAGGCTGTCTCTGAGCCACATCCTGGCTTTCAGTGACGCCTCTACCTCTCAGTAGCTGCCAGATGGGTTTCTACACGAACACAAACACGCATTTTCAACAGGTTGTTCAAGTCTGTCAATAATGATTTTGGTTAGTTCTACCTGTGACCAATAAGAGAAAACTCAGGCCATGACGTGGTGTAGCTTTTGGATTTATTTTATTTCTCTCTCTCTATTTTTTTAAGTTAGGGTCTCATTTGACTGAGAGGTGGTCTCACACTCTCTGTGTAGCTGAGGATGACCTTGAATTCCTAAACCTTCCAGATGCCGAGATTATCTGTTTGAGCAGCGCTGGGGTAGAACTCTGGGTCTTCTGCACGAACCTTACCAGCTGAGCTACATCCCCACCCCTCTTGACTTCTGACAACATTGTATGTGAGTGTGTGCATGTGTGTGGCGAGGTGCATGTGTGTGCACACAAGTGTCAAAGTCACAGGGGGACATCAAGTGTCCTGCTTTCTCATCCTCTTCCTTATGCCCTTGAGACTGGGTCTCTCACAAACGTTCAAGCCTGGTGGGCAGCCAGCAAGCCCCAGCAATCCTGTTTCCTCTGATTGCACTGTGCCTGGTTTTTAAGACATGGGTGCTGGGCCTGTTTGGTTGCTAACAACTATCTGTAACTCCAGTTCCAGACCGGATCTGACACCCTTTTCTGGCCTCCATGGGTATCGGGCATGCAAGAGGTACACGGACATACATCCAGACAAAACACCTATCCATATAAAAAATGAAAGAGAGAGAAAAGAAAGAAGAAAACATGGATGCTGGGCATTCAAACTTCGGATCTCAGGCCATCACTGTTCTCTCAGTTTGCCTTGAACCTAAAATGGCTACAGAAATGTCATCTACCAAAATAAAGAGAAAAGCTTTGGAGCAATAAAGGGTGGTGTTTCACAAGGACAGAAGGGGCAACTTGTGGAGAAGTTACAACAACCGTAATTTTATATAAACAGCAAGAAAGAGGAACCTGAGAGCTCCCCCTGGCTCCCAGAGCACTCCAGTATGGTTCTTCCTGTTCCTGCACCAGGTAAATCACAAGGCTCTTAACCGCTTCTTACTCTAACCCCAAGAAATCTAACACCACCTTCTGGCCGCTGCACATATCTGCACACGTGTGGCATACACACAAACACACACAGGCAAATAAAAGTGAAGCCTTTAAAAAAAAAAAGCAAAACTTGATATAAATGACTATCAATATAGGCTATCAGGAAATACCCACCTATATGAAAGTGAGCATGGTTATTTACAACAGCGTTACTCTTAGGAGCTAGCGTGCAGGCACCCCAGAAGGCAAAGAGACAAAGTATGGCATTAAGCATATGATGGAATACTACTCCGCCATCAAGAGAGCAAAATTGATGCGCATCACAACATGGTTAAACTCGGCAAACATGCCACCCAACGAAAGCACCGTCTGCTGCATTTTTCCAGACATGAGATCACCGAGATCTCCAGCCTGGGAAAAGCCAAGGGCAGAAAGTGCGTTCATGGTTGTCAGAAGGGGGATGGGGAGTGGCTACTATATGATTGTATAGTGGGTCATTTCAAATGGTGAGTCTTACCATTTGTGAGTTATATATATAAAAGGTTAGACTATGCTATTTTAAAACAGTGGCAGGGGAGTAGAGATGGCTGGCTCATGTAATTCTGGATGGCCTCACTATGTAGATTAGGCTAACCTCAAACAGAGATCAACCTGCCTCTGCCTCCTGGGTGCTGAGATTAAACACCACACTCAGCTGATTTTCTGTTGTCTGGCTATTCCATAGCTCCTCCACCCATTTGCCTACTAAAGGGCACCCTAGATGCTCATGGGTTTTGATAATTATGAATCAAAGCTATTAGAAACATCCACACAGCATTTTAACTTTCTGCCTATCATCCATCCACCTACCCATTCACCCACCCACCCATCCATCAATCTATCCCCATCCATTCATCTATCCATCCACTCACCCATTCACCCACCCACCAACCCATCCATCCATCTATCCCTATCCATATCCATATCCATCCATCCATCCATCCATCCATCCATCCATCATCCATCCATTCACCCACCCACTCACCCACCCACCCACCCACCCATCCATCCATCCATCCATCCATCCACCCATCCACCCACCATCCATCCATCCACCCACCCACCCACCCACCCACCCACCCACCCACCCATCCATCCATCCATCCATCCATCCATCCATCCAGTTTTTTGAGACATGGTTTCTCCTTGTACCCTTGGCTGTCCTAGAGCTCCTTCTGTAACAGATCATGCTGGCCTCAAACGCAGATTTGCCTGCCCCTGCCTCCCGAGTGCTAGGATTAAAAGCATGTGCCACCGCTGCTGGGCTGGTTTTTGGATTTTGTAATAAAAGTATAATTAGTTTTGTAAGAAGTTGTTAAGCTGAGTTTCATGTTTCCTAAGCCACTCTGCATTTGGTAGCTGTGGCTAAGATTTCTTGTTCTGCTTCTTTGGCAGCATTTGGTGTTGTGGGTTTCCAAGTCTTGGCCATACTAACAGGTGTTGCGTTCTGGCTTCTCGTTTTAACTTCCATTTTCCCCACTGACACACAACACTGGGGCATGTATTCATAGGTTTATTTACCACCCGAGTGTGTTTTAGCGGGATGCCCGTGAAGAACTTTGGCTCACCTTAAGACAGGGTCGTTTTCATATTGTTTAATCCCAGTAGTTCTTGAAATACTTTGAGCGACGGTCCTTCTACTCAGTACTTGCAGATACTCTCTCCCGGTTTGTTGCTCTTACGACCTGATGGCACAAGCTTGCCGTGGGGAATTGCTTCGTTCTAGGAGTTTCTGTGTTGGTTATTTGGGGTTTTCTACATCACCGTTCCAGCCACCTGTAAACAAGGATTTATGTTATCTATGTCCCTCCCATTTTCTTTTCTTACCAAGTTGGCTAAGGAGAACTCCCAGGATGAAGCTGGGCAGTAGCAGCAGCAGAAAACATCCTCATTTTGCTTCCCAGTTGGGAGACTTTCTGGTTTCTAACTACTGCACAAACTCTAGCTGCCTTTTGTTGATAGACTTTCTCAAACGTATAGGCTTTCTACTCAGGGTTTTCTGAAAAAGTTTCTCTTTGTTCCAACTAGCAATTGTTTCGTACACCTTCAGTTTCAGTGGATCTGCACTGTGGATATGTAAACGCTGACTTTTTTTTTTCTTTTTCTTTTGACCAAAAGTGAGAGTTTACTTATGAGCTCTCAATTGTTTTTCCCCATCTGCATTCGCAGCAGCATGCTGGCACCACACTGCATGTGAGTCCTCCAACTGTATTGTTCAAAAATTACTCCAGCTTTTCTAGATATTTTGCATTTCCTTTTAAACAAATAATTATTTTATTTATTTACATTTTAGTTGTTGCCATCCACCCGTTCCCCACCTTCACCCCCAGTTCCTCACCTCATTCCCCTCCCCCACCCCCCTTCCCTGGGCCTCAAGGATTATGCCTATCTTCTCCCACTGAGGCCAGACCAGGCAGTCCTCTGCTATATATGTGCTGGAGGCCTCCTTGGATCAGCCCCTGTATGCTGACTGGTTGGTGGCTCCATTTCTGGAATCTCCCAGGAGTCTGGGTTAGTCGAGACTGCTGGTCTTCCTATGGGGCCGCCCTCCCCTTTAGTTTCTTCAGTCCTTTCCGTAATTCTTCTTTAGCGGTCCCTGATTTCAGTCCAATGGTTGGTTCTAGGTATCTGCTTCTGTCTCAGTCAGCTGCGGTAGAGCCTCTCAGAGGACAGCCATGCCAGGCTCCTGTCTGTGTCCCTGGTTACTGCAGACCTCCTGGGAGACAGGCAAGCTATGAGCGTACTAGCTGAATTTTTAAAAGAAAAATCAGACCGTTTAAAATACACGATTTACTACATTATGTCTGAAACATTTGGTGTAAGCTGTTGCTGTGTTCATTTTATGTGTACTCTTGAGAGTGCCTCAGGTAAGTCACCCTTCTTACCACCATAAGAGGACATTCATCAGAAACAGCTCGATGACAGAGGGCCTTACAGTGTGGCTCACAATGTGAAGGTACAGTCCTTCCTAGCTGGGAATGCATGGCGGAGTTTTCAGAGGCTGGAGTGTGTCACTAGGACTCTGCATGTCTTAGCATCCCAGGAAGCAGAGAGGGGTAGGGATGCTGACCCTGGTCCAGATTCATTCCTTTTGTTTATTTTGGACCCTGTGTTGGGTGAATGTTTGGCACCCATATTCAGGGTGAAGCTTCCCTCTTTGGTTAACCCGTCCTGGCAAAGGCCCCATAGACACACCCAGAGGTGTGCCTTCTGGGCGAATCTGGTCAAGTTGACAATGAAAATTTATCATCACACAGGATCTCATAGCATTGCCCAGGCTGGCCTCAACCTTGCAATCCTCCTGCCTCAGCTTCCTGCATACTGGGATTGCAGTCTTACTCCACAGCGCCTGGTTACAATGTACCATTCTACAGTTCTCAATTTGTTTGCCTTTCCTGAGATCAGTCAATCACCCCCTCCCCTTGCCCAGTTTTGTTTATTTTGGTAATGGTCATTTTAAAGCACTCTGAGAGCCACTTCTCTTGGCGGTCACCTGATGCCAACAGTATCCCTGGTTGACCAAAGTCTGTCATGTGAGCACTTGCACTGTTCCCTGGGCAACCAAAACCCACACTGCCCTTCAGTCGGCCTGTGAGACTGTTCTTGCCAGGACACAGTTTTCTGTATTTGAGAGCACAACAGGTATTATCATAAATGCTTAGAAGTCGGCATTCATTTAGATCCAACCATGTTACTTTTTATTGCTTTTTATCACCTTTGAAAGCTATTGTTTTTTTATATTCCCATGGCTCTGTCTGTTTCTCCTCCCGGGACCAACCTTGGAGCTTACCTTAGTGCAGAGCGATATTGACAATTAGCAGCATATTGACAATTCCCTGGAGTAACCTTCCTTCAAGTACAAATCTTACAGTGACATTTTCAGTATTTGCTGAACCGTCTCAATTTTTTCTTACAGATTTTTTTTTTTTTGTTAAGTAAAGAATTCTTTGCTTTTATTTCACATTTTTCTTTTCTCTTTTTGTAGTTGTGTTAGTTAGGATCTGCTGGAAGGAGTGATAGAATGAATATATATATACATATATATGTATATATAATTATATACTAGACCCTATATACTATATATACACATATATGGAACTTTTTGGAATGACTTACAGATTGCAGTCCAGCAGAAACAGCAGTGGGCATCAGTGAATGGGAAGTCTAAGATTCTAGTAGTTGCTCAGTCCCATGAAGCTGAGCATCTCAGCTGGTCCTCTGTATGAGCTGGGATCCTGAAGATGTCGGCTCCAGTGCTAAGGAAGGAATGGCTGTGCAGGCAGCGTGAAGGCAAACAGGTGAGGAAGGGACAGTCCCCTCTTCTTCCATTGCACGTCCAGTGTATAATGTTCAAAGGACAATGAACAAGCTTTCTATAGGCCTCCAGCGGAAGGCATGGCCCAGATTAAAGGTGCGCCCCAAGATTTGGATTAAAGGCATGTATCGATCCAGAGTAAAGGTGGATACCTCAATATCTGCATCACAGCTGTGCTCTCCTCCATTTTTGGATTGCGGTTCACTGCAGTTATGTGGATTCTACTTAGCGTCTGGCCGGGGCCGTGATGGGAGCAACTCTCTGATAGGTTTAAACATGTACAAAAAAACAAACAAACAAACAAACAAACAAAAAACCCAATAGCATTGTATGGTTCTGTGAGTGAGGAGGTTTGGTCAGGTTTAGGCTGCTTTCCCATAACTGGATAAATCAGGCTTCTCTGGATTCCATGGAACTTTTTGCTGTTATTTAAAAATCCAAAACTGTATAGTGCTTGTGCTGAGGGCCCTTGGACAGAGAGACTCAGGATGAACGCCTTTTCACAGGCCTTCTCCGGAGGTTCTCTAACAAGGTTCTTTGTTGTTCAGAGCCAGAGGCACAGTCTGGGGTGTCCTGGGCAAAGGAGGAAGACTGGCCTGGGAGGTGGCACAGGATGTGTCTTGCCGCTGGTGTGATGCAGTCAGGGGATGTGCCATGAGAACTGTAGAAGAAGAGGAAGCTGGCCCTCTCCGAGGCACAGGGGACTGGATTATACCGTGGACCACTGCTAGCTCCCGGCATAGGCCATTAACCTATGGCTTACATTCCCTATAGCCATTATTCTGGTATGTCCTCTAGATGTTCCCTACATCCTTGCTTGTTCTGGATAGGGTCTTGCTACATACCCCAAACTGGTCTGTAAATCGCCCCGTCCTGGGTCAGCCCACACCACCATTCCTAACTCTTACAGTTTGGCATTCTTCTTTTTAAAACATTTTTTTTATTAGATACTCTGTATTTACATTTGAGATGTTATCCCCCCCCACCCTGCTCCCATCCCCCTTCCCCTCCATTTGCCTTCACAAAGGTACACTCCCAATTACCCTCTCCACCCCACTGCCTTGGCATTCCCCTACATTGGGAAAACATGCCCTCCCTTGGACCAAAGGCCCCTTCTCACATTGATGCCAGACACTGCTATCTTCAGCTACATATGCAACTGGATTAATAGGTCTCTCAATGCGTGCTCAAAGGTTGGTGTTTTAGTCCATGGGAGTTTTGGAGGGTTTGGTTGGTTGATAATGTTGATCTTCCCATGAGGTTGCAACCCCTTTCAGCTCCTTCAGTTCTTTCTTTAGCACCTTCATTGGGGTCCCCGAGTTCAGACCAATGGTTAGCTGCAAGCATGCTCAGCTGTATCTGTATAACTCTGACAGAGTCCCTGAGGAGGCATCTCTATCTGGTTCCTGCCAGTAAGTACTTAGCATCAGCAATAGTGCTTGGGTTTGGTGGCTGCATATGTGGTGGATCCCTGGGTGAGGCGGCCTCTGAATGATCTTTTCTTCAATCCCTGTACCTCTATTGGCATTCTTCTTCCTCCTGTAACTTTACATCCCAGAATTAAATAATGTCTTGTCAGTTTTACCCCAACATTATGTTGAACCCCCCTACCCCATGGTCTGAGTTAGAATTGGCCAGCTGTATTAGTTAGGTCTAATAGCACACAGTAGTTTGAATGTGGCATCTTGTGATGCTAACAATTGTTGCTGGTAAGAGATGGCGGTAAGGAAGGAGTAGTACCAGAAAGATCTGCGAGTGTGTGAGCAGCAGACAGAGGGTAGCCCCACCTAGGAGTGAGGGCCAAATCACCAACCTAGGGTGGGGAGCCAGTGCCATTGTGGTGACAGAGAAATTTATTGGCAGGATTTTTTTACAAACATGCCTTCTTGGGTACTATTCCATTCGTAAGGGACAGGAGAAGAAACGGTTGCTCAGTGTCCCCAGTTCCCATTTGTTTCCAAACCCTGACTTAACATGTCATCTGAGATGAAGGACCCTGAAAGCTGAAGAACCTTCAAGAACCCACAAAGCAGACAACCATTCTGGAACCAGGAAAGGATACCCCTTCTTTCTGTTCTTTTAGCTTCGGTTGTTGACAAAGCAAAGTTCACTGCACCAGCGGTCAACAACAACAACAACAAAAAATTGTTAAAGATTCACAGCTGCATTTTCGAAAGCAGGCAACGAGCCAGTCAATCTGGGGACGAGGTCAGTGTCTGGATGTCATCCTCTCACTGGTGAGGGGCACGGTGACCAGAGGGAGTAAGAGCATGGTTGCTAGAGTCAGGCTTTCTGAGTCTGAATCTCAGCCTGACGCTCTCCTGTTAGCAAACTTTGAGCTATAACTACTCCCTCTGGGCCGGTTTGCTAGGATGTAAAACCTGGGTCGTTTGCTAACCTTGTTGGCTCATTGTACTGTTTGAAGTGCTGTTCAGAGAGCCATGGGCGGGGTACCCAGCACAGGGGAAGCTGGAGTCAGGCTTTCCACGTTGTTCTCATGGCTGCACTTAAACCCACCGCTCACACTGCAGAGTGCCTGGCTTCCCGGGTTTGTTAATCTTTACCTACAATTTAACCGATTTAGAGACACGAGGGCAACACACCCTTGGCCTGTTCAAAGAAGGAGGGGAGACCCACCCTGAATGTGAGCAGCACCATCCCAGACAATGGGGTTGTAGACTAAATATGGTAAAAAGGAATTGAGTGAAGGACCAGCCTTCACCCCATCCCAGTCCCCATCCTGTGGATGCAGAGCTGCCTCATCCTGGTACTGGCGTGATGGGCAGTTATGTCAAGATAACCTTTCTGTTGCCTACATCAGACATTTTGTTACAGCACTGAGAAATGCCATATGATTTTCAGCGTGGATGTGAACTGCTGCGAGGCACAAACAGGGTGCTGACTTTCTGTTCATCTTGTTACCTTCTGCTAGGCTTCCCCCAAGCTTCATGTTGAAGTCCTAACTTCGTTAGTGACATAGTTGTTGGGGGCCCTTTGATTTGGGGTTAAGATTAGTGCCCTTATAAAAGCTCAAGAGACTCTCTGTCCCTTTTACCATGGGGGGGACACAGTGAGGAGGAGCCTAATATAAGGAAGTGCACCCTCATCAGCCACTGTGTCTGCTGGTGTTTAACCTCACGCTTCCAACCCTAGGATCGTAAGCAGGCCGCGTGTTCCTGTTGCGTATGTACCATCCGTTATGACACACCATTTACAAGAGACTGAAGGGACAGAAACCCAATATTGTAAAAACCATCCCACCTGGCTGTGTCACTCTGCAGCTGCGACCCCTCATCGCCTCAGGGCATTCTCGGACACGCAGCTTTTGTTGTTTTTTTTTTTTTTTTTTTCCCCTACCACAACATCCTGGTGCAGACTTTTACTCAATACAGACGTTGAAGCTTAAGACTCTTGTACCCTTCCCAGGTCTGTTCCCCAGATTTCCTTTCATCTTGGATTGCCCAGTTCCCTCTCCACTTTCAAAGACTTTTGAAGTATTGACTCTTCCAGGAATCCTTCACTGAACCCTGGAGTCAGGGCTAAAATGCTCTTTGCTTTCAGAGTTACCCTATTGTAACTTGCTTGAGATGGAAGCCACCGGGGAGAGGGGTCTCCTGCATTTGACAGTGTTCTAGCCCAGATGTATTGTGCTGTGCTGCTGATGACAGGGCTCTCCATGATCAGCACCACTGTTCAGTGTGGTCTTAGACATAGATGGGTCTCATAGTATGCGAGCAGAATCATGCTCTCTGGCTTGAGATGTTTACAGTAGTATCCATCTGCACAAGCTTGCCCCACTACATTGCTCTCCTGGATACTTGAGAGGACCTTAAATGTTGCAGAACAGTGAACTTACAAGTCAAACTTATTCTACCTCCACGGGCCTCTCAGAAGTAGCCTGAGAAGTGGGCAAAGAGGAGACACGTCTGCTGATGCAAACAAGTACTTTAATTGCGGGTAGCCCCCCTCCCTGGCTGTCAGGAGCTGGGGTGACTCATGCTGGTGGTACAGGGATGGCTCAGACCTCTTCCCTCCTTGTGATGGAGTTTCTGAATCAGTCTTCATGACTCCTGTCCACTGCCTTCGTCCTCACGGAGACCCGCCGGGCAGCTGCACAGCTCAGACTGTGTGGTGCCGCCTCTGGAACCTTCAGGGTCTCCCAAGGCTACATAGCTTAAATACCATCCAGTTGTCCGAGGAGTTGAATGAGTGTCTCCTTTGAATACCCCTTGGATCACCATTTAAGTTCATACCTGAAAGAATGGAGGGGAAAATAGCTCGGATAGAAAGTCTGATCACACCCTACCTGATGGTTTCCTGGCTCTCAAAACAGGGCTGGAGACACAGCTTAGTCACTAGAGTGCTTGCTTAGCATGCAGGAAGACCAGGGTTCAATCACCAACATTGTATTAAATGGGTGTGTCGGTGCATATCATATATGCGTGGTGTGATATTAACACATGGAGAAGAAGGCAGGGAGATCTGAAGTTCCAGGTGATCTTGTTGGTTAGTTTCTGTCAGCTCGACACAAGCTACAGTTATTTGGAAAGAGGGAATCCTAATGGAGGAAATGTCTCCATAAGATCGGCCTGTCGTCAAATCTATAGGACGTCAAATCTATAGGACGTTTTCTCGGTTACTGTTTGATATGGGAGGACCCAACCAGTGCCACTGTAGGCAGTGCCACTGCTGGGCAGGCGGTCCAGGACTGTATAAGAAAGCAGACTGAGCAAGCCATGGAGAAGAAGTCAAAGAGCAGCACTCCTCTATAGCCTCAGCTTCAGGCTCTATCTCCAGGTAACTTCCCTGAGTAATGGGCTGTAAGCAGTGAGCTGAGATAGTCTCTTTCCTCCCCAACTTGCTTTTGCCATGGTCTTTATTACAATAATAGAAAGTCCACGGATACAGTCAAGCCTCAGCGAAATAGTGAATCTGAGGCTAGCCTAGGCTACACAAGACCCTGTCTCAAATAAAACAACGCCTCAAGCAAAAACGTTGAATTCTGCTGGTTTGAGTTAAAAATGGGCGCAAATTAGGTGAAACACTTGAGATTTGATGGTTTGTTACCACAGTGTAACCGGATTCTGACTAATACATATGTAAATGGTTTGTTGAGCCTCTTTGTTGTTTGGACCACAGTAGAGGGATTTTAATCCAGCAATCTAATCCTCTCATCTCTCTGGCTGGAACACAGGTATGCCTTTAGTACACATTAGTGCCATTTTTTTTTACAACCTTATTTTACAAAAACAGAGATACATGTACAGATTTTTAAAAAGCATTTTGGCATAAAACTATATGGATGTATTTTTGTCAGTACTTGACTTTTTGTTTTAAAGGTTTGATAGTATGCGTTGAAATCTTACTAGTTTCAACGAGCATAAAGTATATGCAAAACAAAACGTAACATGGAAATTGTCAAAGTTTTTTTTTTGGTGTGTAAAGATTTAACATAAGGATTTTTAAATATCAAGAATTGCCACAAGGCTGTATTCTTGGCTCTTGAATTATTAATGATTTAAGGTCTAGGTATACCCCACTCTGAGAGGGTGCTGTACACTTATTTTTTTTTCTAAGAAGGACTGAGGCTTCCACTTTTTGGCCTTCCTTTCTTTTGAGCTTCATACAGTCTGTGAGCTGTTTCTTGGGTGTTCAGAGCTTTCTGGGGCTAGTATCCAATTATCAGTGACTACATATGATGTCTGTTCTTTTGTGACTGGGTTACCTCACTCAGGATGATATTCTGTAGATCCATTAATTTTCCTAGGAATTTCATAAAGTCATTGTTTCTAATAGCTGAGTAGTATGAAGGTAAAGTTAGTTTGTAGAAGGAAGCACCCATGTTTGAAAGCGATGGCTAATTGAATGGGAGACAGAGTGACGAATCAGAGACAGATTTGACAGAATAGGATGTGCTCAAATCTCATGAGAACAAAGAGAAAAGAGAGGCTGCTCAGGGAACAGTGGAGGTTCGGGGAAAGGGTAGTTTTACCAAAACAGTTTTACAGAGGCAGGATGCAGGCAAAGATAGAATGGGCCAGAAGCTTAGAACATATTGTCAGAGTGAGTATGAAGCCAAGTGGAGCAATTTAGTCAGAAGCTGCAAGAGGCCGGTTTGAACCGGTCTGTGTGGTGAGGAGTTTTGAGCTAGAGCAGCTGAGTTGACCATCTAGCTAGAGTTCAGAAAAAGCAAGAAAGGGTGAGTATATTCAGCAGTAAGTCTCAGAGGCTGAGAACATTCTATTATATGGAGGCTGGATGCATCCAGGACTAGGCCTAGGTTAGCAGAGAGGCAGTAAGCCTCTGAGCAGACAGTTGCATTAGGCAAATTAAAGATAACTTTACAGACCAGGGTCTAGGTGCTTATATGTCTCAGTTCACCTTCCAACAGCCTGTACACTAGATGTCATTTCTATTTTGTAGAGAAATAGGGCTGACAGCATCACCCTCAAGCTCCCAAAGTAGCAGATTTCAAATTCTGATGAGTAGGATGGTAGGTAGCCAGGGATCTCTACTAAGACCCAATAACTAATAGTAAATAACTACTTTAGTCTGTACATAGTTTGGTTACAGGTTAGTGTAACCAATCCCCTTCTACACCCACAAAATCTCAAAGAATGTTTCCTTGCAGTAGACTGAATTCCCCAGAAGTAACTCAGGCTTGTACCCATTGTCCGATATGTAAACCTACTGAAGGACCGTTGGTTGCCTGGCTGCATGTCTGCCTCACAGCTGGGATGCTGGAGGGCTAGTGGTATGCTGGAAGACAAAGTGCAGTTCAAGATAGGGGTCTTAGGCCATGTTCTCCTGAGTGAGAAACAGAGGGTTCCGAGACAGATGCTGGAGTTCTCAGTCTCCTGTGTACCCAGACACTGCTGGGAACCGTGAGGGGGTGGGAATGGGGTTTATGCAGGTCCATGTTTTACCTACGTGCCAGGCAGAAAGGAGATGACTGAGCCGAGGATGTGGGGGGGGGGGTCCAGTTTGATTCCAAGCGAGTACCAAAAGTACAGAGGGGCTGAATGAGAGGCCTTTGGGAGACTGAGGTGAGGTTTTACGACGAAGGCCTCCTCTGAGGTGATCTGTGGTGAAGAAGATAGTCTTGGCTTGTCTAAACTGCTTTATTCATTGCGGACATGAATGACTGCGTCTTACTCAGGGTGAACCAGGGATTAAATACCTTTTTCAGGAAGGAATGTCCAAAAAGGGAAGCTCACTGGCTAAATATTCAGACCCTATCTAGATACCTCATTCCCATGAAAAAAATTCTAGGTCTTTATGGTCAGTGACCAGTTGTCATGGTCCTCTTAGTGGGGTATCATGGTTACATGGTCTAAGACAGGTAGAGTCTGCCTGGGAGCTGGTTCTAACTCTGGCCATTCTCAATTCTGAGATTTAGCCTTTGAATCTTCTTCAACCTTACCAGTTCTTCTGCCCCACAGTGGGTAATCCTGTTTGGCCATTTCTGCAGAGCGGTGGTTGGCAGTGTTGTTAGTGGAATCGCTGGCTTTGTAACAGCAACAGAAAATGTTGGATGCCATGCTTTGGTGGTGTTGGAAAGAGGAAAAGGTATTGGCTACCTGGCTGTGCAGCTCCAACCCCAGAAGGCCATTGTTGTTTAAGCGGTGGGTCACAGTGCTCCAACACCCACCCACTAGCAAGCCTCTTTGGCTTCCTGAGGCCTCCTGAAGCAAGTCCGACTGTCCAGTTTCTCCAACTCCGAGGGCCAACCACCATTCTTCATCATTCAAGGTTCACCTGTCTGTAGAAGGGTGACAAGCCTGTACTCCGAGGACTCCTCCTTCAGTCAGCTGGTGGTGATGGGGGTTGTTCCTTCCAGCTCAGTGTCTGGGCTCTTTCCTGGGTGAGCCAGGGACTCTAGCTGACACATGTGTCCATTTTCTGTCAGCTCAGCTGACGGAGAACTTTATTTAGCACATGCTTGCCTGTGCACAGATTTTTAGAAGAATGATCTTCTGCTTTCTGAAGGGTGTGTGCTGGGTACACACCTGTGGTACTCAAGGCTTCATTCGTCATTAGGAAAGCAAGAAAAAAGTTTAATCTAGAGGAGCACCCATTTCCCTGTCCCTCGTAGCTGTGATAGTGATGCTGGGTGCTCATGAGCAGCTGCTCTGCCCACCATCCTCCCTTTTCATGGCCCTTATTAATTTCATTTTATCCCAGTTGGGTCTAGGTTCAAGAATCCTGAAGCTCATTCAAGTTCTTGTCTCACTATTAGTTGCCGTGTGGCCGTTCGTGGACTAGCTCGTGTCTGTCTCTGGACTCAGGGTCACATCAGCAACACAGCTGGCTAACTGGATCATCTTCCCAAGGCTCTGATGACCCAAGGTTGTAAATCTACCTTATTATTTTCAGTCTCTTCTCTCTCTTCCATGTCCTAGTCTAGATCCCTCTTCTCTATGGCCAAGCCCCTGTTAGAGAAGAAGGATGACAGATGGCTTGGTTGGGTTAGGAAAAGAACTTGCGTGAACACGCCCTTCATGAGTGGATATATTAGGAGAGATGGCTTCAAGACCATGGGATCTACGATTGAGCCTTAATGTGGGAGAGCATTAGGAAGGCATCGTATAGTCCACCAGATACTCCATGATAGGTCTTTGAAGGGAGAGGCTTCCCTTTAAAACCTGGGAAGGAGCTCCATTGAGAACAGTAGTTTAAAGAGAGAGAGAGAGAGAGAGAGAGAGAGAGAGAGAGAGAGAGAGAGAGAGCCCCACCATGGACAATGTGATTCAGGGAGACCAAGAGAAAATTCAGGAAAAAGCCCCCTGAAAATAACTGACTTTATATCCTTTTGGGGGTATCAGGAAATCCGCACTGTGTGAAAGTGAGGTCAGCATAGCCTATGCGACAAAACACATCGAGGTGCCAGGTACCAGGCAAGATGAAAATAGAGGATATTAGGCACAGTGGGACTTAGTTCTCCATCTCCACAGTGATGGAGGTAAGGGGTAGAGATGGAGAGTTATAGGGGTGGACAGTCCTGATTTCAAGCTATGGGATGTGGCCTCTGAGCGACCAGAATCTTAAAGGGGCAGGCCCATCATCTCACAGGACCCACTATAGTTGTTGAATGTCAACCACAGCACGTTAGGTCTACTCTCTAGCATCCCTTCTGGGCTCTGGCTTCTCAGCAGTCTCCCTACCCCTCTCACCTCACCCCCTGGGTTATTGTACTGGCTGCTCTTGCTCCTTCCAGTTGGTCTGCCTTGACTGAGTCGGAGCATGTCACTTCTGCCCATGCACCTTGCTGGTACCCTCAGTGATGGCTGTCAATTGGACATACTTGGGAACACAGAACATTGATTAAGGAACTGCTCCCATCAGACTGGCCCGTGGGCATGCTTGTTGGGGTATTTTCTTAACTGCTAGTTGGTGCAGGAGGGTCCAGCTCGGTGTGTGCAGTACTGTACAGGGTTGGGAAAGAAAGCTAGCCCAACCAAAGTGTGCGTGTGGGGGAAGCAACCCAAAGCGGAAGTTCTCCATTTTTCTGGCTTCAGTTGTCCCCAAAGAGTTCCTACCTTGGCTTCCCTTGAGGATGAACTATAAATCTGTAAAGTAAAATAAACTCTTTTCTGCCACGAGGGGTAAGAAACTGTCCTTGCCTGGGCTTTTTCTGGAGAAGTGCCTTCACCTTGCCTTTGCCCATCTGACCAGGGTGGTCTCCTCTCTTTCCCCTCCCCTCAGCTCCAGCAGCCAGGAACACTTGCTCTTCTTGCCCTGCTTGTGCTTTGTCAGCAGATGTCCACAGGGCAGTTCTCCCCCTCCCTCCCTCCCTCCCTCCCACCTTCCCTCCCTCCCTCCATCCCTCCCTCCCTCCTTTACTCCCTCCCTCCCTTTCTCCCTCCCTCTTCCCTCCCCTCCTTCCCTTCCCCTCCTTCCCTCTCTCCCTCCCCCCTCCTTCCCCCTCCTTCCCTCCTTCCCTTCCCCCTCCTTCCCTCCCTCCCTCCCTTCCTCCCTCCCTCTGGCCCTAGTCCTTCACGCCTACGCTCACAGACTGCCTTCTCTAACCTTGTCTGGCCACTCACCTTACTTCTCCCACTCTCAGGACACCTGTTCCGCTGCCCACAGCTTTATTGTACTCTGACCCCGCCTAGAATTTAGTCATTCGTGTGAGCCCAGGCCCTCCGTGAAGACAGGGGCTCTCTGTTTCCTGTGGCATTCTGAGTGTGGTTCCTGTGGTGTCCAACATTTCATGACCATTGGTGGAATGAATGCACTTGGACTTATCCTGCTCTGGTCCTGTGCAAAAAGCAGGTGAAGAATCTGTGGGTGCTCGCAGACAAGTGTTTATGGAGGATTTATCGGTGTCAAGTCCTGTGTGAAGACCCGAGGATCCTGCAGTGAACAGGAGTGGTGTTTTGGCTCTCAGAGACGGGGATAAATCGCCATTACCTTTGGATCCCTGGCCACACCAAGGGCAAGAGTGGGTGTCTACCTTATGTGGAATTAGTGTCTGGGCTTTTTCTGTTGAGTGACACTCAGTCTTTTCCAGTTTTCCTTTGGCCAGTGGGTTTTTTTACTTCCTAATTGTAAACCAGCCTCATTCAGAGCTTTGCCTTTCAAGCTAATGGGAAGGAAATAATCAGTCTCAGTGCCAGGCATGCTGATATTCATTGATCACCTAGGGCAGGTCCTTTGACATCTGAGGCTCATTTTTCTTTTGTCTCTTCTGTATACCTGATACACAATGGTAACCCACTATTTTCAGGGTTAGGGTTCGGGTTAGGGTTAGGGTTAGGGTTAGGGTTAGGGTGACTTGCCCAGGTGTCACAGCCAAGAGGAACAGCGGGAACTTCAATGGCCTCATCCTCTTTTCCAAGACTAAAGAGCAAGTGGTACTCTGAGAACTGATAGTGGGGAATTTAATAACGAAGGTCCACCTGACTCAAAGAGTGACATCCTGGTTAAGCATTCACACTTTTCACTTAAGAGGACATAGGATCTTAATTCCTTTAACACCTAGGTCTGTGATCTAGAACAGTTTCTCCCTCCTTGAAGCTCAGCTTACTTCTCTGAGCAATGGGGTGATAAAACCTGTAATGGGAAGATTGTGTGGTATGCAGTTCTAAAGTAGTCGGCATGGCATCTTGTAAACAGTATATAGGTCACCAAAAGATGACATAGGGGACATATGGCCTGTTTTTTTTTTTTCTGCACTGCTTATGTCCCTCTTAGTTGGATATAGAGGCCAAGAAGGACAGCCTTTGTCTTGTCTGCAATAGAATGTGAGCTTGCTGTCTTTAGTGACCACATTGACCAGATGAAACAAGGTCACTGTTGAGGTCAAGCCAATAGGCTTCTAGAGTTGGGGAAACCCTTTGGGGTCATCTAGCACAGGTAGGAAGCCAGGAGTCAGAAGGAAAATCAGTGGTATAGGCCAAGAGGTAACGTCTGCGTTGGTAGCAGGTACATCGGTGTACAGGACTGTGGGGACATTGTCATTTCTCTTGTGTAGAGAGATCACCCCCCTCTTACCTTTAAGCTTCTGGTGTCTGCTGGCTTCGTGGGCTGGAGACTGTGATGTCACAGAGCTGGGAACTAGGGAATGTTAGTGACAGGGGTTGAACTGAATCATAAGGAGGGGAGGAGGGAGTTTGTCTTCTGACTTCTCTGTCCACAGTGTATTAGGTTGTTGGAAGGGGTATCTTCTGTCCTTGGATTGGCTAGCTAGAATGTATTTCTCTTCTGAGAGAGTTAGATCTACTATGTAAATACAAGTCACTACCACTGGCCCACCTGCTCAGTTTCCTGTGTGAGGCCATTTGGACACTTTTCAACATGGCTGCCTTTTATTTCTACGTCTGTGCCACTGTGCTAGATTGGACATTTGTCCTTCTATGACCCAAAGGCATGTCATCCTGAAAGAGCCAGTCAAAACAGCCCACTCAAGCAGATAATGGCAAGGAGGAGGATTCAGGCTCAGGATTGCCTCGTGCTCCAGTGGACACTACTGCTGTACTCACATTACAAATTAGGAAACTGAGGCACAGAGGCTGAACATTTTATTGGGTTAGGCACTGTCTGCTCTCTTGTTCTAATTGTTTGTCAACCTGGCAGAGAATATCTGTACCTCCTGCTGACACTTTTCATTCTGTCCTGGCCTCTGTTGGGTCAGGAACACGCTCCGAGATGCTAGAACAACTGTCTCTCTCCACCCAATGTTTTGTACATCAGAAATCTTTCTGCACTGTAATTTTCGTCTAGAATGTGAAGGAACACATTCCCACGTTCCAGGAAACAGGAAAGGCATCCTTGGATGAAAGGCTATTTAGGTCATCACACGCTTTAAACACTTCTGTGAGAAAATGAATAAAAAAAAAAATCCCCAAGGCAACAAGCGAGAAGAGCATGACAGATTGGATGGCGCAGGAGGGAAAAGCAATGCTCCCCAGCCTGATCACTTGAGTTTAATCCCTGGCCTATCACGGAAGGAGAGCACTGACTCCTGCAAGTTGTCCTCTAACTTCTACTTGTAGATCCTAGCATGGCCTCTCCCGTTAAACAAACCATTGAGTGTAATAAACGATAAATAATAAAGACTGTCTAAGATTAAACCCAGAAATAACACCCGAGAGCGAAAGTAACAAAACCAAACTAATAAATCTTTTGGGGGAAAAAATTTACAGACCAATAAAGTGGAAGCTCTTAGTAGCAGTAACTGAATCAAACATGTGACTTTAGTTTTAATCAACTCTACACACTGGGCAAGTGGCTGTCACAGCTCCACGCTAAATCCCTTCAGCAAGCAATGTGGATTTTCAGTCTTGTGGGATCCTGTGTACCCAGTGCTTCCTGGTGCCAACTTTGAACTGAGACACAGTTGTGCCAGAGTGCTGGAAACCTGTGGCACTCTTAAGGACTTCACGGAACCCATAGTTTTGGGAGAAAAGGCTCAGAGGCATTTTGGGACAATGGATGGAATTTGAATAGGGTTGTTTTAGTAGGAGATGCTTCGGGTTTTGGTACTTGCTGGAGTTAGAGGATGTACTTGTCTGTTAGAAAGGCTCTATGAAGGATTTAGGCAAAGGGGCAGGTTTCTTGCTCTCAGACCATTCAGGAAAAAAAGATGTGGTAATATGAGATTAGTTTTGGTTTTCCTTTTCTTCCCTCCAAATCCCCCCGCCCCGCACTGAGACAACTTTCCTGTAAAGTTTGACATTATTTCAAAAGCTACTCACAAAGTTGAATTTTTTAATAGGTTATTTAGAAGTGACAATATAAGAACTCATAACTATGAGATCTGAGGAGGGCCAGAGAGGAGAGACGTCCGCTGATGCAAACAAGGACTTTAATTGCAGGCAGCAACCCCCCCCCCCATTGCTGTCAGGAGCTGGGGTGACTCATGCTGGTGGCACAGGGATGGCTCAGACCTCTTCCCTCCTCATGATGGAGTTTCTGAATCAGTCTTCATGACTCCTGTCTTCACGGAGACCCGCCAGCAGCTGCACAGCTCAGAGACTGTGGGGTGCTGCCTCTAGAACCCTCAGGGTCTCCTGACGCTGCACGGTCGGAAGGCCCAGTGTTCCTGGTAGTAGCGGTTTAGATTTTTTTTAGGGTATCCTGTTTGCATATTGTATGCAGTCAGCTCTGAAAGAAGGAAAGCAAGCTGTTAGGTGAAGGCCTTTGGGGCTAGAGTGTGGGGAACTGCTGTGATTGCGTCTCTCACAGTCGCTAAGATGGGTCTCCAGATTCCATGAGTTCCAAGGGAGCGTTAGGTAGCAGGCCTGTTATTGTTCTGCACGATGGCGTCCCTGGCAACAGAACATCTTGCAAAGCACAAGACATGGGAAACAGGAAACCCCAGCCCATTCTGGCTTAGACACCAATGGTGTTTCCTGGTTGGCTGCTGCCCTGTCCCTTTCCCAGTGTGAATCTTGGTTTACTTGGTTATGGGTAAACTAGAGAAGCTCCTCACCTTCAGGTTAAATAGAATGGGTATGCTCTTGGAGGAAAATTTATCCTTCATGGGTAATGGGTTTGCGACAGGGGCTTGACTGACAGGAAGGTTCTACAGTGAGGAGATGTGGGTGACCCTTGTCTATCATTGGCCCTTTGGGGATAGAGGCTGTGTGATGCCCTCTGGGCACAAGATGAATTTCCCTCAGCATAGTTTCCTTTCTTCTTTATGGTTGCACCATTGTTCTAGGTCGGGCATTTGTTCTTTGACCCAGAGACATGTCACCCCAACTGAGCTCTGCTCGGCCCACTGGCATTCTTATTTATTGCTCATTTGACATGTACCCGGTTGACTTTGGGGCAACAACAGAGACCAGCGCCAGTGTGGACCTGCCACTTGGAAACCCATGTGGACCTGCTAGTCTGGAACTCAATGGGGAGCCTCCAAAGTAGAGATTAAGCAGAGCCACCCAAAATGTGCAGTCAGGACCACAGCATGGTGCCCATCAGAGTATGAGTGCATGGTCTGGAATGTTCTTTCCTCCCCCAACCAGCTCCGTCTAATCCAATGCCTAACTTTGAGAAGAATGGCTACACTCAGTCTCCGTAGCCTCCTCAGCGAATCCCCTGGAGTGTGACCTCAGCTACCATACATACTCAGAGAGCCTGGCCATCAGGAAAGGCCCCCTTCCTCAGAGGTCACTCTCTTTGGGACTCACCTTCAAAGTCACTGCTGCCAGAAGAGTTCTTTTCCTGAATAATGAGGGACTGTGCATTACTTCGCTTGAGGTTTTCTTCACATAGCTCATTCTTCTGAGTCTTCAGCAAACCTGACAACGAGAATCCCATGGGGGGGTGACGTAGGAAGGCGGAGCCAATCATAGGAGTGAGGCTATTGGGCCAACTGAAGCAGCACATAGGTGAGTGGTGGATATAATGGGATGGGGAAAAATATGAATCTATTTCTCCTTTGAACAGGCGCTGAACTTAAAAATAATATTTTTTTTTTAAAAAATTGATTTATTTATTCATTTATTTTACGCACAGAGGTATTTAGCCTGCATGCATGTCCATGTGAGGGTGTCAGATTCCTGGAACCTGAGTTGCAAACAGTTGTAAGCTGCCGTGTGCATAATGGGAATTGAACTCGGGACCTCTGGAAGACCAGCCAGTGCTTACAACCACTGAGCCATCTCTCCAGCTCTAAAAATATGTATTTTTTTTAATAAAAGAAGCATCATCTTGAACGCCCTAAACTCTTTAGATTTGTTCCTCAAATTACAAAGTGTATCCAGATTTACCCAGAGACCATGCCAAAACACAGCTTCTGACTCAACAGATCAGCAGCAGGGTCTGCAAGATGTGCTTTATTTAATTTCAAGGCAGGGTCTCATATAACCTGAGCTGATCTACAGCTCACTAAGTAGTGGAGGATGGCCTTGAACCTCTCATCTCCCTACCCCACCTCCCAAGTGCTGGGATTATAGATAGCACACCTCCCTCTGTTTGCTTTTAGTGTGATGCTAGCATTGGATCTAGGGTGTCAGGCATGCTAAGCAAGCTCTCGTCTCAACAGACCTACATCCCCAGCCCTAACTATGCATCAAAAAAGCTCCCAGGAGATGCCAGTGCTTCAAGACCCCAGTTCCCACTTTAGCTAGCAAGCCCGTGAGCTCCCTTGTCTGTTGGGTTTGGTACCAGCTACCTGCCCTCCATCTCATTTTAACTTGCAATTTCTTTCATTCAAAAGATGAATGGAATAGTTATAAAACCACTCCCAAGCCTAAGGCTAGGGGACAACATGGAAGAGGGGAGTGAAAAGATTCTAAGAGCTACAGGGTTCAGGGGGTTAGCTGTGGGGTTGTGTCTTCCAGTAATGTCAGAAACTACATGATAAATCCTCTGACACATGACTACCCAAACATGAGCTGGATAAAGAAGACACCAGTAGTCATGTCCAAGTGGATGGGGGAAAGTCCACAGCCTCAACCCTGTACAACTAGGGGATGCTGAGAAATAGTCTACCTCAGGGAAGAGCACATGATAATTGGTTATTTATTACCAAATGATCAGCCCTGAAAACATACATAGATGTAGTATTATATAGACCGAGCAGTTTCTACTTATGTATTTAGGAATATATGTAAATATTTATGTGTAGCAATGGACAAAAGGCCACGGATATGAAAGAGAGCAAGGAGGGCTTTGGGTAGGGTTTGAAGGGACAAAAAGAAGGTGAAAATTATGTAATTATAATGTCAAAAAATTGAAGGAAATTTAGGGTCTTAGGAGGAAGGTGACAAACTGAGGATTAGGGAGGCCAGGTAGGGTGTTATCTGGTACCTACTGTAGGTTGGTGGCTGGATCTCTTGACTTGGAACCCTAGAGCTCTCAATTACAGGTTTCTCACAGTCCCAGCAGCATAAACTGAAGATCTTCGAGGTCAGGGTTTGGTGGGCCGCTGTAGGAGGGAAAAGAATAGGGACTAGAGACCTTTGAATCCGAATTTCATATCTCGGTTAGAAATTGTCTGTGATGCTCTGTGGTCAGGAAGTGAAGGTTGGTTCTTTTTGTCTAAGCTGCTCTGCTCCTCTCTCTCTCTCTCTCTCTCTCTCTCTCTCTCTCTCTCTCTCTCTCTCTCTCTGTGTGTGTGTGTGTGTGTGTTTCATGTGTAAATGTGGAGAGCAGAGAGCAATATCAGGTGTCTTTGTTAACCATTCTGCACCTTTTAAAATTTTTAATTACTTATTTATTTTTTGAGATGAGGTCCCTCAGTGGTCTTGGAACTTGCCAATTTGGAAAGAATGGCTAGCACTCCCAGGTGTCTTTCTGTCTTTGCGTCCCCAGTGTTGGGACTGCAGGTGCTGTCAGTGTTGGGACTGCAGGCATTCCTTGCTATGCTGGACTGTTCAGACCCAGGTCCTTCTGCTTGCATAGCAAGTACTTTTCTGCCCGAGCCTTCTCTTCAACCAGAAACCCTGTTTTAAAGATGCTTTCCTTATTCTATACAAGATTTGCTTACCCATAGAGAGGAAATGAGGGTTTCACTCTGCCAGCTTTGTCTGTGGTAAGGTCTCCAGGGTTGAACTTGAACCCAGTTCACCAGGCAGGTCTGTTTCCTAGATGAACATAAAACCATAGCTGAAAAGTGCTAGTCCTCCATCTGTGTCTACACACCAGCCAGGATCCGCTGCGGCAGGCTCTTAGCTCCTGCAGAAGTAGATGGCTGGCGATCAGGCTTTAGCTAGCTCTGTGGTCTACCCCCACTTCTAGGTACATATTCTTGCTAGTGTCTACAGGAGTGAAGTGTTAAATCTATGCAAGGTGACCCCCGTGGTGGTAGCTTGGCAGTAAGTGTGAAGTCAGCGCTCCCTTTGTTTCTCTGTATTCCCCTCCAGAGCCTCTAAGTTACTCTCATTCCCAGGTCCCATAGCAGCATGGAAGAAGTAGGTTTTGTGGGGCAGTGGACCGTGCCACCAGGCAGAAGAACTGGGAAGGTAGTAACAAAGTCCAGAACCCTGATAAGACTCATAACTGAGAATGGCAGGAGTTCGAACTAGCTCCCAACCAGATTTCTGTTCTGGAGCACATGACCATGACACCCAACTAAGAGAACCTTGACAATCTGTCATGTAGCACAGAGCCTCGAGTTCTTCATGCTAAATAGGTATCTAGTGGCACTGAGTGTTTAGTCAATGGACATCCTACAAAAGGCATTTAATCTCTGGCTCACCCCTAGTAAGTCATATGCATTCTCATCCACCATAAAAAAAGCAGTCTGGACAAGCAAGGACTGTATCCTTCATCAGTAACCCCTGGGGGTGGGGAGGCTTCATCATACAGAGCCTTGCCTAAGTGTCCTGTAGTGTACATTCCTGACACTCACTCTGAGCTAAGATGGATTGCCCTGCCCTGGGCTCATCACAGGCCCATGGACCCCCATTTCCAACTTCTTGAGGTCCCCAGTGGTATCTGGGTACACAGAAGGATGGGAGCCCCTGTCCCCAACTCTTTGAGGTTCCCAGTGACATCTGGTTGTCCAGGAGTTTGACAGCCACAGTCTCTGTCCCAGCCTCTGTTGCTTCTCACCCAGGGAAACAAGAGCTGGGACCCTTATCTTAGTGCCTCCCTGGAGCCACCTCATGTTGGCATCCCATGAGCCCGGCACCCCAGAGGCAAGGAAGAAGCACAGGTTAGCGTCTCTGCATTTATTGTGGAACCGCAGGTTCAAGTCCTGGTGTGGATGTTTGCCATATGGATTTGAGTAAGCCCATCGACGGTAAGAGGAAGTTACTCTGGGCAATCCCTCCAAAGATCTCCCCCGTGCCAATGGTACAAGAATATAGAATCTTGTTCTAGTCCCAAGCTTCTTTTATATGTCAACCTCTTTAGACCTCTACATATGTCCCATTCTTGTGCTGTGCCAAAACTTTCTTCTTGGGCATTGTTGCCATATATTGATTAGGTGTCTGTCATCCCACCCAGCTCACCATGTGAGATGCCTGTCATTGTCACCATCACTTGCCCCTCTCCTGACTGCTGTACTGGTCTCAGCTATCACCAGCTCTTGCATGAATCACTTCAATAGTCCTAACTGGTCTCCCCGTTTCTCTTACCACTAATGATTAATGTGAAAGCTAGGATCCCCCTGTTAATATGTGCTGTGCAATAGGTGTGCTCAATGGAAAGCTAGGATCCCCCTGTTAATATGTGCTGTGCTCAGTGTCTCCAGCGGTAGAAAAGAAAGGACATAAAAGGTGAAGAAATATAGCGTTGAAGAAAGAAAATGACAATCTTGAAATGATAGGCATTCTAGTTCTAAAACTCCACAGGTGAGGACCAAGAGATGACACATCAGATAAAGACACTTGCTTCCCAGACTGACCTTATGAATTCAACCCCCAGGGCCCACATGGAAGAAAAGAACTGACTCCCACAAGCTGTCCTCTGATTGCCACAGGTATGACGTGGCACATAGTGTGTGCTCATGTACGTGAATGTGTGCATGAGTGTACGTGAGTGTGAGTGTGTACGTGAGTACACACACACACACACTCACACACATACACTGTATAAATGACACCTGAAAGGAAGATTTAGGGAGTATGATTAACACCAAATGTAACAGTAGAAGTTAGAGTGACTCCAAAGGGATGAAAAGGACAATAGAGGTTACACACACACACACACACACACACACACACACACACACACACAGAAGCAGAGATTGGAAAGGTGTTAAAAGAGGGAGAACAGTGGTAAGCAGAGAGCCAGAGGGAGGGAGGTGGGGGCAATGGAAGCCTTTGAAACATGAATGACAGACTCCCCCAAGTTTGATGAAGAACTCTGACCTAAGTACTCAGAGTACGCCAAGAATAAAACTCTTAAGTTACTCCACATAAATCAAATAGCAAAAAATTACAGGAAAAAACCCCCTTTCAAATGTAAAAATCAACAACAACAACAACAATAATAATAATAATATATTTGCATATAAGAGGTAAAAACCAAGAATGACAACTGATTTTGCACCAGAAAAAGTTTGAACTAGAAGACATCTTGAACTACAGAAATAAAAGCCCCAGAACACTCCTGGAAGCATTTTTTCAATACTCATGGTGAGGTAAAGGCATTCACTCACAAGGAAACAGGGTAAGAGTCTGTGCTCCGAAGACTATGACTAAAAACTTCTAATCGTTTCCAGGAACATGATTGGCTCAGAAACACAAACCTAAAGTAAGTGACGAGTAGGAGACCCAGGAAGAAAGACTGGCATGAGAATTTTATGTAAAAGGTTCCTCCCTCACCCCCAATTTTTCCTTCCTAACAGGTCTTTGGCAAGTTTTCACTGTTCTCAGAAGAAAACCCAAAGTTCTTACCTAGCTCTTAATCAAACTGTCACATTTCCCCTGTCTCCATACGCAGCAATCTCAAAAAGTCCCGTGCCTTCAATTCCGGTGATTTCTTAACCAATTTTGTTCAAGGCGTCCTGGTTACTTTGTTGATTAAAAACCCACCAAACTCCCAGCTCAGGAATTTATGCTTACTTTAACCTCCTACTGTATTTTTAGAAATACATTTTTTCCCCTCCCAAGTCTTTGTTTTTGTGTTACTTTTTCCTTTAGTCACACAATGAAGACTTGCATGTTTTACTGCTAACCCCCGCTCCCATTTTTCTGCCATTTTCTTTCTTTTTCTTTTTCAAAATAGATTTATTTATGTATGTGAGTACACTGTCGATGTCTTCAGACACACCAGAAGAGGGCATCGGATCCCATTACAGATGGTTGTGAGCCACCATGTGGTTTGCTGGGAATTGAACTCAGGACCTCTGGAAGAGCAGTCAGTGCTTTTAACTGCTGAGCCATCTCTCCACCCCCTTCTGTCATTTTTCGACACGTATTCACTTACTGCGTTTACCATCTGCCTTCCTTCAATGGTTTACAGCTCAGGAATTATGGATTTGGCTCAGCGCTGATTTGGTGTTAGTACACAGGGTGGTGTGGCCAGTCAGTAAATGATTGTTGAATGAGCGAACCCCCATTACTTCCTTTTTGTCTTGGGGTTGTAAATTTCTAGAGGAAGTAGTACGTTTGGTGATAATTTTTGTTTCGGGGACATCATAACCTAGGGGACAACCTTGTGATGTGCCAGGCTGAATCTTGACTGCCTTGTGAGACTCTCTAAGCCGTTTACAGGAGGGAGTTATCCACCCCTGCCCCCACCTCAGCTACTGCAGATCAAATATCCTGGATGTCCATGCTCCCATTTTAGATGATGGTCCTCTCGTTCACTTAGAGTCCAGAGCCAGATGTTTGCCTCCTATAACCCCCGGCTCTCATCCATCAGTCTTTGGACTTCCATGTCCCAGTATCTCCTCAGTCTGTCATTTCCCTTCACCTAACCATATCCACCATCGCTCCTAACGAGACCACTGCCCAACCTTTCGCCTTGACTTGTTCTCCCCATCTCGAAGTGCAAGTCTGTGCTAAGGCCTTCATAGGGGCTCCTCATCCCACAGGTCCAACTCCTTCTGTGATTCCACTGTTAGTGTCTTCAGACTGACTGAGCATCTCTGTCTTTCGCTCATCATATCATATCCAGTGCTGGATGAGCTGTTCCCCCATTCATACTTCTGCCGAAGGATGGATCCTGTTACAAACAGTGTTCCTTGAAAACAGAGCATTATCCGGTGCTTTTACTCCTCAGAGTTTAGCACCCAGCCTGGCCGTTACAGGAAGCCGCCTCCTGAAATCAGGATGAGCTTTCATAGCCCTTCCCAAACCCTCCTGTCCTGTAGTTTGGGCCACGGTCTGCCATTGTACAGCAACTGTTTAACTCAAGCTCACTGCTACCGAACACTCTATTGTAACTGGCTGTTTAGTAGTCACCTACATGGACAGTAGCCAATGGGTGTTTACCTATTCGGTATATATTTCTGAGAGCTATGTTCTGTTGGGTGCTGGCTATTCCGTAACGAACAAAATAAAATGGACAGGTGTCCCACTCATAGGAGGTCAGTAGTGACAGGGGTTTTACCTCCCATCTTTATTTTCCATGTCCTTAGTACCCATCCTGGCACTTTGAAAATATCTGAACAAACACAGACTTCTTTCCCTTCTCCCAGCTGATTATATATATATATATATATATATATATATATATATATATATATATATATATATATATATATATATATTGCACATAAGTGAGCCCTCATGGTGAGATACACCCAACAGAATAGATACATATCTGTATGATGTAGGAACCTTGGACCAAAAGGCCCGGCCTGAGTGATGAGTTCTATCCCTTTTCCAATTATCTATCTATCTATCTATCTATCTATCTATCTATCTATCTATACACACACACACACATGTGTGTGTGTGTGTGTGTGTGTGTGTGTGTGTGTGTGTGTGTACATATGACATTTAGATCTTGTGTTTACGAGCTCCATCATTCAGCAAACACCTTTGCAATTAACCTGCCCGAGTTTTGCTACTTGTTCTTGGAGTGTGATCTGTCTTGTCCACCTGGCCCTGTAAAGTATCCCCAGTTGCTAGTCAACTGGCCCTTTAAGAATTCTTAGCTGTTACAACTGCTTGACCTGATAACCTTCGGTGTCGGTTACCTCTTAGACTTCTGGGGAAAGGGTAGGATATAAAAAAGCCAGTCGAGGCTGAGGAAGGGATTGGGCTAGCAGAGTGAGAAGGGAAGGCAGTTGGTGTAGAATCGGGATAGTCAAGAGGAGAAGGCAGTTGGTGCAGAAGACATTGTTAGGAAATAGTTAAGCCAGGAGAAGTTGAGCAGATAGGCTACAACTGTCATAGTTTGGAGCTGCTAGTGTAGAGCAAGCTGGGAAGAGGGACTGAGTAAGCAGACGGTTGGGGAACTGAGGGAGGAATGGTTGGGAGAAACATTTGAAACGTCTGGGCTGGAAATTGGAAGGAGGGCTGGCAGGGAGTTAAGAGAACTGGTTACTGTTTGTAAAAACAAACACTTTTATTTCGTGGTTTACACTCAGTTTCCTTCATTTACCCAGGCATTGGCCTCATCCTTACTCTCTGAGGTTGCCGTGCACACACGGAAGAATGCTCTCCAAGGAAACAGTAGGTCCGTAGGTCTGACCAGCCCCTGGCCGCAGGTCAGCCTGGAGAGCCCCCCCGGCTTGAACTGGCTGGTTTACTTTAAAGGAATTGTTGAGACTTTGCCTCGGGCTGTATGAAACCTTGGTGAGCACACGCTCTGTCTTGTTAAATCAAGAACCAAAGTCATTTCCCTTAGCCTGTGCCCTGGAGTGACTTCCAGGCCACAGATCACATGGTCTCTTCTAGATACTATTTGGTTCCGTTAAGACTCTGCACTGGTGCATTTTTCTTTCAAGTTGATTACAGTGTCATTGTCCCCACTTAGCATAGTCCCTATGCGTTACTGGCCTGTCTTCCTGGAAACACTGCTCCTCCCTGTTACTTATATTCTCAACCCTACTTAATAAATGTCAACCATTTCACCAGATGATGGGGACTTACCAAGGCTATTACGATGAACTTGGTTTTTGTTTGTTTGTTTCTTTGCTCATTTATTTTAGACAGGGTCGAACTGGATAGTCCCTGCTGGCTTGCAACTTGCTATGTAGATCAGGCTTGACCTTGAACTCCTAGAGACCCTCCTGCCTCTGCCTCCCAAGTGCCGGGACGAAAGCTATGTGCCAATACTCCTGGCCTATTATGAACTTTGGGTATTAAGAACAAGGGATTTCAAGAGGGGCTTTGAAGACAGAGAAGACTGTCCAAATTGCTCCACTCAGAGCTACCTTGCCTGGCATGCTCTGGGGAGAAAAACAAAGGAAGAAAGAACAAAAGAAACTGAAAGATCCTACCCCCACTAGAACCTTCTGAAACCTACTTTCTTTGCCCTCTTTTCCCACCCAACTTTCCCCTCACACCCACATATACTTCTTTTATAGCTAATTGCTCAACTTTAACACACAAGAACCCCGATAATTCACTTGTCAGATGCAGAGAGGGAGATTTAAGATAAGAGTTGGCGGAGTGCAAATGGTTAGGGTCCTCTCAAATTTCAGAGGAGCAGACAGTGTCTGCATCTAATTCTGGCTTCTGTTAGCCAGTCGTTGCTCTGGAATTTCATATCTGTGTTGAAATGTTTATTTAACGCTTGGCCATCAACAAAGGGGGAAAAAGTATTTAAAAACAGGGTGGAGAAGACCAGGATATCTGAGTAATCTTTGTATAATTAAAAAGCAAAACAGGCTTGAAGAACCCCTTTGAAAGCCACTCTTGAGCACAGAGATGCAGAGTCACAAATAAAATAAAAAAATGAGTTAATACTCCAAGCACTTTAGAGGAATATTCTCGGGTAGCCAAGAGGTTTATTTTGTATAAAAGGCTCAGACTTAAAATGGTGATGGTTTGAATAGGAATGGCCCCATAGGCTCATAGATTTGAATGCTTAGTCACTGGGGAGTGGCAGTAGTAGGAGATGTGGCCTTGTTAGAGTAGGTGTGGCCTTGTTCTAGGAAGTGTGTCACTAGGGGTGGGCTTTGAGGCTTCAAATGCTCAAGCCAGGCCCAGTGTGTGTCTCTCTCTTCCTGCTGCCTGTGGATCCAGATGTAGAATTCCCAGCTGCCTCTCCAGCACTTTATCTGCCTCTGTGCCCTTGTCTGTCTGGGTGCTGCTATTCCATGCTTTTCACCAAGAAGATAATGGACAAAGCCTCTGAAACATAAGCCAGCCCCAGTTAAAGCTTTTCTTTCTTAAAGTTGCTGTGGTCACGGTATCTTTTCACAGCAGCAGAACTCTGAGTAAGACATAGGAATGCACGGGAAAAACGAATCTGAATGGGGAGTATCATCATCACTTGCTCCATTGTTGAAACTCAGACTGTCTGGGGTCCATTCCTGCCTGGATAAGTCAGAATCTTAGGGATGCTAGAGACTACTGGTTCATATGGTATCATTGTGCTTTCCTACCCTGCTGGAATCTAATCAACCTGTATCTCAGCTAAAGGAGTAGGCAGCCTTTGAAAGTAGATGGCTGTGTTTAGATGTCTAGACCAGCAATTCTGCAAAGCCTTTTTTCTCCTTTTGCTTCTTCCTTTTCCTCCTTCCTCTTCCTCCTTCTCCTTCTTTTTTCTTCTTCTAAGTAGAACCTCCTTACATAGCCCAGGCTGAACTGGATTTCTACTGCTTCTTTGTTTCTCTCTCTCTCTCTCTCTCTCTCTCTCTCTCTCTCTCTCTCTCTCTCTCTCTCCCTCTCTTACTCTCTCCCTCCCTTCCTCCCTCCCTTTCTTTCTCTCTTTTTCCTTACTTCCTCCCTCCCTCCCCCTCCTTCCCTCCTTCCTTTCTTCTTCCTCTCCCTCCTCTTCTTCCTTCTTCCTCTCCTTTTCTCCCCTTCTTACTCTCTTCCTCCTCTGAGTTTTTGTTTCCTTTTTATCTTAAGACCAGGTTCTTTGTGTAGCTTTGGCTGTCCTGAAAATCTCTGTAGACCAGGCTGGCCTTCAGAAATTTGACTGCCTCTGCCTTCCAAGTACAGGGAATAAAGGAAGGTGTGCACCATTACCACATTACCACCTGGACTGCCTCGGCTTCTTGATTGCTGTGTTTACAGGTTTTCCAATTCGTAAGATATTGAAGCTGTGGTTGTTTCCTGTCAACCACTCAGCATGTGCTTATTTAGAGTTAAATGACTTTTAGGCACCTCTGGTCCAACACACGGCACAGCAAGAGATTGAAAACTAGAGCTGAGAAGGAGCCGGAAACCTGGTCTTTGTCAACGAAAGATCCAAAGACAGCTGGTGACAGCGGCAAGATTCAGACAAGTTTGGAGGATCTTCTTACAGCTATTATTGAGGGAGCTGGGGGGGAGGTGACACAGAGAGGGGAAGAGGCAAATTCTAGGCACAGACCTGGATCCCTGGGAGGATGCTGACATAGCCAGCTCTTAATGAAAGCACCACTGGCCAATCTGAGGGACGAGCTGCACTGGTATCATTTCATACTAGGAGGTCCTAGATGACCGAGCACCTCTTGTCTCTGGAATCCCAGGAGTCTTTGGCCTTAGTGCCTCCCCAGACCCTTATGCGCTGACCGAAAAGCTCTGCTCTGTCTGTGGTGCAAACACAACTCCTCGTTTAACTGGAAACAAACTCCATTTCTGTGTCATGTGTTAGACAAGGCTCTCTCCTCCAAAATAGTTTATGTGCATACAAGAGAACACAACTACTCAAACTCCCTCTCCCTTAAACACACACCGTGTTGTTGTGTTCTTTTTTAGTTATGGACCTTGGAGAGATCACGGCCATTGGCTGCGCTGCAGGAACTTACAATGGGCTCTATGAGGCTGCTGTGCTCTCTGTGTCTTTACTTGGCCATCTCAGTGATAGGGAGTTATAAATTGCCTGCCCTTTAGAACCGGGAAATCTTTTAGGGAGACCAGCAATGCACTTACAAGAGCATTATCTGGAAAGTCAATCTTTTTCTGAGGCAGGGTCTTCTCTAGCTCAGGCTGGCCTTGGACTCTATATTGCCAAGAATGATCTCAAACTTCTGATCCTTCTTCTACTGCCGGACTGTTGGCATTAAAGGTGGGCGCCACCATTCCTAGTTTTTGTGGGATTGGGGATGGAACCCGGGCTTTGTACAGGCCAAGCAAGCCTTCTACCGACAGAATTCCATCTCTAACTCCTTGGGGGTGTAACTTCATGATGACTTAATAGAAAAATAATGCACAGCTTCTTAAAGCCTCAGCCCTTCAGTCTGCTAATGAGAAATACGATCTACAGCAAAGGGGTTTGTGAAGACCAAGAGTGGCTGGCACAGCTCTGTGGCATGCTGTCAAACCTCGGTATGTAAGAGTTGAGGGAAGCAGAGGGTGGCGAAGACTTTCATGCAGTACTATGGCCCATCCCTAGATGGGGACAGGAGTCAAAGAAGAGGCTCTCGGCTCGTCCCCAGGCAACTGTGAGCTTCAGGTCGCTGGGGACTTCAGAACCAGGCTGACCAGGTGAAGCAAGGTCGCTAAGGTGAAGCAGGCAGGATTCCAGAGCTGGAGGAGTCACTTAGGGTCATTCAGCACTGGCATGGGGATGTGGCAGCCAGAAAGAGAGAAACAGGGTAGAGGCCAAGGAAGTACTGCGTCTGATGCTGGCAACAAATGAATAGGCATCCACAAGTGTGGGGACACTGCCAACCCTTTGGTGCAGGAATGCCACCCCTCCCACTTTTAGGTCTTACCTTTGAGCCTCTTCTACTTGTTGCTGGCAGAGAGGAAAGGAGGCTGTGATGTCATAGAGCTGGGAACCAGGGAATGTTGTTGACAGGGCTTCTGGACTAGACCATAAGGCGGGGAGGAAAGAGGCTATTGTGACCTGCTGACCCTCCCTACACTGGTCCTTCTTTCTGTGTGCGATGGCAAGCTGTCCGCCATTGCTGTCCCTCAGGGCACCAGAAATGAAAGTTTTTCTATGAGGAATGCTTTGAGGGTTTCAGGCCAGCAGGGGGCGCTATGACACTACAGGCAGAAAGCCTGGGGCAGGGTCTGTCTCCTAGTGTCTCTGGCTATTAACCTCAGGTCTTCATACTTCAGTTGTCCTTCTGTAAAATAGGAATATTTTGTGTTCCTATTAAATAGTTAAGTGTCCTCTATAAATTTTCAGGATGAAATGACATCAGAGTGGTAAGCATTGGACAGGTGCCTGGATGCTGTAGTGACAATTCCATGGAAGGGGAGTGGTGGCAATGTGTAAAAGCAAGTGACATTTCTTTCCAACCTATCTTCCAGAAAAAGAGGAATTGATTCCTAATGGATTCCCAGAAATTTTCTCACCCTATGGGGTGGGCTTTCAGTTCCCCACTTGGAACATCTTGGTGCTATTTGGGGAAGTCACACTAGGTGAAACCCCTCCATCAGTGTCGTCTTTGGATGTATGTAGAGGTCACGGTACAACAGAAGAGGGAAACAGATGTAACCCAGTGCTGGGTTTATGTGCTGGTGGGTGATGGGGGCTAAGCAATCTTTAAAAGCACCAGTGGCAAATAGCACTGCTTAGTAGGGGCACTGAAGAGTCTCAGGTCTGGCTGCCAATCATCTCCCTTGTACCTCTGTTGAAACTTAGACTCTCTGGGGGTTCGTTCCTAAACAAGTCAGAATCTTAGGGATTCTAGAGACTGGGTACTAGTATGATTTCAAAGCTTTCCTGGTGATCTCTGTGCGTAGTTAGGATGTACTAAATTGGGGCCAGGGAGATAGCTCAGTTGGTAAAGGCTTCTTGTGCAGGCATATATCCCTGAGTTCAATTCCTAGGACTCATGCAAAATGCTGGTATCTGTGTAAGTATGCACAAATATACATATACTATATGCTGAGTACTTTTGCTGTTTGTGTACATATGACTTCAGGGCTGAACATCTTGCATGGATAAACAGTTAAAGGCTCATCTCTAGGGGAGGATAATTCTCCCTCAACAATCATGAGTTGCCTAGAAAACAAACCCCTTACTACTGGAATTTATTTACTCAAAGCGAGTCTCCTTACTGGATGCGGTGGTACGCACTTTTCAGTCCTAGTGTTGGAGATGGAGAAAGGGCTTGCTGGCTGACTGCTGTGGCCTGACTGCTGAGCTCCAGGCCAATAGAGGCCTTGTGTCTAATGACAAACTGAATATAATAGCTCATGGCTTTAATTCTGGCATTCCCAGAGGCAGGGGAGTCTCTGTGTTCAAGACCAGCCTGATCTACACAGTGAGATCTTGTCTGAAAAAGGTAATCAAACAAAACCAAACAGCAGCAACAACCGTAAGGAAACGAGAGCTAGGTAGGCGCGACACCGAGGATGTCTGGTGTCCTCTGGACTCTACATGCAGATGCGTATACAGCTAAAAATGGTGCTGAATTACAATGCAGGGATCATGATATGCCCACATGGCGGCTCTCAACTCTAGGCGGCTTCTAAAGTGCTCGGAGAAGCTTTAGAAAATGCCAGTTCTAGCTCCCACCTCAGTAGATGACTTTCCCTCCTTCCCTCCCTTCCTCCCTCCCTCCTTCCCTCCCTCCCTTTCTCCTCCCCCTTACCCCTCCCCTCTTTCCCCCACCCCAGACAGTATTGAAACCCATTGGCTTCCAGAACAGCTTTGCAATTTTGCTTTATTTTTGTCAATTTGATACACGCCCATCATGGATTCTGGATCACATACATCCCTCATTCTCATCCTACACGTAAGGAACCCCCCCCTCCCTCGAGAAGTTCCCCATCCTGCCTTTCCTTTTGCCCATTCCTTTTGGTTTTTGGGACTGACTGGGCTTGGTTAAAGCTGTGTACATGAACATGGATTGGGGGTTATTTATTAACAAGTGGCTACAGCGTTGAAGAAAATGACTCCCTTATGCTTGGTAGCCCTCAACTGCCGCTGGCCTCTCAGGGAGTGCCTCTGGAACCTCTCCCTCGCCTGTGATGGAATGTCAAAGACCTTGTATAGATAACCACAGTTCCCACGAGTTTATGAGTGAATGAATGTGTCTCGTCCAGGAGACAGCATTTTATTGCTCTATAACCACCATCTGCAAGTTAACTTTCTTTCCTCTTCCTTCTCCCATGATGTTCCTTCCCCCAGCCTTGGAATGGGTGATGCAGATCTCTCATACAGGGTTCAGAACTTAGTCTTTATGTATTCTGAGCATTTTGACATGGTATGAGCCTCTGTATTAATTATTATACAACAAGAAGTTTTTCTAGTTAAGGCTGATAGCAACAATAGTCAGTAGGCATAAATATAAACATTTAGAAGGCAGTCCATCTGCTCAGTAAAACAACGGCACTAGGGTCTTCCCTAAGCCTTGTTGCTTTCCCGGGCATGGGCTTATGGCTATGTTTAGAGTAATGGGTATAAATTCCCTCAAATCCAGTCACAAAGAAGTTGGTCCCATACCAAGCAGTTTCCATAAGGCCTTTGTTCCCAAGTTTCAGTTACAGCTCCCAACAACCTCACTTCTCTCCACATCTCCTTGTTCCCCATTATTGCTTAGCCCCCCTCCAACACCTGTAGCTCTTCTCTCTGCCTTGATCACTTGTCTACATGGTTTTCAGAAGATCCTTCATTTTCCCATTGTCACGGATGCATCCTTTAGGTGAGCCTTGTACTACACATGAGCTTACAACCACGATCGCCCAACAGTCAGACTCGAAAGTAGCTTACTCTTGGAATCCTTGTGGGCTGAAACCATGAACTCTGGTGTTAAGGAGTTTGTGAAGCAGTTCGAGTGAGGTTGTTTTAGGACACAGGGGGCAAAGGCAGTTACATTTCCAAACAGTTTCATTCTATGCAGCTGTAAATGTGGACAGTCTTTGAATCCTTGTAATACAAGCTCAAATTTCATGAGTCACGCACAACACTGTTTATATATTCAGACTGGTGAAAATACTGAGTTCCCTTTATACCTGGGAAGTGAGACTTTTCCTGTTTGGGGTGATTTACTGTTCAAGGATGTCTGATAAGGCTGCTTCCTTCTCCCTGGGCCTGAAGTGAGGAGATTAGCCAGGAGTCTTCTGTCTTGGTTTGGTTGAGGCAGTCAGCAGTGAAATCATAGAATAGGGTGAGTCAGGTCTGGGGACAGGTCACCTGGCTAGAAAGTCTATCATTTTAACTTACTGTTTGACTTTGGCCTTGACCATATACCCTTCTGATCTTCAGGTTCCTGATGTTTACAATGGGAATAATTAATAGAGGTGATGTGAGG